>NC_056689.1:65680982-66325982 GCF_018350215.1 Panthera leo
GCCAGTTAAGGGCGAAGACTTTAACTTGCACAAGATCTTAAAGAATGAAAACTCCAACAATTTTGGAGAGGGTTTCCTTACATGTGGAATCAGTTACAAAATGCCTTTTTGTCAAAAGAAGTCTCAAGATGAAGAAATACAGAAACTGTCTACTTTGAGATTTGGTCTGCTTTCTAAAATACAACTGCTTATGACATGAGAGTTTCCAGGCCACTCTTGGGGAAAGAGGCCCAGAGAATATTTGTACAGTAAAACTTTGGATTGCAAGTAACTTGTTCTTTGAGTGTTCTGTAAGATGAGCAAATACTTCTAATCTTAACTTGATAAACGAGAGATGTCTTGTAATAGGAGTAGTATGTGATGCGGAATGTCACATGATCACAACTGTGCTGATGGTTCTTGAAATTCACTTTGATATACAAGTGCTTTGGATTACAAGCATGTTTCTGGAACAAATCATTCTCACAAACCAGGGCTTTACTGTACTTGGATTTTCACTGGTAAGAATTCAGAGACCAGCCCTGTGATAACTGTTGTCTATATGCTCCTGTTGTTGAAAACTGTAACAAATGAAGACATGGGTCATAGTAACAAGTCCACAAGCATTTAAACACCTTGATTATCTACTGATAGAACCCAGGAAACAGCTCTGGATATCTGGGTGCTTCTTGGTCCCCGATAAATCGGGATCTCCAGATATCTCTGGAATCTTGTGTCTGCGTTTTTAATAATTCCCTCCAAGTGATTCTAATGCACAACCAGGCTTTGAGGATTCTTTCTGTTGTTCTCAAACTTTCATATGCATCAAAATACTCTGGAGAGCTAGCTAAAACCCAGGTTACTGGGTTCTATTGTGTGAATTTCTAATTTGGTAGATCTGATATGGAGCCTAAATTTTGCCTAACAAATTCTCAGGTAATGCTGATGCTGCTTGTCTGTAAACCACATTTTCAAAGTCGTTGCTGTACAGCAGGGTTCAGCATTTTTTTTCCGAAAGGGTCTATATATTTAAAATCTATATAAACACTGCTAGGGTGTTGTCCTCTCTGGCTTGCCAAATTTACATTTCACTGGATTATATGAGCATACCTTAATTACTTTCCTCCTCACCAATACATGAACTTTTCAGAATGTTTAACTTTTGCCAATCTGATGTCTTCTAGTTATTTGTTGAAGAGTTTCTGGACTCTTACAAGCCTGAGTCTGGACCTGTTGGTTCAGGTGTGTGTGATTAGGATGTAGGCAACAACATACCTTGATAATAGGATATGGGGAAATATGCCTTCTTGTCAGTGCTCAGTTCACCAATGGCAAGAGTGGACAAACATTGGTCCTCCATGCAAAAACAAAATCTAGAGAAGAATTTCTTAACCTCAGCATTATTGATATTCTGGGCCTGATAATCTTTTTTTTTATGCGGGGATGTCCTATGCAATGTGGCATGTTGGGCAACATACCAGGCCTCTACTTACTAGATGCCAATAGCAAACCCTACCAAGTTATGACAAAAAAGAATGTCTCTAGACATTGCCACATGTCCTCCAGTGGACAAAACTGCCCCAGTTGAGATCCACAATCATGGACCACAATAATTGTTTTTCATTTACGTCAGTGGCTGCCATGACTTAGACTTTTTGCAGGATGATAGCTGTGATCTGACTCATCCAGTAAGTCTAATGTGCACTCTCATTTTGGTGAAGGCTGCAGTGAAAAAGAAAAGAAGGTAGAAGTCATACTTTAATTTTCAAGGAGATTACTAAAATCAAACCAGAAGAGTTTGGATCTAATTTAAATGAAAAATAGTTTATTTGATGCATATATGGTTTAAAAAAATACACCGTTTGTCAGCATTTTAAAAATTAGAGATTTCAGATAATGGGATTTTCAGCTCCCTTTTGAACTTAGATCTCTATTGGCAACATTGAACTTTAATTCCTTCATTGATCAGCTAGAGCTATGTAGCTGCTATCTCCACAGATGGTCACGTGCCCTTCAGATTTCTGTGTCCCCCATTTGTTCTCAGTCTGCCTTATTCTCATTATCCATGAGCATTTGAGGTGGCAACAGTTTGGATTGTATTCTCAGGTCTATCTGATTTCAAATGATTTTAGGGAGGTGAGATTAATCAAAGGAAAGAACACAAATGGACTCCAAATTTACAAGTAGAATTGCCAAATCAGAACTTTGTCCCTTTAAAAGTTTTACTTCCTTTGCTTTCAGCCAGTGCTGGCTAATGAAAAACAACTATCTTTGAACACCAAGGATAATGGAAAAAAAGAATAAAATTGTTATAAATGTTATAAAATATGATATTTGCTGATTCATTTGTAAGTTTTTCTCCTTAATATTAAAATCCCTCTAACTCAGCGTCCACTATTGACATTATGGAAAGATACTTGGAGTAAAAGGCTGAGTGATTTTTTTCCAAGACAGGGAACAGGCAATTATAAAATTTAAAATCAGTTTTCTAGTTGCAATTGGAGATTGCCACTTTGAAAGAATGCCTGAGTACTGGCACAGTATTCATTATAAGTCATGTTTTATGCTCTCTGAGTAAATAAAAGTGTCTTATGTTCTACAGGAGAGTATAGATGTGTTCCCTGACATGTATCTCATTACCTGATCTCTTTTCTTCATGTTGAAGTAAGGACTGCTTGTTACACAGCATCTCATACATCATAGAAAGAGACACTATTTGGGAGATAGATGCTAGCTACATAGAACAGAGATCAAAAACACTGCAGACTTGGAAGGCACATAAGCCTGAGTGTCTCCCTGATCACTTTTGAGTGCTAAGAGATTGCCAGAAGCTCTCTAGTCACTTGGTATGTGGTAAATGCACGAGGTTTGCTAACCTATTATTTGAGCTTCATGTGACCTCTTAAAGTTTTCTAAAGTAGGCCCTGGCCACTTTCAATTTTTTGAGGGGGGGGGGGTAGAAAATAAATCATCTTTTTATCTGAGATTTCTGTGTGGAAATAGAAGTTGACTTGTGAATTGCAGTGATGGCCAAAACATTCAGCAATAATGGAAATGTGCAATAATCTGTTGTTCAGTGTGGTAGCAACTAGTTGCAATCGACTACTGGTCACTTGAAACATGGCTAGTGCGTGTGAAGATGTGAATTCATAATTGCATTATTTTTATTCAGATTTAAACTTAAAGAGCTGCCTGTGACTAGTGACTACCCTAACGAACAACTTAGATCTAGAGTCTTTTGTCATATTCCATGCTAAAGTGGCTTGTTAGAGAAGCATGGTATGAATGACAATGAGCTGTAAGGAGTTTAGAATGAAAAACAGAAAGGCAATGGTTTTAGTCGGCGTTCTCCAGAGAAACACAACCAACATGGTGTGTGTGTGTGTGTGTGTGTGTGTGTGTGTGTGTGTGTGTGTGAGAGAGAGAGAGAGAGAGAGACTGAGACTGAGATTTAAAGGAATTGGCTCACACAATTGTGAATAAACAAGAGGTGAAAATCTGTAGGGAGGCTGAATGCTGTATTCCGGGAGGCTGGAGATCTAAGAAAAAGTTGTAGTTTAAATCCAGAGGCAGTCTTCTGACGGAAATGCTTCTGTTCAGGGGAGGTCAGTCTTTGTCTAGGATCTTTGTGTAAGTAATCAGCTTTGCTCAAAGTGTATATATTTAAGTGTCAATCGCATCAAAAAATCACCTTCACAGAAACATCCAGAATAATATTTTTTTTTAATTTTTATTTTTTTATTTTTTAATATATGAAATTTACTGTCAAATTGGTTTCCATACAACACCCAGTGCTCATCCCAAAAGGTGCCCTCCTCAATACCCATCACCCACCCTGCCCTCCCTCCCACCCCCCATCAACCCTCAGTTTGTTCTCAGTTTTTAACAGTCTCTTATGCTTTGGCTCTCTCCCACTCTAACCTCTTTTTTTTTTTTTTTCCTTCCCCTCCCCCGTGGGTTTCTGTTATGTTTCTCAGGATCCACATAAGAGTGAAACCATATGGTATCTGTCTTTCTCTGTATGGCTTATTTCACTTAGCATCACACTCTCCAGTTCCATCCATGTTGCTACAAAAGGCCATATTTCATTTTTTCTCATTGCCACGTAGTACTCCATTGTGTATATGAACCACAATTTCTTTATCCATTCATCAGTTGATGGACATTTAGGCTCTTTCCATAATTTGGCTATTGTTGAGAGTGCTGCTATAAACATTGGGGTACAAGTGCCCCTATGCATCAGTACTCCTGTATCCCTTGGATAAATTCCTAGCAGTGCTATTGCTGGGTCATAGGGTAGCTCTATTTTTAATTTTCTGAGGAACCTCCACACTGTTTTCCAGAGCGGCTGCACCAATTTGCATTCCCACCAACAGTGCAAGAGGGTTCCTGTTTCTCCACATCCTCTCCAGCATCTATAGTCTCCTGATTTCTTCATTTTGGCCACTCTGACTGGGGTGAGGTGATATCTGAGTGTGGTTTTGATTTGTATTTCCCTGATAAGGAGCGACGTTGAACATCTTTTCATGTGCCTGTTGGCCATCCGGATGTCTTCTTTAGAGAAGTGTCTATTCATGTTTTCTGCCCATTTCTTCACTGGGTTATTTGTTTTTCGGGTGTGGAGTTTGGTGAGCTCTTTATAGATTTTGGATACTAGCCCTTTGTCCTATGTGTCATTTGCAAATATCTTTTCCCATTCCGTTGGTTGCCTTTTAGTTTTGTTGGTTGTTTCCTTTGCTGTGCAGAAGGTTTTTATCTTCATAAGGTCCCAGTAATTCACTTTTGCTTTTAATTCCCTTGCCTTTGGGGATGTGCCGAGTAAGAGATTGCTACGGCTGAGGTCAGAGAGGTCTTTTCCTGCTTTCTCCTCTTAGGTTTTGATGGTTTCCTGTCTCACATTCAGGTCCTTTATCCATTTTGAGTTTATTTTTGTGAATGGTGTGAGAAAGTGGTCTAGTTTCAACCTTCTGCATGTTGCTGTCCAGTTCTCCCAGCACCATTTGTTAAAGAGACTGTCTTGTTTCCATTGGATGTTCTTTCCTGCTTTGTCAAAGATGAGTTGGCCATACGTTTGTGGGTCTAGTTCTGGGGTTTCTATTCTATTCCATTGGTCTATGTGTCTGTTTTTATGCCAATACCATGCTGTCTTGATGATGACAGCTTTGTAGTAGAGGCTAAAGTCTGGGATTGTGATGCCTCCTGCTTTGGTCTTCTTCTTCAAAATTACTTTGGCTATTCGGGGCCTTTTGTGGTTCCATATGAATTTTAGGATTGCTTGTTCTAGTTTCGAGAAGAATGCTGGTGCAATTTTGATTGGGATTGCATTGAATGTGTAGATAGCTTTGGGTAGTATTGACATTTTGACAATATTTATTCTTCCAATCCATGAGCAGGGAATGTCTTTCCATTTCTTTATATCTTCTTCAATTACCTGCATAAGCTTTCTATAGTTTTCAGCATGCAGATCTTTTACATATTTGGTTAGATTTATTCCTAGGTATTTTATGCTTCTTGGTGCAATTGTGAATGGGATCAGTTTCTTCATTTGTCTTTCTGTTGCTTCATTGTTAGTGTATAAGAATGCAACTGATTTCTGTACATTGATTTTGTATCCTGCAACTTTGCTGAATTCATGTATCAGTTCTAGCAGACTTCTGGTGGAGTCTATCGGATTTTCCATGTATAATATCATGTCATCTGCAAAAAGCGAAAGCTTGACTTCATCTTTGCCAATTTGGACAGAATAATATTTGACCAAATATCAGGGCACTCTTGTCCAGCTGAGTTCACATAAAATTACCCATCATAACTATCCTAATGAGAAGAAAACCCAGTCACCTTTAGAGGAAAGAGAAGATCAGGAAGGCTTGGAGACAATGTAAGATAAGCAAACATAGAATAAACAACCATCTAAAATGCTTTGTGGTGGGGCACCTGAGTGGCTCAGTGATTTAAGCATGTGACTCTTGATTTTGGCTCAGGTTTTGATCTTATGGTTCAAGATCAAGCCCTGCATTGGGTTCTGCGTTGGCAGCACATCCTGCTTGGATTCTCTCTCTCCCTCTCTCTCTGCCCCTCCTCTGCTCTCTCTCTCTTAAAATAAATAAATAAAGTTAAATATATGTATTGCTTTGTGGCATTTCAGAAGAGCCATTAATTTTTTTTTTCATTTTGACCCATTTTTTATTTTTCGTTATAAATATAATTCGTATTTATTATAAAGAATGTTATTATGGACATGACTTAGAAAAATAAATGTACACATGACTGTGCTGTGTCAACTTGGTTAAGACTGAACACTACATTTTTCTAAATTCCTTTTTCTACATCGTTGTGTGTTCACTTTGGGCAAATAGAAGTTATGTGAGAATTGAAAATTAAAAGCAAAAGAAGTCGGTACTCAAAAATTCATCACAGTTAGATATGTGACAAGAAAATGTTGAGCTACTCTGCAAGTACAAGCTTCTCCTAATTTTCCTCCTCTATTTCATTGTGTCCCCTAACGGCTATTCTTTCTGACCAGCGGTGGCCCACAGACTCTTAGCCAATGGATAGTTGAAGATTCACAGAGGCATAAGCCATATAGAGGCATTTGCTCCAGTGCTCATCTCCATGAATCACAACACCTACCCAAGACCCCTCTGAGATAGGCTCAGCTTCTAAGATTTCCCTGCAGGTTCCAACTTATCTACACCCACATTAGTGTTTTAGATAGGCTGGTTAATGATTCTTTTCTTGACTCACTGAATTCCCTTCTTAGACTTCACTTCTCCAGCTCCTTTTATATTGATATAATTTCTAATGATCATTAATATCTCTTAGTCCCCTAATCATCAAAGTGGCTCTACTTCCATGATTAAACCTTGACTGATACTCACACACACAAAATAAATCAACTCCACTTGCTCAGTCATTTTCATCTGAGCTGCTATGAAGCTGTGAATTCTCATGTGGAATTTGTGTACTTTTTTTTTGAACCTCAGTGAATGATTTTGCAATTATCCTGGTTAGATCTTGTTAAATAGATTAAGAACATCATTTAGCCATTTCGAAATAATTTTGGTTACCGATTGAAGTGATCTTTTTCAGTTTATCAGGGCTGTCATCTATAAGCATCTCAGTAGCTTTAGAAAGTGAGGACATGGAGCAGTAAGGGACAAAGGGGACAAGTTGCTTGTCATGTTACGGTCAAATCAAACACTGTGAAGAGTGGGACATGTTGTACATTAATGATAGGTAAAATATGTCCTTGTATACTTCCCTTTTCAATATGACTTGGCGGATTTCCCATTAAGTGAAGTTGTACCTGGCTCTGACCAAGGAAATTTTGCATTGGTGACATGTGAATGCTAAAGGCAGGACCTCTCAAGGCCTTGCACCTTCTTCTTGTCCTGAGACTGCCATGTGAAGAAGCCCTGACCAGCTTCTTTGAG
The DNA here is from genome assembly GCF_018350215.1 of Panthera leo. Lineage (NCBI taxonomy): Eukaryota > Metazoa > Chordata > Mammalia > Carnivora > Felidae > Panthera > Panthera leo. Next base: position 65,688,395 of record NC_056689.1, read on the forward strand.
GGCAGCAGACCACATGGAAAGAGTGGCTTTAAGGATGTGTGTCTACTCTAAAATGGGGATATTTTTCTCTTACTTTACAGTTACCAGTCCATTTGTTTCCCCTTTTGGGGAATTACAAAAAAAAAAAATGTTCTAGTACCAGAATTCCTATTTTCCAGATTTTCTGGAAATGTTAAATTATGAACAATAAGCCAAGAAGAATTTACTGGTTTCTCCTTGCTACCTCACATAGATGGGAGCTAATTCTCATGCCTAATCAGTTCTGTGGTGTTCAGTGATTGTAAAGGGTGACTGATGACCAGCAATCCACTGCCGAAGATCTTGTACATGCAGAGGATCCCTTACTCATATGTCTTGTGTCTGAGCAGGGAAGACTTGAACTGCTAGTGGTTATAACAGCTAGGGTTCTTGGCACATCTCTATCTCAAGTTGATCCCTGCATGGTAGCCTCAAGGTGGTGAATCTCATATGCCAGCTCAGAGCTCCACAGACACGCGCGCGTGCGCACACACACACACACACACACACACTCACCTTCTCTAACATTGTCTTGGACATACCATGGTTTAATATCTATTGTAGATATTACAGTACAAATATGTATAACATATTTGTGCACAATCAAGGAAAGGAAATACAGATGTTAGTTCTCAAAGTAGAAGTGTCCCTATCATCACAAGAAGATCATCTAGATAAGGATGCATGAAAAAATAAAAACAGTGCTTTCCAAAAGCACCTCTGATAGTTACTTATTCAAATTCAGACTGACTATTTCTATGTTTGAATAGATTTATTCCATTTTTGTGCAGTCTTTAGAGAAACTTTCATATAAGAGGCTTCAAAATGAATCTTCTTCTTATAATTAGCCTTAGGCTTATCTTCTATTGTTCATAGGGTGGTTCTGCTTACGGTGAATAAAGAAGGATATTGGATTTGACAATTTCAACGTTGAATCTTTCTCAAGTATTCTACATGTGAAAGCTTAATATATTGGCATAAAGCATTTTTCCCTCCTAAATATTTTTACTAAACATACCTTGAATTTCCTGTGCATCATCATATTAAGTTAATACCTGGATATCTCACATATCTTCATATGTCAGTTTTCTTAAAATTTTCTGATATATGCCAGCAATTAATTTATCTTAATATGTCTTCTGGTATTGTGAAAGTAGTAGTAAATGTTACATAGTAATGGGATAGAGATTCCTTTAGGGTGTCACCAAGCAGTAGATTGCTGAGGACTTCCTGTTTCATCATACTTAACTGGTAAGGTTATTTATGTAATGGTAGGAGATAAAAATTATACAATGCAGTAGGATGCTGGATGGGAAGTGATGAGAACTGTGTTCTAACTTCTAAAAACATCGTCTTATGAATAATGTTGATCTAAATGGGTATTTATTGTGCCAAAAGGATCAAAATTAGTTAATATAAATTAACTTCCATTGAAAAGTAAAACAGAATTTTATTATGTACCAGAAAATGTAAGTTGAAGGAGAATGTAAAATTGATGAATTTCTGAAAACACAAGGCTGAGGTGACCGAAGACTTCTGTTAGAGTCTTGATTTGTGTTAAATGGTATATGTTCCCAAATTCTGTGGTTTTCAGAGGTATCCTACCCCTTTTGATAGGAAAAAAGTGCAGCTCAAATACTAACCAGGTATACCTTGAGGAATGATCCGGAGAAACTGTTGGTAGCAATTGAGAAGCAGGAGAAGGATGAGATCACTAGGAAACAACCATGTTTTGAGAGTTCTGTGGGTCGTGGAACTTGACGGGTAGGGTAGACCCAAGGACTTTAGTTGGGCTCATTGGAAGCAATATCCTGAAGGATTTAGACACCTAGTTTACATTTTAAAAGTCTGTTCTATGTCTTTGCTACATAGAAGGAAATCAGAAAGGGACCATCTTTTGAAATACTATAGCTAAAATCTATAGCTAAAGGGTTTGACCAAGGTTGGCAACTTCTTTTCTGACTTGGAGTTGAAAACACTGGGTTTAGAATTGTTAACTGAAACGAAGTAACTGTGAAATCTACTGCAGAGTGGCTATGTTAGGAAAACAATCATTTTGCTACCAAAACTCTACTAAAAACAATGGAATTGGAGAAAATATTGTTGATTTTTCTGATTACACTTACACATATACATTATAGAAATTTGAAGAATGGAGAAAAGAGTAAAATGCATACCTTTTCTCTCTGAAAATGATTACTTGATTTGAGTCCTTTTCCATTCCAGTAGGAGCCATAATGCCTCTATGATCTTTTAAAATCTCTTTCTCCCTATCTAATATTAACTAGGGTTGTTAAATATTTTTTTATAATCTTGATATTTAATGATATTTTTGATGATCTACATTTTATTTAGTTATAGGAATTTAGAGAGCATTCTCAACTTTTTCATCTCACCGGTTTACAAACTGAGATAGAGATGTGGGGAATGAATTGAATTAAATGTGGAATTGGAAATTAGGTAATCTGATGTTCTACTATTCCTCTATTCCCCTTAGAAAATAATGGTTGCTTTTTGACTCAAGGGAATAATTACACAATTTCAAAAGGTTTACACATGTTCAATTAGTATAGTTTCTAATATCAGGAAACTGAAAAGAACCCACATTTCCTTGTTAGAAAATATACAAATAAATTAGAGAATATAAACACAAGATAATATAATGCTATCGGGTAAAATGACAATACAAAATATATTGCTCTAAATAAATGTCCATGATGGCTGTTATTTCGAAAAACTAAATAAAAACTAATCACAGAACAGCACTGTATAGTTAGTACACTATAGTCCTTTGTGTTTAAAATTATAAGCCTGCATCCACTTGGGGACTGAGTACAGGGAAATATCTGTAATAATGTTAAATGTATTAAAATAATAAAATACAGGGGTGCCTGATTGGCTCAGTCGGTTAAGCTTCCGAATTCGGCTCAGGTCATGATCTCACTGTTGGTGAGTTTGAGCCCTACATCTGGCCCTGTGCTGACAGCTCAGAGCCTGGAGCCTGCTTCAGATTCTGTGTCTCCCTCTCTCTCGGCCCTTCCCCTGTTCACACTGTGTCTCTCTCTCTTTCCAAAATAAATAAACATTAATTTTTTTAAATAATAAAATATAAATTACATGAATATATAACATTATAAATATAAAAAATGTTAAAAGTGTAAGAGTATTAAATTATTGAATTATTTTATTATATTATTAATTATTGAATATTATTTTCAATGATATTTTAACTTTCTAAACTTTTTGAATTTTTCAGATATGTATAATCATTTACCATTTATACAAAAATAAAATAACATTATTTAAGTCAAGATAGCAATTCTTTTTTTTTTAATGTTTATTTATTTTTAGAGAGAGATAATATCCCAAGCAGGCTGCATGCTGTGAGCACAGAGCCCCATGCCAGGTTTTATCTCATGAACCATGAGATCATGTCCTGAGCTGAAATCAAGCGTCCAACACTTAACCAACTGAGCCACCCAGGTGCCCCAAGACAAGACACCAAGTTTGATCCTGTGTGTTGTCTTTAACTGTTCAAACTAGTTTTTATTAAATTCTCTAGCTGGCCTTTTCATTTCTAATTCCACATGTAGTTTCCTACAATCCTGGCCAAAAGACATTTTTTTTTTCCATTCATTTGTTTTATATCTTTCTAGGTAAATGGAACCTTGGAGTTTCTTATATTTTATTGCAGTTAGCAAACATAAGTTTTGGGAATCATTTTCTTGAAGTTGAAGCACACCATTATATAGCCTGTAACACTACTCAATAATTGCCTTTCCCAAGAGAGATCTTTTATCTTCATACCCTTGACTGAGGATCTTCTCTGATTTTATGGCACTGTTACCTGTTTAAATGTATGACCAACTTGGGAGTAATCATGCTTCCCAAGAAACAATGGTAATTGTCAGGCTATTCAGCAAGTTGAAATGAAGTCTTAGAATGTTAATTTTAAACATATTTCCTTTGTGCATTTTTATAAATGTCAACTTTGAGAGAAGATTTTATTTCTCAAAGTTAATATGAAGGTGTAAAGCATTTAAATACCTGCCTTAAATTAGTCTTAAGAATGGCAATTTATAAGAATGAACTAAGCTTTCATTAATAGATGCTGTATGGGTAAGAGCCTAGACTTGTTTTTGTTTCTAGCCTTGGCTTAGTTAATTTCTTTATAGATTTTATTTCAGTATTCAGCACTGATATGCAAGTAAGAATAACTATTACAGTTACTGTGCATTTAATATGTGTCAGTCCATGCACTACAATACTTTACATTTGTTCCATTTGATTCCCAAAATGATCCTAAAAGCTTGAAACTAAAATTACCTCATTTTGCAAATGAGTTAATTGAAACTTAGAGTTCAGCAACTTTATCGAGGTTAAAATGATAGGAAGTGTTAAGTTAAATATGAGTCAAAGTATAACACTTGACTACAACATCCAAACTCTTCATCTTTGGGCTATCATTTAAGATTTCCAAATAACAGTTTTAGAACATACTAGAGTTTTTGTTTGTCTTTGCTTTTTAATTAATTAATTAATTAATTCTTTTTATTTTTTATAGCAGCTAGTATATTCCTGGCCTTGAATTGTTTTGATAATGGACTAAACTGTGTGCTATCTGCTTTGTTTAGCCATTGACACTCTCCTAAAACACATTCTGATCGACTCTTAGACAAGAACCTCTCTGCCATTTCATGGAAAATTGGTTCTTACATTTTCTTCTTTTTTAGCAAGGGAAACTCATTGGCCCATCACTGTCACTGAATGATGTTTACTCTAACACCTACCAGGTTCCAGCACAATAAATCCCAGGTATCGGTAACCAATTAAAAATTGAAGATTTTTATCATAACCCCTGTTATCATAGTGTGAATAGTGAAACTGAATAGGTGAGCTAAAGAATTCAGAGCTGGCAAGACTTTGCTGCTCACGGGAAGCTCTCATGTTTCATTCAGAACTAACATTGAAAATGATGGGAAATAAACAAAACTTATCAGAACATACCATCAGGTTATGTTAAGTATTTCTCTCTGCATATCACCTGCCTCCCCTATCCTCTGTGCCCTTCTTTCTCCAGTGTTGCCTCCTTCTTCCCTTCAGGACCTCAAATTATTTTTGAATTATTATTGAATTATTATTGACTATTAAATGCCATAGACTCTGAAAGGGGTTTTAAATTTTATCCAATATTATTGTGAATAATGCTTCAATAAACATGGGGCTGCATGCATCTTGTCAACTCAGTGTTTTCATTTTCCTTGGGTAAATACCCAGCATTGGAATTACTGGATTATATGGTAATTCTATTTTAATTTTTTAAGGAAACTCCATACTGTCTTCCATACTGTGTGTACCAGTTTGCATTTTCACCAACTGTAGTGAAGGATCCTTTTTTTCCATATCCTTGCCAACACTCAATATTTCTTGTCTGATGTGAGCCATTACAACAGGTGAAAGGTGATATCTCATTGTGGTTTTGATTTGCATTCCCCTGATGATTAGTGACATTGAAAATCTTTTCCTGTGTCTGTTGGCCATTTGTGTATCTTCTTTGGAGAAATGTCTATTCAGGACCTCTGCCCATCTTTTACTTTTTTTTTTTTCTTGGTGTTGAATTTGGTGTTGGTGTTCTTTATATGTTTTGAATATTAACCCCTTATTGGATATATTATTTGCAAATATCTTCTCCAGTTCAGTAGGTTGCCTTTTTATTTTGTTGACGGTTTCCTTTGCTGGGCAGAAGCTTTTTATTTTGATGTAGTCCCAATAGTTTTTTTTTGCTTTTGTTTTCCTTGCCTTAGAAGACATATATAGAAAATTGTTACTATGATGTCAGAGAAATACTGCCTGTGCTCTCTTCTAGAGTTTTTTATGGTTTCAAGTCTCATATTTAGGTATTTAATCCCTTTTGAGTTTATTTTTGTGTGTGGTGTTTTTCTTTTCTGTAGCTGTCTAGTTGTTCCAGCATCATTTACTGAAGACACATCTTTTGGGATGTCTGGGTAGCTCAGTCAGTTAAGCATCAGACTTTAGCTCAGGTCATGATTTCATGGTCCATGAGTTCGATCCCCACATTAGGCTTTCTGCTGGGTAGCTCAGTTGGTTAAGCATCAGACTTTAGCTCAGGTCACGATCTCATGGTTCATAAGTTCGAGTCCCATGTCAGGCTCTGTGCTGATAGCTTGGATCCTGGAACTTACTTCAGATTCTGTGTCTCCTGCTCTCTGCCCCTTTTCCACTCGTTCTAAACATTAAAAAAATTTAAAACAAATTTTGAAGACAATGTCTGTTTCCCATTGTATATTCTTGTCTGTTTTGTCATAGATTAACTGACCATATAAATGTAGGTTTATTTCTGGAGTCTCTATTCTGTTCAATTGATCTATGTGTCTGTGTTAGTAGCATACTAGTTTTGATTACTACAGCTTTGTAGTACACCTTGAAATCTGGAATTGTGTCCATCAATAGATGAATGGATAAGGTATGTATGCATGTGTGTGTGTGCATAAATAATTACAGTGGAATATTACACAGTCATAGAAAAGGATGAGATTGTGTTATTTGAGACAACATGGATGGACCTAGAGGGACTTAAACTAAGTAAAATAACAGAAACACAGATACCATATGATTCCATTCTTAAGTGGAATCTTAAAAAGAAATAAGAATAAAGAGCAGAATCAGACATATAAATACAGAAAATTAACTGATGGTTGCCAGAGGGAAGGGGGCTAGGAGATGGGTAAAACGGGTGAAGGGGAGGGAGATTCAGCCTTCAAGTTATGGAAAGAATAAGTCATGGGAATAAAAGCACAGCATAAGGAATATAATCAAAGATGCTGTAATAGAAATGTATTTGGAAAGATGGTAGCTACACTCCTTGCAGATATGGCATAATGTGTAAACTTGTCAAATCACTAAGTTGTACACCAAAAGCTACTGGAACATTGAGTGTCAATTGTACTCGAATTTTTAAAAAAATGCATTTATTCATAAAGAAAATGGATTTTATCCAATATTGACAACAACCTTTCTAGTCTCAGAAAGATTAAATGCCTTCAAGGTCACAATTTCAAAAGAGGCTAAAATGAGATCTTATTGTAGGGTTACCAGATTGCCAAGGTGGTATTTTTGTTTGTAAACAATGCTTTCTTTTACTAAGCTCCCACAATCAACAACATTTTGCAGGACATATTTTGGTTCCAAATATTTTCCTAAAATGTAAATTTCGGTAATGACACAGTATCTATCCCCTCATAGGGATCTGCTTATGTTTTAAGGGCTCTATGTTACTGGTGAATGGAAATTTATATACTACTGTGGATATTTTATGTAGCAGTATTTGAAAAAGTATATTTTGGATCAGCAGATCTCTCCTGTGATTTTGAAATGGATTTCAAGTGGCAAAACACCCATTTTACTTATGTGTAAGAACAATAATTTAAAATCGTGATAGAAAACTAGGGAGACTTAAAATTATGGGCATCTTCCTGCACAAAGGAAGACCTGTCTTTCCTTGAGGATAAAAAAAATAGTGTTATTGACAAGCTGTATTATGACCATCTAGGCTTTTCTTTCTTCTTAAACTCTTGCTTGAAAACTCTATTCCTCAAAATATATTTGAAAGGGAGATTTATTAGTGTACTCAATGTTGGTAACATATGCACTGATGTGTGTATATATGCATGCAGTATGCCTGTATTTGTTTAAGTTAGTATAATTTTTAGTGTATTGTAAAACAGTAAATAAATGGTATCCCAACTTTGCTATTTCATGATCTTTGTTATTAAGGAAGGCAGCTGGGTCTGGGTCTGTTAATTCAATACTATATATGCTTAGATCATCCAGACACCATCTTAATTGAGATTTCCAAGAATGCCAGGGACATTCTATTATTTGTCACATGAGCTTCTTTGTTGAGATTACAATCTATGAGATCCATTTAGCTTTGTCCCTAACTGAATTAAAAATAAAGTTTGCTAGAGATAACTAACTTGATCTAATTATTATGCGGTCCTAGGACCAATTCCAGTTCATAAATTACTTTGTATCTATGTAGGAATATGAGAGTTCTCTGAGGCCAAAAAGAGGCTAACTCAGGCTTTGGATGGTAGTTCATGAAAGTAAGGATTTGCGGTGTTAAGGGATATCTTTATGAAGATCTGATTCTTTGCTCAACCATTTTTATTTCACAAATATAGAAAGGAAGTCTACTGAAGCCTCACTGGATGTTTCTGAGTTTCTAACAGAATTATTTTGACTGAAAATAACAAAAAGTCATCTCAGAATTGTTTAAATAAGGCTAGAGGTGGGATTCAAGTTTTATTTAATCAAGATGCCAGTTCTTTTTTTTTTTTTTTTTCTGACAGATTCCGCACCCCGCCCCCCCCCCGGCTCCCTCCCCTGCCCCAGGTATATCCTTCTGTTCTAGATTCATTCTCAGGATGCTTTCCTCATGATTTTGATGTGCCTGCCACCAGAAATTTAGGTATGTTTTCTTCACTCACACCTGAGGGGCAGTAGAAATTTGCTTCTTATAAATATCAACAAAAATTCTGAATTTTGATTAAAATATATATAGTGTCAAGGAATTCAGTGACCTGATTTTTCTTAGCCCTGCATTACAGAGCTCTTAAACTGACATTGTGTCAATTTGAATGAGATTGGATTCCTTTCCCTTTAACTATCACCCCCTGAAAATATGAGAGAGGTGACAAAAGTGGAGGAATGGAGACCAACTCAGCAACAAAGTCCATTACATGAGAAAAAAAAAATTTTTTCTGTAGTCTTCTATATTAGATTCCTTTCTTTCTTCCTTCCATTATTATAAAATACAAAGATTGTAAAAATAACTATATTTTAAGTTTATTTATTTATTTTTGAGAGAGAGAGAGAGAGAGAGAGAGCGTGAGAGAGAGAGAGCACATGTGAGGGGGGAGAAAGGAAGAGAGAGAGGGAGAGCACAGAGCCCGCACAGAGCCCTACATGGGGCTGGAATCATGAGGTCATGACCTGAGCTGAAACGAAGAGTCAGGACACCTAGTGGGTGAGCCATCCAGGCATCCCTAAAAATGACTTTTTTAACCATTTTTAAACGTACAATTCAGTGGCAGTAAGTTCAATCAATCACTGTGCAACCATCACCACAACCTCATCTTAAACAGAACTCTCGACCAGTTAAGCAATAATTTCCCATCCCCGTCTCTAGCCCCCATTAACATCCTACTATTCTCTGTGTCTATGAATGTGTCTATTCTAGGTACATCATATAAGTGAAATCTTACAACGCATGTCCATTTGTTTCTGATTGTTTCATTCAACATAATGTTTTAAGGGCTTATCCATGTTGTAGCATGAATGCATTATTTTTCATTATTTTTTAAGGTTGGATAATATTCCATTGTAAGTATATACCCTATTTTGTTTACCTCTTCATCTTTCAATGAGCATTTTGGTTGTTTCCACCTTTTGGCTACTGTGAATAATGCTGCTGAGAACACTGGTGTACAAGTATTTGGTTGAGTCCCAGGGAGGGACTCAATTTTTTGTATATATACCTAGAAGTAGAATCATATGGTAATTCTATGTTTATCTTTTTTTAATTTTTTAAATGTTTTTATATTTTATTTTTGAGAGAGAGAGAGAGACAGAATATGAACAGGGAGGGGCAGAGAGAGAGGGAGACACAGAATCCACAGCAGGCTCCAGGCTCTGAGTCATCAGCACAGAGCCTGATGCGGGGCTTGAACCCACGAACCATGAGATCATGACCTGAGCCGAAGTCAGATGCTCAACCAACTGAGCCACCCAGGAACCCCTCTATGTTTAATTTTTGAGGAACCACCAAAGTGTTTTCCACAGTGGCTACACCATTTTATATTCCCATTATACATTTGCACACAAAACTTCTGAATTCTAGTTTCTCCACATACTTGCCAATAATTGTTATTTTCTTCTCCTCTCTCTTTTTTTAAATAAATATCCTAATGGGCATCAACTGGTATTTCAATATGATTTTAATTTGCATTTATCCAATGGATGCTTATGTTGAGAATCTTTTCATTGATCTATTGGCCACTCCTTTTTATTTTTATTTTTCTCATCCTTTTCTTCCCTTTTTAGTTCTCTCCCTATTTTTCTTCTTTTTACTTTCCTCTTTCCACCCTTCCATCCCTCTCTTTCTCCCTCTCATCCTCCCTTCATTTTCTTTTTTGTTATTTTTGTCATTTCTGCCTTCCTTGAAGGGCAATGCAAAATTTGGATTGACTCTGAACACTCAGAATGTGTCCCCCATTGAATCAAATCCCTAACTAACCCAGAGTTACATGTCTAGTAGATTATAATCAGCATTCAGAATCATATGTGTGGTTCTGGCTTTAAACTCATAAAAATATGTTATACCAACTTGAACAGCATCCTCTGAGTTTTATTTACACACATTTAATAAACTGCTATGTTTCAAGTATTATTTTACCTACTGGGGATCCATCCTTGAATAAAATCAATAATCCCTATCTTCTTGGAGTTTACTGTATGATAAAAGTAAAGAAATAAAGGTTTTAATGGATTTTCTGAGTAATCAATAAATATATCACTTCTCTCTAGACCTGTTTTGTCAACTGAAATTAGAACATTTTGCGTTATCATTTAGCGCTGGTTCTCTATGACCACAAGGATTTCTTTTTAAATGCCTACTTTTTTCTCCTTTAGCTCACAGTCCCAGTCCATTCTATCTTTAGGCCACTTTTAGTTCTTTTAATTTTATGGCTTTCACTAGGTTTCATTTTACAGTATTTTATTTGTCCCAGACTGTCAGTAACCATGAATGAAAGCAAAAAGGTGATCAGGCTGCTACTATGAATGCCTTGGCTTGGTGGCAGCAATATTGTGCCAGCTCTGCTCCACCCACTCTTCCCCTACCTGTGCCAGACAGCCAATGGCCAATGACTGGCCACTGTGCTTGTGGGCTCTCTGCCATTCTCACAGATGGGCCCAGATGATGGGGTCAGGGCATCATGTGTCAGAATCAAATGAAGTCATTAGAAATTATTGCCAGCAGCTGTTCATGGGTTTCCATAAAATGAATTGATCCACCCATCTGGGCCTCAGAAGATGTCATGGGTCAGTATGTTTGAATTCTTAAGCAAGATGCTATAATTTAGGCATTTCTAATATGGATTTCCTTCTAATAAAAAGAACTTGGGAGATACTGGAATTGGGAATGTATTTGCTGTAGGATAACTCTGCCACAAATTGTTGTTATTAGATGTTCCTCTCAATTTTACAGTTAATTTTTAACAAATAACTAGTTTATTCATTCAGCCATATACATCAGCATACATTTAATATACATATTAGCAATATATAAATTATCCACAGAGTGTATCCCTTGTCCTTAATGAGTTCACATGGCATATGTGTGTGTATACTTTTTTCCATTTTAGATAAAAATTGGATATGTTTAGTAATGGTAAGAAATTTTAGAGTTTTAGAAATGTGCATGCAAGTAATAATGGAGATACACAAATGAAGACTGTTGATGTATGAAATATATAAAGGTACCCAGTTTCATAGGAAAATAGCATAAAGCTCATATTCACGGGTAGTGAGTTGGTAGAAGAGGAGAAGTTATTGGTGTCTCGGGGATTTTCTGGACTTTGCACAACCTGGCAGTTCAGACAGTCTTACAAGTAGACAAAATAATCTTACCGATTATTCTCACATTGCAGGGAAGAGATAGTTTGAATCTACAAGAATGTGTTTAGATTCCTATCAAATAGGACCCAAATACACAGCATTTGCCTTTCTTCTATTTTGAGCAAAACAGCCTTTCCTTTTGAGCACTCTAGTGCAAATAAGTAATTTAGAGTGACAAGTCTTTGGATTGCCAAACAAAGTCTAAGAATTTTACATGTCTAAAGTACTTCACATTTAGACACATTTAGACTTCATTTATGAGATGAAGCAACTCATAACTATGTAAATTGACCCAAGAATAGTCTTCAATAAACACTTATTGTTCAGATGTCCTGTCCACTTCCCTCTCCAAAACTTCCTAGTTGAATGTTATATTTTATGATCACTGTACATACAGAGATCTTCACATTCTCTCTACAAATTCAAATCCCAAGACAAATGTGATACCCCAGCACTTTACAGGCAGATATTTGGCCAATACAGGAGGAAATTTGGTAACAGAAACTGTCCATGTGTCTGTTCCCTGTAGTTAAATTTTCCTGACAACTCAGATATTTCCTCATACTCTAAAGCCAACTAATGTGATATTTGCCTTATTGCTTTAGCAACAGGGGAAAGTAGAGGGGGCTTGGGCAGAAAATAAAATAACAATAAAACTCAATTGCTTGTTTAAATGGATTCCCATGTCTAGTACAGAAGGATGCGATATGTATTTAATAGGCCATGGCTGAACATTACGTGGTCGTGAACAGCAAATTGCTGAAAACAGCAGAATGGAACATTCTTTTCCAGGTTGCAAAGTATGGTTGCTGCTGGGAGGGCTCAGAGAGTTCCAACAAGAATTGGAAAGATTATTTTTCTTTAAGAAGATAGTATTAGAATTAAAATAAGGAATTTCAAAGTACTGTAGATCTGGGTTTAAATCCTGTCTTTAAATAACTGTCATTTTAGGTCTCATGCTTATTAATTTAAATGCTTCAGTTTCCTAATTCCTAGGAAGTGAGTAATAATTCCTTTGTAGAGTTTTATGAGCATTGATTATATAAATATATGTGTATACATGCATTACTTACAGCATAAATATATACTATATACTATGTAATGTGTGTAGGTATATATGATTGTGGATATATTTACACATGAATGTGTATATGTGGTGTGTTAATAGCCCTTGATATATACTAAGAGCTTAGTAAATTTTATAATTAGTGTCACTCTTCTTATTAGAACTGATGCTCTGTATCACCTCTTTTCTTCCTTTTTATTTTCCCTCTTTTTTTGGCTTTAGCCAAATTCTGGCTGTGTATGAAGGGATTAATTATTTCTTTGCTGTGTGTAGCTTCAACGCATTTATATAGCTCTTTGAAAAAGTCTGTGCTTACATTATATACAGGGCAGACTCTCTGCTTTTTTTGTTTTTTTTTTTTTTATCTCTTTGATGTCTCCATTCTTCACGGTTAGGGTAATTTATTTGTTCAGTGTTTTCAGGTTTTACTCTTATGTGTGAATTTGTTTGCCAGTAATAATTATTCAGTGTTTTCCTTGGGAACAGAAGCAGGAGAAAGAGGGAGAATGCTTCTGCATGTCAAAGGATCTTTGCTCTGTTTATCCTGTGCTTCTCATCCTGAAGTATACTTTAGGCCCTTTTTATCCTTCTTTGCCTGGGTTTTATGCCAGCCTACACTGTGATTGCTGGTGTAACCACAGCAACCCCAAGCACAGTTTTTGGAAGGTTTTCATTCTTGATTTTTGGAACATTGTGCTGAATTCAGAAGCCAGAAGTTGCCATCACTTGAAAAGATAAAGGAAAAATGGAGAAATAAGGAACTCTTTGAGCATCTTAAAAAATAAATACAAACTAAAAGAGACAAACTGTTTTTTTTAATTTAATCTGCTTTGGAATTTAGAAAGTGAAGGTCTTTCTGGAATATGAGGGAAATGGGAAAAGCAACTAGCATCATTATGTGTGAAACAGTGACCCTGTATACAATTGGAGTTACCTCTGGTCACAGAAATACTTAAGTTAACATTCCATTGGCTGCTTCTTAATCCTGCAGTTATGGGCAATTCACTTACCCACTAAAATAGTGGTCCTTCCTTTCTTCCTCCCTTCCTTCCTTCCTCCCTTTTCTTCTTCTTCTTCTTCTTCTTCTTCTTCTTCTTCTTCTTCTTCTCACATGTAAAATGTGGGTAAAAGTTCTTATCTCAGCAGATTGTTTTGTTGAATGAAATGAAACAGATCATACACATAAGCTAATTACTAGAGTACTTGAAATATTAAAAGTACTCAATAAATTTTAGTTATGATCATTAAGATTATGGATTGTCTGTAATTTCATACACAATCTTAGCCTAATATGCATTATCTTCTTTTATCTATAAAATAAAATGATAGATGTTAAGCACCCCCAAATCAATACTAGCCAACTGAAAATTCAAAGAGCTAAACAACATCTTCCTGTAAAATGGAACTGGATTTAATCCCATGTTTGCTTGATCCCAAAGACGTCTTGTTTTCATCATAAGGCATCCAGGATAAAGTGAATACATTCTTATTAGACTCACAGTAGCTTGAAAACTGTTTCAAAAAGAAAAATCAATGGATACAGAGAATTTGAATAAAGTAGAATAGAAGAAACTATAAATATTTAACATATTTAAATAGGAAATACTTCAAATGCTATATATAACCATGATAACAGCAGAAAGGTAAACTCTTCCAAATATTTGGTGAAGGGTTTGATAATTACCAAAAGATCTAAAGAAATTTTTTTCTGCCGATCTTCACCTTAAATTCCAGTAAGGAAAGATAGGCAGTAAACAGTGAACAATAAATAAATTTAAAATGCGTGTTTTAAAATAACGTAAGTGCTCTGTAAACAATGATATCAGTAACAACAAAAATAATAGACCAAGATAAGAAGGATGCATGATTGGGGATGAAATGAAATGGAGTGATGAAGTGAAATGAGGTGACGTTGAAGTAAAATGTAGGACTCATTAAAGGTGATGATTCAGAAAGACTTTAAATAGGTGAATAAGTAAGCCATGAGGATATCTGAAAAAAAAAAAAAAAAAAAAAAAAAAAAAAGGTCCAGGAAGAGGTAATAGCCTGAAATATTGAGGAGGCCAGTGTGGCTGCTTTGAATGACTAGGGGGTAGAGAAGACGGAGCTGGATTTAGAGAGAGCACAGTGGGTCAGGTCACATAAGTACATTTATAGTACACTGGGAGAAATGAGACTTTGGAGCGTATGATCAGAGATGTTCCTTCTATTGTTTACCCACTTCTCGTCTATGATCAGGTAACTCTGTTCAGAATCTACACCCTTCTCACTTAACTCTTAGAAGGGGTTATTGTGTAGATAATTATTGAAGAGAGAAAAGGATTCCTCCTACCCCACCAATTGGAAATTTTCATAATATGTGAACCATTTTATTGTTAAAACAATTTGGCAGAATAAACATTTAAAATGAAAAAGATTAAAAAATTAGCCTTGAGAGGTCTCAAAGTTCAAATCAAATCCTATGTAATAGTATTGAGAATCCCCCGTCTCTCACTTTTATCAGTCACAGGAATGGAGATATACTCAAAATGGATTGCAAAAAAAATTTTATACTCTCCAAAGTGCTACACACCCCTTCCAGAGGGAAGGAACACTCATATATATTAGTCATATTACAGAATTGAACTATGATGAGAGAACAATCACAACTTTTAAAGACAAATTACACAATGCAGTGTTTACCATCTGTTATTTTTTTAAATCAAGGTATAATAAAATATAAATATAATAAAAGCACATTTTATTTTGATCACAACCACCAACACAATAGGCCATTTTTTCTATTATCATAGAAATTTCCTTTGTCCCATTTATACTATAAATGTAGTTTAATATCCTTGTGTTTGAACTTCATCTAAATAAAATTACACAATATGTATACTTTCGTGTCTGGCTCCTTTAGCACAAAAAATTTGAGATATGTTGTTGCAGATAGCAGTAGTTTATTTGTTATATCAGTCAATGTATAGTTCACTATAGGATATACCACTTTTTGTCCATTCTTTCCCTGATGGACATCTGGTGGGGTCCAGTTTGGGGCTATTATAAACAAAAGCTTCAATAAATATGTACAACATATGTTGCAAACATAAGTTTACATTGTATGTTTAAATCCCCAGGAGTAGAATTATTGGGTCATAGGGTAAATGTATGCTTAACTTCATACGAAACAGCCAAAGAGCTCTCCAAGTTGTTAGGACAGTTTATATTCCATCTATGATTGTGAATTTTTCTATTTCTTCTACTTAGTTCTTCCTAATTTTTATTTACTTCTTTTGAAGCTCTTATTAAATAAGTAAGCATTTAGGATTGTTATATCATCTAGGTGAATTTTCTACTTTATTGTTTTAGAATGTCACTCTTATCTCTTATAATACTCCTTAATGTTTGTATAGAATGTTTTTCCTTATTGTCTTACTTAAAACCTCACTACACTTTTATACAAAAAAAATGCATCTATTATATACCACAAATATTGGGTATTTTTCAATTCATTCATAAAATCTCTCTTAATTTTAGTAAATATCCCATTTATATTTAATATAATTGTTGGAATAGTTTGGTTTAACATACTCTCTTGTTGTTTGTTTTCTGTTTGTCCCTGTTCCTCTTCATTTCTTTGATCCTTCTTTCCTACATTAATGTATGCTCATTGTTTCTAGCTATTCCATTTTGCCTATTTTATTAGCATTTTACCTATACCCTTTTGCATATTGGTATTGTTGGTGCTTTTATGGTTATGGATATGCATTTTTTCCAACATTCATTCTTAATTTATCCAGTCTATCTTAATGTTATACTATTTCACATACTATGGAAGAATCTTAAAACAGTATAATTCCCTTTGTTACGTCTTTGTGCTATCTCCTATGGCATTTTCCTACATTTACTTCTATGTATGCTATAAACCTCAAAGTACATCCTTTCAATTTTTGCTGTAAAGAGCCGATGTCTTAAAACATTAAGAGGAAAAAATTGTATATTTGACCATATATTTAGCATTTCCACTTATCTTATTTCTTCTTATAGATCGAGACTCTCTCTTAATTTCATTTCTCTTCAGCTTAACAAACTGACTGCCTTCTTCCCCACACCCAGTTCTTTTAAGGAAAGTATTTGGTTGTCTTTTATTTTCTCTCTTTCTGGTGAGAATTCAGCCATCCTACTCATTGTTTTTCCTTCACATGCAATGATTTTTTTTTCTAACTACTTTTATGATGGTCTCTTTATCTCTGCTTTCTGGTGAGAGTAATAAACTGTGCTCAGGTGTGGTTTAATAATTGTTGAATAAATACTTAAATATTTCTGCTGTGCAACAATTCTTCCCAATATAAATGATTATTCTCTTTTCTCCCTAATTTCCAAAGGTCTTCTCAAAATTTCTGGTTGATTTTAAAGTTTGGTTATTTTTCATTTCTTTAATATTTTTTTAATTAGCTCAGTGGCTTTTACGAACCTTCCCATGAATAATTCAACATGTATTTACTGTCACAGAACTCTTATTTCTAGTCTTAACTGCCCTCCCTCCTTCATCTTTTGCTTGACTTTATTTTAGCCTGTTTTCTTTTTATTAATATCTGTGTTTTGGTAAAATTTATTTCACAACTTGACTTATTAAGCCTAAGTTCTTTTTTTTCTTCTCAAATATTTTTATTTTTTTATTATAAATTTTATTTTTTTAAATTTACATCCAAATTAGATAGCATATAGTGCAACAATGATTTCAGGAGTAGTTTCCTTAATGTCCTCTACCCATTTAGCCCACCCCCCCTGCCACAACCCCTCCAGTAATGCTCTGTTTGTTCTCTATATTTAAGAGTCTTTTATGTTTTGTCCCCCGCTCCCTGTTTTTATATTATTTTTGCTTCTCTTCCCTTGTGTTCATTTGTTCTGTGTCTTAAAGTCCTCATATGAGTAAAGTCATGTGATATTTGTCTTTCTCTGACTAATTTTGCTTAGCATAATACCCTCTAGTTCCATCCATGTAGTTGCAAATGGCAAGATTTCATTCTTTTTGATTGTCAAGTAATACTCCATTGTATATGTATACCACATCTTCTTTATCCACTCATCCATCGATGGATATTTGGGCTCTTTCCCTATTTGGCTTTTGTTGATAGTGCTGTTATAAACATGGGGGGTGCATGTGCCCCTTCAAAACAGCACACCTGTGTCCTTTGGATATTGTAGAGTAGTTCTATTTTTAGTTTTTTGAGGAACCTCCATACTGTTTTCCAGAGTGGCTGCACCAGCTTGCATTCCCACCAACAATGCAAAAGAGATCCTCTTTCCCCACATCCTCACCAACATCTGTTGTTGTCTGAGTTGTTAATGTTAGTCATCCTGACAGGTGTAAGGTGGTATCTCATTTTGGTTTTGATTTGTATTTCCCTGATGATGAGAGATGTTGAGCATTTTTCAATGTGTCGGTTGGCCATCTGGATGTCTTCTTTGGAGAAGTGTCTATTCATGTCTTTTGCCCATTTCTTCACTGGATTATTTGTTGTTTGGGTATTGAGTTTGAGAAATTCTTTATAGATTTTGGATACTAACCCTTTATCTGATATGTCATTTGCAAATATCTTCTCCCATTCTGTCGGTTGCCTTTTAGTTTTGCTGATTGTTTCCTTTGCTGTGCAGAAGATTTTTATTTTGATGAGGTCCCAATAGTTCATTTTTGCTTTTGTTTCCCTTGCCTCCGGAGACATGTTGTGTAAGAAGTTGCTGCAGCCAAGATCAAAGAGGTTTTTGTGTGCTTTCTCCTCAAGGATTTTGATGCTTCCTGTCTTACATTTAGGAATTTCATGCATTTTGAATTTATTTTTGTGTATGGTGTAAGAAAGTGGTCCAAGTTCATTCTTCTGTATGTCGCTGTGCAATTTTCCCAGCACCACTTGCTGAAGACACTGTCTTTATTCCATTGGATATTCTTTCCTGCTTTGTCAAAGATTAGTTGGCCATATGTTTGTGGGTCCATTTCTGGGTTCTCTATTCTGTTCTATTGATCTGAGTGTCTGTTCTTATGCCAGTCCCATACTATTTTGATGATTACAGCTTTGTAGTATAGCTTGAAGTCCGGGATTGTGATGCCTCCTGCTTTGGTTTTCTTTTTCAAGATTGCTTTGGCTCTTTGGGGTTTTTTCTGGTTCCCTACAAATTTTAGGATTGTTTGTTCTAGCTCTGTGAAGAATGCTGGCGTTATTTTGATAGGGATTGCATTTAATATGTAGATTGCTTTGGGTAGTATTGACACTTAAACAATATTTGTTCTTCCTATACAGGAGCATGGAATCTTTTTCCATTTTTTTTTGTGTCTCCTTGAATTCCTTTCATAAGCTTTCTATAGTTTTCAGTGTACAGATTTTTCACCTCTTTGGTTAGATTTATTCCTAGGTATTTTACGGTTTTTGGTGCAACTGTAAATGGGATTGATTCCTTGGTTTCTCTTTCTGTTGCTTCATTGTTGGTGTAGAGGAATGCAACCAATTCCTGTGCTTAGCTTTTATATCCTGCTGAATCCATGAATCAGTTCTAGCAGTATTTTGGTGGAATCTTTTGGGTTTTTCATATAGAGGATCATGTCATCTGTGAGAGTGAAAGTTTGACCTCCTCCTGGCCAGTTTGGATGTCTTTGATTTCTTTGTGTTGTCTGATTGCAGAGGCTAAACCTTCCAATACTATGTTGAATAACAGTGGGAAGAGTGGCCATCCCTGTCTTCTTCCTGACTTTACAGGGAAAGCTCTCAGTTTTTCCCCATTGAGGATGATATTAGCAGTGGGTCTTTCATATAAGGCTTTTGTGATCTTGAGGTATGATCCTTCTATCCCTACTTTCTTGAGGGTTTTTGTCAAGAAAGGATGCTGTATTTTGTTAAATGCTTTCTCTGTATCTATTGACAGGATCATATGGTTCTTGTCCTTTGTTTTATTGATGTGATGAATCACATTGATTGTTTTTTGATTGTTTTGTGGATATTGAACCAGCCCTGCATCCCAGGTATAAATCCCACTTGGTCATGGTAAATAATTTTTTTAATGTATTGTTGGATCCGGTTGGCTCATTTCTTGATGAGGATTTTTGCATCCATGTTCATCAGGGAAATTGTTGTATAGTTCTCCTTCTTAGTGGGGTCTCTGTCTGGTTTTGGAATCAAGGTAATGCTGGCTTCATAGGGAGAGTTTGGAAGGTTTCCTTCCATTTCTATTTTTTGGAACAGCTTCAAGAGAATAGGTTTTAAGTCTTCCTTAAATGTTTGCTAGAATTCTCCTGGAGAGCCATCTGGCCCTGGACTCTTGTTTTTTGGCAGATTCTTGGTTACTAATTCAATTTCTTTACTGGTTATGGGTCTGTTCAAATTTTCTATTTCTTCCTGTTTCAGTTTTGGTAGTGTAACTGTTTCTAGGAATTTGCCCATTTCTTCCAGATTCCCCATTTTATTGGCATATAATTGCTCATAATATTCTCTTATTATTGTTTTTATTTCTGCTGTGTTGGTTGTGATTGCTCCTCTTTCAGTCTTGATTTTATTTATTTGGGTCTTTTCCTTTATCTTTTTGATCATACTGGCTAGTGGTTTAGCAATTTTGTTAATTCTTTCAAAGAACCAGCTTCTGGTTTCATTGATCTGTTCTACTGTGGTTTTGTTTGTTTGTTTTCATTTTGATAACATTGATTTCTGCTCTATTATTTCCTATCTTCTGCTGGTTTTGGGTTTTATTTGCTGTTCTGTCAAGCCTAAGTTATAATTCAGTCTCCTATTGTCTCCTGTTTCTTCTAATAGATCTATATACCAGGACAGAAACTTTGGCTTATGGTTGTGGAAGGGAAATTCCACACTTTGCCCCATAAGCATTACAGAAAATACAACCAGATTGGATGTTCTCCCTGATATCTGTCTTACTATTTTCCCTATAGTCTGTTTTCTCCTTTATTAACAAGGGCTTTTCTCCATTCTGTAGAAGTTTTTCAAAAGAATAAATAATATTAGAGAAATTAAAGTAATTGTTATAATTGCATGTATCTAATCACTACAATTATTTTTATATACAAGCTTTACATAATATTATAAGACAAGAAAAAAGTAAAAAGTAATGCTACTATCCATAAACCATTTACATTTCTGACCCCAACTTTGCTACAGTATTCATATAATACAATTTTTTCTTTGTGGACTCCTGCTGACTCAGAAAGTTGGAATAAAATATTTCAGTTAAGAGACAAAGTCATTTTGATGTGATATTATGTTTTTCAATTAGTTACAAACATTTCATCGTTGTGCATATTTTATTCAAAGTTTGACTTCCAGACTAGAATATCCAAAGTGCAGGTCACAAATTATAATGAAAGCTCATTGCTAGCAAGACTGAGTTAATCAATCATTGGTCTATTTAATGGCTAATGGAAAACTTACTTTTCCATCAGCTCTGCTCTTACACATTTGTGCATTTTTGGACTTTAATACAATAAAAATAGATTATTTGATATAATTTTATATCATGTAAAACACATTTTAAATTGACTAATTCTAAGTATTACTGCAATATCTTGTATTGGTATCCCTACCATTATGAAGCCTCCTTGTTTAAACGCTTAATTAATTTATTTATTTACTTACTTACTTATTTTGCCTGAATCAAGACTAATCATTCCTAATCACTTTAAAATGGCCTTGATTTGTAAGCACAAAGATGGGGTGGTATTTTATTGATTATATATCACCTGTTAACCACCTGTTATTCTCAACTAAGCTTCCAATTACATGATTTTGTTCAATATTTTGATGAGATACATAAAATAATATTTTATTAATCTCATCTGTAGGATTTCTAATATTTGAAAAAATATAAAATGAAATATTTTGATAATATAAAAGCACTGAATCCCATATTTTGAATAAGAAGATATAGGGCTTTTAGATTAGCAGACTCTGTACTCCTAATTGTGTGTGTGTGTGTGTGTATGTGTGTGTGTGCGTGCGCGTATGTGTGTGTGTGTTTGTGTGTGTAGTATTTCAGGATATTGTAAAATAGAGGTTGTTGATTTGCTTCTGTTTTACAAAATAATGGCTTCAAAAATATTTTCTGCAAATATACTAACATGGTATGATAACAATAGCATATTGCATTTATACCTCTTTTTTCCTCATTTACCTTTCATTCAGACTTGTTAGTCTACTTCACTTCATTGAACAAGATTTTCACATCTGAGAACACAATAGAATTGAAGTGTATCATAGTAGATTCTGGATTCAAGCGGTCCAAAATCATGTCCCAACTCTTCCACTTGATAGTTCTGTTACCATGGGTGAATCACTGAACCTTCCTTTACTTATCTATAAAATAAGGTTGGTATTAGTACCATTCTTCCTAGGGTAGAGTTAATATTTCCAGAATGTAGAATGGCATTGAACAAATGCTATCCATTATTGTGTGATTTCACTATTATTAACATGCAATAATCATGTGTAGTGGGCCCCATTCAAATTGCCTTTTGAGCATCACTTCCTCCTTCCTTTGGTAATCATTCCTTGAATTTCCTTTGGAGACACCTCTCCATTATACAGGGTTCTCATACCCACTGTCAGTTGAGATATCTTTCCTCCTCTAGCCAAGGGTGAATGATTAGGCAAGTTAGAACTTCTCTCCCAAGAGTTTCAACCTTGGACAGTTACAATAAGGGTGGATTTTTATAGGACAGGTTGAAGCTAATAAATACCGTGCATGGGTTTGTAAGAGAATATATTATAGTCCTTGCCACTCAGATCCTAATAGTTGTCCTGTTGCTGCATTTTCCCTTTTTAAGGGTTTGTTGAGACACTCCTTTGATTTTCTAAAGTCCATATCTTTCCAATAAATTCCTCTTTATCTTTACTGTAGCTGAAGTTAGTTTCTGTGCTTGCAATCAAAGAACCCTAACTGGGCCACACTGTTCATACTATTCTGTACTTTGCACCTCCTCATTATCTTTCTATTCATACTCTGACCTTTCATCAAGCTTTGATTCACAGTGTTTCCTCTTTAAGTAATTCCTAACAACCATAAGATTCTATGATGTCTCCCATTCTTCAGATAATTACTTTTTTAAAGTTTATTTATTTATTTATTTGGAAAGAGAGAAGAAAGAAAGAAAGAGAGAGAGAAAGAGAGAGAGAGAGAAGGAGAGAGAGAAAGCGAGCAGGGCAAGGGCAGAGGGAAGATCCCAAGCAGACTCTGCCCCATCAGCACAGAGCTCGACACAGGGCTTGATGCCATGAACTGTAAGATCTTGAGCTGAGTTGAAATCAGGAGTCAGATACCTAACTTACTGAGCCACCCAGGTTCCCCAGATAATTACTTTTATTAATTTTTTGGTCTGTACAACTTATGTTAGTGTCCTATATTTCCCTGTATGGTTTAGGTTAGCTTTCTTTGTATATACTTACCAATCTTTGATTGCAGCATATCAACAACAAAAACTCTGAATCACAGTATTTTATAGAAATAACTATTTACTTGGCTCTAGATTCTACATCATCCTGGGACCGATCATAACTTTGCGTCTCGATGCCAGTTCAGTTGGAAGATGGCTCATGGTGACGTTGGTAGTCGTGGAATAGCACTGAGATGGTGATGTGGACTTGGATTCCATTCTCAGGCAGATAAAAGAGCAGGTACATGAAACAAACATTTCAAAGAGTGGAATTTTATTGCTCAGGAAAGTTTAATTCAAAAAGTGGTTACAACACACTGAAATTTATTTCTTGGTTAGAAGTGTTCCTAAAACTAGTTCTAGCCATCAAATGCAATATAATGATTATAAAATTATTATTCTGCCACTCACACTTAAAACTGGTATTATTTTACACTAGAATTGAAATGAACAGATTTTCAAATCAGTGTCTCGTCATGGGTAACAAGTAAATTTTTTACCTTGAGTGGGGCCCTTGTTACAACTAACGTGAGGACTTAGATATTCATATTCAGTCTTCTTTGGGTTTTAGCTACGAAAGACCTAACAAAGATGGACATTTTCCGGAAAAGATAGGATTGTAAATACTGAAGAAATGAGATATTATCTCTATGACCTAATTATTTATTTAAAAATTGATAAAGGATACAACATACCCCAGGTCCACATTGACTTTTTCCTGAAGTACAACCAGCGCCTCTTACTATACTCTCTACTTGAAGTCTTACTTCCTTTAAATTCATTCCATATTGTCAACTGTGTGATGTATCTCTGAACATGAGCTGACCCCATGTTGCACTTCCCAGATAACATTTTTGTGTGATGAATAGGTGACCATGTTGTTTTCCTACAACACATACCAATTCAACAACTGAAATTCTATTTTCAAAGTTTTTTAAACTATAATTCTGTATACATTTTACCAGATCAAAATTCTTAACTGATAAAAATATTTTTAACTGTAGTGTTTCCATGCGGAGGGAGTCTACTGTGACTTGGCTTCTCTCTACCTCCTCAGTCCTGGCTTATATTTTTTTTCTTCAGCTTAATTGACCTGTCATGCTGTTGTTAGATTTTGTGTCTTTGCTCGTTACGGTTGTAGCTACTAGGCACATTCTTTGTCGTGTTTGTCAGGCTAACTCTTAGCTGAGTTTAGGAGACATCTCTGGGAAACATTTTCCTATTTCCAAATAGTATTAGAAACACTTCCTCTTAATTCTCTGAGCATATTTCTGTGACCAAACTTCCACAATATGTTTTATGTCTTTTTAATAGGAAAACCCTTGAAATATATTAGAATTCCATGGCAGGTATGAGTAATTAGATTTTCTAGAGAGAGATCCCATACATCCTCCAGATTCTAGGAAGGCTCTAGGGACAAAAATAAAGTTAAGTTCTAACATCATGACCTGTTTGACTCTCTATCATAAGAGTGAAAAAATGGTATTCTTGTCTATGTCTTTAATCCCTAACAAAACACCCGATAATTTGCATAGTGGGAGCATACTAAGTTGTGTTGAATGCATGAAAAATTGTAACATATGACTCATTTTGTTTGTGGATGTTCACTGTTCACTTTAGCCCAGTATTGTCAAGGAATACTTCCTTTATATGAACCATAGCCACTATTCCAAAGACAGCACTTCTGTTTGGACCATGTAGATGCTGCTAGATGACAAGAAATCCATTCCTAAGAGTGAAGTCTCTCCTATCAGGAATAAGCATCAATCACTTTCTCCCTGACACAGTGTGATGATTGCACAAATAGCTTCTACCCAAGCTTCTGTGAGACTTAGGGTTCTAAAAGGTTCTATAAAGGATTCATATATTCACTGTAACTTTTTCTCCCTAGCAATAAAACTACGAGTAGGATTTATCTTGGGGGAAATGACTACATAATTTAAAGCATTAAAAATAAAAGTATACTGATATAAGCAAAAAATATATATAAGAAAAAGGAAGGAAAGGAGGGAAAGGAAGAGGACAAGCCATGCCCGATATTTAAAGTGTCATATTACCATAAACTAATGGATATGTCCTTGGGATAAACCACCAATTTCATTGGAAAGCCCTGAACATATATGGAAGTGGGGGTTGTGATAAAAGGCATAAGGTATGCTCCTGAGGGACCTGCTTCAGAATTCTTCCTTACAAATTCAACCTGGTCCCTTCACAGTGTATTTTGAGATGCTGATGTTGAATACAATTTAGTTTAACCTAATTTATCCTTGGTAAAAGGTGGCTTACGGAAGGCCCGCTTTGCTTTTGTTCTACCTGAGAAAACTATAAAGAGAATCTTTTCTCACTCACTATTAAAATCAAGTGCTTTTACTGTTTGAACACTTAACATGTGTCTGGTATTATGCTATACTATTTAAATGTATTACGACATTTCATTTTTATGCAACCTTCTAAGTATTTTTATCTTACTCTCAAGAAAAATGGACAATCTGGAACAGCAACTCCAAAGTCAGATTTGGGGGAGCAGATTCCACAATTTCTGAAAATCTGTGACGTTTTGATTATGAGACCCATTCCAGTTAGTTATAGGGTACATTCAAGTTTATCACTTCACTGGCCACCCCAGTGCCACGACCCCTGCCTAGGCTTTGCAGATGTAGAATTGGAGCAGGACTATATGAGAAGCTCTCATATCCCACTACCTAGATACCACTTTCAGGCTAGCATTCTACTATTCATATAATGCAGCACATAAACCTTCTCCATCATGGGCGGTCTCCTGCTCTCTTCTGTTTTGTGATACCCTAAACTTTAATGATTTTTCTCTCTGGTTTCTTTCATCTTGGGAAGTGTGTGTATGGGCGGAATAATGATCTTCTGTTTAGAAAACACCAGCTTCTAAACCCTGGTTATTTTCTTCTGTTTCCTTATTTCCTCTAACTGTTAAAAATTGTCAACTTTAGGTCAAAAGTGGGTCCTTCTGTCATTATGCGTTTTGTTACTCACTTAGTAGTCTGTTGTTTAAATTGTTTTGTAGGCATTGGCTCTTTATATATAAAACCAAGTTTTAAAATTAAAATTAAAGTTAGAAAGCAGAGGGACACGTGGGTGGTTCAGTCAGTTTAATGTTCAACTTCAGCTCAGGTCATGATCTCATGGTCCGTGAGTTTGAGCCCCATGTCAGACTCTGTGCTGACAGCTCAGAGCCTGAAGCCTGCTTTAGATTCTGTGTCTCCCTCTGTCTCTGCCCCTCCCCTGCTCATGCTCGCTCTCTCGCTCGCCCTCTTAAAAATACATAAACATATTTTTTTAAGTTGGAATGAAGAGAAGAAAGGATAACCTTTTTTTGTTGTCGTTCCCAAGTACTTGCTTCTGGAAATAAAAAATCATCGCTGCATATTTACTAGTGTTATTGAAAGCTTGAAAGTTGAGATCTGACTCCTGGTTCTTTGTGTTTTATCCCTGTCCAAAAGACAGTTCACATCTTATGCTTTCATATACACTTGAGTGAGAAAGGAGGTGGAGGGAAAAGTATAAGGTAGAAAAAATCAAAAGCAATCTAATTTAACATCAAAAATCTACCCCGTCACATGAAGTTTCCCATGTAATCTTCCCACCAATAGTACAGAATTTATACTGTTATCTCCTATCACTGAAGGGAAAACGAAAGCATAAAGTAGTTAGGTATCTTACTTAAAGTCCCACAAGTGAGACCAGAACAAAGATTTGCTGCAAATTCTTTGATTGCGACACCTGGGCTCAAACCACTTACATTACCCTGTTCTGATGTTATCTAACTAGCCTTGAATTGTAACTGAAATTAGAACATTCAAATTATTGTGGCTCACTCTACTGAAGCATTTATTATGCATCCGATGTTTTTACAAACAATGAGTATAAACTCTTTTATTGCTCACCAGAAGTGTGGCTAGGTAATGTTGTTATAGGTCTATTTTACGCTTTAGAGACTGAGTCAGAGAGAAATTTGAAAACTCACATAAGATTACACAGCTAACTGGTACTGGAGACAGGATTCACACCTATGCAATTTGGCTGCAGACTCAACTCATGCTGCTTCCCTTGCTTGTCTAGTACTGTCTGGTGTCTAGAATTTAGGGAGATATTGCCTGACCAGCCTTTCCTGATTTATTCAGTTAGTCATGCTGGTGAATTTTACTGTTATTGGGGTAAGCTCTCATGTCAGACTAATAGGATCTTACGTCCTAAAGAGACTGTGAACTTTAATATCAGGAAGGTACTAAATTCTACTTGTAGAGGTAAGCAACAAAATATTCTAATGGCACTGCACAGGCTCCGAGCATTAAAGCATCCATGTGTGAAATATGGCCTACCAGGCATTTGAAGCCAATGCAGGTTTTTCATCTGGAGGCTCCCTGTCCTGGATGCAGACTGCATTTTGGCATGTTTGCAATAAATGTCCACTTGGAAATTGAGAAAAAGAGCTTCCTGTTTCTCCCATTAAAGAAAAGACTCACACAGAGAAGCACACACACATGCACGTGCACACACACACACCCTTGTCTCCACTTCTCCCTCCATCATTATGTGCTCTGCCTCCCTTGCTATGTTGAGACGGTTGTCTAGTATACTCAGTATCCTCCCATTTTCATCTCCTGTTTTCTCCTGAGCTTTCTCCAATCACCACTAATCCTCTGAAATTACTCTTATAATGGTTACTAATGATATTTGCTGAACTTAATGATCAATTCTCACCCATCTAAGATAATCCAGAAATAGTTTACCGATACAACTAATTTTTCCTGGAACAGAAGGAGTTTGCATCTATTGTCTTAATTGTTTATAGCATCCACTTCCACTCAGTAATGCATCCAAGCTGGGATGATAAGTTATAACATCACCCTATCTAGTAGCAGTTTATGAACCAATCAGTCCTCCATGAAACACTTTTTACATTTGGCTTTCAAGTCACCACATCCCTTGTTTCTTCTTCTCCTTGACCTCTTGAACTTTGCTGATCACTCTTCATATAACCAAATATTCAAGTACCCCAGGACTCAGTAATTGAAACTCTTCTCTTTTCTATATATACTTTCACCCTGGATAACCTCATTTTATATTGTCACTTTATGTATGATGAGACCTCCCAAATTTCTACCTTTAATCAAGATGCCTTACAAATCTAGACTCTTATAGCTACTCTGCTACTTGACATATGTAGTAATTGTCTAATAGGTATGTCAAGTGTACTCTTTCAAAAAGCAAATGTTTATCAACACCTCACATATTAGCCTTGAAAACCTACCCTTTGTAAACTTGTTTAGTTAATGACTACTTCATTTTTTCAAGTTTTCAAAGCATAAATCTTTGAGTCAATATCCAGTCCTCTCTCTTTCTAGGATATTAAACATAAACACCTCTGTCAAGCAAGAACTATTTTTTTTCCTTTGTTAGCTGTGGAATGCCTAACAAGCCTTATCTAGTCCACTCTTTCCTTTGTTAAATAAACACATATATTATGATCCCAAGGGACTGATTCTTAGCCAGAATACCTTGTTATGGTGCTCCTTGTATTTGAAATATTAAAACATATCCACATCATTTGACAAATAGACCATGAGCTCAGTCACTACTCTTTTAGCTGTACTGGCCAGTAACCACTTTTGCCCTTCTTTGGAAGTCTCCAGACCTCTGTGTACTCCAGTGCCTGAAAGGCCACAGCACCTCACTCCCAAGCTATGGGCTGGCATCCCTTTGGTCAGTATTCAAGCCACTCTAATCATAAAATATTTTGACTCTCACTGCTGCTTATCCCTCAGTGAAATCAAAATAAAATGTGTAAGTTCTTATGAATAAATCACCAATGCGAATTATCATTAAATAAACTTTTAAGCTCTAAGTCACTTTTAACAAGAAGCAGCTGCCACTCCATCATCTGAATGATTCATTTCCTTCACCATGCTTTGCTATGTTTTAAAAAAAAAAACTAATTTCTTTTGTGATGTGTTGGCATCTTCTACATTACAACTTCAAATAGCTATTTTCATATAAACCCACAGTCTTCCCGCTGCTTTGATGAAACCTCCTGCATCTGCCACTCTTAGGTATAGAATATGAGCAACTAACTTTGCCCCTAATTCAGTGTCTGTCTCTTTCTTTCTTTTCTTTTCTTCCTTTTTTTTTTTTTCTTTTTTTTTTTTTTTGGCTGTTTCTTGGGAGCACAGGTGATTAAGAAAAAAAAAAACTGATGGCTATGTTTCTGGGTTAAACAAGTCTCTAGGTGTCTGGGAGTAGAGGCAGAGAGAGCCAAGAACTATTTTAATGTAGAATGTCCCATGAGGGAGAGAAGGAGAGACCATATGACTCAGGCCTGGGCTGAGAGATACCTTCATACTCCTTAAAAAACTTCAAATAAGAACCTCTGGAATAAAGCCTCATGGACTCACTAATGTGTCATAAATCTGTTAAAATTGTGACCACTCACTGTCAATTTATTTAGATCATGTTTACTTAGTGAAAACTACTGTATACTCTTGGGAAGACCAAACAGATATATGGACCAATAATTTATCAACTTCTTCAAACTAACACTCTCTCTCCTCTCTCTCTCTCTCTCTCTCTCTCTCTCTCTCTCTCTCTCTCTCTCTCACACACACACACACACACACACACACACACACACACACACACAATTTCAAGTGTTGGAGACCACTTGAAATTACAACCTGAAATTTGAACCATTACACTTCTTTGTTATCTTGAGAAGTTCAGATCTGTCAGAAGTTTGCATACTCCCCTAAACAAAGTCAGTGACCTACAGTGTCCAGAACTACCTACCATAGAAGGCAGTTTGATGAGATTTTGTTAACTCTTAGGTCCTGCCTAATGGAGAGTTTCTCTGGATAGCTCTTTTAACCATACAGAGTTACAAATACAGTTACAATATACACTTAGGAGATCTATATATAATTTTAGAGAGAGTATGTGTGAGCAGGGGAGAGGGAGAGAGAGGGAGAGAGACAGAATCTTAAGCAGGCTCCATACTGAAGAGCCAGACTCAGGGCTCAGTCGCATTGCCCTGGGATCATGAACTAAGCTGAAATCAAGAGCTGGACACTCAACTGATGAAGCCTCCCATCCATCCCAGTGAGTGGAGATATTTACTATATACAAAACATCTCACTGAAGTGAAGTGTGAAATACTGATATTGTGAAGTCATATAAATACAAATGTGTTATTAATTCAATATATAGGCATTAATTCATGAGTGGATTTTTTGTTGCCCTGTCTATGTTAAGCTCTGTAACTAGGTTTGTAATGTAATGATGAGTAAGACAGTCCCTGCCCTCAGAGAGTTTTGGAAACAAATGAAATTCTGTTAATATTTTATATTGCACTCACATTGGATGCTGATACCCATTAGTTTTCTTCTTCCACATTAGATCTCCCCTATGTTAAAATGTGCCTCAGTTATTTCTGGAAATTTCTCAGTAACATCCATTAAACACACCTTCCAGGTACTTCTAAAATTCTCTTTACTAAATTGTGGCATTTGTTTAAACAGAATTTAATTTAGCTAAAAGAATTTCCACTTAAAATGTCTGAAAATAAGACAGGAAGGAATTGTCATAATGAATGCCATCTAAAATGCTTATAACGTGGGATTTGCAAATTCAGTCTGCCTTGCCTTGATCTTTCTCCTGCCCACTTTAGGCTTCATTTCCTATGTGTCTGCTACAATAGCATGGTGGGCAGAGATCTCTCCTTTTCTATAGTGTGTAAATTAGTGTTGAGAGAAAGAAGAAATTAATAGCATAGGAAGCAGTAGCAAAACTTATCTTGGTCATGGCTAAGTATTTAAGAAATCTTGATAGAATACCTTGATTCAGGTCATGGTATTTTTCTATAGTCCTCTCTAGAATTTTTATTTCCACCACAGTTTATTTCCCAATGCAGTCATCTGGGAAATTGTGATTTGATTTGTGACAGTGACTCTTAGCATTTAATGGTATGATATCAGGAAGACATGCCCCAAACATGTAATTAATCTGCTTTCAATTTTCCACTGGCTGTCCCTTATTTTGGCAGTTTTTTTTAAATAATAATGCCTGTTTTATCATCTGAGTTGAGATACAAAAATAGGTATGTACCCTCATTACTCCTTTGATATTGCCTAGGATTTATGAATCAAATCTGTTCCATGAGTAGCCCCTCAACATATTCATTTCTTTATATGTTTTAATGGAAGATGACTGGGCAAGCAGGATGAGCATTCCTTCTTCTTCTTTTTTTTTTTTTTTCTTCCAAGATTTTGTTTAAATACAAGTTAGCCAAACACATAGTGTAGTACTGGAGTAGAATCCAGTGATTCATCACCTACACACAACATCCAGTGCCCATCACAACAAATGCCCTCCCTGATGCCCATCACCCACCAGTCCCCCCTCCCCTCCAGCAACCCCCAGAATGGACATTTCTTTCTGAGACAGAATAGGGATTTAAACTAAATAAAAGATTGGGTCCAAAGAAGAGAAGCACTGAGATAGTGAATCTCCTTAGATATTTAAACCAGTTTAAATCAAAACCCTTCAGATATTATAGTAGGGAATAATTTTACATTGACAACAGACTTTTGCTGGAGCAGGTGACTTATTGTAGCAGGTCTTTTTTTCCTCTTACTTGAAAAATACCATTATGATGGAAATGGACTGGTTGAATGAGTTCCATTTGAATCTAGTCTTCAAAAGTCATTTTAGAGCTGCTTTGAAGCTGGCATTTAAAAATATAACCTCCAGATAAATTTTGCAGTCCATCTCCATTAAAGAACTAGTGATTATTAATATTAAGTGGATAATTATTCCCAATACTCTTTATCATACAGAATCATTAAATTACACCTCTCCTGGGTATTTAAGATAAACTGTACATGTTTCCCTAATTATGAATATACCCCTATCTTTTTCTTCATTTTGAATAAAGTCTTTCCAGACAGTGCTTATTCATTTTTATAAACAAATATTCAGTTAATATGTTTAAGAAACATTAAAACAACTCTAATAGGGTAGAAATATATTTTCTTTCAATATATAGGATGACAACTTTAACAGAACCAATAAAATTGAAGGACACAGAAGGAAAATCCACCCTTAATGAAATTTTAAAACAGTGTTTTCCTGTGAATTTTATCTAAAGACTAAATAAGAGCAGAGTTCGTGTAGCAAAAAACACTCAACAGTACTTTTGCTGAGACTTCAGTGACTTCTGTCTCCTCCTGGTATTTTCTCCTCCTTTTTCCCCTTGTTCATTTATTTATTTTGTCTTGACAGTAACCCATGCTTCATTTTCTCTATATATTATTTTTTTCAAAACCAGAAAATGCCCCATGATTATATTAATTTATCCAATAAACCAGGGTATTGGAATGCTTATTTTAGAGAGTGCTAGATCATTTTGCCTTGAGTCACCATGTAAAATCCCAAAGTTCTAGAAGTTTGTAAGCAGACTAGTAAATTCTCTGGACCCATGAGTCAAAAGACTGAGCTTGAGCTCTTTGTCAGTTGAATTTGATCTCTCAGAGTTGGTGGCAACCAAAGTAGTCTTAGTACCATGGAAAGTGATAGAGTTCTCCTCCATTTGGGGGGTGGGGCATCGCTGGCTAGCCTACTACTGCACAGTGAGAACAGGGTAAACTGGCATCAGGCACCATCAATTAAGTAAGGGAAATACTTGCATCAAAGGAAAATAGCAAATTTTGACAAGGTCTTCTGTTGAAAATATAGTTTGCATATCTCTACCCCTTATGTCACTTAGATGATGTGCAGTGTTGTGGCTAATGAGCTTCTTAAATGAAAAAAAAAAAAGATAAATTAGAAAAGCATTCTACCTTCTATTAAAAAACCATCAAAGCCCAGGTTCTTGCCTTGATAATTAAATCCTAATACAGGATATTCATTATGGTAACAGTTCCTTCATTACCTGTGCCTATGAATCTGTGAATGTTGATACCCAGAGCTTGGCTTCAAATTAATTATTGTGATCCTGTATTCAAATAACATCTTCTAACCAAGGAATCACTAAGCATGGCAAAAACATTAGCTCCATCACTATTTGTGAAGCTCTATAGTTTTATGTGAGATGCACCTTGAGATGAATTACCCTGAATTTCAACTTATTAAGGAGTTATTTTAGTAATCACTTGCTGAGCAGATAAATGATGAAATAATTATTATTGAGATAGGTCACATGTGTCTCTGTAGGGCTTTTTGTTTTGTTTTGTTTTTGCAGGTTGTTGATATCCCCCATGCTTAAAGAATTCTATGCTCTGAATGGAGTGATGTAATGGTTTAAAAAAAGGTTGCAAGAATAGCATAAAGACATAATTAGTTGACCCAGTTATGTATTCAATTTAGAGTATCTCTTTTTTTTCTTTTATTGACAGTCGCTTTGTAATTATCCTTCTATTTTTTAATGTGCACATATCTATTTCCACAACCATGTTGTGAACTCTCTAAAGGAAAGCTTTGTGCTGTCTCAGTTCTTGAAAATCTAGGATATCCCAAATTTAATACAAGGGAAAAACTAGCTTCTTTACTAACAGGGCTAAATGCAAAACCAAAACTAATGTGAAAAAAGTGGGTTGATGTGGAAATAATAGATGATGCTCATAAAGAGACTGAAATGATTAAAAGTAATAAAAGTTTGTAGAAGGGGGCAATATGGTGATTCATTAGTACATTTTTCCAACAGTGATTTAGGGTTGAATAAATAATGTATTTCAAAGACTTGTATCCATACTTTTTTTCCATATGTTTGTATTAAATTCCATTTATGCCAAGAACTATAGCATTTCTGTTAAGCGTAATAAATGATACCTAGTTATTGTTTGGTACAAAAGGTGGTTTTTGTAGTTTGTTCAAGTACTTGCACTATTATTAAAAATATATATTTCATTATTATATACTCTGAGAAATAGTTAATCATGAAAAGCAAAGCTGTTTTAGGGAAATTGAAGGCTGTTTAAGTTGTATTTATTTATTCTGAGAGAGATCAAGAGAGAGAACACAAGTGGGGGAGAAGCAGAGAGAGAAGGAAAGAGAGAGAATCCCAAGCAGGCTCTGCACTGTCAGAGTGGAGCCCGGTGTGGGCTCCAGTCCACGAACCGTGAGATCATGAGCTGAGTTGAAACCAAGAGTCTGAGGCTCAACTGACTGAGCTACCCAGGAGCCCCAGATCTCATGTTTATAAAAATGGTTAATGATACTTGATATACATAAGGGAAATGATGAGGCGTCTTGCCTAAATGTCTTGGAACTAGTAATCTAGGATTATATTTATGTTTGGCAAATAGTAAGATGAAAAAAAAATCCCTGAGATATTTTAATCACAGATCTTCTGAGGTCATATTATCTCACATCTCTTCCTAATGATTAAGCTAAATTTCCCTGATGTTATAAAAACTTTTGAGTGAGAATATTCTGCAGTGTGGCTCTAGTTGTCTGAATTGACTCTGCAGCAGGCCATTAGTACAGAGAAATTAGAAAACATGAAATGCTTCTTAATTGCTAATGAAGTATATATATCCAGTTCTAAGACAAACAGGGAAGATGTGTTCCTCCTGCGAGTTTTTTCATCTTTTATCCCCTGACTTCATAGCTAAATGGCTCTGAAACTCATCAACTGAATTCCAGTCCTCAGACCTCACCTGAAGCTAGGGAAAATGTTAAATGTTGAGGTGAGAGGGTTATATGGTGGGAATTTGTTGTAAATGACCTCTCAACTAGCTATGGAGGTTGAATCTTGTCCTATTTTTGCAACAGCAAATTATTTCTAGTAGTGGTATATCTGTTTGCAGTTGTGATCTCTAAACCCTGCTCTGGTGCTACCCCACTAGTATTTACTGAGTGGCAACTACAATAAGAGTTCTTGAGTTCAACAAATTCAGAATCATCTATGGCACTTACTGGTAATGTGAATTGGGTTAAGTTAACTTACTCTGTGCTTTAGTTTCCTCATCTGTAAAAAGAGAAAAAAAGTAACAAAAACTATCTTAAGAGTGTGTAATATTTTTAATGCATAGAAAACACTTAGCAGAGTACTTATATATTTCAGGATTATTAATTGTTACAAGAATTTTTAATGAATGCCACCTGTGTCAGGCCCTATACTAAGTGCTGTAGTAACACCAACTTAAATAATGTTTTGCCCTTCAGAATGTCATTAAAAAAAAAAAAAGGATGTAGAAAAGAGAAAAAGAATTTTGTGTGTGGGGAGGGCAGGTGTAGTAGGAGCATGGGTGGGGGGAAATAAATAGATCTTCTGTGAATCTGAAAAGACCTATGAGTAGCTTCACAAAGAAAGTGATGTTTGATGTGTGTCTTAAAGGATAGTAAAAATCTGACATGGAAAAGAGGTGTGTGGAGAGGCAAACAGAATAACCTAAATAAGCATAGAATAATTACTCAGCAGCAAGGAGTTTCCAATGCCTTAGCACCTATTCTTGGCTCAGGATGTCAGGATTCTCTGTTTAGACCAGAGTGAAAGCATTGGAGACCAGAACGACACAGGTAAACAATGAACTTGTCTAGGGCCATGGCAATTGCACATAATCCAGGATCAGTGATGCACCTTTAGTGAATGTAGTCCTTGAACCCAAGTATTCTCAGTCCTACAATGCAGATTTTTATCTTTACTTAATACCTTCTAGGTCCTCAATGCCCTCACTGCTGAAATGCTTTATGGTTATCCCACAGGTCACATAGATCATAAATTAATTGAGTTTTCCAAATGTATTCTTTCTAAGAAAAATGTTGTTTTTAAATTTGTATTTAATGTTTATTTTTGACAGAGAGAGACAGAGACAGAGCATGAGCGGGGGAAGGGCAGAGAGAGAGGGAGACACAGAATCCGAAGCAGGCTCCAGGCTCTGAGCTGTCAGCACAGAGCCTGACGCGGGGCTTGAACTCACAGACCACGAGATCATGACCTGAGCTGAAGTCAGACGCTCAACCGACTGAGCCACCCAGGCGCCCCTTAAGCAAAATGTTTTTGACTATTCTAGGTCATTTAAAATTTTTTTCTCTATGCTTTTTTAAAAATCTTTTTTCTATATGGTCTATCTTGTTTTTCCAATCCAATATATTTTTAATGCAATTTTTACAAAGAGCTTCATTTTGGATCTCTTAAAAGTGTTTTCTTTCTTACTTTATCATGTTCATGTGTCCCTCTGCCTCTTGAATATATGGAACATATTTATCATAGGTGTTTTTACCATACTTGTCACTCAGTTGTACTGTCTTTATCATTTCTGGATCCATTTCTATTGAATGATTGTTTTTTGTAACTATAAATTATATTTCTTGGCTTTTGCATAGCTAGTAACTTTTTATGACTAGAAATTTTATACTAAGATGCCGGACATCTTAGGGGTGCCTGTGTGGCTCAGTCAGTTAAACATCCAACTCTTGGTATCAGCTCAGGTCATGATCTCATGGTTTATAGATCCAGCCCTGCATGGGGCTGTCAGCCCAGAGCCTGCTTAGGATTTTCTCTCCCACTCACTCTTTGTCCCTCCCCTGTTCTCTCAATCTCTCTCAAAAAAAAACAAAAAAACAAAAAACATTTTTTAAAAGATGCTGAGCATGTTAAAAATTTTACAGTGAGTACTAGGTTTTGTTGTATTCCATTAAATTTGAGTTTTGTTGTGATGTGTAGCTAAGCTACCTGGAATTGGTTTTGTTGTACAAAGACATGCTTTT
The DNA here is from genome assembly GCF_018350215.1 of Panthera leo. Taxonomy (NCBI): domain Eukaryota; kingdom Metazoa; phylum Chordata; class Mammalia; order Carnivora; family Felidae; genus Panthera; species Panthera leo. The sequence goes on from NC_056689.1 coordinate 65,725,321, forward strand.
GATTTTAAGTTTAGTTAAGACCGCTTTTAATTTAGAGCTTTCTCCCCATAATTAACGCAATAATTCTCTGATGATTTTACCTAATGCCCATGTATCATGATGTCTTATCACTCTGGTTGGTAAACACATCAACTATTTGCAGCCCATGGGAGTGCTGAGAATAGTTCTTTGCATTCTGTTCTTGTGGTTGTTTCCTCTCACAAATGTAAAATTGAGTAGTCATTTGGAGATTCAAGGGGTACATTCATTTCCAGAAATTTCTTTCCAAAAATTTATTGCTTCTCCAGTAGTCTCTCCCATATATTCTAGCTACTTTGGTCTCTGAACTTTTTATCTTCTAAACTGAGTAGGATTGGCTTCGTTTGGATTCTTGTTTCTTATACTTCAGGTTGGAAATTGCCTCTAGGCAGTTATCTGGGCAACACTAAGGCTGACCTCATGTTTTACTTTCATGCAGGGATCACAATACTGTACTGTCATTCAGTTTCTGAAAACCTTTGTTTCATATATGTTGTTTGATTTTTACTAGTCGTTTAAGATGCAAGGCCAAATGCGGAAATCGTTTTATCACAAACATGCAGTAAACACCTAGTTTAGGTGCCTTTCCATAATGTTTGCAGATACTTCTGTATCCATTAGTATTTATGTTCTTCTGCCATCTCTGGTTACTGTTGCAAAATAGGATCTTTGATAGCATGTTCATCTGGGTGTACTTGAACTTCTTGAACTGCTGAGACTCTTTTAGGCCACTATTGCCACAAAAGTCATCTATATAACTGCCCAAGAGTGGCAGATTGTGACCCCTGATACCTACCAAGTGTAGTAGACCATACTACCCTCTTAATAAATAAAAACATAAATTAACTATTAAAATTTCCAGGAGACTGCATAATGGAAAGCAATTAAAGCAGTTACCCATGCTTTATATCGGTATAATTGATATGGTAAACCAAAATAAAATATTTGATAAAATTATTAATAGGAAGGGCAAAATTCTCCCTCAATTTTTTTATCAAGTTAAGATATGTAATTAAGCTGATGCTTATTTAGAATATTGTAAATTTAATTTACTGTGTTCTTTTCTAACTAAAAAGTTCTTATTTTTTTAAATTTTTTATTTTAATTCCAGTTAATTAACATACAGTATTATATTGTTTCAGGTGTACAATATAGTAATTTACCATGTCCCTATGTCATACTGTGCTCATCACAACAAGTACATTCTTTAATCCCTTCACCTATTTGACCCATTCTTCCACCCACCTCCCCTCTGGTAATCATCAGTTTGTTCTCTATAGTTAAGAATCTGTTTCTTGATTTGGTTCTTATTTTCCATTGCTCATTTGTTTTGTTTCTTAAATTCCACATATGAGTGAAATCATATGGTATTTGTCTTTGTCTGACTGATTTATTTCACTTAGCATATTACTCTCTGGCTCCATCCACTTTGTTGCAAATGTCAAGATTTCATTCTTTCTTTATGGCTGAGTAATATTCCATCGTGCATATATACCACCTCTTATTTATTCATTCATCAGTCGGTGGACACTTGGGCTGTTTCCATAGTTTGGCTATTACCAATAATGTTGCTTTAAACATTAGGGTACATGGATCCCATTTAATTAGTGTTTTTGTTTTTGTTTTTGTTTTTATTTTTTGGAGTAAATACCTAGTAGTGTAATTACTGGATGATATGGTAGTTTTACTTAATTTTTTGAGAAACCTCAATACTGTTTTCCAGAGATTCTGCACCACCCCTTATTTCTTGTGTTGTTGATTTTAGCCATTCTGACAGGTGTGAGATGATACGTCATTGTAGTTTTTATTTGGATTACCCTGATGATCAGTGATGGTGAGCATCTTTTCATGTAACTTTTGGCCAGCCGTATGTCTTCTTTGGAAAAATGTCTATTCATGTCTTCTTCCCATTTTTTAATTGAATTTTGTTTGGAAGGTACTGAATTTTATAAGTTCCTTATATATTTTGGATGCTAACCCTTCATCAGGGATGTCATTTGCAAATATCTTCTCCCATTCCATAGGGTTTTTTTTTAGTTTTTTTTTTTATTGTTTTATTCACTGTGAAGAAGCTTTTTATTTGGAATTACGGGCCAATATCCCTGATGAACATGGATGCAAAAATTCTCAGTAAAATACTAGCAAACTGAATCTAACAATACACTAAAAAATCATTCATCCTGATCAAGTGAGATTTATTCCTGGGTTGCCAGCATGGTTCAATACTCACAAATCAATCAACCTGATATATCACATTAATAAGAGAAAGAATAAGAACCATATGATCAATACAGTAGATGCAGAAAAAGCATTTGACAAAGAACATCCATTTGTGATAAAACGCTCAACAAAGTAGGTTTATAAAGAACACACCTCAACATCAGAAAGGCCATCTATGAAAAACACACAGCTAATATCATTCTCAGTGGAGAAAAACTAAGAGAAAAACATTCCTCTACAGTCAAGAACAAAACAGGGATGTCTACTCTCACCACTGTTATTTAACATAGTACTGGAAGTCCTAGCCACAGCAATCAGACAACAAAAAGAAATAAAAGGTATCCAAGTGGGCAAGGAAGAGGGAAAACTTTCACTATTTGCCAATGACATTATGCTCTACATAGAAAACCCAAAAGACTCCATCAAAAACTTGCTAGACTGATACATGAATTCAGTAAATTTGCAGGATTTACAAAATCTGTACAGAACATACAGAACATACAGAAATCTGTTGCAATTCTATATACCAATAATGGAGTAGCAGAAAGAAATTAAGCAATCAATCCCATTTACAGTTGTACCCAAATACAATAAGATACCTAGGAATAAACCTAACCACAGACCTGTACTCTGAAAAATGTAAAATATTGATGAAAGAAATTGAAGATGACACAAATGGAAAGATATTCCATGCGTATGGATTGGAAGAACAAATACTGTTCAAATGTCTATACTGCTTAAAGCAGTCAACACATTTAATGTAATCCTTATTAAAATACAACAGAATTTTTCACAGAGCTAAAACAAACAATCATAAAATGTGTATGGAACCACAAAAAACTCTGAATAGCCAAAACAACCTTGAAAAAGAAAAGCAAAGCTGGATACATCACAGTCCTGGACTTCAGGTTATAGTACAAAGCTCTAGTGATCAAAACAGTGTGGCCCTGGCACAAAAATAGGCACATCGATCAGTAGAACAGAATAGAAAATCTAAAAGTGAACCTACAATTATAAGGTCAATTAATCTTCAACAAAGCAGGAAAGTCTCTTCAACAAATGGTGTTGACAAAACTGGACAGCAACATGCAGAAGAATGAAACTAGACCACTTTCTTACACCATACGCAAAAATAAACTCAAAATGGATTAAAGACCTAAATGTGAGACATAGAAGCATAAAAAAATCCTAGAGGGAAACACAGGCAGTCACCTCTTTGACATCAGCCATAGCAACTTCTTTCTAGATATGTCTCCTGAGGCAAGGGAAACAATAGCAAAAATAAACTTTTTGGATTCACTCAACTTTATATAGCCATGTCAGTATAATTCTTTCAATTAGGAATCACAATATATATATTTTTAAATCTGCCTATAAAAGTAATGAAAATCATTATAAGATCAATTGGGGAATATTCTAATCCTCAACAGAAACTGGTTTGATTGTTAAAGTTTTACACCCAGTCACACCTTATAAAGTGACTGTTATGTGATTAAAAACCCATGGGTAAACAAGGCTAATTATATTGTTGGTCTTAGTCCAACAATGATGTACTCTTGCAATTTATTAATGAGTTTATTAGGTTGCCAGATACCAAGTGTATTAAACCAAACTGTTTTTTCCTTAGTGTTGCCAAAACATCAGGGCTATAAAGTAAGATATTTTACATTAAAAATGTTAAATAAAAGATAACAGGCTTGAGTTCCTTTATAAAAAAAAGCTAAGGGGTTTTAAAATTAGGAAAGCTTTATCACTTCTCAGCCTTTTGGCTAAGATCAAGTGTAGTAAAATTAGGAAAGCTTTGTTTTATACTTTAAGATCTTAGCAAACCAACTATTGTTTGAAAATTGTTCTGTGACATGAGAGAAAACCTGTGTCTAGACTTGGAACAAGCAAGTACAAAATGTGGAAAATCATCAATATCTAAATGACATAGAAGGAGAACTTTTATTTTATAGCTATTGGCTGTTAAAGGGGCTAGTAGTGTCAGAATTATTTGACAAGGGTAAGACTTTCCTCTTGACCTTCATGAACTGCCATTTGAACCTACCTTTCCTGATATCTGATACATATCATCAATAATGAATTGTAATCAAGGAAATCTTAATTCATGGATATTTTTAGATTATGAGTGTCCTATGTCTCCCTTGGAATGTATACTCCTATCTCTTGTCTATCTAAATGTGATGCCTACCTTAAAACCCTGCTGTGTTTCCTTCTGTGCTATAACATTTTCCATGACTAACTCCAAATCCCAACACATGCCCATAGAATGACAATTTATATTAATCCGTTGAGTATGTGATTCTCTGCTACTCAAATGTTTATTTGTATTATCAAGGGTGACAATTTTTCCTCCCAACTGAACTAAAAACTGTCATATGGCAGAAATGCTAATATATAACCAAAAAATGAATTTGTCTTTTCTTAAAAGATGATGCATCCCTGTTACTGGCTGAGAGGTACATTGTCTTTTCTGATGGCAGTTTAATCAGTTTTTCAGTTGGGAAGATGACCTTAGCCTATGGTCCATTTCCAAACTGGGCTGAACCATTTTATAATCATAAAAAGTTTCCTTCTTGGTACTTTTCTCAAGTGCACTGATCTAACTACTCCCATATTTAACAGATTGATAATAAAATCAATGGGATGAAATAGAACCTAGGAAAACACAGTAGGTGATTTATTTTTGCAGCAGGTGAATATGAGTATAGAGCAGAAAGTTAGGAAATAAGCAGCTAAAATCTTAGAGAGATTCAGATGTTCCTCCTCAATTTGTTACATAGGGCTGTCAAAAGTTTGTTTTCATGAGACTGCAGGGGTTCCCTGGAAAGGATTTTTTTTTCCTAAGGGAAGAATAACTCATTAACAAAGTTGTCATTATGGGATGATGCTGAGCACAGGTAAAGTTTGTCACTTATTTGATCCAACTCCCAAGGGATTCTATTCTAAGTTAGATACAGAGCAAGAGTTTCAAGATAAAAACAGAAAGCCAGAACTATTATGCTAAAACATCTCTAATGTGCTAAAGAACTAGTTGCAATCATTGAATTTACCTCTAACAGAGTGTGACCAAAGAGGAGTTAGAAATTCTTCACATTCTCATGGTAATACACTTTACAATTTAAGTATCTCAAGGGACCTTATGCCTTCATTTAGTAGAAGTCAGAGGACATAGTAATTTCTAGTAAACACCTCCCAGAAACAGCATTACCTTCAGGCACAGGGGACCCAAAATGTACCTGGAGGAGACTGAAGGACAGGAGATGGCATCAGTATCCAGTTGGAGATGGCTTGTTTGTGAGTACATAGTAAACATCATTCTTGAGTATTCAGTATTTTTTGGACAAGAGCTAGGGTTTGGGGGTAAAAGGATACTCCTGAGCATTGGAGGTGGGGTGACAGCCAACTAATCTGAGTTATTATTGTTACTAAAATGTCATATGTAGGAGAGTCAAATAGGACATAAGGGATCTTGAGGTTTCAATGATCCTTTAGGAATGCTTGTTAGCCTGTAGTTTCTGAATAAGACAGATGTAACCCTTCACTAAAGAGCATTTATGAACTATGAGTATAACATCAGTAAGAATGGGTTGACCTAATGTTGTTACAGAAATTGAGCATGAATTTATTCTTCTAGTCATGATACAACTTACTCAAAACAGGTCCTTTTTATTTCCCCAGGTAAGTTTTCCAACACTGAATTTTCCCCTCAGATAAGTGTTCCAAACACTGGAATATATAGATACATGAAGAAATATAGGGGGACTTTACATCAGCAGCAACAACCAGCATCTTTTCAGAAAGGAAGGGAAAAGAATCCCAGGAATGAGAAAATGAGAATGTTCCATGCCTTTTGCTTCTAAATGTGAAATTTAAAAAAAGTATTTTGTTTGCTGTTGATACATATGAATGTGTACTTTAAGACCTAGTAAAACACCATGGCAATTTTTCTTTTACTTCCAGAGCTTTCATTTTATAGTTTTAGAAAACACAATTTTGATTCATCCTCAAGAAAATAAGAGTAGGGATATGAGTGAGCTCTGAGTGAGTTTAAGATGTCTGCCTCTTCTTATCTTTAGAAACATTGTTGAGTTCTTCCAGAAATGCTTGTGAATAACACAGGAAAAGGGTATTATGACCTGCCTAGATGTCTGTTTCCTTTCCAGCCAAATGTGTAAACGTCATTATAGTCACAGCATCCCCATGAAGGATAATTATTGAGCACTTTCTATATGCCAGATTCTCTTCTTAGTTGTTCAGTTTTTATAATATCTCAGCAAATTAATTACATTCATCCTTATTTTTCAGATGAGAAAGCCAAGAAAAATAACATGTCCCAAGAGATGATAAGTGACACAGACTGACTCCAGGGCCTGTTCTCTTAACAAATACCCTATTCTCCCTACTATTCCTAATAACTTAATTCACTGTTCCTTTACCTAGCCCCTAAACTCAAGTGATGAAATTTATTCTCCTTAACACATGAACCAGAAAATAAGGCAGTACAATCTTTTTTTCCTTTTCTTTCTCACAGGAGGATTCTTCTCTTGTCTCCCAAAGAGAGTTAGAACAGGATTCATTACATATGAGTATAAAAGGGAAATGAGTTTCCACATTTAGAGGAGTTTGAACTTTTGGGGCGCCTGGGTGGCTCAGTCGGTTGAGCATCTGACTTCGGCTCAGGTCATGATCTCACAGTTTGTGGGTTCGAGCCCCACATCCGGCTCTGTGCTGACAGCTTGCTCAGAGCCTGCAGCCTGCCTCAGATTCTGTGTCTCCTGGCTTTCTGCCCCTCCCCCACTCATGCTTTGTCTCTCTCTGTCTCTCAAAAATAAATGTTAAACAATTTAAAAAAAAGAAGAGTTTGCACTTTTAAAATGACACAGTTGCTTGTCTCAAACTACAAAGCTCAGGTGCAGGATGTGTGGTATCGAACCTGTTGATCTTAACAATGCAAATCAGTATATATGTCCAGGTGTTGAAACTAGCCCTTCTCCATCTTTCATGCAGCCGTCCACTACATTGATGAATTCTCTCCCAAGTTCCTGAAAGATCTCTTTACTTAGATTATAATATTCCTCTCAACTCCTCTGTTAGCTATCATCTCTTAATACTCTAACAAATGTGATGGGAAGTGATGGGAATATCCTGGCCTCAGAATTTTGCCTTTTCAACTCCAAAAACCCTTACCACTCTTCCATCATAGCAACCCAGAGATTTCCCTTAATTCTTGACCCCATGTTTCTTTAACTACAAATATCAAACTCAGAATCATCTAGATCTAACTTATTTTTCTCTTTGCCCCTTTCTTCCATTTTCCTTCTTATTGAAAAAAATCCATGTTCACTCAGTAAACAGGGATGTGATAAGTCATAATTTCTGAATCAGAAAATCTAGTTTGGGAAGACTGATGTGGATATATGATTTTAATGTATCTCAGTGATGGCTGAAAGAGTTTTAAATAAATACTAAGGGAATCTAGACGTACTGAACCATAATGAGTATTTCTGTGTATGTGCTGAATGTGTCTTTTTTTTTTTAACGTTTATTCATTTTTTGATAGACAGACCGTGAGTGGGGGAGGGCCAGAGAGGGAGGGAGACACAGAATCCGAAGCAGGCTCCAGGCTCCTAACTGACAGCACAGAGCCTGACGCGGGCTTGAACTCACTTTGTTCTTTCTCAGGATTGCTTTGGCTATTTGGGGTCTTCTGTGGTTCCATACAAATTTTAGTATTATTTGTTCTAGTTTTGTGAAAAATGCTGTTGGTATTTTGGTAGGGATTACTTTGAATATGTAGATTGTTTTGAGTAATATGGACATCTTGACAATTTTTCCAATCCATGATCATGAAATGTTTTTTTTTTTTCCATTTGTGTCGTCTTTAATTTTTTTCATCAGTGTTTTATAGTTTCCAGAGTACAGGACTTTCACTTCTTTAAGTTTATCCCTAGGGGGGCACCTGGGTGGCTTAGTCGATTAAGCATCTGACTTCAGCTCAGGTTATGATCTCACTGTTCATGAGTTTGAGCCCCACATCAGGCTCTGTGCTGACAGCTCAGAGCCTAGAGCCTGCTTCGGATTCTGTCTCCCTCTCCCTCCCTCACTTGTGCTCTGTCTCTCTCTCTCTAAAAAATAAATAAACTAAAAAGTTTTTAATAAAAAAAAGTTTATCCCTAGGTATTTTATTCTTTTCAGTACAATTGCAAATGATGTTTGTTGTTGTTGTTGTTGTTTTAATTTGTCTATAACTTAATTGTTAGTGTAGAGAAATGCTCCAATTTCTGGGTACTGATTTTACATCCTGACACTTTGTTGAATTTATTTATTACTTCTAGCAGTTTTTTGGTAAAACGTTCAGGATTTTCATCTGTAATATCATGTTGTATGAAAATAATCATAGTTTAACTTCTTTACTAATATGGATGCCTTTTATTTCTTTTTCTTGCCTGATTGCTGTGGTTAAAACTTCTGGTACTATGTTGAATAAAAGTGGTGAGAGTGGACCTCTTTGTCTAGTTCCTGACCCTGGTCAGTTTTTCACCATTGAGGATGACATTAGCTATGGGTATTTCATATATGCCCTTTATTTTGAGGTATGTGTCCTCTAACCCCGTTTTGTCGAGGTTTATCATCATTGGATCCTGAATATTGTCAAATGCTTTTTCTACATCTGTTGAGATGATTGTTTTGTTGATGTGGTATATAACATTGATTTTTGAATATTGAACCACCTCATGTCCCAGGAATAAATCCCACCTGATCATAGTGAATGGTCTTTTTAATGTACTGTTGTATGCACTTGTTAATATTTTGAGAATTTTTCCACTCATGTTCGTCAGGGATATTGGTCTGTAGTTTTCCTTTTTTTTGGTGGTATCTTTGTCTTATTTTGGTATCAGGGTAATGATGGCCTCATAGAATATATTTGGAAGCTTTTCTTCCTCTTCTATTTCTTGGAATATTTTTACGACAATAGGTACTAACTCTTCTTTACATATCTAGCAGATAGAATGAGTATTCAGAAATACATCTAAAAAATTGGATTTGGTTATTGCCTAGTGAGAGGTCATCTGTTGAACAAATAAGTAGAAGAATGAATTTGAAGCCTATAAAATATAGTGAATGATTAGACGCTTGGAGACCAGATAAAATGTTAGTGAAATAGTTTAGGTAAGATCTAATTAAGGCATTAAAGGCACAGACTAAAGACTATGGGAATGGAGAAAACAAAATTAAAAAATACATTTGCCATAGTTTCAGCATTACTTGATGACAGATGGATGTGGGAATAAACAAATAATAGTTCCAATATTTTTACCTTGGGGTTCTTGATGATGGCACAATCAGATGATACCGTGTAACAAATACTTTCAAAGCAAAATGATAGAAGACTTTGCTCTTTAGCTGATACCCACTGGTCTGGCTCACCACTTGCTTATTACTGTTGTCCATTCTGATTAGTTGAATACCCAGTTGGAACCTGTTCCATATTGACTGTGAACATTTCTAATACCATCCCTGGTCAGAAATAATAGAATCAGTTTAGGAAATGGGTTAAGTTTGAAGTGTCTATTGAAAATCGAGGTAAAAACACAAAACAGTTGTAAATAGGATGTTGAAGCTTTAGAGAGAGACCAGGACTGGGGATGTAAAAATTTGGAATCAGCAACATGTGGACAGTCACAGAAGCCAAGGCTAAAAGTCAAAGTGTGTATCTCAGCCTACTGAGAAAGAGAATATTTTTGCCCTCAATTTTCTCCATTCTACAATACCTACTGGACCGGTTTTTGCGTGCCACCTTGATCTCTACATCCATATCCTCTTTAAGCCTTTTAATTCCATTTGCACCAATCTAGATTCCATGGCATGCTATATCAATTATATACTTATTTCCTAACTAGAATTACATACTCTTTCAACTCTTTTTTTTTCCCATTTTTCTTAGCAATATCTTTACACATTCCAGAACATTCTTCTCACTTCTCTTTTACTATTTTCAGTTAATAGCACTTCTTTACCAGTAGAATGACTTTTAGCCCCTCCCTTGTCTCACTTTTCTTGACCCGATTACACACTCTTGTTCAATGTGCCTCCCTAATAGCTCTCATATCCCAAACTCTTCTCCTTTATCCCTGCTGCCACTGACTTAAGCTCATCACTTTTCAGTCGGACTGCTGAAAGTCCTCTACTTGTCTCCTCCTCCAACCCATTCTCTACCCCCAGAACAGAGTCGACCTGCTAAAATATTAAATGGGTCATGTTATACACTTGTTTAAAATTGTCTAATGAATCCTTTTTTTCTTCATGATAATGTTACTGTGTAAAATCAAGTTTTTAATCCTCTTATTCTTGCATATTTATCAGTCTTATCTGTCCTCACTTTACTCTTCCCTCAAATCCTCTAAATTCTCAACTTTTTAATGGTTAGAACTGTGTCCTGTGTTTCATTTTTATATCTCCACCCGAGTCATATCTACTAAAAGTGCACAGTATATTCTTAATATTTGGCCATTGAATGTGTTGTGAAATAAACATGTGAATTGAAGAATCATGCTTATGTCTGGCCCCAGGCTCCAAAGTATGAAAGCATTCTTATGTTGCTAGGTGAATCCACAAATTTGTTTTTCTTTTTTTGCAAAAGTTTATGCTTTTGTATCATAGTGGATCTCTCACTGCTGCCAAAATATTATTTTATTTCCTCTTAACACTGGATGTATTTTTAGCGATGGCTTTTACCAATATTTTATTCTTTTTCACCCTACAGTTTTACTTCTGGCCCTTTTATTTCCATAAAAGAACCCCTTATATTATTACTTGGGTTAATGCCATATAGAGTTGCCTCCTTTTTGTTGTCTTGAAATTTCCATGTTTATTCCTCTACCGGCTTTTTTCTGTTGTGTAAATGGCCCTTTTCTATCCTTTTCTGGCCTCTTGGATGTCTTGTTTTCATGTTTAAATCCATATTTTAAATAGATTTTCATGGCAACTGAACAACAAAAATATTGTCAGTGACAAACCATTTGTTTATCTTCCTAAGAGAGTCTTCCTTCAACTGGACAATTCCTCAAGCTGTTTTGGCTTTCCCCCCCTTTATTTGTGCGATAGATTTTTCCAAACAATAGTCTATAATAGCTGACTCCTTTTCTCCATCTACTATGAAATCCTTAACTCTTTGTAATCTAGCTTGGTAAGTTAGAGGGGTTTTTTTGTTGTTTTGGTTGTTTGTTTTTTGATATTTGTAATATATTCTAACGTCACATACACCAACTCCAAAGGGGTTTTTCTCACCTGCATTTTGTGATGCCTTTTGGTACCAAGCTATTTCATGCCACTCCCTTATTCTGCTACTTTCTTGCTTATTTCTTCTGTTATCTTCTATTGAAGATATTGTTAACTTCTCCTTTCATTGTATCTTTTCCCTACTTACCCCTTAAGTAGTCACAGTATTGATTAGCTTTTCCGGGCAATGGTACCTATCCCACAGCATCATCTGTCATATCTATACTAATGACTTTCAGCTCAGTGTCTGTATTCATGGTCTCTCCTAGGCTGTAGCCACACAATTTCAAGTGCATATTGGATACTTGAAACCAGGAACTAATCAATATTTCAAATGACAAATTTGAGTTTATCTTCAGCTCATTCTCCATCTGCTCCTATTAATTTGACATTTTAGATATTTGTCTCTACCATTTTCTTTCATTTAAAACTCCACATTCACTTTTACTCAACTTGCCCTAAGTCAAAATCCAATACTATTTATCTATACTAGTCTTCATACTTTGAGGCTTCACCTATCCCAGAAAACCGATTCTCTGCCAGGGTAATTTTCTTAAAATCAGAGCCCTATTCAGACCACTCCTTTGAAAAACATCTTCGGATAACTGTTCATTACTTTCCTATTGATAAAGCAAACTCTTGGGCCTGGAATTAACAACACTGTATTCAGACCCTAAACTCCTAACGTGCCTGTTGTTCACTACTTTCCCTCTTCTTAAGTTCTCGTGTCAGAGACATCTTTGAGCCTACTTAGAACTCATTTACAACTGTATCTGGTTATTTTTTTTTTCCTTCTACTTAACTAAATTAATGGATGTTTCTGTTATGAAATGTTCTTTAATGCCATCATCGCCAGCTGTTGTAGCATGTTCATGAGCTCACTCATTCTCTCTCTCTTCCTCCCTCCCCTCTTTATTACACCATAGCATTCAATTATTTTTTCCCTTTTTGCTTTGCACTGCAGTTTGTGCACCATCTCTTAATGGAGTGCATTCTTTAAATACAGGATCTTGTATGTTAATATTGATACAAGAATAAAAAGAGAATAAGATATTTTGACTCCTTTTTAAGCAATCTTCATCACTGTGTTTACAAACTGGGCTCTGTTCCCTTCTGAATGAAGACAGAGATAATGAAAAAAATAAATCCTCTCTGGCAAAACACCATATTAAAATTCAGATAGGTGAAAGTTAAATGTAAACCAAACCAAAAAGTATGTCCTTAAGTATCTCACAGAATTATTGATGGATATTTTATTCTATTCTTGATTTAAAAAATCTAAATATTTTGAGACCAAAAAATCATGATTTGATCAGTTTCCAAGTTTAGAAACTCCACATTTAAATAAAATACTAACAGCAAACCAGAGAGAATAATTGAATCAAATGATGATAATAATACCCCCCAAAAATCCATAAAAACTTAAAAATACTTACAGATTAGAAGGCAGAGGAGAATATGTGACTTACAGTTAATATAAAAAGCATTAATGGAAAGAAAAAGTCAATGCTTTAGTTTTTAAAGTACATAAAACCAACATTATAATATGTTGGTTTTGTTCAGATAAGAAATGATGGAAATCAGTAACTCCCATGTTGGTAATGGTGACAGGAGTAAAATATGGGCAGTTTAGTTATACTTCCAACATGGTTTTACACTGATGTAACCTTTCCAGAAAGCAATTGTCAAATCTCTACCAAAAGTGATCTAAAGTTTATACCTTTTAACCTACCTTTTGCTCATGGAAAATCTATACTTAAATAGGAGAAAAATCCATTACGCACATAGAGTTTGGTTTTTAAATCATTGGAAATAATTAAATGTTCACTATTGCATGATGGTTAAATAAATTTACCATCCCAAAGAATAGAATATGTTGCAAAATTCACAGTGATATTTCCAAATATATTTAATAACAGAAGGAAAATCGATGACATAATAAAAGAAACGCATAGGGAATTTTATGTCACTACTATAAGACACATGTGCAACCACAGAGTCACAGAATAAATAATACGTTGTTTTGTCTAAAGAAGGGTTTCAAGTGCTATTCTTTTCCATTTCCTTTTCTTTCCAGAGTCTGCCTGTCATCATTACTATTTAAAAATTTTAACATTTATTTATTTTTGAGGGAGAGAGAAAGAGTGTTAGCAGGAGAGGGGCAGAAAGTGAGGGAGACACAGAATCTGAAGCAGGCTCCGGGCTCCAAGCTATCAGCACAGAGCCTGGGTGGCTCCCCTGTCATCATTACTATTTCAATTAAAAATGTATAAAACAATAGAAGGGAGGTAGGTGGAGGCATGAATTAAATAGCTGAGAGGGATTAAGGTGTGCCATCATTGTGATGAGCACCAGATATTATATGTAAGTATTAAAACACTATATTGTACACCTGAAACTAATATTACACTGTATGTTAACTGGAATTTAAATAAAACTAAAAAATGAGTAAAAAAAATTGTGTGTTTATATAGCTGTCAGCATGTCATCAGAAAGTGACCTCCTACTATAGGAAGGAACTCAGGCAAGGTAAGTAAAATTACTTGCTCAGGCAATTTGATGCCCGAAAGTGGGGAGACGAGAGTGAATATCAGAAGAATACTCTCTTCTTTTCTCCCTTGTTAACACAAAGTTCTTTGACACCTGCCTCAACCCGCAGGTGCTCAAGAGAAAATTACTTTGATGTACATTTGTCAGTCTCAGCTCAAGTCTCATTAGATAGTTTGAATGCTTTTGCTACATCTTAACATTCTTATCAAGGACAGGCTGGACAGGTAGCTGACCAAGAACCAACTATTAGAGGAACCCCAGAGAGTATGCATCTTATATGTTTTCCCTTTGGGGAAATTTGGCAGCCATGAGATTTACTAAGACCCTCTAGGAAAGAAAAAAAAAAACTTCATATACAATACCATTTTATCTTGCCAAATGCTCACTATTTGCTTATTTTAAAACTTAACCCTTCACTCCTATTTTTATGACATAACTGATTTCTGATATTGCAATTTCTTTTTCCGTTGCAAAGATAAATTTTCTTAAATGAGCAATTCAATGGATTTGGTGTTGTATCGAGGCATTTTTGATTCCAGCCCAGATAATTGGTAGCTTAGAGGTCTTGGATAATTAATATAAACTCTTTAAGTTTCAGTTTTAGCAACTTTAAAATAGATGAAAATGCCTATTTTTATAAGATAGGATGTTTTTGGTTACAAGTTATAGACAATCCAATTCAAAATAAATAAGGGAAATTATCAGTTTATAAATTCAAATATAGGCTACAGGCATTAAACATTTTTTCAGGATTCTGGCTCTGTTTTTCTGCATTTTTTTCCTGGCTTTACCATATTCCAAATGCCTGTGTTACCTCAGGCAGACTTCCCTTATGATTGCAAGATGGTTGCCACAGCATGGTACTACACAGTTCTTTGTTTAACCAAGGGAAAAGTGTGGCTATAATTTACAGTGGCTGTTAAACAAATGTTCTGAGAATAACCAGGGTGTACCCCTGGGGAACAGTAAAAGTAGAGGTCAATCTTATTGAACCACATGGTTCATTGTTCAAGGAGGAGGAATAGAATAAATGTTGAGGAAGAAATCTCAATATTTATGACTTAATTCCTCAGCATTGCTGTAACAGAATACCATGGACCTGCTGAACACCCCCCCAGGGTTATCTCAATAACATAATACATAACGTTGTGTAATTTTGAGGTGTAGAAAGTTTTTGTATGGTACACATATTTTTCAAAATAATTACCACTATAGCTAATACCTCCATCATATCACATAATTACCATTTCTTTTTATGTGTGTGTGAGAACATTTAAGATCTATTCTGTTAGCAATCAAGTATATAATATTGTATTATTAACTATAATCATCATGTTGTACATTAGATCCCCAGAATTCATTCATCTCATAAGTGGAAATTTTTACTCTTTGACCAACATCTTTCCATCTCCCCATCGCTGGGAATCACCTTTCTAGTCTCTGTTTCTATGAATTTAGCTTTTTTGGTTTGTTTGTTATAGATTTCACATATAAATGATAGCATACAGTATTTTTTTTCTCTGACTTATTTAGCAAGCATAACATCTATGCTATGTTGTGGTAAATGGCAGGATGCATTTTCTCATGGCTGGGTTATAGTTCATTGTATACATATATAACACCTTCTTTATCCATTCACCCATTGACACTTACGTTGTTTCTATATCTTGGCTATTGTGATTAAACTGCCACAAATGTGGGAATGTAAATTTATCTTTGAGATTCTGTTTTCATTTCCTTTGGCCATACACCCAAAGGTAGAATTGCTTGGTCATATGGTAGTTCTATTTTTACCTTTTTGAGGGACTTCCACACTGTTTTCCATATCAGGTGTACCAATTCACATTCCCACCAAAGGTGCTTAAGAATTCCTTTTTCTCCAGATCCTCACCAACACTTGCTATTTCTTATCTTTTTGGCAATAGCCATTCTAGCAGATACGAGATGACATATCATTGTGGTTTTGATGTGCATTTCCCTTATGATTAATGATGTTGAGCTCCTTTTTAATGTACCTGCTGTCCATTTGCATGTCTCCTGTGGAAAAATGCAAGTCTTCTATCAGATATGTCTCTTGCAAATATTTTCTCCTAGTCTGTGGCTTAACACTGTCTCTTGCAGATAAAAAAAAAAAGTGTTTAATTTCATTGAAGTCCAGCTTATCAATTATTTAATTCATGGATTATGTCTTTGGTATTGTTTCTGAAAAGACCTAGCCATACTCAAGATCATATATATTTTCTCCTATACAATCTTCTAGGAATTTTAACGTATCATATTTTGCATTTAGATCTATCTTCCATTTGAGTTAATATTTGTGAAGGTGTTATGTCTGTGTCTAGATTTATTATTTTGCATGTGAGTTTAATTGTTCTACCACCATTTGTTGAAAAGAAGATATTTGTTGCATTGTGTTTTCTTTGTTCCTTTGTCAAGGATCACTTGACTGTATTTATTTGGGTCTATTTCTGTGCTTTCTGTTTTGTTCTATTGATTTATTTGCGTGTTCTTCCACTAATACCACATTGCCTAAATTACCATAGCTTTGTAGTAAGACTTGAGGTCAGGTAGTGTCAGTCTTTGGACATTGTTATTCTTCTTCAGTATTGGCTATTCTGGATCTTTTGCCTCTCCATATAAAATTTAGATTCAGTTAATTGATGTCTCCAAAATAAGTTCCCAGGATTTTGATTGGGATTGTATTGAAACTGCAAATCAAGTTTAGATTTCCTACACAATCATGTCAGTTTTCTTTCTTCCTTCCAAATCTGTATACTCTTTATTGTAAATTTCCTTCTCTTGTTTTATTACATAAGTTTGGACTTCTAGAATGATATTGAAAAGAAGTAGTAAGATAGCACATTGGGGCGCCTGGGTGGCTCAGTCTGTTAAGCATCGGACTTTGTTTCAGGTCATAATCTCACAGCTTGTGAGTTCCAGACCTGCATCGGGCTCTATGCTGGCAGCTTAGATTCTGGAGCCTGCTTCAGTTTCTGTGTCTCCCTCTCTGTTCCTCCCCCACCCATGTTCTGTCTCTTTCTCTCTCTCTCTCAAAAATAAACATTTAAAAAATTTAATAAAAAGTAAACAAATAAATAAAAAAAAAAAAGATGGCACATAGTTGCCTTGTTCCTTATGTTAGTGGGAAAGCTTTGAGTTTCTTACTATTAAGTATCAAGTTAGGTGTGAATTTTTTGTAGATAGTCTTTATCAATTTGAAAATCTTCCCCTGTATTCCTATATAAGTGAGAATTTTAGCAGGAAAGGGTGATGGATTTTGTAAAGGGCTTTTTCTGCATCTATTGATGTGATCATGTGATTTTTCTTTTTATCCTGTTGATGTGATGGTAACTACATTAATTGATTTTTGAATGTTGAACCAGCCATGCATACCTGGGATAAATTCCACTTGGTCATGTTGTATAATGCTTTTTATATATTGTTGGGTTTAATTTGCTAATATTTTGTGCAGGATGTTTGCATCTATGTTTATGAGAGATATTACTCAGTAGGGTTTTTACTTGTAATGTCTTTTTCTAAATTTTTTTAAAGTTTATTTATTTTGAGAGAGAGAGAGCATGAGCCAGGGAAGGTCAGACAGAGAATCCCACTCAGGCTCCACAGAGTCAGACAGAGCCCAACATGGGGCTTGAAACTCACAAAACCATGAGATGACCTGACCTGAAATCAAGAGTTGGATGCATAACTGAATGAACCACCCAGGGGACCCTACTTGTAATGTCTTAACTGGTTTTGGTATTCTGGTATTGCTGGCCTTATAAAATGAGCTAGGAAATATTCCCTCTGTATAACTATTCTGAAAGAAATTATAGAGAATTATTATAATTTTGTCCTTACAAGTTTGGTTAAATTCACCAGTGAATCCATCTGAGCCTGGTGCTTTCTGTTTTGGAAGTTAATTATTGACTCAATCTCTTTAATAGATATAGGCCTATTTGGATTTTCTATTTTCTTTTTGTGTGAACTTTGGCAAATAGTATCTTTATAGGAGTTAGTTCATTTAATCTAAGCTTTCAAATTTATGAGCATAGAGCTGTTCATACTATTCCTTTATTATCCTCGTAATGTCCATAGGATCTGTAGTGATTTTTCCTTTTACATTTCTGATAATTATAATTTATGTCTTCTCCTCTTTTTTCTTAGATAGCTGGCAAGAAGCTTAGGGATATTTTTTTCCAAGAACTAGCTTTTGATTTCACTGTTTTTCTCTATTGATTTCCTGTTTCAATTTCATTAATTTTTGCTCTAATTCTTGTCATTTCTTCTGTTCATTTTAGGTTGAAGTTGCTTCTATTTTTCTAGTTTTCTACGTGGAAACTTAGATGATGGTTTTAATTCTTCCTTCTGTTCTAATATATGCATTCAATGCTATCATTTTCCCTCTGACTACTTCATTGTATCCCACAAGTTTTGGTGAGTTGTGTTTTTATTTTCATTTAATTCAATATTTTCTTTAATTTCTCTTGAGATTTCTTTGACCTATGTGTTACTTAGAATTGTATTGTTAAATCTCCCCATATTCTGGGATTTGCCACTTATCTTTCTGTTACTGATTTTTAGTTTAATTTCATTGTGCTTGGAGATCAAGTACTTTATAAATTTTATTCTTTTAAATTTTTTAAAGTGGAGAAGAATGTATCTTCTATTATTGGATGAAATATTTGTAAACATCAATTATATGCTATGATTGATGGTGTTGTTGAGTTCTACTATGTTCTTTCTGATTTTCTATCTGTTAGATCTGTCTATTTCTGATAAAGAGGTATTGAAGTCTCCAATTATAATAGTGGCTTCATCTCTTTGTCTTTGCAATTGTATTAGTTTGTGCCTCACATAGTTAGATACTCTGTTGTAAGGTGCATACACATTAAAGATTGCTATATCTTCTTGGAAAATTGACCCCTTTATCATTATGTAATATTTCCCTTTATTCATGATAACGTTTCTTGCTTTAAAATCTGCTCTTTCTGAAATTAAAATAGATATTCCTGGTAACATTTATTTACTTTCCTGGTAACATCTTTATATTTAAAGTAGGTTTCTTGTGGATAATATATAGTTGTGTCTTGTTTTTTGTTTTGTTTTGTTTTGATCCATTCTGACAATTGCTGTCTTTTAATGGATTTATTTGGACTTCAACATTCAAAGTGGTTATTGATATAGTTGGATTAATGTCTACCATAGCTTTTACTGTTTTTTCTATTTATTGCCCTTGTTCTTTGTTCCTGTTTTGGTCTTCCACTCTTGCAGTGTTTGTTGTTGTTGTTGTTTTTTGTTTGTTTGTTTTGTTTTGCTTGCTTTTGTAGTTTGCATTGAGCTGTATATATGATCCTGTTTTCTTCCCTTTCTTATCAGTTATACTTCTTTTCTCTTTTGTAATGGTTACTCTAGACTTCACAATATAAAGTTAAAGCCATTCTGTGTATATAATCCAATATAAAGTTAAAGCTAATCCACTATAGCTCTTTACGTGTAGTATGAATACCTTACAATAACAAAATAGTCCTAATTTATCCTTCCCATCTCTTGTATCATTGCTGTCATTCACTTTACTTATATATAAACATACATAATTAAATACATTTTAGGCAGTGTTACTTTTAACAAAGTGTTACCGGTTAAATCAAACTAACAATAAGAAAAAAAAAAGTTTGTATTTTACCTTAACTTACTCCTTCTTTGATGCTCTTTCTTACTTTACATAAATCTCAGTTTCTTGCATACTATTATGTTTTTCTCTCTGAAGAACTTATTTTAACATTTGTTGTAAGGCAGGTTTACTGGCAATAGATTCTCTCAATATTTGATATTTATCTTTCCTTCACTTTAATTTAATTGTTATTGTTGTTAAAATTTTAGAGCATTCTTAGTTTTTGTCTCCATTTCTGAAGAGTAATTTCACAAGGTACTAAATTCCAGTTGTTGTTTTTTTTTTTCCTCTCAACACTTTAAATATTTTACTCTCTTCTTGATTCCATGATGACTGAAGGGAAGCCAAATATAATTCTTATCTTTATCCCTCTGTACTTAAGGTCCCACCTTATCTCCTTCAGCTTCTTTCAGAATTTTTTTTGTCTTTGATATTCTTTAATTTGAAAATAATATGCCTACATGTAGTTTTTGCATTTATCTTCTTTGGTATTCTCTGGCATTCCTGGATTTAATAGTATGGTCTCTGATATTAATTTGGGGAAAATTCTTAGTCATTATTGTTTTAAATATTTCTTCTGTTTCTTTCTTCTCCTTTTGGTATTCCCACTATATGTTATACATTGTGTAGTTGTCTCACAGTCCTGGATATTTTGGTCTTTTCTTTCCACTCTTTGTTTTCTTTGCTTTTTGGTTTTAGAGGATTCTCTTGATACATACCCAAGGTCAAAGATTCTATTGATATATACTCTAGCTCACAGATTCTTTCCTCAGCTGTGTCCAATCTACCAATAAGCCCATCAAAGGCATGCTTTATTTCTTTTATAGTTATTTTTCCCCTAGCATTTTGGTTCTGCCTTAGGATTTCCATATCTCTGTTTGCATTGCCTATCTGTCCTTATATTATGTATACTTAATCTATGATAGCCCTTTGCATATTATAAGTGTTTTAAATTCCTTGTCTGATAATTCCAACATCCTTGTCATGTCTGGTTTGGATGCTTGCTCTGTCTCTTCAAATTGTTTTTGTTTTTTTGCCCCTAAGTGTGCTTTGTAATTTTTTCTTGATAATCAGATATAATGTAATGGGTAAAAGGGGCTGCTATAAATAGACTTTTAAAAATATGGTGGCAGGGTGTGGGGGAGATAATGTATTTTGTGGTACTACAATTCTCAATCTCATAGTAAGCCTCTAGACTCTGAAATTTACAAGGTTTCTCAGTACCTCTGTCCCTTATGTGAGACAGAATGGCTGGAGTGAAGTGACATTAGGTATTTTCTTTCTGCCATATGGAAAGCTAGGTAGGGCTAGAGTTGGATATTTCTCTTCCCTCAGGTTAGTTAGGATCTGATAATACCCCAGTTAGTTAGACTCTGGTTACTTTGCCCAGAAACAGGCTTTCTTAAAAGAATTGAGCACTTTGGCATATTTCGAAAATGGTTCCTTTTCCCCTTCCCCTCCTGGGAACATGAGGGAATTTTGCTCTGATATTTATTGTAAAAGGTAGTTGAGCTCCTGGAGGCGTAAATCTCACAAACTTGTGAAGACCTCCTATGACTGGATCTCCCTGGAGTTTTTAACTCTCAAGGGTTGTCCAGACTGAGCATCTAGCAAATTATCAATTAAAGTTGAGGTTTTCCTATTCCATCTCTGGTTACCAAGTTTCCTTCTGCTGGTGAGTTTCTGTTGCAGTAAGGTGTGACTCTCTATTAGCCTGTCTCTGAAATTTAGAGGGCAGCAGTATGCCTGTGTCCTCCCTTCTCTTGCACATCCAAGAAAAGTTGGGTTTTCATCTGTTCAACTTTTTCACTTCTTTTTAGGATGGGACGGTGACTTCCAAGCTCTTCTCATGCCTAACCATAATACTATAATCTTTATTGCAGAATTTTGAAGGAAAATCTCTCCACACATTAGTTTTTATATACAGGTATTAATGTTGCTCACTTCTTCCCAAAAGGGGCCTCCTGAGGTTAATAATACATAGATGTTCTTCTTTTCCCCACTAGTCTATAATCTTAACAACCTACTGTCTTAATTTTGCCTAAGAAGGCTGGTCACCAAATCCCTTCACTATCCATTTTCAGTTGTTAACCTGTGAGTTGTCTCTATTCCTCTTAAAGCAGATACCTGCATCAAACATGAAACACAGTTCATTTTATGTCTCATTTCTTTCTTGAAATCAAGATAATTCTGGTTCCATTTGAAATCATCCAATGGTTTCAAATTGTTGACTTGTTTACTGATTTGGAAATTTAACTGATCACAAGTTGTTTTTTTGTGTCTTCTATTTCTCTTGAGTACACTGCAGCGTCTAATTAGAGTAGGTGTCCACGTGTAAATTATAGGATCAAGAAAGTGAGCCATATGTAAGGAGGTTAATCTATACTATTAATAAGGGCTTCCCCCTTGAGATTGTGCCTAATTGTGAAGTATGAATTTTCCTAAGAGATCTGAAATTCAAAATAAGGAAAATATATGTATATGATGAGCTCTCTGATTACACTATATAATTCCTAGTGTAGAGAAAGATGTGTGTGTGTGTGTGTGTGTGTGTGCATGTGTTTGCACGTGCACACTCACTCTTGGAATGCTTATAATTCCCTGCACTATTTTTGAGTTAAAAGTGTTCTGAAATAAAAATTGATCCCGGAACAAGATTAAAGTTGATGAGAATTCTCCAAACATGATATTACTGGTAAACCCTATAGTTTAACTTTCTACTTTCATAGGATTTCCAAGGAAATAAATTTATTTTTCCCTAAGACAAATGTATTCGTATTTAATAAAAACCAATCCAGATAAGAATGTTACAGAAAATAAGGATTTTGCATAAACCTCTTATATATTTAAGAAACAGAACAAAATTGAGAAGTATTACCACCTAGTCATGAAAGGGGCAGGGGTGAGAGGGAGAAAATTACGCTAAAATTTTTGGTTGTTAAGCTGTAAAATATCAAATTAATCTGTGTGACGAAAATAGACTATATTCTTACTTTCAAATATTTTCCCTTATAGCTAGGGGCTTTGGTCAGGAAATACTATCAGAAATTGCCAACTATATACAGAAGAGTTTATCTACCACACAACTTAATATACCATGGAGCATACAGAAGACATTTAATATCTCATTACTGTTCTTTTGGAAAATGACTCCAAACATTCTAGACAGTTTATTTCTGGCATACCCAAATGGGACATGAAACCTGTCTTAGCTCAACAGATTATTCTATACTCCAGGTCACTGACCTTTTTTCAGATTTGGACATGAGACCCAAGTCAATCCTGGGACTTATGCTAAGACCATTGAAAAGAGGTGCTGGTATTAATCAGGTTTGACTACCCTATGATTTGGTAACAAACCCTGAAATCTCAGTGGCTTCACACATTATATTTATTTCTCAATTATATAAAATCTAGTATGGATTGGATGGCCCTCATTCATCTTGTCACTAAACAACCTCTACACTACCTTAGAATGCACTACATGTGCATTCCCAGAAACACCACAGCAGTGGAGGAATTGCTGAATGAAATTAGCTGAATGAATTGCTGAAATAAAACTTAGAAACTAAAAAGTTTCTAAGTCTAGGCATGGACTTACCTCACTTCTAATACATTTCAGTGGCCAGTATTTCATTACAACCCTAAATTTCTAAGGAGATTGATAAACTTCACTATTTTGTGTACCCATTAACAGGACACAGTGTGATAAACACATGGCACTGTCCCTGATTCAGTGCTTTTATATTGGGATTGCTAGTCTCAAAGTTGAAAACTTCACAGTAATTGTTGATTCAGTTTACATACCATGAAACAGCTTTACCTATAAAGTCAACATGACGGCCGAACTAACACATGAATAAAATGTTGGATTGATCTAAATGAGTTTTTTGATCAGTATACCTGCCAGCTAATAAATTGCTCCTCTCATTGTATTGTTGATTTAAGTCGAATTGAGTTGGAGTTCTTCATGTAATCAACAGTCCTCATTATATTTGCTTTTACCACTCATACATACACACTTACTAAAACAAGGTTTTTTAATCAATTGATCAATCCAGTTATCAATGAAACAACTGGCAACTCTTTTCTTGAGTATCAGCTAAGTTCTTAACATGCCTAATAACTTGTATTCATTTGCCAAACTTTATTCCCATATTACCTCCTCAATGCAGTCTTACTTACCACAAATCTCCATAAATAGTCTAGCATCAGCTCAGTTCTGATACATAGCAAGGAGTGGTGTAAAAAGAAGGGCTCTCGAGTTAAACTATGTGGTTCAAATCCTGGTTTTGCCCTTTACTAGATGTGTTACACTAAAAATGACATTTAATCTCCTTGTGATTCAGTTTCTACAATAGTAAAATGGGGATAATATTACTTGCTGTAGGGACTAAAAAACCGAAGACATAAACATCTTAGAAGAATTCTTAACACTAGGTAAGAGCTTAATAAATGTCACTATTTGATTAAAAATGCATTTATTGTTGAAATGCCTATTTTCATTTTACTAATTTTTTTAAATTTCCACTATTTATAACTGCTTGAGACATAAAAACACTTCCTTGTCTTCTTCCCTTACTACATCTACTGAGCAAAATTTCACATCAAGTTAACTAAGAGGTTGTTGAATATTTTCATTTCCACTTAAATTTCATTGTCTTCATTGCATTAACGAGTTATTGGTTTAACCATTTGTAGATAAAGTAATAGGCTCAGTGTTATTTGCTTTGATTACATGATACCAGCCCTTACAATATATTGAGGAAAGAAGAAGTTAAAAGGGTGTTTCTGGGTGGCTCAGTTGGTTAAGCATTCAACTCTTGACTTGGGCTCAGATCATGGTCTCATGTGAGTTTGAGCCCCACATCGGGCTCCACTCTCACAGTACAGAGCCTGACAGGGATTCTCTCTCTGACCCTCTCTCTCTCTGTCTCTCTTTCTCTGTCTCTCTCTCTGTCTCAAAATAAATAAACTTAAAAAAAAAAAAAGAATAAGTTAAAAGCATGTTTCTGAGAAGTTAAAACTTGGTTTCCAGCGCTCATCCAAGCTTACTCAGAAGACAGGCTTTTATCAAGTATGATGCAGATGTGTGTGTGTATATATATATATGTATGTATGTATGTGTGTATATATATATATATATATATATATATATATATATATATACACACACATGTATATATACATATATATACACACATGTGTATATATATATATGTGTGTGTGTGTATATATATGTATATATATATATATAGTATGTGTATACATATATATATAAGCCCTTTGTTATAAGCATAGAAAATGTTTTCCCCACATAGCAGGATATATTTCACGTTCCTAATGGTGTTCTTGGATGAACAAACTTTATTAATTTCAATAGAGTCCAAATTTTAAACTTTTTCTTTAAAATTAATACCATGCTTGCCCTTTTTGAAACTACTAGTCTACCCTATGGTCTTGAGGATATTTACCTATACTTTCCTTTTTAATTATTTAATTATTTAGGAGAGAGAGAGATTGTGTGAACAGGGGAGGGGCAGAAAGAGAGGGAGACACAGAATCTGAAGCAGGCTTCAGGCTCCGAGCTATC
Source organism: Panthera leo (assembly GCF_018350215.1). NCBI lineage: Eukaryota > Metazoa > Chordata > Mammalia > Carnivora > Felidae > Panthera > Panthera leo. The sequence continues at coordinate 65,750,658 of NC_056689.1, forward strand.
AGCGCAGAGCCCGATGAGGGGATTGAACTCATGAATGGTGAGATCATATCCTGAGCCAAAGTTGGATGCTTAACTGACGGAGCCTGTAAAGCTTTATTGTCTTATCATCCATACTGTGTTACAACGTCTTTTATTGTTTATTATTCAGATCTCTGATTCCCTTGTCAGCCATAAGTTCTGCTAAAACTGCTTCCCATGTACAGAGATGAGAAATGTGGTCTGAAGTGGGTGATAAAATCTCTGGGAAGCAGCAGACAGATGATAAGTGAAAAGAGAAATGGAGGGAAATTATAAAAGTCAAGCAAGTAAGAAGAAAATCCCGAACTACTTTTGGCAGTTTTTTTTTTTTGGAAGGGGCGGAGGCAGTTATATTTAGAAATGTTGTATTTCCACAGACCATCTATGTCAGGCTAGTATTCAGTGAAGACACTTTCCTATAAACAGATGTGAGGTGAATGGTACAAATAACTCATGGTAGAACCTGCATGTGTAGGCAGGGAACAACATGTAAAATCTACAAGTAAATAAAAACAGATACAAATGAGCCTTAGAAAGATGAAGTAAAAGCCCATGAACTTTACTAATAGATTCTGCTTGGGAATTTTATACCGTCTAGTCTAAAGTTTCTAAATACACAGTGACATCAGAATTAGTCATAGTTCTTGTTAAAAAGAGAGATGCTAAGACCCCCACTCTATACTTACTGAATCTGAAATTTTGGGGTAATTGCCTAGATTATTGGCATTTGCAAAAAAAATTATTCATGAAATTCAGCCAGGATTGAGAATCAGTGATCTAATCCAATCCCATTTCCTACATGTAGAACAAATTCCTTCAAGCTAGACTGGTTTATGTATTTGAATGGGATTACAGACTCCATGTGACAAATGTGACTCTTATTCCCACTCTTGAAACAAGACTTCATTTTGCTTAGAATACCTTTAAAAAAGTGTCTGGAGTCCCTAATTGTCTAATGTGCGCTCACAAATTAGTCAAAGCAGATGCTATAGAACATTGTGTGAAGGGCTTATTAAAAATGCCATGGGCTAACATAAAGAAACCATCCTGGAAGCTGTGGCGTTCACCTCAAAGAAAGCCCCTGGCCATGCAATGAGGGGACTCAGGCCAGAATAAGTGGTCCCAGGTATCTCTGGTCTCAGTCCCCTACCCAGGTTCTTCAGATGTTATTAGTCAATCTTCCATGATTCATTACTCCATTTCTTGATTAGCTTTAGCCTAATGTTTTTTATAAAATTATCTTTTCAAAAAAATAATCTATACTCTCTCCTTTTAAACAGAGGGATCTAAATTGTAAATCTGAGAGGAAAGAACAAAATCTAGGGTGCCTGGGTGGCTCAGTTGGTTAAGCATCCGACTTCAGCTCAGATCATGATCTCACCCTCCGTGAGTTTGAGCCCCACGTTGGGCTCTGCTGACAGCTCAGAGCCGGGAGCCTGCTTCAGATTCCGTGTCTCCCTCTCTCTCTTCCACTCCACCACTCACGCTCTGTCTCTCTGTGTCTCTCAAAACTGAATAAATGTTAAAAAAAAGTTTAAAAAAAGAAAGAACAAAATCTTTCAGCTATATAAAAAATACTAAAAAAAAAAAAAAGTAACGACAAAAAGAAATGCCAATTCTTTTATAAATCTGTTTTTGATAATTTGAGTCATGTTATGGGTTGAAATTAGAAACGATATATTTTCCTAGAAAGGCTATGTACAATTTTCAGCCCCAATAATTTATTTACTCTCTCAAGAGCTAAGCTGTCATCACTACAAACTATAATCTTCTCTCTCTTATATTACATATGAAAAGCATTAGGTCTCCTTTCTTGGAGAATTGAAAGGAAGAGCCATCCACTGTGCCTGAAATGTGTTGTTTTATTGATATTAGGCTGACATTGTGTAATAGCATATGGGTACTAATTGTGTACCCTCTGTAATCTGTAGTGTAGAAATAACTACCATACAAGAAAACTTAATTTGTAATAATTATTGCTCCAAATTTTCTGTATGGCATAATATATATGTATATTAGTTGTAGGCATCAGGGGCTATGGAATAATTAAGTTGTACAGTTGCAGTATTTCCTTGGTTTCTTCATTGTCATAAGAAAACTCTTAAAGACTGGCACATTGTAGGGTGCTTAGGTGGCTCAGCTGGTTAAGTGATCAACTCTTAATTTCAGCTCAGGTCATGATCTCATGGTTCATGAGATTGAGCCCCGTGTGGCAATGGCATAGTCTTTGGCAGCTTAAAAAGATGTGGGGCAAATTGGAAATATTAGGCTGGCAGAAACCAGTTTAAAGTAAAAACAAAATCTGAAAAGTATTTTTTTAGAACTAAACATAAGATTAGCAAGGAAATAGAACACTTAAACACAACTCTATAAAGCAACTTAACCTTGCAGACACCTATGGAACTCTACTCAATGTCAGCAGACCATACATTCTTCTTAAGTACACATGAAATAGACCATACATTAGGTCATAAAACAAGCCTCAATAAATTTTAAAACAATAAGAGGAAACAAAAAAAAAATTGGGAGCTCACAAATATGTGGAAATTAAACCTCATACTTGTAAATAATCCATTGGTTAAATAAGAAGTCCTAAATTAGAAACTAGGATAAATGAAAAAGAAAACAAAATAGAATATTTTGTGGAAGTAGGGCTTACAGGAAACTTTGAAGCCATAAATGCCTATATTAAAAAATACCTAAAAATAGTAACCTAAACTCCAATCTTAACGTACTAGAAAAAGGAGGAAAAGAAACAGGAAGCAAAAGTAGGAATGAATAATTACAAAATATAGAATAAAGAATAGAAGACCATAGAGAAAAATGAGGTTCTTCTCTGAAAAGGTTGACAAAACTGACAAACCTTTTACTGAACAAGAGAAAAAGAGACAGGGTTTCATTTATTAAAATCAGGAGGGAAGAAGATGCATAGCTACTGACTTTACAGAAATGATTATAAGGGAATTCTGTAATTTTATGCCATGAGATTAGTAATGTGTCATCTTATTAACCAGACAAAATAGACTAATTCCCAGAGGGATACAAAGTACCAAAGCTGACTCAAAGAATCTGAAAAGCTGGAACAAGTAAAGAGATTGAGGTTAGCAATCAAAAGCTGCACGAAGGAAAACTGAGCACCAGATAGCTTCATGGTAAAATTTTACCAAATGTTTAAAGAAATGACACCAGTTCTTTACAAGCTCTTTCCAACAATGGAAGCGAATGGAAACCTCAATTCATTCTATGAAGCCATTACTGCCAGCTGCCACCCTACCTCCTTTTCCTCTGTTAAACCTTGCAAAACAAGTGTGTCCCTCACCCTCTCCACTGTTACATGCCATCCTCACAAAGTATGTTAGAACAAGTCTCCTACCCTTTCCCTCCCAAAACAGCTCTCTTTCAGACCAATGATAATCCTCTTAAGTCTAAATCTAACGTGGCTCTAATTCTTATTTTACCTAGCATTTCAGTGACATTTGGGATAGTTGACCATTCTGTTCTTCCTGAAACTTGCACTTTGCCTTCTGTCTCTTCTGATTCTTCACCTTCCATACTGGTAGCTCCACTTTAACGTGTGTGTGTGTGTGTGTGTGTGTGTGTGTGTGTGTGTGTGTGTGTTTATAACCTCAAATGGTCTCAAGTTCAGGACTCTCTGGATTCTGTTTTCAGCTTAACCGCCCCCACCCCATGAACTGTGGGTGGGTACATTCGACTTCCTACTTAGCATATGTAATTGGATGTTAAAAACCCACCTCAACTGTAGCTAACCCAGAACTATAATCTTGTTCAATATTCCCCCAAACTGATTTATTTTCAGCATTATAAATTTTGTGCTCTAAACCTCCATTATGTTAAACAGACTTAGGAACCATCCTTGATGCCTTTGTACCCATTTCTCCCCTACATCTAGCCCATTATCCATTTCTGATGATTCTAAGTATCTCTTGATTGTGTGGCTCAGTAAATAACTGCAAACTTTCGGGATGTAGCAGTTCATGTGATTCCAAACCTAAGATGAGAACTTTTTTTGTTAGCCCTGGTTAATGCTGTGGTTGTGCCTTCTAACTCTAAGCCAATTGTGGCCTTTAAAGTTTTATCAGGCAAGAAAGCACTCTGTGTTATGACTTAATAAGCTCAGTTAGCTCTAATGGTGCATCTTCTTTCTTCAGTAAAGATAATTTCCATGATGGTAGATTCAAGTAAACTTTATGTTTCTTTATTATTTTTGCTTTACTCTCTGTTGTTTGAGAGACACTGTCAATTTAACACAAACACTTTTCTTACCTTTGTCATTGAAATAAATTATATTTTCTCCCACTTTTCTCTCAGACTGCTATAGAAGGACCAAATGCAAAACAGTCCTGGTGCCATGCTGTTTTTAGGGACATTCTACATTACATTGATAAATCATGCAGGCACAAGTCATTTGTCAAAAATACATTTACTTGAATCAAATTTGCTTTGCATGCAGAGGGTGCTGGATTCGTATCTAGTTTTCACTAAATAATTTATCAAACTGATTTGCTTGAAATACAATAAAAAATCCATAATAAAATTAGGCAGAAATTTCTATGCCTGGGAATCAAAAAATGTACAGCTCATCACAATATCACAACACCATTACACTGATTTCAATTGTTAAAAGGTTGGTAGTGCATTTCACTGTAGACACAATAAATTCAATTTAGTATAATTTTATAAATTACTGTTGATTTCAAAATTATGATATTCTTCACTTCTTTTTACTTTTCCACTTTTCTACCCATGCTCTGACTTTTTTCTGCTATAGGGTGAGAAGAAAATAGTAATAATTTCATGTGATGAAGATGAAACTTTTGTTTTTTTCCTTTGGTCTTAATTGAATTCCAGTAGCTGAGGAAACATGACTACTCCATCAATGAAATGGTCTAGCATACAAAGGAAAATACAGTACTTAGTATAAAATCTCTCTCTCTCTTTTTGATTTGAGAAAAACACATACTAGTTTTAAATAATAGGTAGTTTGAGAGGTGGCTATGTCTTAGAGCTGGTGGATTGGTGTGTTTTTCTGTCACTAAAAATGTTCCAACAAATAGAGAGGTTACCATAACATAGTGACTAAATACATGCAGGCTCTAGAATTTGGCTGAATTCTGTCATTATATTGTACAACTTTGGATAATTTACTCACTCTCCCTCCCTCCCTCCCTCTCTCCTTCTCTTCAGTTTTCTCATTTAGTGTAGATTATATTGGTGTCTATGGCTTAGAATTATTGGGGGAGTTAAATTATAGAATCATGTGTCTGACCCATAGTAGGAACTCAGGATGGACTGAGGTTAGTTCCATTGACTTAATCCAATTTGGTCAAAAAGAACATTGAATCAGACACTTTCAATTGAAATGAATGGAGCTGACTACCTTCTGCATAGCTCTAATTTCTGAGACATTCCTGAGAAGTTGGAATTTAAATAGCACTTCAAATAGTCTTGTGAACATAGACCTGTTCACAAGATCTGTAATGACTCTTGATCTAATACAGCCTTTTTTCGTGGTCTGGGTAAAAGTACCCATAATATGACAAACTTTCAACCTCATCTCCCTCCCTTTTTGGTCCTGTCCATAATACTGAGTATTTCTTTGTTGGCTTCTTTGCACTAACAATCTTCCAGACCAATTTTATGAATTCTGGCCTACTTGGCAAAGTCCATGATATTCTATCTACCCTTATCCTGCTATTGACTTTTCCTGTGAAGATAAATTTTCTCCTTGTATCATTTACCATGGTCTAGTTTCTTGTGATAAATGTACTGATTACCCAGAGCCACAGTAATTCTGTGTATCTACACTGAAGATGCTCCTTTCTCCTGAGATACTGCTGGCATTTCTGGAATAAATCTCCATGAATATTGGAACATGTCTGGAATTTTTCTGTTTGCTGTTTTGGGATGTATGCATTCTACAGCATATTAGGGTCTGTTATAAGGGTCAGTCTTTTAGTCTACAGGTTCAGGCAAGGTTTCTTCCCACTTGCTACAGGACCAGAATATTTACATCCTAGCTTGCTTTTCAGTTAGTCTGCATGCAGTTGTAAAATACATAAAGGATGCTGGATTTTCCTTTGATTCTCAACAAGGTTTTTTATCTTTAGTCTGTGTTGGAGCCAGTTGGATGATGGCATCTATAAAACTCAGCTTTTAGAAATACCTTTTTCTTTTATTCTCCTTTTTTTCTGTGCAAGAAAATATCACTATCAGTGAAAATTCTGTCATGGAATCTTTGCCCTACATGCATTAGGTTCATTGTACTATACTTCTCATAGTATAGTTCTAGTATTCATGAATTCTTTCAGCATTTGTATTTCTGGAAGTTCTTTATTTCACTTTTATTTAATCAGCTTTATCGAGATATAAATGACACATAATAAAATATATATATTTAAGGTGTAATTGGATGTTTTGATAAATGTAAATCCTGGAAACCATCACTGTAAACAAAATAGTAAATATTCATTACTCTCAAATATATAAATGGTCCTCTAATATTGTGATTTATAATAAGAAATCTATATGTTTTGTCTTTTACCCCTTTTCTGACACATAGCTCCTAAAACCCTTGGAATTTCCTAAGTGATAAGAGCCAGAAACTTATCTTTTGTTATGTTGTTGAGTTGACTTCTGGAAAGCCCCTAAGAATGGGAGCTGGTTGCCAATGGAACCAACCTTTTGATTAGAGAGTTGGAGCTCTCAGTACTATCCTCCAGCATCCATGGAAAGAAAGAGAGGCTGGAAGTTTAATCAATTACCAATGGGTAATGATTTAATCAGACTTATGTAATTGAAGCCTCCATAAAAACCCAAAAGGACAGGATTGTAAGACTGATGGGTCGGTGAACACGTGGAGATTTGGCGTGAGTAATGTTTTCCAAGAAAGCATGGAGGCTCTTTGCCCTTTTCCCATATTTTGCTCTATATATCTCTTCTATCTGGTTCTTTCTCTGTTATAATCTAGTAGGTAAAGAAGTTTCCTGAGTTCTGTGAGTCATTCTACCAAATTATTCAAACTCAAGGAACAAGTTGTGGGAACTTCTGACTTATAGCCAGTTTGTCAGAAGCGATTTGAATTTGCAATTGGTGTCTGAATGAAGTGTGTGTGTGTGTGTGTGTGTGTGTAGGGGGAAAGTTGCAGTCTTGTAAAATTGACCTCTTAACCTATAGATCTGATGCAATCTCTAGGTAGACAGTGTCAGAATTGAGTTAAATTATAGAACATCTAGCTTGTATAGGACCACCTCCTCATCTCCCCCACCCCCATATATCCACACATTAGTATTAGTTACCAAAATCTTTGGTTCTTGTGTAAAATATTCCCCTCCAACTACTTCCATCCCCCTCAAAAAGATTAGTTTGCATTTTCTAGACTTCTATGTAAATTGAAGAATAAAGCATGTACTCTTTTTGTCTGGTGTCTTTAATTCACCATAATTATTTTCAGATCGCCTATGTTGTTGGTGTACCAATAGTCCATTCCTATTTATTGCTAAATAGTATCCAGTTGTTTCCACTATAAAAATATATCACAATTTGTTCTTTTACAGTAGACAGTTGGATTGTTTCTAATTCATATTTATAAATATTCCTTACAAAACTTTGCACAGACATTTGCTTTCACTGGGCAAACCCTGGGAGGTTGAATGCCTGGACCATATTGTAAAAGTATGTTCACCTTTAAAAAAAAAAAAAATTCAAACTCTTTTACAAAGTGCCATACCATTTTGCCTTCATGCAACAGTGTGTGAGAGTTCCAGTTGCTCCAATTCCATGTCAACACTTGTTATAGTCTTTTTAATTTCCACCATTATAATAAGTAATCTATTATATCATTATACCATGTTGAGGGATGTATAATGTGGTTATAGTTTGAATTTTTCTAATAAATAATATGCATCTTTTAATGTGCTTATTTGAACATTACATAACATCTACAGTGAAATATGTCCTCAAGTTATTTGCGCATTTGTGTATTATTTGTTTATTATTCAATTTTGAGAATTCTTTATATATGTTGGATATGAACTTTTATCAGGTATATACTTTGTAAATATTTTATCAATGTCTGTAGCTTGTGTTTTTGTTTTCTAAAAAGTGTATTTTGAAAAGTAGAAGCTGTTAATTTGGGGCATGTGGGCAGCTTAGTGAGTTAAGCACCTCGTTCTTGATGTCAGTTCAGGTCATGATCTCATGGTTTGTGGGATCAAGCCCCAAGTCGGGCTCTGTGCTGACAGCGTGGAGCCTGCTTGGGATTCTCTCCCTCTCTCTCTATGCCCCTCCCCCTGCTTGCACATGCTTTCTCTCTCTCAAAATAAATATTTAAAAATTAAAAACTGTTAATTTGGTGAAGACCAATTTGTCAATGTATTATGGATAATAATTTTTATGTCATAAATAGGAAGGATTTGCGTAATCCAAGGTCACAAATATTTCATATGTTCTAGAATTTTTAACCTATAGTCAATGTTGAGATGATTTTCATATATGGTGTGTGGTATGGATTGACATTCAAATTTTGTCATATAGATATCCAATCATTTCATTACCATTTATTGAAAAGACTGTGTGTTTTTTTTCTCTTATTGAGTTACCTTTGTGCCTTTACAAACAATCAGCTTCCCATATATGTGTGGATCTACTTCTGGACACTCTATTCTGTTCCATTGATCTATCTGCATATTTTGACATGAATACTTTATTCTCTTGATTTCTGTAACTTTATAATAACTCCTATACTCAAGATAGATTTAACCTTTAAATTTTGTTGTTTTCCCACGTTATTTTGACTACACTAAGTTCTTTGCCTTTCCATACGAATTTTTGAATCAGCTTATCAGTTTCTCAGAAAAATACTGAATAGAATTCTTACAAGGATTGCAATTAATATGTAGGTAAATTTGGGAAAATTACATAACAATATTGAGTCTTCTAACCCATTTACGAGGTATGCATCTCTGTTTACATAGGTCTTCTTACTTTCAGCAGGTTTTATAGATTTTAGTTTACAGATTTTTCACGTATTTTGTCAGATTTATCCCAAATTTTTCATACTTTTAAGTAATGTCCATAGTATTATTTTTAATTTCATTTCCTGACTGTTCCTTGCTTATATATAGAATATAATTTACTTTTTCATATTGATCTTGTATGCTAAAGCCTTGCTAAAGTCCATTGATAGGTAGGTACAGCTGTCACAGCAAAATATCTCAGACTGAGTGACTTAAATAGCAGAAATGTATTTTTTCACAGTTCTGAAGGTTAGAACACTAAGACCATGGTGTTGGCAAGTGTATTTTCTTTTGTTTTCTTTCTCTCAGGCTTGTACATATCCTCCTTCTCTCTGTGGGCTCATATATTTAGTGTCCCTTTGTGCATCAACATGTTCTCATCTTATAAAAACACCAGTCAAGTTGGATAAGGGTTCATCCCAAGGGCTTGTCTTTTTAATTATATCACCTCTTGAATTCTCTATTTTCAAAAACAGTCAGTTTGAGGTACTAGGAGTTAGGATGTCAGCATATAAATTTGGGAACAAATTACATTTTAATTTTATTAGCTTTTATATAGCTTCAATCAGATCTATGCAGTCATGCCTTAGTTTTAATATTTCATTTAAAATAATATTGTATTTTCCTGATAGTTATAGGCCCATGTAACTCCACAGTGGTCCAGGTAAGAAATTATGTACAACAATTTTGCTCAGGGCTCTGGCAGATACCCCCAGTTGATGAACAGAAGCTGCTTTAGACTGCATCCCAGAGACAGAGTGCACTGAAAAAAGAGTAGGGTACTAACTTGTTATTATATCTTATATGAGGGAAAAAAATGTAAGGTTCTTTTTTTTTTTTAATATGAAATTTATTGTCAAATTGGTTTCCATACAACACCCAGTGCTCATCCCAACAGGTGCCCTCCTCAATACCCATCACCCACCCACCCCTCCCTCCCACCCCCATCAACCCTCAGTTTGTTCTCAGTTCTTAAGAGTCTCTCATGTTTTGGCTCCCTCCCTCTCTAACCGTTTTTTTTTTCCTTCCCCTCCTCCATGGTCTTCTGTTAAGTTTCTCAGGATCCACATAAGAGTGAAACTATATGGTATCTGTTTTTCTCTGTATGACTTATTTCACTTAGCATAACACTCTCCAGTTCCATCCACATTGCTACAAAAGGCCATATTTCATTCTTTCTCATTGCCACGTAGTATTCCATTGTGTATATAAACCCCAATTTCTTTATCCATTCATCAGTTGGTGGACATTTAGGCTCTATGTAAGGTTCTTTATGCCTTTGGTTTAATTGCCATGGAAAACCATAGAAATTGCCTTTTGCATAGAAAGGCAAAGTGGATACACAAAAAGTAGAATGTGAATAAAATTGTCCACACCGTTATTTACTGAGAACTTTGTATACATCCTTTTCCATGGCTAAATATACTGAAAGTCCTGCCCCATATTTTTACCATAAATCTAGTTATAGATATTATTTTCACTTATGGAGATGGGGAAACAGTCGTGTCCAAAGATAAAAAGCCTATTACCATTATAAAATGACAGTTGTGTGATTTGAAGCCAGGTCTATAAGATTAGAAACCTCTTAATTCTTTTGTTGTACACCTAAGATATTATGGGAAGCAAAGAAATAATTTTTGCATATGTAACTAATATTTTTAGAAAAGAAGCAGATTTGCCAATGCTATATTTTGTATAGTCAATAAATTATGTAATTTACATCCATGGTATATATTCATAAAAGTAACTGGACAATATTAAAGTAAACCCTGGATTTAAATCTAAGAAGGACATGAGAAAAATATTGGAGTATCTGAAATACAAAGGTAATACTTTAAAAATGGGAAGAAATTAAAAAAAAAAACTAAAATTATACTCAAATTATCACCATTTCCTTACTTAAAGTGAACTTAAAAAATCAGCATACTGAAATAATATATTAAAAATAAATTTCAACAGTCATCTGTTTTCTTACTTTTATTGTGTTTAGACCTGAGGATTTTTATTTGATCATTTTTTATAAATGATCTTAAACCAGTGAATAAGCTGATGAGAACTGCATATTTTGTGAATTTAAAAGGACAGAGATAGATAAAGATAGATATGATAGAGAGACTGATTTTTAGGCATTATACTTCATAAAAGTCAATTTGGCAAGGTTAGGAATGATTAATGAAATTGGGAAAGCAAGTACAACCAAATTAATCATTCATGGAAGAATTAAAGAAAGACAAGGAAAGAGGGGTCATTGGAGGAATACTCCCATCCAGTGCCTGTTTTGCTCTCCTCTTGTCACTAAGCTCTATTCTTAAAATAAAGATTCATAGCAAATAGCTTCCAATATCAAAATATGAATACTATTGGACCAAAGTAGGGTGACTAATTCACCCTAGATATAGAGAAATCTAACTAAATTTTAGAACCCTCATGATTGACATAGAAAAAACAAGTGTCCAGTAACTTTGAATGCATAAAAGGCAGAAAGATAAATAAAAGGAAAGAAGGATAAAATAGATAGTCTCAGGGGTCAGACTTCTTGTGCATGTTCTAAACTGTTAACATAATCATTTATATTCAAATTTTGATGTATAAAATTATTGTATTTCAAGTGACATGCTTTATACACTACATATCTAAATCACCAATTTTAATTCTGCAACATATTCTAGGTATTCTCCATCATAATCCACATTTTACAAAAGAGAAAATTGGAGTTCCGTAAAATTAATAATTATTTGAAATTATACCATGAGTTGACAGGAAAACTGGGATTATAGTCTATATTTTCTGAGTAACCATAGAGTAGTTGATCTGATTTTCCATTAAGTATAAAGCCCAGGGAATGAAGATACATAAAATTCTAATTTTTGTTGTTGTTGTTGTTTATAGCCCTATCGTATCATGTCATATCTATTTTAGCTGTATGTTAGCTATCTTGACAATAAATTGTATAAAAAAGTAATAAATGCTTTCATTTATATTTATAAAAATATAAAGTATTTTTCCAATATTCATTAAAACTTCATGCCACCAAAAATAACCAAATACTTGAATAGAAAAGACATAATCTCTGTCCTCATGGAATTTACATGAGGTGGATATTTAGAAATGCTGATTATAAAAACCCTTGAGAAGAGAAGTGTAGTAGATGATCTTACTACAGATGTTACTATTCCAATTTAAATAGATTCAAACACTGAAAACCCTGAATGAGTTGTTACAAATGAAAATCTGAGACATTTTTATTTCAATTTTAATATACCTGCCATTTACATCTGTCTTAAGAGTTGTTGGTTTGTTTGTTTTTTTCACAACAAAAACATAGGAGAATCTTTAATTACCTCTATAGACAACAAAGGTTGTTGCTTCTTTATTGGGTTTGAGCTCCATTTCCATGGTTAACCTTTTCCCTTCTTCTTCCCCCTTTTACCTTCCCTATTCTATCACCATGTATTTTTACTTTATTCTTCCTATCCCCCTTTCCCTTGATCTATTTTACCTTTTTCTTTGAAGTATACTCGTTCCCATGCTCAGTAAAACATTGGAGTAGTTATCATCACTGCAAATGGGTTTACAAATAAAATGAATGTATAATTTTATGCTTCAAGAGTTATAAATAGTTCTGCTTCCTTAATGACCTTAATGATTATTGAACACATCTATCTTGAATAATTCATTGCCAGGAACTCTCTTTTTTTTTAATTTAAGTATAATTAACATAGAGTGTTATATTGTTTTCAGGTGTACAATATGATTCAACAGTTCTATCCATTTCTCAGTGATCATCAAGATAAGTGTACTCTTTATATTGTTTTTTTACAATGTGTTGTTTTCATATATTTATTTATTTATTTATTATACAACTTATTGTCAAGCTAGCTAACATACAGTGTATACAGTGTGCTCTTGGCTTTGGGAATAGATTTCCGTGATTCATCACTTACATAAAACACCCAGTGCTCATCCCAACAAGTGCCCTCCTCAATTCCTGTCACCCATATTCCCCGCCCCCACCCCCTTTCACCCTCAGTTTGTTCTGCGTATTTAAAAGTTTCTTATGGTTTGCCTTTCTCTCTGTTTATAACAATATTTTTTTCTTTCCCTTCCTCCATGGTCGTCTGTTAAGTTTCTCAACTTCCACATATGAATGGAAACATATTATATCTCTCTTTTCCTGACTGGGTAACTTCACTTAGCATAATACCCTTCAGTTCCATCCATGTTGTTGCAAATGGCAAGATTTCATTCTTTTTAATTGCCAAGTAGTATACGATTGTGTATATGTATGTATATACATACATACCACATCTTCTTTATCCATTCATCAGTTGATGGACATTTGGCCTCTTTCCATAATTTGGCTACTGTTGATAGTGCTGCTATAAACATTGGAGTACATGTGCCCCTATGAATCAGCCCCTATGAATTATTTTTGGATAAATCCTAGTGCTATTGTTGAGTCATAGGGTAATTCTGTCTTTAATTTTTTGAGGAACCTCCATACTGTTTTCCAGAGTGGCTTCACCAGTTTGTATTCCCACCAGCAATGAAGTAGAGTTCCCCTTTCTTGTCTTCAGAGTTTTTACAGAACCATTGGTTTATATCTGTTTTTAACCATTTCAAAGTAAATTAAATCAGAATGGAAATCTAATGAAAGCAATAGACTCACTTCCAAAAAAAATAAATTTAATATTTGTAGTGATTGTTAATTTGAGTCTGTATCTCCACTTCTGGTGAAAGCAGTTTGATTTTCTCTTCAGATAATTCTCTCTCCACTTATCTGTCATTGTGATTTGATTTAGGGGTATTCTCAACTTTCTGGCTACAGTGATTGTTCAGGAATAATCCTTGATCCAAGTTGGCACATTCTAGAGACACTGTGAAAAAAAAAAGACGTCTCTTTCTGCTGAACTCAAAGAAGAAGGTTCTAAGGCTTAAGCCCCTGGAGCTGTCCTGTGGAGACACCGACCTATGTGAAACCAACACACAGGAAAGCACATGGGGGTGGAGCCATAGCACATAGGGGAATCTGACGATATTCCTTGAGCCTGTGAATCATGTCTGAAGCTGGAATTTTTCTCCTGAAATGATCTTATGTGGAAGTCATTGCATTCCAATTTTTTGCTTAAATAGAATTTTCTGACATTTGCAACACAGTAACTGCTTAACTGCTTATCTAAACTGTACAGCACAATACCCATTACAAGAATCTCACTAGGCTCACCTGTGAGGAGCTTTCAAAAAGGAAGAAAATAGTATGTAGCTGTCCAGATGTGGAGAAGACTAAGAATTTTTTTTAAGAGCTATAGGTAGCAAGAACCAGTCAGAAATCAACAGAAGTAGTCACAGAAAATTACCATGAAAAGAGCTGCTGTCACAGTTCCTCAGAGCAAAGAGCAGGAAAATCATAGCTAAGAGCTTCAGGGAGCTGACAAGAATCACCACAAACATTTATCAGCACTGATCACAAGGAAGGCTCTCTGCTAGTTTGATGGAAAGAGTCAGAAAGATAAGATGTGGCTTCTGCTTTAGAAAACCTGTGGTCTAGAGGAAGAGAGACCATATAGATGCCAAAGCATGCAAAAGGAGTGAGGAACACTCCTGGAATGGGTGAGGTTCCATGTAAGAGTTGAAAGTAAAATGTAAAGAGAGGTCTGGGAATACTTAATGGAAGAGGTTGAGTAGGTAGGGCCTTGAAAGATAGGTACAATTTTAGTGACTTAGATTTTGAAAGCGATATTTTAGGAAAATAGTACGAGAAGAGGACCACAGACAGAAGAGCACAATCCTCAGTGTAGACCAGTGCAAAGTATAGATTTGGGTAGAGGAGTCATGAAAATAGCCATTTGAGTTATTAGCAAATAGCCTTTATTTCATATTATAGCCAGTGGAGATGCCTCAAAGGCGTCTGAAGAAAGAGATATGTGGTTCTGGGTATATTAAGCTAGTCACAGGGTACCCTAATTGGTAAGAAAAAATATCTGCCACACATGAGTCTGAGAAATGCTTTGAAAAGAAGACATTATTTCATTTCTCTTGAAATTAAGAGAGAAATTCTACCTGGTACATTCAACCCAGATCAACCAGATCAACCTCTCATGGATACATTTGGAAAACTTCATTCTTTATTTCAAATTTTCAGTAATTTGTTTCCCCAAATTAGAAATGCAACTCAGTTTGTCCCAACAATCCCATTCCTGGGACTTCATATAGGCTTATTTGCACTGTGTTAAATGACATATATACAAATAGTATGATGGCAACAATAGTTACAATAGCCACTAAATTAAAACAAAGCACATGTCCATTAGCAGATGAGTGGTTAAATAAATCATGGTAAATCCATTTGCTAAAGTAACAAACATCTGTGAAATAAAGATGCTTCCCATGAACATAACAAAATACTGTACAATACATATCCAAGTAAAAACACACAGAATAAATGCATTATATGTAGTCTTTGTTTAAAAGAAGTCAAGTTATTCATATTTCCTTGCATTTGTATAGAAAATAGAAAAAGACACCTGAGAAGGTGTAAAAAGAGTGGTTTTCTATGAATAAGTAGGTATAAATTAAGTAAGGAACAAGGGAGATACTGAGCTGTCTTTTTACTATAAAGTTTTAAAATTTATATGGACATATTTTTCTAATATTTAAGCCATGTTAATATATAGTCAAACATTAAATATATACAATTCTAATAAGAAGACTGCACTAAGCAGGGACCTGAATTCTCCATGTGTTTGGTCTCTAATTCACAGCTCAACCTAAAAGTACTGAAGGAAGAGAATTGAGGGGTATGTTCATCTCTGCATACTTGGGCCCACTTAGCATCACTAATTCTCTTAAGTCTAGGTGAATTTGTCTAACCCTTGCTCTTTACTATCATGCAGAGTTAAATGTTCTCCTGAAGCATAGTATGTGTCTTCAGGGAGGCTTAGACAGTGGTACCGTGGGATATGTGCAGTGGCTAAGTTGTCAGTATCATCACAGACCATTCCTAGTGTCCAGCTCTCCTGGCAGAAGGAAAGAGGCAAGGCATCCCTAGTCAGTGCTCACAGCTCCGTTTGTACCAGCCTGCAATGTCAAAGAAGTTATCCTGATGGTAGATTGGTATCATAGCAGACCAGAGTATGCTCTATTGTAGATACCCAGAGATTTGGGGAAGTGGAGTTTGTCTTTCTTGTGGTGAAAGAACATTTTGCTTCACTTCAGTTTCCTTGCTCCACCATGTGAATTTAATACTTTTCTATATAGATTGCTAGAAAGAGTTTGGCCATGCCCCTTGGTATTGAGAATTAAGTAATATTGGGTAATGTGCTTTTATTATCTTTATTATATCACACAGGATGATTAACAAATGGAAAAGACATACCTGCTTCTTCCTTATATGGATGCAAGTGAAGAGAAGCCCTAACCACAGTCGCTCCTTTAGCCCCATGTCGTAGCCTTAAGACCCTTTTGTAGTGAATGGTATAAGATTCTGGAATTTTTCTTCTGGAGAAAATTTCCTACGTTATTTTCAAAACTGTCCTGATTAGCATGATAAATTACATAACTGCTGTATATATTTTGCAACATGTGGCTGCTATATATTCTCCTACTGTGGTAAGCAAAGAATATTCCATTGTTTTAAATTTATGGGAAGCACAAAGTTGGTAACAAGCTGTGGCCATTCCATATGTTTTAACCTAACCCCAAAGGATGAGACCTGTCTTTAAAACTAAGTGGTTTTCCCATTATAGCACAGCCAAGGCACAAAATAGTGAGAGGAGCTATCTTCAGAACTAACTAACTGCCTACCTCTGGTGGAAAGTGCTAACAACAGACCCAGGCTGGGGTTGAAGTGTTCCCGCTTACAGATAGGAGTAAAGGTGCAGTCATACTGGCTTACATTAGTCATTAACTTTCATTATTCTCTGTTGCCACCACCACATCTCTCCCTACAAGACCCTGCATAATTACATCTTTAATTGCCACGCATGGACAAAAGCTTTCAATTTCAAACTCTCCAGAATCCTCTTTATTTCCCTCTCTCTAGGAAAATTAGTTTTCTTTAAACATATGTATACAAGCACACACATGTACATATGTACACACACAAGCAATTTACCAAAAAAAGGATTGTCACTCCTCTGATGGTTTCAGAGCACAGGCTCCTCAACGGAAGCTGCTCCTTATTTGTCTGTTTTTCAAATTTATGTTTTTCTTGCAGTATTTTCAATGAAGTTTGGAGAAAAGGAAATAGCTCTTTCTGTAAACATACTTAACCACAGGAGGGATTTACTCTAACTTGTCTTAGGACTTGTCAATGAAAGAGCGATTTAAAAGTCTCTTGTAAGTTTTATTTCACTCTTTTCTTCTGTGTTTCTTCAGATTTTCTTTTTTAAAGTAGTATTTATTATTGACAATTATCTTCAAATAACTCTAAGAGTAGGTGCTATCATTAAGATGTTATCAACTGTGGGTTATCTGGGATCAGTAAGGCAGTTCACACTTTGGATATCAAAAGTAGCAGCTGCAAATGGAGTTACCTGAAAAATTTGCTGCTATGAATGCAAGACAGCTTCCTCACTGTCACGTCTTGTGTCTTGAATGAGTGGTATAAATTTTGGTGTGTTGGCCATCTCTCTTTTTCCATGCAGCATCTTTATGTGACTAGTGTGAGCTTTCTCAGATTATGGTGATCTCAGGGTAATGATACTTTTTAGCTAGAGACTACAGAAGAAGTGTTTCAAAAAAAAAAAAAAAAGACACAAGCTGAAAAAAATCTTATGACCTAGACTTGGAAGTCACAAGGAGCCTCTTTTGCCATATATTATTGGTCAAATGCAAGTTATAGGACTGATTTTCAAGCAGAGGAAATTACTTAAGAGCACATATGTTGGAAGGAAATGTTCCCTTGCTGGTTAAAGTTTGGGGATTAGCTGCCTTGAAAACATAGGGAAAATAACCCCTTTTACCTTTCACTCTAATTTATTCCCTTTGGTCCTAATTTGGACTCAGAAATTCCTCATCAACTGTGTAAATGGAATTAATTATATTTATAGAGAACATAAAATATCTAAGAGTGAGCTTCAGCAAGACTGCATGCTGTTATTATAGGGTTAGACACAGTTAGCCTTTTTACAGAGTTTTGCAGGCTTTGAGGGTTTTTTCAAATGCATTTTAATTCTGATGGACATTGTATATATTTCTGTTTGTCATGTGTAATGTCTTTGCTTGTATGAACAAAATCAATGCCCCTGAAAGCATGCATTGCCTACTCTATAGGTCTGGTGGTTTGTATATTCACAAAGTACTTGTCTTTCCTGCTGAGGAGATAAGTGCCAATAGTCTAGATAGGATCTTTGGGTTCAGGAACCCTAGATTCAACATCTTCCGTTACTGAAGAATTTCATTTCCCCAAGTATCTTTAGAGTTATTAAGGGGCTTCTACTTGGACATTTTCTCCGTAGGAGGTCTTTGTTTCTGGCCATATTAGTTTTTCCCCTTTGCTCTATTTTCACAGCCTTTCAGTGCTTCTAAGAAAGCTTAATCTATTTTCTTCAAGCATCTAAGCTCTTTTGTTCAAGTTTTGTCTGCAGGTTAATTAATGTAGAATAATGACAGTAGAATTTTGTTGGTGTAGGTGCTTCTAGTGATTCTCCTTTTTTGTTCTAATCTTGATATGATATAACGATCACAGGAAAGGTGTGCTAAGGGCTTAATGCTTAAATTCTCAGTGATACAGGATTTCATGCAACTTGGGAAACAGTACATCAGAGCATTAGAGAAAGATTCCTGAAGGAGGGGGATCTGGAATTAGACCTTGAAATATGAGAATGAATTAACAAGTTAAACAGAAGAGCCAATGGCACATTGTGACAGAGATACAACAATATACTTAAGGAATTCTTAATAGTACCGATTGTTCTCAGCTAACTTATTCCCCAAAAACAGATACACTGAAGTCTAACCTGCAGTACCTCGCAATTTGACCTTATTTGATAAAAGTGTCATTGCAAATATAGTGAGTAAATATGTTCTCACACTGGAACTCACAGAGCTCCACATCCAATCTGAATGGTATCTTTGTAAGAAGATGGCCACATGAAGACAGAGAGAGACACAGGGCACAAGAAGAACACCATATGACAATGAAGACAGAGATCAGATTTATGAATCTATGAGCCAAGGGATCCCCAAGATTGCCAGTAAACCACCAAAGGTAGGAAGAGTCAAACAAGGATTTCCCTGTGGTTTTCAGAGGTGGCATGGCCCTACCAACAGCTTGATTTTGAACTTCTAGCCTCCTGAACTGTGAGATAATACATTTCTGTTGTTAGAAACCACTCAGGTTGTAGCACTTTGTTACAACAGCCATAGGAAGCTAATACATTGATAGGCTGCTGTTAATTATTGAAGGTGTGAGGCAGGGTGGAAGGTCATGAATAAATCCAAATCATGGTCAGGACAAAATTGGTGTAACTACTGTACAAAATAGGTTAAGTATAGAGGTATTTAATTAAGTGTGCTCCCAATATTTCGTCAGCATTGTTTTGTTTCTGAGCAGTCTCCTTATGTTTTGTTGCCAGTCTGTTGGGAGATCCAAAAGGTAAAGCGCAGAGCTAGACTGTTATATATATGTATGTGTGTGTGTGTGTGTATGTGTGTGTGTGTGTGTGTGTGGTCAGCTGACAGTTTTCCTACCTATCATGATTCAGGAATTCAGAACCTTCCATCATGCAACTTCTCTCTCCTTTGGGGTCTGATGTTCATATACAGCTGACCAGTGGAGAAATAGCATGGAGGTCATTGTGGGGGGATTTATATGAATCATATCTAAAAGTGGGGCCTGTAATTTCTGATTATGTCCACTGTCTAGAACTCAGTTGTATGGTAACACCTAATGAATTTTTCTAGTCTAGGAAATTCAGTTTAGCTTTGTGTCCAGAATAAAAGAAAACAATGTTGTTGTTGTTGTTGTTGTTTTTCTGAGCTTCTAGGAGCCTCTACCACTCATGACATCTCGTTTTACTCAGTGATTATTTCCCTCTAATTCTAATAGGCATTGTCTTCTTGTACTCTAGTTGACCACACAAGGTTGTTATCATGATTCAAGGTCTAGAATCCCACCTTTTATATATTGTGATTAAAATATTATATTATTTTCATGGACATATTTTACCCTGAGTGCAACTGGCAGCATGAACTAATATAGTTATATGCTCATCTGAGGCTGAATTTTGCAATACTTCAAAGAAGAGTTGTCTAACCTAGGAGTAGTTTAAGTAATTTCCACCAACTTTGTGTTTTTTTCTGAAAATACAGTACCTGTTAATAGTAGATGTTATATTACAACCACATAATATGTAACAACCACAGTTGTTAACGTGTCCCTGAATAATTACTATTTGTCTATAATCATTATTTTCATTATTTATTAGTTGCATACTTTGCCTTTAAGTAGAACTTCATTTTGGGGCACCTGGGTGGCTCAGTCGGTTGAGCGTCTGACTTTGGCTCAGGTCATGATCTCACAGTTCGTGGGTTCGAGCCCCGAATCAGGCTCTATGCTGCCGCTTGCTCAGAGCCTGGAGCCTGTTTCAGATTCTGTGTCTACCTCTCTCTCTGCCCCTCCCCCGCTCATGCTTTGTCTCACTGTGTTTCTCAAAAATAAATAAATGTAAAAAAATGTTTTTAAATAAGTAGCACTCCATTTTATATATAAATCTGAAACCTATGAGAATGTGTTATACTATTTAATAGTCCCGTGCCCAAGGGATTTGAATTCATGTTTTTGTTTGTCTTAGTTTTAGAGCACACAGTATTATTGTAGACCACAATTCATTCTTTTCATACCTTAGTAAAGAGTTGTTATTTTTTTTAAGTTACATTGTAATTATAAGACTTCTTGGGTCCCACTGGACATGAAATCTGCATATTTAGCCATTGAATTGAGGATCAAGATTCATGTCTCTCAGTATCATAAAGGGCAGGTGAGATTTTATGGTTATGCCTTTTGGAATTGAAAAGTATACTTTTGTGCGTGATTATTTGGCCTGTTTTAATAATGAGAGATTTGTGATTTATAATTGGCATATGGTATTAATACCAAGACAGAAAAGAGAAAGCTGATGGTTTACCTGGATAAATAAAAAGGTTAAAGCTAAGCTTTTGTTACTGGGAGCCCAGAGATGAGTTGAGATTTTTGTTCTTTGAAGTGGTAATGAAAATAACTTCTTAGGGAGTCAGAAAGTATTTCCATGAGTCCTTCATGATTTCCATGGCTTATCATGAAGGTTGGGACGCATCTGAAGATTCTCAAATTATTTCTGGATTATTTTAAATCCAAAGAAGATTATATATTAATTTGTAGAATTATCTTAATTGAATTAATAAAAAAATTTCATTCATCAACTTTGAACTTAAATGCCATCCTTAAAACATTGTGTTGCATGAAAAAGAAGTGGGGGAGGGGGGCAAACCATAAAACAGACTCTTAAATATAGAGAGCTAAGTGAGGGTTGGTGGAGGGGAGGTGGGCAGGGGATGGGCTAAGTGGGTGATGGGTATTAAGGAAGGCACTTGTAATGAGCACTGGGTATTGTATGTAGGTGATGAATCACCAAATTCTACACATGAAACTAATACTACACTGTATGTTAATTAATTGGAATTTAAATAAAAACTTGGAAGAAAAAAATTATAGTAGTCCTAAAATTATCTTTTGAATAGGACCATCACATTGTAATTTAGGGTGTGTGTTTGTGTATGCATAAAAGCATTATTTATAAAATGTGAATATCTGGGGCACCTGGGTGGCTCCATTGGTTAAGCATCTTACTTCAGCTCAGGTCCTGTCACGGTTGTTGAGTTCAAGACCCAAGTCGGGCTCTGAGCTATGAGACTGCTTTGGATTCTGTGTCTCCCTCTCTCTCTCTAACCCTCCCCTGCTAGTGCTCAGTCTCTCTCTCTCTCTTTCTCTCTCTCTCTCTCTCTCAGTAATACATAATAAACATTATTTTTTTTAAAATATATAAAATATGGATATCTAAAGTATGCCATCGTTTTTTAAGTCTGATCAATTATTTAATTTCCATATACCAGCATTCACAAAAAAAAGAGCTTACCTTGACCTCTGCAAAGTCCCGTTTTATTTCCAGATACTTGGAGGTTTTGGAAGTTTTTTGTGTGTGATTTTTTATCAAATGTAGATGTTATCTTGGTGACCTGGAAACAGCACAGCTGCAGGAATGTCCCTGGACTGTGATTTACCTGTAAGCTGAGTCCATTGGGTGCACGTACTATATCCTCAGATATCTGGGCTCTGAGAGCAGGTGACTCTGTGTCATGCTCTAAGGGCCACATAACATAGAGAAATGAGACTCTGGAGATGAACTGAGGAAAGTTCTAATACATCATATGCAGTTATTTATCTCCTCTAATAACCAACACGTTTGGGGGAATATTGTTATATGCTTCCCTAAGATGAATTCCTTAAAGGAACTACAGTAAACATTCATTTATTTTCTCTCCTTCATTGTCATTTCCTGGGGTTTCATCTCAGAGGAGTCTTTAGATCACAGTAAGTATTTAAATTTCCAAATGACTAGATGTATGTTGAGGCCATCATTTTTAGCTCTGCATGAAGGTATCACAGTGGTAAAGTAGGTAACTCTTTAACGAATTACCTCTACTCTTAAAATTGTGATTAATACACAATTATCCTTGGGGGAGGAGTAAAGTCTTACCATGCACTGAAAATCAATATCAATAGCTCCCTAATAACATAGTAAACTTCTAAGATCCCACCAAAAAAGATCTCCTGTAAGTCTTACTTGAGGATAGGAGTTGTCTGTCTTTCTAAAATGAATCTGGGAACTTAATCACTGCTCTTTATCAATTTTCATCTGAAAGCATCTTGGAATTCTTTAGTTTGGAGATCTCAGGACCTGCCACAGGCAAAAATTAATTTCACCATGTGCCCTATTTAGAGTAAGTCTCATGAGTGGCTATTAGTATTCATTGATGCTGATCAGTACACACAAGAGATTTTCTCCAGTAAATCAGTCATCAAAAAATAAGAAGTTTTCAGAGCAAATTAGTGTCAAGTCTTCTAGAAAAAGCAGGATTCTAATAGCTAAGACCTGACCTATAATAATCAGAAGGTATTACTCCCTTTCAATGCTTCTTGTTTTGTTTCTTTTCAGCAATAGGTTTTCATTGCAGGGTAAAAGTAATGTTTGTTTGATGCTTATGTTTTAGTTGTTTTCTGGTTCAGTATGTATCAGTCACTTTGTATACTTTCCATTACTCTCAGAGTAATCATGAAATCTAAGTAATATTATTTTCATTTTGGTAAAGGTATAACTGAGGCTCAGAAATACCAAATCACATCTCCAAGGCCATCCTTATTAAAATAGCAGAGTCACAATGCAAAACAAAACTGAGACTCCAAAGTCCCTGTATTGCCTTTTGGTCTAGTAATGGTTGGTGATTGCCCACTTGGTATGCAGATCTGAATTCATATTAGAATATGAATGGCTGAGAGGGAAGGGGGAAGGAACATGGAACTGAGCAGTGAGCTATCCAGGTGGAGATGGTAGGGCAGAAAGTGAGAGGGATGGAAATAAGGCCAAGGGCTGTGAAAGGAAGGTCTACCTATTTCCCTGAGGCTGCTTCCAGCAATGCCCTGGGGAAGACGATCTTGACTTGTGTAGCATTGCTTGTTCCAGACACTACTTTGTACTCCCTGTCTTCTTCTGCTCTCTATATCCAATGGCTTAAGTTATCACAGCAAAATGGAGATGGATGTCATCAAAGTAAAATTGTACTGGCCAGAGTTAAACAGAAAAGGAAGACTTTACTCATGACTATTGCAGGAGGTAAGAGAGACTGAACTCAAGTTCACTGAAACAAAAGGTAAAAGGGTTTTTAAGTACTAAGAGGAGCTGGCAGGAAAATACTGGAAGATATTAGAGAGGAGGTTGGTCTGTGTGATTATACCATCTGGGTTTGCTAATTGGTGTTTATCAAAGTTAGGTTCCTATCTTCCCCAGACACTGGGAGATAAGGACCCTATCTTTCTGGATGATTACAGTTGAAAGGGATAATTACCAGGTCCTTGAGAAAAACATTCCTGGGTGGTAAAGCTGGGCAGAGAAAGTTTAAATCTCAAAGAGGCACAAAGAATTATAGTTGCATGTTTTCTATAGAAAGTGCTTTAAGAACCATGAGTTCAAGGGCATATTGTCAAGAAGAAACCTGTCTAAAGTTTTCTTAAGGTGGGGAGAATGTGAAGATTGGCATGACCAATGTCTTCTAGCACAGCTCTGTTCTTCTCTTGAAGATTGGAAAGGCAGATGACAGCAAAGAGAAATTCTATTTTAAGTAGCTATGTGAAAATACAGCTTAATGAGTTGAAAGTGGCTGTCACTGGGAACCAAAGTGGGAGGTGGACAGAGGTGGAAAAAGAAATGGGTGAGTGTGATGTTTGTAATCAAATTAGAATTACTTACCATTTCAAAATAAGTGCTTGAAATAATGTGATAGAATGATTGTAATAATAAAAAGAGTACTGCTGGACTATTACAAAATGAATATAGAACACTGTCAAAAGGAAGAGACAGCTAATTGTCCCCGTTTCCAGAGAGACGTGACTTCCTGTATTGTGACCAATCCCAGTATGTGCTGAACACTCTGAGATGCATGCATAGGAAGGACTCAGCCCTTACCACATCGTGGATTTGCAAGATGTGACTGTTGCATGTATCTTGTCACTTCCTTGCAATATGTAACTGCCAGGCTAGCTCTCCCAGCCACCTAACATGTTTTGGGTCAAACTTCAACCATATCAGTTACATGTGGATGTCTGGGAGTGAGAATTGATTTCACGTTAGCTAGAATGAAATCTAATTAGGAAAGTAAATCTTCTATAAATAAAGGTGTCCAAAATCAAATAAAAAGGATGCCCCTGATCTTAACAATTCCCACCAAGTAAACATAGGAGTCTGACACTAGGCTTGTTAGATTTGGAGTCAGTGAGTCAGGATCCTTCTTCTACCTCAGTAAAGGTAGGGGTGCAGGAGAATGTAAGCATATTGATGAAGTACACGAAGAACACACCAACTTGGTGCTGGTTACCAGAGTTTATTTAGCATATATATCTTAGCTGGGTTACTCAGAAGCATGCCTAAACAAGGACTTCAGTGCAAGGAGTTTATTTGGAAAGTTAAATAAACACTGTCAAGGTATTTGGTAAATGAGATAGGGAATAGATAACATCCAATAAAGGGTAGGTATTCTGAGTAGGTAGTAAGAAACAGACCCTGAGAGGAGGATGCTTGTGAAAGTGTTTTACTATAAAGTATCTCCAGGGACAGGACAAACCAGATCAACCCCAAAACTCCCCTAGGATGCAGGCAAGTGGACAAGAGAGCGAGCAAAACCAAGTTGTGTGTGATACTCATCTGTCTATATTTGTCCATGGCTGTGCCTGGCCTCTTACTGTCAAGCTCCATTTTCACTTTCATCATCACATCCCTATATGACAAGTCTTTCCTTTATTCATGTTTCTGCCAATATGTACATTCACATAGGCAAAATATAGAATAATGTTTGGTCATTAAAATGTTTAGAACAATTGCAAACATTGAAAATAAAATCACCTAGCATTGGGAAGCACCTTGAATTGCTTTTGCTTTAATTTTATTGAAAGGTTGTCTTCAAATCCTGAACCTCTTACACTCCTCACAATTATGTATTCCTTGGGGTGCCTGGGTGGCTCAGTCGGTTAAGCGTCCGACTTCAGCTCAGGTCACGATCTCGCGGTCCGTGAGTTCGAGCCCCGTGTCGGGTTCTGGGCTGATGGCTCAGAGCCTGGAGCCTGCTTCCGATTCTGTGTCTCCCTCTCTCTCTGACCCTCCCCCATTCATGCTCTGTCTCTCTCTGTCTCAAAAATAAATAAAACATTAAAAGAAAAAAATTAAAAAAAAAAATTATGTATTCCTTGTTACGAAAGATAACAACAACAATGAATAAAAGCCCTGTGATGACATATGCTTCTGAGCTGTGGGTCAGGGTGGGAATGAGGAGGGGAAGATTCTAGAAGCAGAAAGGAGCTGCATCTCACTGAGATGTTAAGTTCTAAAGCCAACACATGAAGATCAGCCTAACATGGCTGCTGAAGACTGCTCAGAAAGAAGCCACAATGGAAAACACAATACTGCCTCTGAGGATCACCACATTCCAGTTTCCCACTAGAGTAATAATGGCTCCTTTGCTTTTCGGACTGATGAATTATTTGGCTTGTGTTTAGAGGCCATAATAAATGGATAATTAATAAATTTAAACACAAGATGATACATAGAACAGCAACATGCTCACAATATAAGGAGCACTTGTGAAGTATTCTATGGAAGTGAACAGAATAAAGTCTTATTCCTTCTAGGGTCAGAAAAAGCAACTCAAGAGGCAGTGTCATGCACTCTTTCATGTTTGACAAGTTTCCCTCTTTGTCTCTATCCCTTTATCTCTGTGTGTCCTTTCTCCCTCTTTTCCTTTCTCCACACTCGCCCCACAATAGATAGTATTGGAAATGTTCATAGGCATAGTGTATATTCCGCTTAAGCATAATGGTTAGAAGTAATATTTAGCAGCTACATTACTGCATTTTAATTCAGGCTTCTTGTTTTCTTGTGTTATCATCTTAGGCAAGATCCTTAGCTTCTCCATGCTTCAGTTTCCCCCTCTACCAGGTTGTCGGAAGACTGGATAACGTAGAAATTACATAGTACTTAACACAGTGCCTCTACCTTTGTAAGTGCTCAGTGCATATCTGTTATAATCAGCTTCTGCTAGCCCTTAGGTAGAGAATTTTGTACCCATTGGAGTCTTGAATCCAAGAGCCTCTGTAGATCTTATATCTCCTTAAACCGTGTATTTCAGTGAATTCCCATATTGGCCATGGTCCACGATTTAGCATGGCTTATCTAAAGAATGTGTTCCTTTTATTTAGCTTGACATTTACTGCTAGTGATTTTGATGATGTCTACTCAATGTTCACAGAGTTAGATTTTATGAAGATCATCTGTGGTCAAGGCTGGGATTTATGTTCATGTTTAAAGTAGGTCTCCCATTCAGAACTAGCCTATTATGGTAAAAACAAAGCAGCTACTAGAGAAGTAAAAATCTTAATGTTTTTGAGGGTTTTCATATTACTAGATGATGCTATTTCTTTTTTTTTTTTTTATGTTTTGAATTCCTGGCCCTTTCCTCTGCACTTTCTTAGCTCTTGGTGAGTGAGCACTGGGGCCAATTCGACAAGCTGTAAAGCTGGAGAAAACCGAGCAAACTTAGTGCCAACAGTTGCAACATCCTGCTGTGCACTAATCAGATAACTCCTCTGGGTAAATGCTGTTACCTTGAAAATACTATATTGGAAGATACATATTTGAAAAATGAGCACACCATAAGGATATGATCAGTGAAAATGAAGTTTTGGTATTACAGACAAATTAGAGGAGAGAGCAAACATCCTAGTGCCTGAGGAGCCAACACTGGTGTCTATCAGGGGACAGGACCATCCATCTTAAGTGTATTGAGAAGAAGTGTAAATACTGAAAGATTCATGAAGGGGGATGAAAGCAAGGAAGCTGAGTTATAACTTAGGGCTCTAGTCTGTGTGTGCACTAGGCTGACGGGATAAAGAAAAAGCAGAAAAGTATACACACAGGGACAGTTTTCCATGTGCAAATTTTAATCTTTTGAGTTTATAAAATTTCACTTAGAAAATGACAATACCAGAAAATCAAAATACTTTTTATGTAGTCCAGCAGGAAACTGTGAAGAACAGACTCTAGCTTGACCAGGTATTTCTGGGATTTCTGTCTCCCATGAATGTTGCTATACGATGTACATATGCAAGTCAGTGGATGGCAGTGGAGTCTGTGCAGAAGAGAATAGAGGGACCAGAAGCTACTGCTTGACAACTTAGCAGAGCCCCATAGCCTGATTGTCACTTCTCTCCCACACACTCGAAAGCTATAAATCAGTTAGCTCTGCCCTGGGAGAATAATTGCCCTGATGGCAATGAAGGCAGATGAGAAACTTCACTCACAAAAGGTGAGACAACAATGTCAGTGGGGAAATCCTGGTGAGGGGACAGTCTATGGGGTCTTTAGGAATAAGCCTCTCTGCTTATCAAAATCTCTGTAATTCTATGCATTTTGCTGCTAAAATTGAATTGAAGTCATTTATTTTTCTCTTTTACATGAAAAGAAATGCATTTGTAGAAAGGGAGCTAAGGGGACAGAGGACTGTGTAGGAGAATACTAATTCTTTGATCAAACATGCCAGTATGCACTGGCAAATTTTGCTCATGAAGATGTAAAAGAAAGGTAACAAATTGTGCTCTCGTGTAAGTTGCTTGGAGTGCTAAAAATGCTAACACTATCTGTAATAATATAAAAGTGGTACAAGCTATTCTCCACTAGACGTACTTTACTTTTACATTCTATCTTTGGACAATTTTCATTACCTTCAACAAGTTTGATATTTTTAAGAAATATCAGTTTGTCTTTTAACTAGAGGTGACAAAATGTGAAGGTAATACTCAGTGTCTATGGGACAGAAGAACACTTAATAATTGATAAAAGGATATTAGCACATCAAATTATAAGGTTACTTCCCCTTCTATAGTGAGCAATCTACTTAAAATTAACTTAAGTAGATTGTTAGTATAAAACAATAAAATTTATGAAATTAAAACTTAAGTGTGGAAATAGTGTTACTTTACCAGCAACACTAGTATGTTTAGTGAAAGTAGATTTTTCTCCCTGAAAAGGTAGGATTAATCTTCAGTGATGGAAGTGTGGTTACTAAATTCACTTGTTACTTAATTTTGTTCCAGATTTGAAATGGGTCTTTGGTTGTGGCACATATTTGTGATGCATGTGTTACTGGTTTGTGTGTAAGAATCATGTTCTTGGTTACCATCTGGAAAAGCAGATGCAGGGTCCAGTTGAGGTTCACCTGCTCTTTCCATACTGTTATCACTGACTTGCTTCAGTAAGAATTACTGCTTTAGAGATTGTGGTTATAGACAACTTTGAACCAAAGCATTTGTTCAGACTCCACACACTGTAGCTCTTCATGTCCATTACCCATACCAGGTAGTTGTTGTGCTTTCTAAGATGTCTTCAACTACGACTCTGTATTGGCATGTTGGCATCAAGATACATTTACGGTATCTCAGATACTTTCCCTGTAACCCACACCACAGCCATATGGACACAGATGTGATAGAACTTGTAGTTTTAGCTCATAATACTACTGAGAATTTTATAACTACCCATTTCCTTTTCTGCACTGGGATCACGAACTGGAATTGCCACCGACCTGTCGCAATGACATCACACTCCATGGCCGTCCTTTCTGGATTAAGGAGTGGTGTTAAAAAAAAATCAATTTAATACTGCGAGGAGCTTTGCTTTTGTATCTTTTATGGCTTTTTTTTTCTTTAAGTCATTGCAGGCTTCATTAGCAATACATCTTTTCCTCTGCCCCACACAAAATTTAATAACTAGCTAACAAAGTAAATATGGGTGAGTCTAGCTTCTGTGAGTTGTCTACACTGATGTGTAAATCCCTAGCCCCCTCTGCTATAGTATCAGGCTGTTCATAAAAGCTGCAAAAAAGCTCATAACTATAGCTGGCTTTCAAGGATTCTGACTACCATTTGCTTTTATCCCAACCATTTAAATTTATTGTGACCTGCTTCTCAAGCTCATTTTAACCATAAGAGCAGCAGGCTTTATATGAAGAATATGTTTGTTTCCCTATGGGAATTTTTTTGTTCTGACATATTTTTCTGGCTTCTCCCAAAATAACTTAAACCAGAAAAGATTCAAAGTTGTAGGGAGGCTTAAATGATGACCTCTGCTAAGAGCTGAATTTCCATATTGGTCTTTAATGCTGACCATGGGGATGTATCAGATCGGGGCACAAGTCCTATGCAGAGTTTGTGGTACCCATTGGTTTTCATGGGTGTTTTTTATAAGGAACTGCCCAATTTACTCTGATAGTTTCTACATGACAGCCCTGTCCTGGGGGCAGTGTGGGACAATTGGGGTGGAGAAGAAAAAGAGTGTGGAGTGGGGCTAGGATTGTCAAAACCTAATCCGTTGCCCTTTAAAAGCCAACACAAACTCATTGGATTCCATGCCCAAATTCTGATGATATGAAATATAGGGATCCTTCAGAAAAGCAACTTTTAATTAGAAGAGATCAATAACACATTTTTCAATAGGAGAATAGAGCACATTACCAAGAACTGTGGGGACAGCCTTCTCATCTAATTGTTGCTAAGCTGATGTAAGTGTATTTCTTCATATGTTGGTTGTAACCTCTCCATTTCACAGTATCCTCATTCCAGCCCCTCATTTTTTTCTGTTGTGACATTTCCTCATCTCAGTTAACAAGATCATTTTCCTTATTTTTGCATTTAAGTACAAGCTGTTGCTACTTAGGGGAAAAACTGATTCCAAAAGGATATTTCCATTTGGTGTTACTCACACCTGCCCCTGACATTGAATGTCCTACTGGCTAGTGTGATTCCTTTTCCACAATGAACTGCTCTCCCTGTTCATACACCTCAAATAATACTACAAACACACACACACACACACACACACACACTTCTTCATTGCAACATTGCTTGTACACAGTTGAAACATTAAATGTTCATATATAAGAGTGGTTGAATGAGCTATCATGTATAAGTCCTGTGAAGTACTATATAGCTCTATGAAAAACGAGGAAGCTCTCCATGAACTGATGAGTTTTTATCTGTACATATTTCTGAATGTAAAAAGCAAAGTACAAGGGAATATCTATCTACGTTATCTTTTGTGTAAAAAAAATGAGTAAAAAAATACATACATATATATGTACTTTTACTCATTCATCCAAAAGAAGCCCAGGAAGGACAAATTAGAAATTCCTAAGATTGGCTACCCAAAGGGGTGTGGAGGGAGTGGTGAAAGGTTGGGGAATGGGAACAGAGTGGAAAAGATAGAGCAGAAGGACTGAGATTGAAGGAAATTGAGTGGTTAACACTTCTCTGAGTACAGCATTGTAAAAACAAACTGGCTTTTATAACCATGTTTTAGTTCATGTACTTGAAAAAGTAAATAATAAATCAGCAAATATTTTGGGGAAATGAAATATGAAGAGAAACACATGAATCTAACTATTTAAAATGAATAAACAAGTTGGGAATGGGAGAATAATCCTTGAAGATAGTGGTTTGACTGTATGCCCTCAGGCTAAAGACAAAAAAAATTTTTTTAATGACTCTAGTTAGTAGGTTTGTTTTCCACATAGTATGCTTAGGCATCCTGAAATGACTTGGTTTATATATCAGAAATTGTATTTCAAAATTGTGGAAAGCCAGAAGCTGAGGTAAACATTATCATGTTAAATTGAAATTGGAGGTATTAGTGTGAATGTGTTTGCTAATATCTAGATATAAATATGGATATACATATCAATATAGATTTAGATTTAAATTTATGAATAAGTGGACAGATATGGAAATACAAGTGTATATATAATGTAATACTTGTCTGATTTAATGCTTTTCATTATAACTAAAACTATTGCACAAACCTCAAATAAAATTACATTTCTAAAATGTGTTCCGCTATCCACTTCCTTTCCCCAAAATACTTTGTTTTTTCCCATAAGTCCCCCTTAATTTCTGCCAACTGAACATTTGACAATTCTTATAGCAGCCATAGCATTCTGAACACATACATTTATAAATTTATATTTTATAAATTGATAATAAACCAATAGGTAAGGCAAAATGAAACACAGGAGACTTTCAGCACATAAATAGTTTCTGCAGGACCCTAATCAATAGGTCTGTCAGTGTTACAGGGTACAGAGCAGGAGAGGAGAGCAGGAGACAGAAAGCTGACAGTATTTAAAGTATTCGATGGACTATGTGACACACAGTGAAAGAAGTGCTTATGAACTGAGTATGTGTATGGATTGTGGGGGGGACACAGCCTGCTCCCTTGATGAAACCTTATTATTTTGGATTCTGAAGGTCACATGCAAGAAAATAATCATCCAAGAATGTTTTCTCTCTCTGTCTTTTTTTTTCCTGTAAATGCTTGCCAAGTTTACGTGTACAAAAACCATTTAGCAAAATGCCAACACAGACTTCACAGTTTGTAATTTTAAAAAGCAATAACACAGAACTGCAACTTGTAAAATATTCAATACAGTGTTTTGAATAAGATTGAAAAATTGAAGGAAAATCGGTGTTCCCAGCAGGCAAAATATTACTGACATTTTTAATAATAATGAAACATAAGACTTAGGTAGGGCAAAACAAAAATCCATTTTGCATGTCAAAGACTTGTTTGCAATAAATTTGTTTGGGTTACTTTGTTAGATTCTGTGACTCTAATGGAATAAGTTCAAGGTTAAGAAAAGTAAAATGTCTAAATGATAATGAGGAAGCTAACTTTTTCAACCAAGTTCTGAAAGATGAGAAATCTTTATGCGAGAAATAAATTCTTCATCTTTGCTTCATGAATGCAATTTTGTTTCACTTTCAAGACAAAAAGAAAATCAAAATATCTGCCTAGTAGGCTTTACATAATCTATGTTCTCCTGGCTATGCATAAATTTAAGGATTTAGGCACTGTTTCTTGTTGTATCTGGTGAGATTTTATTTATTTGTCACATTTTTCAACTTTCCATAAGAAAAACACAATAATTCAAATCTGCCTAAATTTAAATTTATGGTAGTTTATTAGCACATTACTAAATCCTTCTGTGGAAAGAGGTAAGGAAAAGTTTAGCCTAAAATAAACTTTATACATGGGCAGCTATAATTAAAGAAAAAACACATTAATGGAACTTAAGTTGGCCTGAAATAATACAATTTAAAGGTATTTTTAAACCCTTAAAGTATAAATAAAAGGTTAATCTTCATCTACTTATGACTAGTTTGTATCAATTACCAGTGAAGTGTCTTTGGATGATTAGATGATTGATATGAGGGGAGAAAAATCTTTCATTGACTTTCATTTCCAATTAAGTCCAGAGTCTTTTTTTTTTTAATTTGAAGATCTTTGAGAGAATATGATTAATGCCTAAAACATTATTTCCACTTAATGAGAGAGCATGAGGCCCTTTGGGAAAATGATTCACTTGGTTGTCATAGACTGAGCAAGAGAGAACTGAGTTTTTCAAAAGCCAGTAACTCATGAAAAAATACTCTTTAAAAATTGATCTTGGGTTCTATGGAAACAACTATGTTGATTTGCTAACCGGTGATGTCATTGACTGAGGTTATGTTCAAGACTGCTAGCATCATGGATAGAAAGTTATGGCTTAGGTATATACACAAGCTTTAAGATTTCATGAACTTTCATTTAGTTTAAAATAAGAATACAAGTGTCAGTTGCTTGGCCATGATGTTAGGTGAAATTTCTCTTAATTTTTTCTTGAATACATTCATGGCTTTTCTTAGTGCTTCCCTGTAGTTCTCATGGGCTTTAACTGTGACATGTTTCTAGTCCCTATCTCCTCTCTTGCCTGGGTTCGGGTTCTGGCTTCACTTCCTACTTCTTGTATTAATAAAAGTATCTAAATTCCCCTGTTGACATGAAAAGGGCAGAAATTTCTGTCCCCCAATTTGTAAAACTTAGTGTATGCATGCCTAGTGCTTAGCATAGAGCCAGGAGCTTAGAAACCTTTCAACAGATGTTAGTAGTTATCAATATTGGTATTATTATCAACAAATAGCATTTCTTTAAAACCTTGCTACCTCAAGTGGGAATTATGGGTTAGCAGATAAATTAATCTGAACAATGTGTTATTCTTGTCAGGGGATGAATTGCCTTGATGAAGGCACATTTTTCTCTTTTTTTTTCTAACCATATCCAGTTATTATACATTGTTCACTTTTATTTGTATGTAATGAGATTGTACGAGAATGTTGTGATATATGGAAGCAAGCCATCTTGCTATAATCCTGTCCTAAACAGCCCCCGAAAATTCAGAAACACTGGATGTGATATAAGAAAAATTTGCTAAATAATGTTCACAGGAAAAATGAAGCAAAAAATCATATCTTTATCTTTAAACATCTCCAAACTTTAGAAGACTTCCATTTAAAAAAAAAAATGTAGCAAGTTTTGATGGAATTATTTTATACAATTGAAAACAGTCATTTTTTTTACTCAGAACTAGGTGAATATCAGTATTCATTTGGTCTCTAGACTCTTCATTATAAGGGAATTTTATTATATTAAATATGAGGTATGTAATTTTGAAAGTACTGAGAAAATGGTTAGAAATTAAACTGAAGATTTCCTTTGAAGTCTGAACTTTAAGAATAATATTTTGACTCACATATCCTCTACCCGCCTTCCCTGACCTCCTGTCTACCCTCTACCCCAAGTATCGGACACATACATAAAAACATTAGAAGTGGTAGAGATTGGGGCATCCGACTTCAGCTCAGGTCATGATCTCACAGTTTCCGAGTTCGAGCCCTGTGTCAGGCTTTGTGCTGACAGCTCAGAACCTGGAGTCTGCTTCAAATTCTGTGTCTCCCTCTCTCTCTGCCCCTCCCTCACTGACCCTCTGTCTCTCAAACAATAATAAATGTTAATTTTTTTTTTAAAAGTGGTAGAGAAATACAGGTTTCCAAACTTCGTATTTAAAAAAGAAAAGCATAAAATGATTAGCAGTTAAATCTAGTAAATCTAGTTAAATCTTAATCTGGGATTAAGCCCAGCACCAAGAAAGCAGGGAAGAATACTCCTTCCATGCCAGAGAGAAGAAATTCGTAGATATTTTTCTTACTAATAATCTCATTTTTTTAGCATAATGCCCATGTGAATCCTCATCTTCTTGAATTCCATTATATTTGGCACCTTTTTTACCCTTATATAACAATGCCTCTTTGTATAGTTGTTAAGGAATCCATATAAAGAACATTTCCATCAACCCAGAAAGTTGTTGTATTCAATGTTCATTCCCATTCAACCACAGGAAACTTCTATTGTAACATATATTTTTAGAGATTAATTTTGCCTGTTATTGAACTTAATTTAAAAACAAATGGAATCGTGCAAGCTGCACACTTTTGTATCTGGCCTTTTACAGCCACCATAATGATTTGAGATACACTGATGTTATTGTGTTTACTAGTAGTTCATTTTTAATTGCTGAATAATATTTATATGCACATGACAAAATATGTTCTCTGGTTGATTGACACTTGAGTTATTCCAGCTTGGGCCTATTTTAAATAACAGTTTTCAAATTCTTGTACAAGTCTTGCAGAGGCCACACATGTTTTAATTTCTCTTGAATAAATGTGTAAGAGTGAACTATAAGGTTAGGGATGTGTTTAGCTTTAGGATAAAATGTTTCATAATTTTCCAAAGGTGTTTGTTTTGCTTTTTTATACACTACCAATAATGTCATGAGAGTTCCAATTCTTCCAGATTGCCGTAAACATGTCCTGCTGTGATTCTGTTTATTTATTTAGTGAAAGTGCTGTTTATGTCTTTTATGCATGCTATTCATTAGGTTGTCATTTAATTATTGATCTATAGGGGTTTCATATATTACCTATATATTCATATAGGTACAAAGTGTTCTTCAGCTGTCTATTGCAAATATTTTCTTAGAATATATCTTGTCTTTGTTGTGGTTAATGATGTTTCATGATGAGCAGAACTTTTGTGAGAGTATTGTTGACACAAGGTTACATTGATTTAAGGTGTACAACACAGTGATTCAGCAATTCTATACATTATACTATGTTCTCCATGAGTACAGCTACCACCTAGCACCCTACAATGCTATTAAAATACCATTGGCTATATTTCCTATGTTGTACTTGTTATTCTGGTGATTTATTCCATAACTGCAACCCTATATCTGCCACTTCCCTTTACCTATTTTGCCCACCTTCCTACCCTTCCTCTGGCAAGCATCAATCGGTTCTCTGTATTTGTGTCTGATTCTTCTTTTTGCTGTTTATCCCTTTGTTTTTGTTTTTATTTTATTTTTTAGATTCCTCATATAAATGGAGTCTTATAGTATTTGCCTTTCTCTGTATGACTTCTGTTACTTAGCGTCATACCCTCTAGGTCCATCCATGTTGTCACAAATAGCAAGATCCTGTACTTTTTATGGCTTAGTAATATTCCAGTGTGTGTGTGTGTGTGTGTGTGTGTGTGTGTGTGTGTGTGTGTGTGTATTACATCTTCTTTATCTGCATATCTATCAGTGCATATGTAGGTTGCTTCCATATCTTGGCTGTTGTAAATAATGCTTCAATAAACATGAGGGTGCACATATCTTTTCCAATTAATGTTTTTGTTTTCTTTGTGTAAATACCCAAAGAATGGATAATATGGTATTTCTATTTTTGATTTTCTGAGGAGCCTCCGTACTGTTTTCCACAGTGGCTATACCTATTTACATTCCCACCAACCTGGCACAAGCATTCTTTTTTTTCTTCATATCCTTCACATCACTTGTTATTTCTTGGATTTTTGATTCTAGACATTGTGACAGGTATTAGGTGACATCTCATGATGGGTTTGATTTGCATTTCCCTGATGATTAGTGATGTTGAGCATCTTTTCATGCATCTATTGGCCATCTGTATGCCTTTGGAAAAAATGTCTACTTAGGTTCTCTTCTGATCTTTTAATCGGATACTTTTTCTGGTGTTGAGTTGTATACATTATTTATATATTCCAGATTTTAGCTCCTTATCAGATATATCATTTGTAAATATATTCTCCCATTCAGTAGGTTGCCTTTCTGCCTTGTTGATAGTTTCTTTTGCTGTGCAAAAGTTTTTAGTTTGACATAGTCTCAACTGTTTATTTGTGCTTTTGTTGTCCTTTCTCAAGGAGAGAGATACTCCCAAATATTGCTAAGACCAATGTCCAAGAGTTTACAACATATGTTTTCTCATAGGAGTTTTATGGTTTCAGGTCTTATATTTAAGTCTTTAATCCATTTTCAGTTTATTTTTGTATATAGTGTAAGAAGGTGGTCTAATTTCATTCTTTTCATGTAGCTGTCCATTTTCCAAATAACTATTTATTTGAAGAGATTATCTTTTGCCCATTTTATGTTCTTATGTTCTTGCCTCCTTGGTCATAGATTAATTGACCATATAAACATGAATTTATTAACAGGCTTTCTATTCTGTTCCACTAATCTGTGTCCATTTTTGTATCAGTACCATATTATTTTGATTACTATAGCTTTGTAGTATATTATGATATCTGGGATTATAACATTTCCAGCTTTGTTCTTTCTAAGATTACTTTGGTGGTTGGGGGGGGGGGTCTTTTGTGGTTTCCTGCAAATTTCAGAAGTATTCTAGTTCTGTGAAAAACAGTATTTTGATAGGGATTGCATCAAATCTGTAGATAGTTTGGTGTAATTTGGATATTTGTAAGAATATTAATTCTTCCAAATCATAAACATGGTATATCTTTCCAATTTTTTTGTGTGTCATCTTCAATTTCTTTCATCACTGTCATAGTTTTTAGAGTATAAGTCTTTCACCTCCTTGGTTACATTTATTGCTAGGGATTTTATTCTTTTTGACACAATTGTAAAAGGACTGCTTTCTTAATTTTGCTTTCTGCTAGTTTGTTGTCAGTGCACAGAAACACAACAGATTTCTGCATAGTAATTTCACATCTTGCAACTCTATTGAATGTAATAGTTCTAATAGTTTTTTGGTGAAGTCTTTCAGGGTTTGTACATATAGTGCCATGTCATTGGCAAATAGTGACAGTTGTACTTCCTACCAATTTAGAAGCTTTTTGTTTCTTTTACTCGTCTGATTATTATGGCTAGGACTTTCAGTGCTGTGTTGAATTAAAGTGGGTAAGAGTAGACATCCCTGTCTTGTTCCTAATTGTAGAGAAAAAAAACTTTAGGCTTTTTGCCATTGGGTATGATATTCACTGTTGGTTTGTCATATACAGCCCTTATTATGCTGAGATATGTTCCCTCTAAACCAAATTTGTTGAAAGTTGTTTTTTTTTTTTTTTTTAAATCAGAATGGGTATTAAATTTTGTCAAGTGCTTTTTCTACATCTATTGAGATGATTATATGATTTTACCCTTCTTTTTGTTGTATGATGCATCATGTTTATTGACTTGCAAATAGTGAACAGTCCTGGAATAAATCCAACTTGATTGTGGCGAATTATTATTTTAATGTATTGGTGAATTTTGATCGCTAATGTTTTGTCAAGAGTTTGCACATATATGTTCATCTGGAATATTGCCCTATAATTTCCTCCTTCCCTCCCTCCCTCCCCCCCTCCCACAGAGTAAGTGGTTTCATGATGACTTACTTCAAGAAACAAAAGACAATGTACCCACTTTCAGAAACCCCTTCCATCCTTTGGGGATCTCACATTACTCCACTTGGGGAAGGGATACACATTGCCTTTTGGTTTTCCAAAGCCCCAGTCTATCCCCTCCAGGTGTATCCTTGAAATTCAATAGCAATAACATGTTGTCTTTAAGCCATGACTGCTACAGCTACTTAGTAACAACTATGGGCAAAGAGGTGTGGGGGAATCAGTTAGATGGGAAGAGAGACACACATAAAACAGAAACATAGCCCATCAAAGTCTCTCTGTCCTGCCTCCGTGGCTTGATCCTTCATTGGTCACATTTCTCTTTATGCTGAATTATGCCCTTCTGAGTCAAATCAGAGATTTTCACTGCAGTCATGGACCCAGGCCCAGAACCATGATTTGCTAGTTCCTGGCCCACAAATACTTAAGTGATCAGTTAGGCATATTTTGCCACCCCTGTACCTCTTTTCTGTTTTTCCAGCCAGATCAGATACTGCTATTTCCGAAGCACTAGTGGAATATATAATAGGAATGTCAAACCTGATGTCAAACTCATATTTGAGGTCATGAGTATCAGCATTTGCATGACATGCCAGATGACATCACCCACTGTCTTGGATCAGTGTGCTAATTTTCCCTTTTGTGTGTGTTGTCTTTGGTTTTGATATCAGACTAATGTTGGCCTCATAGAATGAATTTGGAAGCAATCCTTCTTCATTTTTTTGAAAGAGTTTGAGAAGGATAGATATTAATTCTTCTTTAATGTTTGGTAGAATTCACCTGTGAGTCCATTCTGGACTTTGGGTTTTTGATTACTGACTCAATTTCATTACCAGTAATCAGGCTATTTATATTATATTTCTTCCTGATTCATCCTTAAAAGATTGTATGTTTCTAGGAATTTGTTCATTTCTTCTAAGTTGTCCAATTTATTGGCATATAATTGTTTGAAGTGATCTCTTGTAATCCTTTGTGGTGTCAGTTATAACTTCTCCTCTTTCATTTTTTATTTTATTTATTGGAATCCTCTTTTTTCTTAATTAGCTTGGGTAAAGGTTTGTCAATTTTGTTCATCTTTCATATAACCAGATTTTAGTTTTATTAATATTTTATATTGTTTTATAGTCTATATTTTATATGGGGTGCCTGGATGGCGGTTAAGTATCTGACTTCGACTCCTGTCATGATCTCGCAGTTCATGAGTTTGAGTCCTGCGTCAGGCTCTGCACTGACAGCACAGAAGGAGGCTGGAGCCTGCCTCAGATTCTTTGTCTCCATCTCTCTCTGCCCCTCCCCCTCTCGTGCTTTGTCTCTCCCTCTCTCTCTCTCTCTCTCAAAAATAAACATTAAAAAATTATTTATTTCTGCTCCAATCATTATTATATCCATCCTTCTATTATCTTTGAGCTGGGTTCTTTTTCTACGTCCTTTGGTTGTAAGGTTAGATTGTTTTTTGGTTTGAGATTTTTCTTGTTTCTTGATGTAGGCCTGAATATCTATAAATTTCCCTCCAAGAATTGCTTTTGCTGTGTTCCAAAATTTTTGAACAATTGTGTTTCTGTTTTCATTTGTCTGAAGGTCTTTTTTTTTTTTATTTCCTCTTTGGTACGTAAATGTACTCATTGTTGGGTATCATGTTATTTAGCATGTTTGCTTTTTACAGTTTTTTTTCTTATAATTGCTAGTGTTACAGTGGTAGGAAAAGATGCTTGATATGATTTTAATCTTGTTAAATTTATTTGGATTTGTTTGTGGCCTCACATGTGATCTATCCCAGAGAATGACCCATGTGCACTTGGAAAGAATGTGTAGTCTGCTGTTTTGGGATGGAATAATCTGTACATATCTGTTAAGTCCACATAGTCTAATATGTTGTTCAAAACCACTGTTTTGTTACTGATTTTCTGTGGGATGATGTAGCCATAGATGTAATGGGGGTGAGGTCCCCTACTGTCATTATATTACTGTCAATTTCACCTTTATGTCTGTTACATCTGTTAATATATATTTAGATATTTCTGTTTTGGGTACATAGATATTTACAATTGGTATATCCTTTTTTGTATTGTTCTCTTCATTATGTAAAGCCCTTCTTTGTCTTGTTAGTCTTTATTTTTAAAGTCTATTTTATTGGATATAAATATTGTTACTATGTTTTGTTTTGCTTCCCTTCACATGGAATATTTTTTGCATCCCTCCACTCTCAGTCTGGGTGAATTTAGGTCAGAAGTGAGTCTTGTATAATCAGCATATAGATGGGTCTTATTTTTTAACCCATTCAGTCACTCTATGTCTTTTGATTGGAGCATTTAGTCCATTTACATTTCAAATAATTATTGATAGGTATGCACTTAATGTCATTTTAACAGTTGTTTTTTGGTCATTTTTGTAGTTCTCTATTCCTTTCTTTTTCTATTTCTCTATTCCCTTGTGATTTGATGACTTTATTTAATTATGCTTGGATCCCTCCCTCCCTCTCCTTCTCCCCCCGCCTCTCTCTCGTGATCTTTTTGTCTTGTGATTACCATGGCCTTGTGTAGAAGGTGTCCTGTGAGGTCAACCCAAACCAGATGTTCCAGTGATGCCCCCTATGTGGGCTGCATGCACCTTCCTGTTATCAGTCAGCCACATCTGCTGGGGGTACACTGGCGGGCCAGGTTGGCTGAGAAACCTGGATCCAGCTGCCTTAGACTGGCTGGAAGGTGAGGTTGGCTTTGGGGCTGAGAGGCCATGCTGCCACTGTTGCAGGTGTGTTTGCGGGCAGAACATCCCCACCACCATGGCAGGAATTGCTTTGGAGTAGTATTGATTGGGGGTGTCACCAGGTATGGTAGGACACTGGCTGGGGGTGTCACCAGGTATGGTAGGACAGTCACTCTGTGGGGAGGGAAGAAGGACACTGTTCTGACCAAGTCTGGCTGCTGAGTTTAACAGGGCAGGAGCTGCTTTAGAAAGAGGGGCACCTGCTGGTACCGGCATGTGGGTGGGGTGGATCCACAGGTGAATGGCTGGGCAGGGTAAGTGGTGCTAACAAGGTAAGAAAGTGTCAGAACTGGCTCTCACCAGCATCAGGCCAACTAGGCCGAAGGAGGACAATAAAAATGGTACCTGCTAGCATTTCCTTTCCTGGAGAAAGTTCCTACAGATCCCTGCCCTTCTGACATAGGCCTTAAAATTACTCAATAAACCTCCTCCACACATAACCCAAGCACTTTTGAAAATTCTGCTTCTGTGTTTGGTCTCATGGTGGGTGAGATTGTATGCAGATTCTTAGTTTCCTATAGCTCTCTGGATCTCCCAGAGTTCAGCCCTGCTGATTTTCAGCCCAGACATTATGGGGGCTCATCTTCCTCATGCATATCCCCAGGGTGGAGAGTGTTCAGTGTGGGGCTTGATCTCCTTGCTTCTCAGGGATAATCTCTGTGCCCATGGTATATAACTCCTGCTGTGGGTTCCTGTCCTGGGAATTTTTTTCCCAACTGTGTTTCTGCCTCCCCTATCCTTGATATGGCTTTTTCTTCATATTGTTAATGGTGGAAGAGCCATTTTGATAGTCTTTAGGTTGTTTTCAGAGTGAGTTGCATTATATATAGTTGTAGTCCTGATGTGTCTATGGGAGAAGGTGAGCTCAGGATCCTCCTAACGTGCCATCTTCCCAAGTCTCAAACATCGTAATCTTATTCTTCACACCAATGATTGGCTTAATAGTGTTCATGCAATGGCAAAAGAAATGTGAGGGGACTTAGGGAACTTATGAGAAATAAACTAAAGGTAAATAAAAAATGCTGGAAATACCAAATTAGTCTAGATGTCACCAACATGGTTCAGATTAAATAACCAGTTGGCATGCAGCCTTTGATAATAACAACAGCAACTCTCTCTATATATATAGATAGATAGACAGATATAGACGACACTGAGATATATATATAGATCTCAGTGTTGTCTATATCTGTCTATCTATCTATAGATAGATAGATAGATAGATAGATAGATATAGAGAGAGAGATGAAAAGTAAATGGTGCTACATCATCTCATTTTTAAAGTCTGTCATATACGTGAAAAACCAAAATGTTAGCAGTTTTTATTTATGTGGTAAGAGTGTATGTATCATTTCTCTGTTTGTTTGAATCATTTATATTGTATATATACTTTATACTTAAACATGGATTTGGGAGGATAAATTTAAAACAAAGTCATTGACAATAAGATATTTAAAATTTGAGTTTCGTTTCCTCATTCCCCACAAAGTGTTGTCCATATTTTGCTCAACTAGTAACTGAAGACAAGATAGTTTCTTGAACAGGAATGTTTGAAATAAAAATCCTTGAAATAGGAAAACGAATTATTGCTACTTTCCAATACCATATGCCGTCTCATGGTGAGATAATTACAGCAAGTTATGGAGAAATTTTGAACAAATTATATTCCATTAGTTCCACAGGCTGTTGTCTACCTCAACCTTTACCTTGGAATATTGCTAGCATAGAGATTTTTACCTGGAGGTGTGATCTGTGTGAATTTTCCTTCTCACATTGTGAACTGCCACCAGGATAAGAGATTAGATTGTTATTCCATCCATGCAGTGTCTATAAAATACTAATAAAGATAAGTCTCAACAGTATGGCGAGATAAAATAAAAACTATTAAGGAGAGAGAGATTTCATCAAAGCCATGAGACTTACATGTATTCTAGAAAATTGAGTAGGAGGCGGTCTTGGGCCATTTATTGCACATCACAGGCAAATTGCTTACTCTCTCTAAACCTCAGTTCCCCTCATATATAAAATGAACAGTAATGAAGTAGCAGTGCTATCATAAGGATTCAATGACTTATCCATACAACTCTTTGATAATGCCTGATACATAGTAGGTATTTCATAAACATTTTTAATGAATTCGTGAATGTACATTGCAGATGCTGTTATATATAATAACCTTCTGTTTTTAGTAAAGTAATTGAGCCACATCTATGTGACAGACACCATAAAAGACACTGCATAAGACACAACAATAAATTACAAAAAATATCTTTTTATAATCAAGCACATGTTCGATGCATATATGCAATTTCTCTTTCCTATGGATTTGTAGATATTTGTTAGGAGTATTTTTCAAGAATTTTCAAAGAGCGTTTGTGGGAACAACAACAACAACAAAAAAAAACATAAGATACCAAAGCAATGGAGTCCTCCCCCAAATTGATAATCAAAAACCTTCAAATAAAACAAAAGTAAAAACCAGAGTGAAAAAACAAAAACAAGAATTATATAATAATAGGCTTAGGGAAGGTTTTTTTTTTTTTTTTTTTTTTTTTTT
Source organism: Panthera leo (assembly GCF_018350215.1). Lineage (NCBI taxonomy): Eukaryota > Metazoa > Chordata > Mammalia > Carnivora > Felidae > Panthera > Panthera leo. The sequence goes on from NC_056689.1 coordinate 65,794,457, forward strand.
ATGGGGCATAAAACTAAGCTATGAGCAACCTAATGCAAAAAAAAAATGTATATACTATAAATAACATAGTTCTTACTAATTAAGGTTATTTAATCCAAATGTTAACTGTTTTTAATATTAGTAAACTCAGATAGTTCTCATTCTGTTTGTTTTTAAACAGGTATTCTTTTTTTAAATTTTTTTAAAAGAAGTTTATTCATTTTTGTGAGAGTGTGTGCAGAGAGCGGTAGAGAGAGAGGAGGACAGAGGATCCATAGTGGGCTCTGCACAGATGGCTGTGAGCCCCATGCGGGGCTCAAACTCAGGAACCATGAGATCGTGACCTAAGCTGAAGTCGGACCCTCAACTAACTGAGTCACCCAGGTGCCCCTCTCATTCTGGTTTTATAGAAGATACTGGATAGCTTAAATATAATACTGGATAGCACAGGTTTATTCAAAACATAAATATCTTCCTTTAATACCTTAAAAGTCTTTTAAAAAATATTCCCTATTTACACAAATCCAGGAGCCACAGCTAACAGAAAAATCTTTGAAAGGATTGTTTCTTTTCAGCAGACATTAAGGTCTTGTGGATTTTAACCAATCAAAGCCACAGAAGAGGAGCTAGAACTCTAAGACAAATAATGTGTCTGCCTTGGGAAGTTTGCAGGTTAGCAGGGAGGGCAGATATTGCACAATGATTAGAAATGCACAACAGAAATGAGGGGGTGAGTTTACAAATGTTTGTGCCGAGTACACTCCATCTTTCCTAAGGTAGGGATGTTTCAAAGAATACAGAAGAATGAGTAAAAATACTTTAGAAAATTACTACATAAAAAACTGGGGGGAGGTATGTGCCCAGATGGAGAGAGAAGCTCTGGGTAAATTAAAAACAGTTTGGGGGGCCGCCTGGGTGGCTCAGCTGGTTAAGCATCTGACTTTGGCTCAGGTCATGATCTCACCATTGAGGAGTTCAAGCCCCACTCTCTATTGTCAGTGAAGAAAAGAGCCTACTTCAGATCCTCTGTCCACCTCTCTGCCTCATCCCCAGACCCAGAGGGGTCTCTGAGTTTTTCTTAGAACAGAAATCGATATGTATGATGGGGCACCTGGGTGGCTCAGTCATTTAAATGTCTGACTTTGGCTCAAGTCATGATCTCACAGTTGGTGAGTTTAAGCCCCATGCCGGCCTCTGGGCTGACAGCTCAGAACCTGGAGCCTGCTTCAGATTCTCTGTCTGTCTGTCTCTCTCTCTCAAAAATAAAAATTAAAAAATTTAATAAAAAAACAATTTGGGCAAGTATCTAATGATGGGAAAGGGCAAGGTATATATAAGGAAGTTAACAAAGTCTTGTGTGATTAGCAAGTAATGACTAAGGAGGAAAATGAGACTAGATAAAATGAGTAGGGATTATTATGAAATCAAAAAGAGCTAATAAAGTGCTTAATAGTGTATTATAATAATGGTGAATGTCCAACCACATTTATGCTGTTATTATATTGATTATTAATACTGCCATACACTTAAACTGGTAGGACTCATTTATGACAGGCTTAGAAAGAAAAATAAAATTTCCTCCAAGCTGGTTTTACACAGAGTAAAAACAGTTCATGCTGTGATTGTGGGGCCCTCTCAGGATTCCACCAACAGTTGTGACTTTCCAGCCAGTTTTTGTGCAGGGAACAACATAAGCCTTCTTTGTTGAGAAAGCTGAGCTGTTTCTTCAAATATGAAACATTGTTTCCAAATCTTATGCAACAGCCTTGACTCTCTGAGAAGCAAAGCTTGTTTTACATCAATTTCATTTGATTGAGAAAAGAGCATAAACATACGAACCTGTGATACGTGATCAGAACTATTTTCAAATATTTAGTCTTTCTTCTTCTGGGTAACAGTGTCTCTTTAAAGTATATACATATTCATTGTATTCAGATCTCAGGGAGATGATTGCCAGGTGCAATGCCTGTGCAGGAAAGAACAATACTTTGAGGGTAAAAACTGTAGAGTTTGGAATGAGTTTGTTAGGTATAGGAATTCCATGTTTCTAAATGAAGGACTGGAGAGTCATGCCAACAAAAATAGAAACATAAAAATAACTGCCATGTCTGTAATTGGAGAAGAGTGAACTGGAAAGATTTAGAAAAAAAATCTTATTTGTGAATCAATGACTGGGGAGAAGGAGGGTTAGTTGAAGTATGGGTTTTCATTAAAACATTTTAAAAATCTTTGGATATTTATCTATTTAATATCTATCTATTTATTGTGATAGGAATCTCACACCCACACAGTTTCCTCATGGTGGCTTGGCTTTCATTTTGCATACAAATACCTGGCATACTTGTTTAGGAACTCGGTTGGTATTTAGCAATGGTAGGACCCATCTTTCGGAATATCTGGAAAGCAGAATTACTGACTCGTATCCAGTTGAGATGAATGCTGAAAGTCAGAAACTACTTTTAAATCATAGAGCAGGGAAGGCTGGACTCATGAGCAGATTAGGGACCCATGGGCAACCTTGGTTGCATTCAAGACCCTCACTTATTCATAGTAATTATTACTGCCTTATAGTAGAAGTAACTAATGGTACAATTTTTGTAACACAGCTTTAATTGCCTCCTATATTTAGTACTTTATTACGGATGTTTTACCAAATACATATAGGTTGTAAGTTTCCCAAATTAAATGAGAAGGGTGAGAATTACAATTTGCCTGAGCCTCATGGGAAGTTACAATACAAAGAAATAAGACTGGAGATGTAAATTTGGGCCAAGTGGTTAAAAAAAAAAAAAAGTCTCAATTTAAAGGAGCTCATCCTGTAAAAGTCTGTTTTGAAACGTTTTTTAAACCTGGGGGGCGGGGCGCCTGGGTGGCTCAGTCGGTTAAGCGCCGACTTCAGCTCAGGTCATGATCTCTCGGTCCGTGAGTTCGAGCCCCGCGTCGGGCTCTGTGCTGACAGCTCAGAGCCTGGATCCTGTTTCAGATTCTGTGTCTCTATCTGTCTGACTCTCCCCTGTTCATGCTCTGTCTCTCCCTGTCTCAAAAATAAATAAAACGTTAAAAAAATTAAAAAATAAATAAAATAAAAAAAATAAACCTGGGGGGCTACATAACCAATTTTTAAAGTGTTAGAAGAATACAGTTACCGAGTGCTTCTTAAATCCCTTGGCCTTTTGGTAGGGGCTTTACAGTTGTAATCATAAAATTAATGCTCCAGAACCACACTGTAAAGCAGGTAACATGAATCTCATTTTACATGTCACCATTCTGAGCCCAAGGGAAGTTAGGAAACTTGCTTCGCTTCACAAATCTGATAGAAAGTGGATTTTCTTCTGGATCAAACCCTTAAGCTTCTTATCAGGACTGAGAGGGGGGCTTGCAAGCAAAGTACATAGGGTGTGAAAATTTAAATTTAAAGAGACAATCATTCTCAAGGCCTTGCAAGTGCCAACCCTAAACTAGTATGATTCAAAGAGTGTCTCCTTACTTTTTTCACCAGTCCTAATTTCCCTGAGTCTGTTGGAAGTGAGGACTCTTCTCATCTGCATAATAACACAGAGGATGCTAGGGAAGCTTCATTCAAACATTGCAAAGGTATGATTCACTAGAGATTTCTAACCAATGTCCCACCTCCACTCAAATTTTCCAATCCATTTTCCACAAACCCGCTTAGAGTTTCCTTTCTTTTCTTTCTTTCTTTCTTTCTTTCTTTCTTTCTTTCTTTCTTTCTTCTTAACGTTTATTCATCTTTGAGAGACAGAGAGAGAGAGAGAGAGCAGGGGAGGGGCAGAGAGAGGGTGACACAGAATCTGAAGCAGGTTCCAGGTGCCAAGCTGTCAGCACACAGCAGAGTCCGACACAGGGCTCGAACTCAGGAACTGTGAGATCATGACCTAAGCTGAAGTTGGACGTTCAAACGACTGAGCCACCCAGGTGCCCCTTAGAGTTTTTCAATATCTACTCATTTGACTTAGGAATGAGCCTAAAATCCTTCACATGGATATCCAATTCCTGCCTATTTTCTATCAAATGCGTGTCTCTCTCTCTCATTTTCTGCCATTTTCATACCCTTTTACCTCATTTTATCAAAACTAGTTTCATCTAGGTCTATTAGTGTAATGAACGCTTTCAGACCTCACTTCTTTTCACACTCCACCAAGACTCATCATTGAGATCTTACTATCAAGGTTTCTCCTCTAGAGATGGCTTTTCTTTTCTGAAAAAACAAAAAACAAAAAAAACCAAAAACCCACCAGTTTCACTGAGACACAATTCACGTTAGATATAGCTCACTTACTTAGTATATAATTCAATGTTTTTTAGGATAATCATATGCATATGCAATCGCTGTATTCCCACCTCCACCACCAAGCCCTAAGCAACCACTAATCTACTTTCTGTGTCTATAGATCCCCCTATTCTGGACTTTCATATCAGTAGAATTATACAATATGTGGGCTTTTGTGGCCAACTTATTTTACTTACCATAATGTTTTTTTCAAGGTTCATTAATGTTGTCGTATTCATCAGTACTTTATATTTATAACTGAATCATAGTCCATTGTATTAATACAACACATTTTGTTTGTCCATTTGTCCATTGATCAACATTTGGGATGTTTCCACTTTTTGGCTATTATGAAAAATGCTGCTGTATTCAGGCTTTTGCGTGCACATGTGTTTTCATTTCTCTTGGATATACACCTGGTAGTTAAATTGGCCATTTGTATATGTTCCTTGGAGAAATATCTATTCACATTCTTTGACTGTTTTTATTAGATGTAAGTGTTGTTTATATATTCCTTATCAGATATGTACTTTGCAAACATTTTTTTCTCATTTTATGGAATGTGTTACTTTCTTGGCACAACATTATTTTTTATGTTAATTAAGATAAATTCATCTATTTTTTCTTTGTGCTTTCAGTGTCCTCACTAATTATTTGCCAAATCAAAGATCTCAGGAGGCTGTAGAGGAATTCAAAAAGTACCTACTTAGCACTACACAGGGAAACACAGCATTCACAAGTCATATGAAAGAGTGGGTTTTGACGTAGCTGAAACTGGCTTGTTTTGTAAGAATGCTAGCAAATGGAGAATGCAAATTATATTTTGGTTGATAAAAATGTTGTGACCAGAGGTTCATAAAGACCTAAACCTGTATTTCTTCCAAGAGGCATAGTTTAACATTTATTAATTTACTGTTCGTGGTGACTTTAGAAAGCATAACAACCATGAATAATGTGAATCAAGTTATGTTATCCACCACATTCTGGCCTCCATTATCTCTGCTGAGAAGTCAGCTTTTAATCTTTTTGGAGTTCCATTGTAAATGATGAGTCATTTTTCACTTGCTACTTTGAAGATTTTCCCTTTGTATTTGACTTTCAGCATTTTTACTATAAATGTAACTGTTTGTGGATATCTTTGTGTTTACCTTTCTTGGAGTTTCTTGAACTTCCTGGATGTTTAGGTGTTTCTTTATCAAATAATTCTTATTTGGGTAGTTTATTATCATTATTACTTCGATTTTTTTTTTTAGTTATCCTTTCTCTCCTCTCCTTCCTTAACTCCTATTATATACAACATTAGTGCTCTTGATGGTGTTGTATATTTCTTTGAGGCACTCTCCAATTTTCTTCATTCTTCTTTCTGTTTTTGTTTTCGTTTTTGGCTTCAGTAATCTCTATCAGTCTACCTTCAAATTCAGTAATTATTCTTCAATTCAAAATTAGTCTTGAGACTCTGTAGTGATTTTTTACATTTCAATTATTTTACATTTAAACTCCAGAATTGTCACCTTTTAAATCTTTTCTCTTTATCGATATTTTCTATTTGATGTGTCATTTCCATTTTATAACCTTCTTTAATCATGCTTTCCTTTAGTTCTATGAACATACGTATAATGGCTATTTTGAACTCTTCTATTAAATCTAGTATCTGGTGGCTCTCACTGGCAGTTTTATAGTGTGCTGCTTTTTCAGTATAGCTTGCCCCTTCCTGTTATGTTCTATGCCTCATAATTTTTGTTGAAAACAAAATAACTTAAAATGATATATTGTAATATGAAAAATATTTTGTGGTGCCTCTCCCCCAAGGATTGTTATTATTAATTCTCGTTTACTTTTTAGTAACCTACTGAGTTAATTTAGTGAATTCCGTTCCCTCCTTTGTAGAGTTAAGCTTTTGATAATTCTCTCTAGAAAGGCATAGCTTTGAGTTATGTCCATGGTTCACCCTAGAACAACACTTGTAGGGCTATTGTAGAAAATAGCATTTGTAGGGCTATTTTCATTTGCCTCACAACACCCAACTTTTAATTTCCAGTGATTATTATATTGTTTCAACAGTGCCCTGGAGCATAAATTTGTCTGCAGTGAATCTAATCAGATTGTGGCTCCTTTGAAGGAATAGTTTCTGGGATCTGTGTTAGATGTGTATTCTTGGCCCAGGAGGGCTCTTTTTTCCCAGTCTTATTTCCCAGTTCTCTCCTGCAAAGTAGCTGCCCTACCATCTAGGCTGTGTCTTCATTAGATCCATGCCTTTCACAGCAGCCTCCCTGTTCTTAAAGGTGCTGGTAGGTTGAATTTCTCCTAACTCTTCATCTCTTCCAAAAAGAACTGATTTCGTTTGCAAAAGAACTATCTTCTTGATACCTATTCCTTCTTCATAGATACCTCCATTGTAGTAGCTGAGAACTCAATGAAGAGAGTGGCAGTAGCCTGAGGTCCTTTTCGCTTGCCTCTTTGGCATGGAGGTATTACCTCGCAAGCCAGGGGGCAAGTGTTAGAGGCACCCCAGAGTTTTCAAACTGCCACGCCCCAGGAATTTCCATTCCATTAGTGGGACTAGAGTGAAGGAGGGAGCTCCCACATCTTAAATGTACTCACCCCTAACTTAGTCTCAGTAGCTGGTCATTCAGGACAGGGTAAGAAATGCTAACGTCTTCTTCTTCCTTGGATGAAAATTCTTTGACTTGGAGTTCCAGGGGACAGGGTCCTCTATGTTCTTGGCTCCAGGGGTGTGGAGTGGTCTCTGCTCTGCCAAGCAAAAGAGGGGGAGTGGTGGAGTGAAGAGAGTAGTCTTTGTCCAAATACCATAGACTCTTTCCTTTTTTACTAAATTGTCATAGATTTTCTTGAATAAATATTTCTTCATTTGTTCTTTGCTCTCAGTATCATTTCCAGAGGTTAGAAATTTTTAATATATATATATTTTTAATTTTTACTCCAGTGGGGGGGCTGGATCGCTCAGTCAGTTAACTGTCTGACTTCAGCTCAGGTCATGATCTCATGGTTTGTGAGTTCAAGCCCTGCATTGGGCTCTGTGCTGACAGCTCAGAGCTGGGAACCTGCTTCAGATTCTGTGTCTCCCTCTCTCTCTGATTCTCTCCCACTCAAGCTCTCTCTCTCTCTCTCTCTCTTTCTCTCTCTCTATCTGTCTCTATTTCTCTATCTCAAAAATAAATAAAAACATTTACAAAATTTTTACTCCAGTATAGTTAACATACAGTGTATACTAGTTTCAGATGGACAATATAGCGATTCAACAATTCTGTACATTCCTCAGTGCTCATAAGTGGCTCTTAATTTCTTTCAACTATTTCACCCATTACCCCACCCAACTCCCCTCTGGTAAACAACAATTTGTTCTCTATAGTGAAGACTTTGGTTTTTTTGTTTGTCCCTATTCACATTGTTTACTTTTGTTTCTTAAATTCCACATTATAAGTGAAATCATATGGTATTTTTCTCTGACTGACCCATTTCACTTAGCATTTACTCTCTAGATCCATCTGTGCTGTTGCAAAGAGCTTTTAATCTCTTTTTATGGCTGAGTAATACTCGTGTGTGTGTGCGCACGTGTGTGTGTGTGTGTGTGTGTGTGTGTGTGTGTGTGTGTGTGTTCATTTCCTTTGGGCAGTTGCCCAGTAGTGGAATTACTGGATGAAATGGAATTTATATTTTTAAATTGTTTTCAGAAATCTTCATACTGTTTACCACGATGGCTTCACCAATGTACATTCCCACCAACAATGTATGAGGGTTTCTTTTCCTCCACCTCCTCATCAAACTTGTTTTTTTCTTGTATTTTTCACTCTAGTCACTCTACCTCATTCTAGGTATGAGGTACTGTCTAATTGTAGTTTTGATTTGCATTTCCCTGATAATTAGTGATGTTAGCATCTTTTCATGTGTCTGTTAGCCATCTGTATGTCTTCTATGGATAAATTTCTGTTCATGTCCTCTACCCATTTTTAGTTAAATTATTTGTGGTTTTTTGGTGTTGAATTATATAAGTTCTTCATGTATTTTGGATAATCCTTTATCAGATAAGTCATTTGCAATTATCCTCTCCTATTCTATAGGGGTTTTTTTTTTGTTTTTTGTTTTGTTTTGTTTTGTTTTGTTTTGTTTCCTTTCCTTTGCTGTGCAGAAGATTTTTATTTTGATGTAGTCCCAGTGGTTTATTTTTGCTTCTGTTTGCCTTGCCTCAGGAGATACATCCACAAAAGATATTGTTACCACCAATATCAGAGACATTACTGCCTGTGCTCTCTTTTAGGGTTTTTATGGTTTCAGGACTCACAATTAGCTCCTTAATCCATTTTGAATGGATTTCCTTTGTATGTTGCTGTCTAGTTTTCCCAACACCATTTATTGAAGGGATTATCTTCTTCCCATTGCATATTCTTGCCTCCTTTGTTGAAGATTAATTAACCATATAATGGTGGGTTTATATCTGGGCTCTCTATTTTGCTCTATTGATCTTTGTGTCTGTTTTTGTAACTGTACTGTACTGTTTTGGTTACTACTGTTTGGTAGTACATCTTAAAATCTGGGATTCTGATACTTCCAGCTTTGTTTTTTTTTTGTTTTTGTTTTTGTTTTTTTTTCAAGATTGCTTTGGCTATTCAGGTCTGTTATGGTTCCACACAAATTTTAGGATTATTTGTTATAGCACTGTGAAAATGATGTTGGTATTTTGATAGGCATTGCATTAAATGTGTAGATTGTTCTGGGTAGTATGAACATTTTAACAATATTTGATCTTCCAATCCATACATACGCATGGAATATCTTTCTATTTGTATCATCTTCAATTTCTTTCTTCAGAGTTTTATAGTTTTCAGAGTATAGGACTTTCACCTCCTTGGTTAAGTTTATTCCTAGTTATTTCATTTATACTGCAATTATAAATGTTATTGCTTTCTTAATTTCTCTTTTTGCTACATTATTAGTGGATTAAAATGCAACAGATTTCTGTACATTGATTTTGTATCTTGTGGCCTTACTGAATTCATTAATCAGTTTTAAAGGATGGATTCTTTAGGGTTCTATATATAGTATCATTCCATCTGCAAATAGTAAAAGTTTTACTTCTTCATTAACAATTTGGATGCCTTTTATTTCCTTTTGTTCTCTGCTGTGTCTAGGAATTCTAGTACTATGTTGAATAAAATGGTGAGAGTGGACATATTTGTCTTGTTCCTCACATTAGGGGAAAAGTTCTCAGTTTTTCCCTATTAAGGATTAAATTTGCTGTGGAGTTTTCATATTTGGCTTTTATTATGTTGAAGTGTGTTCCCTCTAAACTTAGTTTGTTGAGGGTTTTTATCATTAATGGATATTGTACTTTGTCAAATGCTTTTTCTGTATGTATTGAATTAATCATATTATTCTGATTCTTCCTTTATTGATGCGATGTATCAGGTTGATTGATTTGCAAATATTGAACCACACTTGCGACCCAGGAATAAATCCCACTTGGTTGTGGTGAATGATTTTTTAATGTATTTTTGGATTGTTTGTATTACTTTGTTGAAGATTTTTGTATCTATGTTAATCAGAGATACTGACCGGTAGTTCACTTTTTCTATAGTGTCTTTATCTTTGGAATCAGGGTAATGCTAGCCTCATCAAATGAATTTGGAAGCATTCCTTCCTCTTCTATTTTTCAGAATAGTTTCAAAAGAATATTAACTCTTCAAATGTTTGGTAGAATTTACCTCTGGAACCATGTGGTCCTGGACTTCTGTTTGTTGGAAGTTTTTGGATTATTGGTTCAATTTTATTGCTGGCCATAGATTGGTTCAATTTTTTATTCCTCCCGTGTCAGTTTTGGGATGTTGTAGATTTCTAAAAATTTATCCATTTCTTCTAGTTTGTCAACATATAATTTTTCATAGTATTCTCTCATAATCCTTTGTATTTGTGTTGTATTGGTTGTGATTTCTCCTCTTTAATTTGTGATTGTATTAATTTGAATTCCTGTCTCTCTCACTCTCTCTCAATGAGCCTGGCTAAAGTTTAACAATTTTTTTTCAAAGAACCAGGTCCTGATTTTATTGATATGTTCTATTGTTTATTGTTTATTTCTGCTCTAATGTTTTTTTTTTTAATTTTTAAAAATTATTTATTTATTTTGAGAGAGAGAGCACAAGCAGGGCAAAGGAAGAGAAAGGAAGAGAGAATCCCAAGCAGGCTCCATGCTCAGTGCAGAGTCTGACACGGCGCTCAATCTCACAACTCTAATATCATGACACCTGATCTGAAATAAAGAGACACTGAACTGACTGAGCCACCCGTGTGCCCGAGTTTCTGCTCTAATCTTTATTTTTCCCTTCCTTCTATTAGTTTGTGGTTTTGTTTTTCCTTTGTTTTCTAGCTTCTTTAGGTGTAAGTCTGGACTATTTGAGATTTTTTTGGTTTTTCTTTTTTTTTTTTTTTTATGATAGGCCTGTATTCCTATAAACTTTCCTCTTAGAACAGCTTTTTGCAGCATCCAAAAGATTTTGAACCATTGTGTTTTCATTTTTGTCTCCATGTATTTTCTGATTACCTCTTTGATTTCTTGGTTTACCCATTCATTGTTTAGTAGCTTGATTTGTGTGTGTGTGTTAAAAGAGAAATTCATTACAATAAAATAAGTGCAAGTGTTATTAAAAACGCTGGCTAAAATTATAAAGTGTCTATATAATGTTTCTTCTAATATAAATATTGGAAATAACATCAACAATTCTACATGTACAAAGAACTTTGAAAACATAAAATCATGCACAGGCCACAACATAACTGCACAAATCCTTGTGGGTTTCACTTTTATCTTCTCCTGGTCCCAGATCATTCCAGAATATGAAAAGATACGCTAATTCCTCATATTCCAAACTTCAAAATTTCAGTGTTTTCAAAGTGTGTCAGTTATCACACACTAACAATCCTTTAAAATCATTGTATTCTCATCAAGTGGTTCTAGTTCCCATATTTCTCTTTCTTTATAGATCTTGGACAAAAAGTTGAGATTGAAAAACTGATTACGGGATCTAGCATGGCACGTATTCTCAATGATTCACCTAAAAGTGGAAGAGGGGTTTTATACATATATATAAAAAATCTACAAAGCATGAAAGACAGTAAGTATATCAACATGTGAATAAAATTAAGCAGCTCACCCTGTTTGCTCACTTGGCTCCATGTTCCTGTAGAAAGGAAAAGCCAGAGTAGCTTGGTTTTTAATGCGTATGTGTTTGTGCTGTTTCCAAATTTTTTTTTGTGGTTGATTTCTAGTTTCATAGTGTTGTGATTAGAAAATACGGTGGTATGACTTCAATCTTTTTAAATTTGTTGAGATTTATTTTATGGTCTAATATGTGGTCTCTTCTGGAGAATATTCCATGTGCACATGAGAGAACTGTGTATTCTGCTTTAGGATGGAATGTTCTGAATATACCAGTTAGATCTGTCTAGTCCAATGTGTTATTCAAAGCCATGGTTTCTTTGTTGATATTCTGTGTGAATGACCTATACCTTGTTGTAAGTGGGTGTTAAAGTTCCCTACTATTATTATATTACTATTGATTACTTCCTTTATGTTTGTTATTAGTTCCTTTATTTATGTGGGTGCTTTCATGTTGGGTGCATAAATATTTACAATTGTTATATCATCTTGTTGGATTTTTCACTTTATATAGTGTCCTTTTTTGTCTCTTGTTACAATTTTTGTTTTAAAGTCAATTTTGTCTGTTCTAAGTGTTGTTACCTCAGCTTTCTTTTCACTTCCATTTACATGATGAGTGCTTTTCTGCCCTTTCACTTTTAATCTGTTTGTTATTAGGTCTAATGAGTCTCTTGTAGGCAGCATCTAGATAGATATTTTATTCTGTCACCCTGTGTCCTTTGATTGTAGTGTTTATTTACATTCAAAATAATTATTGATGAATATGCAACAATGCCATTTTGTTACTTGTTTTATGGTCATTTTTGTGCATCTTCTCTGTTCCTTTCTTCTCTTGCTCTCTTCTCTCATGTTTTTCTGGCTTACTTTAATGATATACTTGGATTACCTCTCTTTATTTTTTGCATATCTATTGCTGGCTTCATATTTATTATTACTATTACGTTTATATATAAAATCTTATGCAGATACCAGTCTATATTAACTTGATGGCTGCTTAAATTTGAACTCATTCTTTACCCCTTCCCCTTCCCCCCATGTTTTAGGTATATGGTGTCATAGTTTATATCTTTTTATTTTATCAATGCCTTGACTGATTTTTTATAGTTAGACTTAATTTTGCTATGTTTGTGCTTCCTATTTTTCTTACTCCTGCTTATGGTCTTTCCTTTCCAATCAAAGTCTCCTTTAACATTTCTGTGAATGGTGATGGTTTAGTGGTGATGAATTCCTTTAACTTATGTTTGTCTAGGAAACTATTTATCTCTTCTATTCTGAATATCCTTGCTGGATAGAGTATTCTTGATTATGGGTTTGTTTCTTTCAGCACTTTGAATATATCATTTGATTTGTTCTGGCCCGCAAATTTTCTGCTGAAAAATCAGCTGATAGCCTAATGGGGTTTCCCTTGTTTGTAATTGTTCTCTTTTCTCTTGCTGATTTTAAAACTCTCTCTTTATCACTACTTTTTGCTATTTTAATTACAAAATGTCTTGTTGTAGGCTTCCTTGTATATATTTTATTGGAGGTTTATGGTGCCTCCTGGATCTGGATTTCTGTTTCCTTCCCCAGATTTAGGAAGTTTTCATCTATTATTTCTTCAAATAAGTTTTCTGCTCCCTTACTGTTTCTTCTCTTTCCAGCATTCCTATAATATGAATGTGGTTACACTTCACGTTGTAACAGTTTTCTTTTCTTCTTCGTATTTTTCTTTCTCTCTCTCCTGTTCAGCTTGATTGCTTTCCACTACTCGAGTCCCCAAGTCACTTATCCCTTCTTCTACTTCCTCTAGTCTACTATTTATTCCATCTAGTGTATTTTTAATTTCAGTTATTGAATTCTTCATCTCTGATTACTTTTTATGTTTTCTATCTCTTTGTTGGGAATCTCACTAAGGCCCTCCACTCTTTTCTCCAATCCTTTATCTTTGTGACCATTACTTATCTCCATTTCTTTTAGCCCTCTTGGTGTGATTTTTTTTTCCCTGTTCTTTCATTTGGGACATAGTTCTGTCTCATTTTGTCTAATTCTCTATGTCTGTTTCTGTGTGTTAGGAAAGTAAGCTACATCTCCTGCTCTTGAAAGTAGTGGCCTTTTGAAGAAGAGGTCCTGTAGCCCTCTGCAGTGTAATGTCCCCTGTTCACCAGAACCTGGTGCTTCAGGGGCATAGCCTGTGTGTGTTTTATGTACCCTACTCTTGTTGTTGAGCCACTTTTACCTTCAGTCCAAAGTTTGTGCAGGTTGTTATAGGAGGGGACCTGGAGCTGCTTTAGAAAACTCCTGCTCAGGGATGGTGGTGGCAAGTCAGCAGGAAATCAAGAGTACAGGGGTGGGGGGGGGGCACAGTGACAGCAATGTCTGTGTATGTCTGTTGCAGAAGAGTCCTGCAGCCACGGGCACCAAGGCTGGCACAGTTGAAGGCGGCAGATCCACAGAAAAGGGGGAGGTGGTGCAGTCTGTTCAGTGTTAGCAAAGTTTGCATGGGTCTACTATGGAAGGAAACCTGGAGTTGAGGCCTGGGTGGAGAGGGCCTGTCAGCAGGAGAAAGTGGGGGCAGGATGAGCACTTGCCAAGTTCGGTGGAGAGTGTTGGTGCTCTGCTGTTTGCCATGGTTCTGTGTATCTGGGCTGAGGGTTTGGAAAGGGAATGGGTGTCAGCCAGCTCTTTGTTCCTACAGAAGTCTCCTAAGGATCTCTGCCCATCCAGCACATATTCTGAGGTTTGTAAATGCATCCTCCCAGATAGCCCAGGTACTTCTCAAACTGTTGCTTCTGTGCTGTACCTCAGCAGTGCTGTTTGTTGCACTGTCCTTTTAAGGGCACAGACTCAGTTCCCCATCTCCCTCATAACTCTCCCAGAGTGGAGCCTGCTAATTTTTAAAGTTCCAGGTATGAAGCCCTGCTGATTATAAGAACTCACAAAATTAGGCCTGTATTTGGGGATTTGTCTTCCCTGTGTGGATTTTCCGTGTGGGGTGCTTGATATGAGGGTCTGTTTCTCTCCCCTCTCTGCACCTGTGATGCCCCTCCCTCCCAGGACAGTCCAGTGGGCCCATTTAGCTCCCCACCACATCCCTGCCCCTCCTACCATCTTCAATATGGCCTCTTCTCTACATATAGCTGTGGAGAATCTGTTCTGCCAGTCTTGGCATCATTTTTCTTAGTTGTTTACACTGGTTGTTACCTAGTTGTATCCATGGGACAAGGTGAGCTTAGGATCTGGCTACTCTGCGATCTTCCTCAGAAGTCCAGAGGCTTGTAATTTTATAAGTTAATCTTCTTTAGTTTTATTGGGCTGTGGATCAGCAGTTTGTTACACTGAGGTACTAATTGTCAATCAATCTTTTCTGATGCACTGTTCTAAATTAGAGCCCTTTGTGATACTATCTCATGCATCCCTGTTGAATTTTCTTCCTCTATATTGTCATTAGGGCATAATTATAAATGTTTATAATAATGGTTTAATGTTAGCCTCTCAATCAATCCTGGCTTCTTGAGGTCAGAAATTGTGTACTTTCTTCCTCAACTATATCACTATTGACTAGTATCTGGCTCCTTAACCATTTGTTGAGTGAATAATTGAACATATTTATTAGAATGAGTAGACTAAGTTGGTTACAAGAACGTGTGTGTGTGTGTGTGTGGCAGAGGGGCTAGTAGAAATTTTAAAATGAGTTCAGGCCTCCAAACTTGATAGATAAGGTGGATAGCAACCCTACTGAGTGAGATGGAAAATATTGAATACAGATCATATTTTTGGTGAACTTCTTTAAGTCTGACTACTGAGAGACATTTTGCTTTATAGTTATGTAGGCTTTGTGTGTGTGTTCTTATTCACAAGAGACCAGGATGAAACAATGGTTTTTTTATAAGATCCTGGTTGGGATAAGAGAAACCATTTATGTGGCCCTACTGTGAGCTAGTCTTCCCAGGCTTTCTCAGGCATTGAAAGCCCTGGGCTTATACACGCCCCATGCAATTCAGACATTGAAATCTGCATCATTTGGCTTGGTCAGGGGATTAGAGCCGAGGGACAGAAGTTGGAACCCTGGGTAAGAACTAGAACTGGAAGACAGGAATGGTGTCTTACTTCAGGACACAAAGTTAAACCAAGGGACTAGAATTAGGTCAAAATAAAACTGTAGTTAAGGATGTCAACAGCTTCTGAAGATAAGTACAGGGAAGCAAAGGAAGAGTTCTATTTTATGTGACTCCAAATCCACAGGGAGCCTGAACAGAACAATAAGAGTAAGGGAGAATTCATTCTCTCTGCTTATCTTGAGAAGGGACAATATCAGTCTTCTCCTGCCTTCAGACTTGGATTCAGACTTGTGCTTACATCACTGGGTCTCCTGGTTCTCAGCCCTTCAGATATTTTAGATATTTGAAGTTTGACTCTAGAATAACTGTAATTTAATAGAATAAATATAATAATACTTTGACTCTAACCAATAAATATCGATTGTGTCTCCACTACATAAGACATAGACTTAGGCACAGAGGGGTCGATAAGATGGACTCTTTCCTTGTGTCACTAACAGTCTACAAAGGAAAATGGCCATGAGAAGAAAATAATCACTTAAGGCATATACATACCTCAGTACCTAATGAGGCATTTAAAAGTAAGTTCTATGGAACACAGAGTAGAAATCCTGTATAGAGTAGGAAACCTGTTCATGTATAATTTCAACAAACATCAATTAGTCATGCTTCTCTGGGTTCAGTGCTAAGTGCAACTGATATATTAAAGCAAAAGACACAGCTGGCACCTGACCTTTTGAAAATTCCAATTAACTGATAAAAATTAGAAATACTTCAATGAAAATGTATACCATGAGCAAGTGTGCAATTGTATAGCCAAGTATAAGCTCCTAAGAAAGAAATACTGCAAAGATCTAGTTTATTTTAAAAGGATCATGAATGTTCCCTCAGAGGGAATACATTTTAATGTAAAGGATGTGAAGGGATCTGTTGGATGAAGGGAAAAGGTGTGGTTTTGAAATAAGAGTTCAGATGAGTTTTCTAGGAAGAGAAAATGCTGAGTGCATAGGAACTAACGTGAAAATATCTCTCGTTCATTCAAATAAAAAGAAAAAGAGAGCAATGTGATTGGTATGGGGAAGAGAGAAAGAGGGAACACGGGAGAGACAGAGGAAGAGAAGGAGAATGAGCATGAATGTCAGGGAAGCAAGACAAGGTTGGAGTGATAAGCAGGAGTTTTGTGGAAGAAACAGGGTTTGAGATTTGATGGTGTATTGAATTGTGTTCTTAATATCATGAGGTTAGAGAAACTTGACTGACTGTCACCATTGGGATGAAGGCATTAAATTGCTTTCTCTTGAAACAACTCAAAGCTCAGCAGTAGTCTGTAAGCCAGGAAAATTTTATTCATGAGTTATAGTCCACCCATCCTGAGAAAATTTCAAAGAAACTTCTTGAAGAGGCAGAATATGAGATTAAATCAAGCTCTTTCTCAGAGAAGGTCAGGTATATGCTTATAAATCTTCCTGAGATTCCCACATGAAAGAATATTTCAAACCATTTTCCTTCAAATTCTCTTGTTCAGGCCAATGTTGTTCTTGGTAAAAGAAAGGCCTGTGGCGGTTATAGAAGTTGGTTTCTAAAATACCCAATTTTTTAACCCTCATGTAGAACTGTCAGTAAGTTGTTTCAAACTCAGTATTTCTAGGCGGCAGTACACACATGTAGGAGAAGAAGCTTGCATGGGCTAATATATTATTGTCCAGTGACTCCCCCTAATGCCTACCCCTCCAGCAAAGACCAAATAGGAATGTCAGCATATGTATCTAGAGAACTTTCCTCCTAGAGCTCTTTGCAACAAGTCATTATTCTTCGAGAACCATGAGAGCACCTCAATTGCCCTTACCTGCCTAGAAGTGACAAGTTTTGCCTCCAAACAATTTTCTTGAATTACTTTTACAATCTTTTTTCTTTTCTTTTTCTAACTACAGTTCATAGGTTCTATGGTAGGAATATTTTTGCTTTGGAGGGATCTATATACTGAAGCAGCCTGGGCTTGTTCTGATTAGGGTATTGACAATATCCCTCCTTGAAAATAAATGAGAATTTACATTTACTGTTTGCTCTTATTAATTATTAGCTATTTCTAGTTCAGATAAGAAGTTACTTCTGAGACCCAGGTAAAGACAGCCCTGAGCTGTTAATTTAGTCTCAGTCTACGGAAGATGCTATAAATGAATTCACTACAATTGCTTCGTTCAGATTTCTTCAGAAAGTTCAAAGCTTTCTCCAATGTTTCAGAAGGCATTTCAAGCTTGAAAAGACTGTGACCTTTAAAGGAAAAAGAAAGACATGCTGTTCTGTGGTGTTTATTAATGTTGGAGGAGAGTCAGGCCTTCAGGAGTTTGTTTAATTTCATTGCAGGAGACGAGAACACCATTCCAATCATATGAGAACACCATTCCAATCATATCAGCCCTGTTCCAGTAGGCACACTCACTCTCCAACAATTACCTATACCCAGAATGCATTATGTTCACCTCTCAAAGCCAGGTTATCTATGTTTCTTGCAAATTCCAAGTGTCAACTTTTAATATAGTGAGCTTTGAACTTCTAAATCATCTTCTAGAGAAGGAAGAATAATAGTTATTTGTTCAGTATTTACTTTAGGGAAATTAAATACTGTCCAAAGTACTTTACATGCATTATTAAATTTTATAGCAATTTTATAACATGGGCATTATCACCTCTATTATGTAGATTAGGATATTGAGGTTTTTAGAGGCTAGTACACCTCCCCAAGGTCTCTCAGGTAGCGTTTGGTAAAACAAATATTTGAAATGAGTCCATTGTACCCATGGCATCTAATCTCTCAGTGCACCCATCAACAGGCTAGTAATGTGTGGGAAGTATTTGTGGAGACTTGGAGTTAGGAAGACTGAGTGTGTAAACGTCACTTCTCCCACTTACACAAGTGACACTGGGTAATCTCGCTTTAGCGTATTCCATTATAAGTAAAAACGGATATTACTCCCTTGTGAGAGTGTAATATATTAATGTTAACAAGGGCATCAGAAGTATTAGGAAATGTTGGTTGGCTCTGAATTCTACCACTAACCTAACAGGGCCAACAACAGCCCATCTTTTAGTTCACTTGAGATCATTTTGAATTCATGAAAAGTATTTTTGTGAGTAATTAAATGCCTTTCAAATAATTGAAGATCCTTGCTTATCACTCTCTAGTGGAACAGTTCATTTCCAGACATAGGACAGGTACAGATATCTATGTATTGGAAATACATTGGAAAAAAATATATTTAAAATTTTTTTTTTAGTTGAGAGTGAAGTATACACATGATCATTATGTTTTGTTTTGGTTTGTTTTTTGCATCTTTTCAATTAATTTTTTTTAAGATGCAGAGAAAACCAGCTTTTCAGGAAAAAAAAATTCTTAATCTCTTCCTCTTCCAGGGAGCACACCTAGAGACAGTTACCTCCTTCCCTTGGACTTTGGTCCTTCTCTATATTATTATGTTTATAGTCACAATAAGTCCTTCCCATCTTGCCATTTGGAACATATGAAGTTAATACCATATGCCACATTATTTTTCCTCATGTCATTAGGCACACTGAAGAACACAAGAGATTAAATGTAAACAAGCACAGGAGATCAGGAGTTGTATTTTATTATTGGATTTTCAACATCTAAGACAAGGTCTGTATATAGTCATCACTCACCAAACATGGAACAGGTGGTTTATTTGATAGGAAGTTTGAGAATTTCTTATGCCCTTATAACTGAGGATGAGTTCCTCAAATTTTAAACTTAACTATTGAAGTTAATTTTGTTTGATTTAAACAGTGAATATAAAGCATGGCTAGAGACTACTAAACAACAATAACAATATCATGAACACCAAATATAAAAATAATTGCACTTGCTTAGTGTTTACTATGTGTCATACACTATGTTAAGTGATATTACATTTAATCATAACAAGCACCTAATCATTGTTATTCCTGTTAATAAGAAAAATAAAGCACAAGTTTAAATAACTTGTTCAAGTCATAAAGCTGGAAAATGGCATAGACATAATTTTAACTTAAGCAGTTTATTGTTAAGCCCCCACTCTTAACCCCTGTGTACCTCTTCCTAGTTGAAATCCAGTTTTTGTAATTAATGTAATTATATAATGTAATTATGTAATGTAACATATGACAGTTTTTGTAGTTAATCTCCTAATTATATGAGACAACATCCCGGAAAGAATGTGTGATGGCCTTAACTTCTCTCTGGCACTTATTCCAAGTTAGTATAATATATCTGTAGATTTCACACCTGTTCCTTTGGCAGTCTGGTAGCGGACAGGATGTTTAGAGAGAACAGTATGAGAGTCCCTGTTCAGTCTTATTCGTCTTAGTTTGGGCAAGATTATTAACCTCTCTGAACTAATTTCCTGATTTGGGGAAATAAAATGGTAATAACAGAACTCACTTCTAAAATCTATGTGACCCTGGTTCACACAATGCGTGCAAAGTTCTAAAGCATGGCACAGAGGAAATTGTAGGAATAAAATAAATGTAATTTATCATCATCAGAGATTCTTGGGTTTTCTAGCATAAGATCCTTTTGGAGCATTGAGAATTTTGACTATAAATATTGGCTCATTTTGTAGACTTTGGATCAAGGGTACCCTCACATTTGTTTATTCTTCTCCATAAGTGTGCCACCAGAATAAATTATGTAATTAAAGAGGTTATATTTTCCAAACTGCACAGTTGAAACATATGGTCTGATAAGGAACATTTCTTAATTATACTTAAAACTTAAATCTTACTAAACACTAAAAAGTAAATTTAGTTGTGTTTCTACGGAATTTCCCTTGTTGAAAAGAGTCACGCCAAATCATGAGTTTGAAAATTCAGTCAACTTATACATTATATGTGGTGTTAATAGAGGTGGATCTTTGTTCTTAAAGGCTCAATTTTCTATGTGAAATAGATTCCTCTTTGTGGTAAACAGATTTCTCAAATACCCATTTGAGGAAGGACTTGCTTCCTAGCTATTAGAAGTGGGTTCTGCACCAGTGGTAGAGTGCCATATCACCCAGAGCTCCCTATAGGTTGGCAAAGTCTTTCATTTCCACTTCCTCCTCTATCCAATTCTGTTTCTCCTCCCTTTTTTTCAAAGATGTTAATCCCTAACTAATATCTTTCACTTCAGACACAATCTCAGCTTTCCCCCATACTGGGTGGCCCAAACTGCTTCAGTTAGCGCTGAAAGTGTAGTTGTGTGAGAACACAGGTAATATGCTGGAGATTTGGAGCTGGGTCATTCACTTATGTGCTGGCATTGAGGACCCTATCATGGAAATGTGGAGCACAAGTGACTGTTCATTTGTTGAACTTTCACTGATGATGAATTGTAAGGTGGTGCTCGTAGAAGGGATGCACTAGCAGGTGAAATGCATTAGGCATTTTAGGCTATGGAGGAAATAGTAGCTATATGGATAATAGAATTGAATGGTTATTTGTTAAATGTCATTGATGGTCTAAAGAAAGAAAATGATCAGCTAAAATAGGTAGCTGAAGACCAGATGTGAAAGTCAGATGGCCTCTTTTATTGACATCCCAAGAAACTCTCTTTCTGCAGAAGCAAGGCTGAGAAAGTCAAAGATTGGGTCTCGTGTCTCATAGTCTGAGTAGGGACATCCCCACTGGAGCAGGTTTAAAGCCCAAATAAGGGAGAGCTGTTATGTCAAAATCAGTATGTTCAATGGGAAAACTGAAACCCTGACATAAGAGATACTGAAATATGGATGGAAGTTCCCAAATATTTTACATATCCAGCCTCCTCAGAAATTTGAAACTCTCAGAAGTAACCTGGTCCTCCTAAAAAAAGACCTACCATTCCCTGTGTTTTATTGAGCAATGCAGAGGACTATATTCCTCAAAAAACAAAACAAAACAAAAAAAAGTGTCCCCCTCAGGCTCTTTAGTTGGTGACCGTACACTGAGAAAAAAGATTCCCCAACATTAAAAAAAATAATAAACTATTTTAGAAAATTTACACTTTCAGAAATATTGCAAGGATAGTACAAAGAATTCTTATATGCCACACACAATTTCCCTTATTATCATTTTACATTATATGGTGCATTTATTTAATGAATCTATATTGATATTATTATTAATTTTTAATTCCAGTATAGTTAGCCTACAGTGTCCTATCCACTTCAGGTATACAATACACTGATTCAACAATTCCATACAATACTCAGCGCCCATCAAGATAAGTCTACTCTTCCTCCACTTCACTTGTTTCTCCCATTCCTCCCCACCCCACCCCCACCTGGCCTCTGGTAACCATTTGTTTATCTCTATAGATAAGAGTTTGTTGTTTGGTTTGTCTTGCTTTTTTTTTGTTTTTGTCTTTGTTTCCCCTTTGTTCATCTGTTTCTTAAATTCCACACGAGGTGTTATTTGTCTTTTTCTGACTTATTTCACTTAGCATTATACCCTCTAGGTCCATCCACGGTGTTGCAAATGGCAAAATTTCATTCTTTTTATGACTAAATAATAACATATACCACCTCTTATTTATCTGTTCAATGTCAATGGATACTTAAGTTACTTCCATAATTTGGCTATTATAAATAATGCTGTAATAAACTTGGGGGTTCATGTACACTTTTGAATTAGTGCTTTATTACTGATTCAATTCCATTGCTAATAATAGGTCTGATCAAATATTCTATTTCTTCCTGTTTCAGTTTTGGTAGGTTATGTGTTTCTAGGAATTTATCAATTTGTTATAGTTTTTGTAGTTCATTCGCATATAATTTTTCATAGAATTATCTTGCAATCCTTTGTATTTCTATGGTGTTGGCTGTTATTCTCTTTCTGATTTTATTTGCATTCTATCTGGGTAGAGATTTATCGATTTTTTTGATCTTTACAAGGAATTAGATCTTGGTTTCATTGATTTTAGTTTCTATATGCTTGATTTCTGTTCTAATCTTTATTATTTCCTTCTGCTGGTTTTAGGCTTTGTTTGTTCTTTTTCTATCTTCCTTACCTTTAAATTTAGGTTGAGATTTTTCTTGCTTCTTAAGGTAAGTCCATATAGCTATTAACTTCCTTCTTAGAACAGCTTTTGCTGCATCACAAAGATTTTGGACCATTGTGTTTTCATTTTCATTTGTCTCCATGTATTTTTTATTTGTTTGTTTTACTCTTTGATTTCATGGTTGACCTATTTAGCTTCCATGTAATTGTGGGTTTTTTTTTTCCAGATTTTTCTTGTGGTTGATTTCCAGTTTTATTGTATCGTGATCAGAAAAGATGAATGGTAAAACTTCATTCTTTTTGAAATTGTTGAGACTTGTTTTGTGAACTAATATGTGATCTACTCTGGAGAATGTTCTGTGTGCACTTGAAAAGAATGTGTATTCTGATTTAGAATGGAATTTGTGAATATAGCTATTAAATCTATCTGATCCAGTGTGTTATTCAAAGCCATGTTTTCCTTGTTGATTTTCTATTTAGATGATCTGTGTGTTGATGTAAGTGGGGTGTTGAAGTCCCCTACTATGATTGTATTGCTACTACTTCCTTCATATTTGTTATTAGCTATTTTATGTATTTGGGCATTTCCATGTTGGGTACATAAATATTTGCAATTGTTATATCTTCTTGCTGGATTGTCCCTTCTTTGTGTTAAAGTCAATTTTGTTTGATATAAGTAATGCTACTTCAGCTTTGGTTTGACATCCATTTACATGATTTTCTCTATCACCTCACTTTCAATCTACATGTGTCCTTAGGTCCAAAGTGCACCTCTCCTAGGCAATATATAGATAGGTCTTTTTTTTTTATCCATTCCATGTCCTATGTCTTTTGATTGCAGCATTTAAGTTCATTTACAGTCAAACTAATTATTTATAGGTGTTCATTTATTGCCATTTTGTGATCTGTTTTATGTTTGTTTTCGTGGATTTTCTCCGTTCCTTTATTCCCTTGCTCTCTTTTCTCACATATTTGGATTCCTTTCTCTTTATTTTTTGCATATATATTACTGGCTTCTGATATGACATTACCATTAGGTTGTGTATAACATCTTCTGCATATAACAGTCTATCTTCAGTTGATGGTCACTTGAGTTTGAACCCATTTTTTACTCCTTTCCCCTGATGTTTTAGGTTTATGGATTCATACTTCATTTTATTTTGTTAATCCCTTGATGGATTTTTATATATATACTTATTTTTACTACTTGTGTACTTCCTACTTTTTTTATTCCTGCTATGGTCTTTCCTGTCCACTCAAAGAATCTGTTTTGATATTTCTTGTAGTGATGGTTTAGTGACCATGAACTCCTTTAACTTTTGTCTGGGAAACCCTCTCTCCTATCCTGAATGATAGCCTTGCTGGATAGAGTATTCTTGGTTGCAGATTTTTTTTTTTCTTTCAGCATTTTGAATATGTCATGCCACTCCCTTCTGGTCTGCAAAGTTTCTGTTAAAAAATCCACTTATAGCCTTATGTGGTTTCTCTTGTATGTAACTGGGTTGTGTTTTTTTTTACCCTCTTCCTGCTTTTAAAATTCTATTCTTATCACTGCCTTTTACCATTTCAATTATTATGTGTCTTGGTGTGGACCTTCTTGGGTTGATTTTGTTGGGGAAAGTTCTGTGCCTCCTGGATCTGAATTTCGGTTTCCTTCTCAAATTCAGGAACTCTCCCTCCCATATGCCCCAGGCATTTTTCAAACTTCTGCTTCTATGCTGTATCTCTGTGCCCTGTTTGTCATTCTGTCTCTTTAAGGGCAAGGGCAGGACTTAGCTTCCTGTTGTCGTCTTGGTTCTTCCAGAGCCAAGCCTACTGATTTTTCAATGGCTTTAAGGCTTTAAGTTCTGCCAGATGTAGGAACTCATGAAATTCAGCCTCTCTGATTTTCAAAGCCAAATGCTATGGGATTTATCTTCCTCATATAGCCTCCCCAGAGTCATAGTCTTTTTCTCACCCCTCTCCATGTCCATGTCTCTCCCTTTGGCAGGCAGACCCATGAGGTTTAGCTCTCCACTGTGTCTCTGTCCTTCCTAGCCTCTTTGATGTGGCCTCTTTTCTATATTTAGTTGTGAAGTTTGTTCTGCCAGTCTTTGGGTCATTTACTGGGCTTCCTACACTGATGTATTAGAGCACAAGCAGGGGAGGGGCAGAGCAGGAGGGAGACACAGAATATGAAGGAGGCTCCTGGCTCTGAGCTGTCAGCACAAAGCCCAATGTGGGGCTCAAACTCACGAAGCATGAGATCATGACCTGAGCTTAAGTTGGGAGCCTAACCAACTGAGCCACCCAGTGGCTCATATTATTATTATTAACTCATATTATTATTATTAACTAAAGTCCATCCTTGATTCATATTCCTTTAGTTTTCCCCAATTTTCTTCTTCTGTTCCAGGATTCTAAGATACCAAATTACATTTAGTCATGTTGTCTCCTTATGTTCCTATTGACTCTAATAGTTTCTAAAATTTTTCTTGCATTTTAAAAAAATTTTTTAGGTTTATTTATTTATTTTCCAAGAGAAAGAGACAGCATGAGTTGGGGAGGGACAGTAAGAGAGGGAGAGAGAGAGTTCCAAGCAGGTTCTGTGCTCACAACACAGAGCCCGATGTGGAACTCAAACCCACAAAGCTGTGATATCAAGACCTGAGCTGAAACCAAGAGTCAGATACTTAAGTGACTGAGCCACCCAGGTGCCACAAGTCCTTTCTTGCTTTTAATTATCTTGACAGTTTTGAGAAGTACTGGTCAATTATTTTATAGAATGTTCTTTAATTAGGATTTGTCTTTTTCAAAAAATTTTAATGTTTATTATTATTATTATTATTATTATTATTATTATTATTGAGAGCGATAGAGTGCAAGCAGAGAGAGAGATGGAGACACAGAATATAAAGCAGGCTCCAGGCTCTGAGCTGTCAGCACAGAGTCCAACGCGGGTCTGAACCCATGAACCGTGAGATCATGACCTGAGCGGAAGTCGGACTCAACCGACTGAGCCACCCAGAAGCCCCATGTTTTTCTTATAATTATACAAGGGCTTTGGATTTGGGGGAAGAAGACCACAAAGGTAAAGTGCCATTTTTACCGTATCACAGCAAGGGTACATACTATCAACTTGATTGATGACTGATGTTAAACCCAATGACTTGGCAAAAGTAGTATTTGTTAGGTTTCTCCACTAAAGCTACTCTTTCTCACCCCCTTCATATATTGTACTCTTTGGAGGAAAGTCATCCAAACCATCCACATGGTAGTTCTAGGTCCTTCTCTTATCAGTTGGAATACCTCCTATACTTATATACTTTGCAGATATAATCAAGTTAAGACAAGATTATACTGGATTAGGGCAGGCACTGAATTCAATACGACTGGTGTCCTTATACGAAGAAAGAAATTTAGACAGATTCAGACACAGTATACCACATGGTAATAGAGAAAGAGGTTTCAGTTATGTTGCCATAAACCAAGGAATATCAAGGATTGCTCACAACCACTAGAAACAAGGAGGGAGAGGCATGGAACAGAGTCTCTGAACCCCCAGGAGGGAACCACTCTGCCAACACCTTTATTTTGTACTTCTGGCATCCAGAACTGTTATAACAACAGTGTATTTTCTAAGCCACTTAGCTTGTGGTAATTTGTTACAGCAGCCCTGGGATACTAATTAAAACCCTTAACATATTAATCATGGTTATATCAATTTTCTTGTCTCAGAATTCCAACATCTGAGTCTAGTTGTGATGCTTGCTTTGTTACTTTAGACTGGGTTTCTTCTTATCTTCATCATGTCTTGTAATTTTTTGTTGTTGTTGAAAGCCATACATGTTGGATTTTGTAATAGGTATTGAGGTAACAGGTCTTTTACGTGAGGATTTATTCTAACTTAGCTAGAAGTTGGGCTATGTTAAATGTTTGCTGAAGTTGTGGATGCCAGAAAATTCAAGATCCTCTAGTGTCTTTGTGTTTGTCTCTCCTCTTGGCTTTGGGCTTCGTTAAGTAATTCTACTCAGAGTCTACATCTTGCATCTCTTTCAGTTGTAATCCAGTTTATTATACTAGAGCCCTCTTGAAGTAGTGTTAAGTTGTAGACTAAGGAAAGCATTCTGTATTTTATGATTAAATCTCATTCTTTACTGTGCCTGTTTCCCTAGTCTGTGATACACATGCTTTTCTATTGGTATGTTTTTTTCCTCCTTAGGGGAGACAGAAAAGCTAATTGCTGAAAAGAGATAAATGGACTTTATCCCAATGGAATAAAACTCTATAAAATCCTTTACCCTAGATAGTAGCCCTTTATTATAGAGAATTTGGGGGGCATATTTCCTAGTGATTATTCCTCCCTACCCCTGCCACAGCCACAGTGGATCTTTTTGGATCCTCACCATGAGAAGTTAGTGGGATTCCTATAGGTAAAACCCACAAAAGTGTGAGAACTTCTACAAGTATGCAGCCCCCAGGAGTTTCTTACTTTCAACCTAGTCTACATCTAGCCTCAGGAAGTCATCAAAATTACCAGTGAAGTTTTCATACAGGTTTATAGACTCACAAGCTTCTGCTCCAAGTTAGCAGAACACAAATTTCAGCTGTGACTTTCTGGATTTGCCTTTCCCTTTGGCTTTTGGGGTGGCAGTTTTCCCTGTAATCTCTAAGAAAAGTCAATGGATTTCAGTGTGTTCAATTTTGTCTTGTTATGTCTACAGGAGAAATGACCTCCAAGCTATGTAAGTGTCAGGGCTTTAAGGACTCTTGGACAAAGGATGTGATTTAACTTCAATACCCAGAGACCTGAAACATCAACATGCCCACCTTGTTAGAATAGGGGCACCTGGGATCCAGGTAATGAATGACACCCTGGTCAAGGTTGAACAATCCACAGTGAGATTACTGTGAACCTCAAGAGAATATATCAAAAGTCCCCATGATGATTGCTTGCACACTCTGGACTTTTTATGCCTAGGAATTAAGAGTCACC
Organism: Panthera leo; assembly: GCF_018350215.1. Classification (NCBI taxonomy): domain Eukaryota; kingdom Metazoa; phylum Chordata; class Mammalia; order Carnivora; family Felidae; genus Panthera; species Panthera leo. The sequence continues at coordinate 65,821,912 of NC_056689.1, forward strand.
ATAGGAATAACTGACCTTCATCATTAAAAGGAAACAAAGCTAATGTTACATAGTGAGTTTAGGAATAAATAAGTTTGAGACCCAGGCAATCCATTTTAGTGTCTACAGCACTTTCTTAATTAATCAAAATGATAAATAAGCAGGTGTGACAACCTAAGCTTTAGAAGAACATGATGAGTAGGTCTTCAAACCCCTTAGAAATTAAAGTCTGGATCACACTACCAGGTAAAGCCACCAATACCATTAGAAGTATTATCTAACTATGAGGAGTAATCTACAATGCATAGTAGAGGAGGGAGAAAATGAGTATCCGTTGCACTTCTCAGATCAGCTGTACTAGTAGGGGCTTTGCTTCAATCCTACTAACCTTCTTTTAGGTTTCCTGAGGAAGAGAGATCCACCAGAATTCTGAAGGATCTCAGCACGCCTCGGTGGCTGAGTCGGTTAATCGTCCAACTTTGCCTCAGGTCATGATCTCACAGTTCTTGGGTTCAAGCCCGCATCGGGCTCTGTGCTGTGAGCCTACAACCTGCTAAGGCTTCTGTGTCTCCCTCTCTCTCTGCCCCACCATTCATGCTCTCTCTCTTTCTCAAAAAAAAAAAAAAAAAGAATTCTGAAGGATCTGTTTCTCAAGCCTATATGGTAGGCTTTACCTATATGGTAAAGTCCATCCAAAAAGTGCAATAAATGGGCATGGAGATACAGAATCTAGACTCCTGTCAATGACAGAACTGTGGTCTCAGCTGCTGCAGGTGTTGTCAGGGGTAGCCTTTAGCTGGAAACACCTTTAGAGATTGCTTCAATGGCAAAGAGCCACCTAATCCAAGGTTTTATCCTTCTTAGACTAGCCTGTATCTAGTGACTCTGTAAAGTTGCTATCAAGGTCCAGCCTGTTAAGCCTGATCCCAGATGCTCTAATGGGAAATTTCACTCCAGCACTCACTGGCAGATGACTGAGTCTTTATCAGGTCTGAATCACAGTTCAAATTCTCTCTTGGCTTCAAAGTTTCTTTTTCCTTTCACAGATTTCTATTTCTTAACAAGCACTGTATACTGCAAAAACCATCTCACCATCTGCTTCCAAATAATTCAACCTATGACACATATTTTCTCAAGCTCCAAAACCCTAGTCCTTTTTTTTTTTTTCTTTTCTTAAAATGAATGGTGAATACTTCGTTACCCAGTATCATTGCTCCCTATTTTATTTGTCTGGATCAGTAGTTCTGACATGTTTTGTTGTTCATGACCCTCAGGGAATTTTTTTATCATGGCCCATATTGCCCCAGGATTTTCCTGAATCTAGGTCACATTACAGTAATTCTAATGTTTAGTTCTTTAAAAATCACTTTTTATCACCCACTGCATCTATTGCAGTTGTTTCTGTAGCCACAGAGAGCATTTGGGAGAGGCTAGTGGCTCTTCTAGAATCAAAATATGGGTTAGTTGTTAAAAACTCTGTCTCTGGAGTTGGCAGAACATGATTCAAATCATGGCTGTACCACTTTGAATCCCTGTTCCCTAAAGCAAGTTATACATTTATAACCCTTAATGTCTTCTTTTGTAATTTCAGGATAACAAAACTGCCTGGGGTTGGTTGAAGAGAAAGTGACTTAACATGTAAAGAACCTAGCACATAGTCTGGCACATAGTAAGTACACAATAAAAGCTGTCATTCTTATCATTATCATTGATATCTGTGTCTATATAAACAGAATTACCTCAAGTTTTTTTACGTTTATATTTTCCCATTGTGTGGACAAATAGTCCACTTTTTCTTCTATCCTATAAGCAAAATTACCTATTTTTTTAAATGAAGATGAATTTTTAAAACAAAGCTATGCCACCCCCCTTTTTTTTACATACTGTCTGTGACTAGTTTCACAGTACAACAGAGTTGAGTGATTAGATTTTAAGGGTTATACAACCTCTGTTATGAAATATTTGCTACCAGGCCCTTTAGAAATAAAGTATTGCTGACTCAGTGTATACCAACTTTCTTTTTTTAACTGATGGATGATTATGTGGATTTTTTTTTTAATTTTCTGTTATGAACAACACTGCAGTGAACATCTCTATGCATGTCTTTCATTTTGATCACATATCCAACTATTTAGAATATATATTCTTAAAATTGTAATTTCTAGTTCAAAGATACTGTGTCTTTTCCTAGTATACTTTAAGCTGTTACTAATCTAAGAAAAATAAGCAATAAAGCCTGCTCCTGTTTAAAATTTTGAAGGAAATGAACTCTGACTTCCAAGTGGCCTTGGTATGGGCATACCACAACCTGGCAAGACATGCTGATATCTTAGGACAGTGCTTTTGGATTCAGTCTGGCAGCATTAGGGTGCTGTGGCTTCTAGGACTGATTCTGGACTCATGCATTTCAGCTGCTGGCCACGACTACTCTTAGGATAAGCTGTGCATAACTACTGCCTTATTCTGTAACCTGAGCGATGATCAGGTCTGAATGCATGTTAACCTGGTTCTAAATGGGGTGTGGTGCAGGAAGACCATGACATGATATAAGCAGCACTGACAACATGATTTCCCTAATACCTGTGGGAGTATTCAATCTTCTCATTTGAAGTGTGAGGACTATCAAACCCATGCCTTCTTTAGGGCTAAGCACTGCTAAGGCCCTTTTCTGGTATTTATCTATTGAAAATTAGTATCTGAAAATTACCTGCATTCTTTTTTGTTTTCAAATGAATTACATTATCCAAGGTTGATATTATAGATCCTCTAGGAGAGGATCTTGCCTGATCCTTGCCTGATTTAAGCCTGTCTTAGGTCTTTTCCTAAGAAGGCCCCCAAAACTAGTAAGTCTAATATAGGCTGGATCCTACAGCACATAGAGCATCATAAATGGTTGACTTTATGCCATCAGTCAGCTCTATTATAACCACTGTAATTTTAACACTATAGAGAGAGGACAGACCCCTTAAAATGAAGTCCTGGTACAGGTAATAACTAAACTTTACAAGTACCTACTATGTGTATTTTAAAAGTTATACTGTGAAATTTGTGTTTCATATTTCCAATCACCTTGCAAGCTAAGCCCTATTTTTACGGTGAATTCTAAAATATTAGAACCACTAGCCTGGGAAAATCAATGAGATTCAAATGCTCGTTTCGTCTCTATGAATGCACCTTTCTATTTTCTTGAGTCTCACTTTCCTCATGGATAGAATAAAAATTTAGACTTGATTACTCTTGCCCCTTTAGGATGAAAGTCTATGATTCTGTGACTTACATAAATATATCCACTAGAAGCTTCCAGTGGAGAATTTTCCTCAAATCATACCTCCCTGACATCTTTCTCTCTCAAATTCTGGACATCTACAAATGAGTACTCAATGTGTCTCTTTTATATGACTCACATATAACATGCACAGGATTTTAGAAACTTCTCCTGCCAAATTGCCTTACCAGTTCTAAACTATAGTGAGAGGTGGATTTCTACGTATAGTTTTCCATCAATTTTATGAAGGCAGACCATGAAATGCTTTATACTATATCTAGTGCATTTCCCAGGATTTCTTCTGCTTCATACACTCTGGTGTCTGTCTTCCAGAAATTTTAAAGATACCCAGGTGTCTTTGAAGATGTTTAGTTATTAGGAAAGCTTGTCTTTTTGTGTTCTTTGTGAGTGTTCTATTCTGTACGTCCCCCAACTCTCAATACACATGTCCTGGATTCGCTTTATTAACTTTTGAAATCTAAAGAGTAAGGCTAATAGGATTTGTCATTTTATACTACAGAAGCAAAGTCATTTGTTTCTTTCTGTTCACTGATTGTAACAAGACTATGGCAAACACTCTATCCTTGAGTTTTGGCAATCTCCTATATAGACTGAAAATGTGTATGCTGTGCCTGCTCTCACAGGTCTTTTAGTGACTTTTTTCCCCTTCAACTTAATCTGTAACAAATGAATAAGCATGAGGACAACATGCTCTTGAGCAATGAGGACAACATGCTCAAGAATGCTGAGTAGAAAGACAGAAGCCCTGGTCACTGACGACATCACAACTCTGCTTACTAGATACTCCCTGGAACCCTTCACATGTGTTGGGTGAGATGACAAATGCACTTATTTTAAGTCAATTTTAGTTTCTGTATTCTTTTAATCCAAGCAAATTTAAATTTCTATTTATGTTTCTCAAATTCACTGGAAGCCTTCTAAAGGCTTCACCTTCCCCCAACTTGCTGTAGCTTAGTTTGCTATTATGAAAGATTGATACCATAGGGACCATGGAATGGAGACACAAGACTCTTATATGTAGAAAACACATAGTTGGGCCACCAAAAGTGTATATAATGCTTTGCTACATTGAAAATGTAAATAACACCCTTATATATTGTTTTGAGTAAAAATTTAGAAAGATTATGGCTGATTATAATAGGACATTTCAGAAAAAACAACTAAAAACCCACACATTTTCCTTCTACCAGAATTTTGAGTGTAGTATCTCTACCTGCTAATATTGTGGGTGGTCTTCCAGATGGATTGTGAAAATTTAGACATGCCAACCTCTGGGAAGTACAACTTTTTCTACCTGACCTTATTCACTGATAGAGTGGTCTAAGAAAAATTTATGAAAACATTTTTAACTAAATTGTGTCCTTAAGTCTTGATTTTTTAAACCTCTTTCCTATTAACAATGTCATATATCTGAATAATTAACGAGAATATTGTAGCTATCTTCCTTCTTTTTTAAATACAGGGACCCAAATATAAACTTGTTACTGTTTTCAACAAGGTTTTTTGATTAAATACTCTTTCTTCAGGGGTGCCTGGGTGGCTCAGTCCACTGAGCATCCAAGTCTTGATCTCTGCTCAGGTCATGATCTCACGGTTTGTGAGTTGAGGCCCTGCATCAGGCCCAGAGACTGCTTGGGATTCTGTCTCTCCCTCTGCCCCTTTCCCACTCACTTGCTCTAAATAGTGAATGAGTGAATGAATATAATTTCTCAAACCAGTTCATGTATGGCATAAATTTCCATTTGAAAACTTGAGGAACAATCAAATGAAAACAGAGTTTACCACTTCTTTCTAAAAGGAGGTTATTGCTTTATAAGGAAACATTTATTTTAAGTGTGCATCCCACCTCTGTGACCTCTTTGAAACCTTTCTCTATGCCCCTCTAAGAGCTGTGTCCCACTCTACAGGATTCAATAAGAATGATCATTGATTGATAACTTTTTGAAACCACTGAGCAATTAGTAGTATATTGTGTTTCCTTAAAAATATATAGTGACAGGGAAGCAAAACACTAGTTAATTGTTTTGCTCAGATGCCACCACTTCCCATTTGCTGGAATGCTCATCTTTATGGTGGCTTTTATTGCTTCATTGCCTTCTTAGGGATACAAGGCTTAGGATACAAACAGTCAATTTGTTTTACATCTTTTAAATTTTAGTTAACACACAGTGCAATGTTTTCAGAATTCAGTGATTCATCACTTAACATACAACACCCAGTGCTCATCACAAGTGCCCTTCTTAATACCCATCACCCATCTATCTCATCTCCCACCCACTTCCCTCCATTAACCCACAGTTTGTTCTCTATGGTTAAGAGTATCTTGTGGTTTGCTTCTGTCTCTTTTCCCTTTTTCTTCCCTGCCTGTATATTCATCTGTTTTGTTTCTTCCATTCCACATATGACTGAAATCATATGGTATTTGTCTTTCTCTGATTGACTAATTTTGCTTAGCATAATACACTCTAGCTCCATCCACATTATTGCAAAAAGCAAGGTTTCTTTCTTTTTGATGGCCAAATAGTATTCCATTGTGTGTGTATGTATGTATATATACACATATAGACTTCTATCCTCACCAGTTTCTATATATGTAGTTCATTTCTTTTTTTCTTCCTTCTGCCCTGCACTTAGTTTGATCATGGACAGAGTAACGATTCTACTTGAGTGCCTTTTCAGAATATTTTCTAAAATCTAATATAGCATGTTCCAAAATTAATGGATACTTTTAGTAGCTGAAAGGTCTCTAAAATAGTCATAATCAAATTTTATAAGATTTATAAGTGATAACCACTGCCTTTGTTCTTTGAGAGAGATTAAGAAATAATCCTATTTCAGTAGCTACTACCCAGTGGTTTTTATGAAATAAAATTATTCTGTTTTGGAAAATCATAAAGCAGATAATAGGAAATAAGATTAACTCTGAATCTAACATAAGATAGCATTGTTGCCTACCTGATAAAATAGGGCAAGTAAATACTGAGTTACTTTTTATAAATTATTCATCTAGTGATTTTTTATAATATCGTTAATGTTTTTAGAAAACAAAGAGTGGGTGGACGTTAAAGCTTGAATTTTGGAGTCAGGAGCTTGGTCAAAGAATAAAATTACCTTGCTTCAGAATGCATTTTCTGTACCTGAGGAGTTATAGTGCAAATGTAAGTTTTCTCGTTTCAAAATAGGTTTTCTTTTTTGGTTATAAAATATGTTAAATACAAATATGCTGGTTTTTAAAACATTTTATAATTCCCAAATTACCAGCTTTCTTACTGGGTAAATTGAAATATACTAAGAAGAAAATTAGTCTATGTTATTGACATAGCTTGATTGGAATCTCTTTATTGAATACTTGGCTAGAGGCAAAGAATTATGTGCCACCAGAGGGCTTTTAACCTAGGAGGAAAAAGGGCCATACATCTCAAAAGATAACTAATAGTCCCAGACAGTGTGAACTAAGACCTAGAGGGGTGGTGTAGTTATAAGAGAAAAATTCCGTGACTTCTTTAGGGAACTGAAGTTTGTCTACTAGTGAAGAGTCTTGGCCCTATTAGGTACTCAGAAGGCCTTTACCACATACCTTGTGAAAGGCAAGGAAGAAACTTTCCCTTTGTTTTTGTGTATTTATTGGAGTTCATGTATTACCCACCCAAGGTTGGCACAACTGCTTGGTGATTCTGCCAGATGAGGGAAAATGGGGGCAGATTAGCCAATCTATAGTATCAGTATATTTTCCCTACAATATCTAATGTAGTTTCTTACATCCAAGGAAGAAAAATTGTTATTGAAAAGCTCAAAACCTTTTTTTAAGAGAAAAAAACTGTCTTAGGACATTTACAAATACCATTTAGTTTTTCATTATATAAATGTCACAGCTGACAAACTATACTTGCTCTAATTGGGTATTTTCTCATTTTACTTTAAATATTATACTACCATAATTAGCTTTCTGGTTCTTCAAGACTAAAAAAAAAAAAAAAACCCTATTTTGGCTTTTAGTTCATTTTCTTTAAGGTTTCATGACAATATTTTGTTTTTGTAATGGAACTTTTAAACTGCAAATAAAGATCCTCAGTGTCTAACTAAATAGGCTTGAGAATCAGGTCAACCTATGTTCAAATCCTTGATTTACTAACTATATATTCTCTTGAAATGATATTTAATTTCCAAACACCATGCTCATGATGTCTCTTACATAAAAGAAATTTAAAAGACCTTACTCATTTAATTCTTTTCCTTTTATTGTTGTCTCTATGGATCTGGATTCAAAGAAAATTTCATATTGATAACAATACAACTAAGAATTTACATATTTATTTTCCTACTGCTTACACTGATTAATTAACCTCAATTGTCTAGAATAGTTACATGTTCCCTTAATGTGTAGAAAACATAGAGTATTTGTAGTCACCAGCCAAGCCTTCACCGGCATACTATCAGAGATGCAGTTCTTAAACTTAGTGGGGTTTTCTTCTGTTCTAGTTAACACAATAAAAATCGCCTCTGTGCTGGCTTCCTCTTCCTATTTCTCCTTTCTACACTCTCTGTGGGTTTGGATTTAGGGCAGAGCCCCCACTTTCTCTCTCCCCTTGAATTTGAGTACCAATAGGTATCTGAGGGCACAGAGAAAATAGAAACTGCATGTTTTCTTTCATTGTCTTGGCCTTTTGTTTCAGGCTTCTTTTATTTAAAAAATACATGAAAATCTGAGGGATGCCCATTATGCATTCAAACAGCTAAGAAGTTCTGGCAAATGTGGCTCTAATGGAGGAGGTTTAACAGATGGAAAATTATAGACCAAGAAAGCCTTAGAAGTCCCTTCAGTTTGACTAAACTTCAAACAAGTTTCTTCCTGATTATAGGCCCCTCCCCTCCTTTTTCTTAGAACATTTACTTTAGAAAAGTTGCAAATTACTTATCTTCCTGCCTTGAAATGTATATACATCTCCTTAAAAGCCTCTTGCCAGTTTTAGGAACAAGGGAATGTCTTTATCAAGGACCCAGGAGTCATTCCTTATTAAATAATTATCAAGGAAGATAACACTCTTACCTCCCAGTTTCTATGGTAGGATAGGGGCCTAGTTTAGGTAGGTGTCTTGCTTAAAGCTGTGAAACTACCTCCTGTCTTAGAGATATGAGGAAATTTACTTTTCCTTTGGGTAAGGCCAAACACAAGTAGCCTATGATCCCTTTAACTAGTTCTTAAAAACATTCTCGAAAGTTTCAAGAAAGGGTAGGTGAGGGAGATGCAGCCTTATTTGGAACCCTACTTCCTATGTGGTGACTCCACAATGGAAGCAAATCAAAGCAAAAAACGATAAAACTGCCCCTCAAGGAGTAAAGCAACTGAACCCCACATAAGTCATCCTAACCCTGAGGGTAGACACCAGAAAGATGAGCCCCCAAAATATCTTATTTAGAAAATCAGTTGGTATTAAGACCAGGAAAATCACAAAACCCCACTGTTAAAGGGTTCGCATGCAAACCCACTCATCCTGAGATCCAGTGCAAAAGCAACAGACTGAAAAGTGACTAGACCATAAGAAAAGGAAGATCCACTTACAAATTTTATCTATTTTTTAATGTTTGTTTATTTATTTATTTAGAGAGACAGACAGAGAGCAAGCAGGGGAGGGGCAGAGAGAGGGAGACACAGAATTGGACGCAGGCTCCAAGCTGCCAGCACAGAGCCCGACTTGGGGCTTGAGCCCATGAACTGTGAGATCATGACCTGAGCTGAAGTCAGACACTTAACCAACTGAGCCACCCAAGTGCCCCTAGATCCACTTACTAATTTTAAAGCAGCTGTCAGAGAGGTAAGAGACTGCAGGGACCTTATGCAGGGACAGAAATGCTGGAAGGTGCCACTTTTAACACCTTAAGCCTGCTAGCAATGGAGGAAGTTCTATCTAACTCCTATATACCCAGTGAAGTACTCAAACCAAAAAGCCAGGAACCATCCAGAGCACTGTTTGAAAAGTACCCTGGGCAGAGACATACCTGCAACCAGAATGGGCAAGCAGCTGGAGTCCTGTCCTCCTCACACAGTGTCTGAGCCACAACCAGACCAGGCAAATAGGCCAAGCCTCACTCATAGCTACCACCCTATCATAGCCAGTGGGCACACAAAACCACATGAGAGATACCTGGCTCTGGTGGCCAGGGATGCACACAACAGCTCCAACACAAGACAACTCCTTCAAGAGTTGTAGGGAAGTAGTCATTTCACCTAATATATATAGAAAAATATACAGAAGCAGGCACAGAGACTTAGACAAAATGAGGAGACAGAGGATATTGCCCCAAATTAAAGAACAAGACAAGGCATGGCCAGAGATCTACTATACCTCACAGAGAATTTAAAGTAATAATCATAAAGATCCTGGACTTGAGAAAGGAGTAGAGGACATCAGTGATACCATTAATACAGAGATAAGGAATAGCTTACAGATAAAGGGCTCAATAAACAAAATGAGAAACATGCATGATGGAAAGACTAGCAGGCTAGAAAAGAAGCAGAGGAGCAAATTAATGGTCTAGAAAACAGAGTAATGGAAAGCAATCAAGCTGAACAAAGGAGAAAGTTCTACAAAATGAGAATAGACTTAAGGAACTCTGTCACTCCATCAAACTTAACAACACTCACATTATAGGAGTCCTCAAGGAGGACAAAAGAGAAGAGGCCATAAAATTTATTTGAAGAAATAATACATGAAAACTTCTCTAATCGAGGGAAGGAACCAGAACAGAGAAGCCAAAAAAAAAAAAAAATCAACAAAAGCAAATCCACATCAAAATGCATTGTAATTAAAATGGCGAAATATGGTGACACAGAAAAAAAAAATTAAAAGCAAGACAAAAAAAGACTGTTACATGTAAGAGAAATACCATAAGGCTATCAGGGGATTTTTCAGCAGAATCTTTCCAATCCAGAAGGGAGTGGCATGTTATCTTCAAAGTGCTGAATAAGAAAAATCTGTAGCAAAGAATACTCTACCCAACAAGGCAATCATTCAGAATAGGAGATATAAAGAAATTCCCCCCCAAAACTAGAGGAGTTTGTGACCACTAAACCAGCCCTGCAAGAAATATTAAAGAGGACTCTTTGAGTGGAAATATCAAAAAGCACACAAAATAAAAGGATGTAAAATATGATACCATATACCTAATGCATGGCAAGAGGAAGGAATTAAAGAAACAACCATCAAATGAACATAGACTGCTATATGCAGAAGACATTATATACAAAACTAATGGTAAACAAAAATCAAAATAATATATAATATGCAGAAGGAAATAATCCAAATATACCACTAAAGAAAGAAAAATAAAGGATTAGATAAAATCTTCAGCAACAACCACAAAACAGGTAATAAAATGGCAATAAATACATATCTATCAAAAATTACTTTGAAGGTAAATGGACCACATGCTATCAGAAAAGGACACTGGGTGACAGAATAAAAAAAACAAGACCTATCTATATACTGCCTACAAGAGATTTATTTTATTTTATTTTATTTTTAATATTTCAAGTACATTTGCATATACTCCATTTTCCTTTTTTTTTTACATTTTTTTTAACATTTATTTATTTTTTGAGACAGAGAGAGACAGAGTATGAACGGAGGAGGGTCCGAGAGAGAGGGAGACACAGAATCTGAAACAGGCTCCAGGCTCTGAGCTGTCAGCACAGAGCCCGATGAGGGGCTCGAACTCACGGACAGCAAGGTCATGACCTGAGCTGAAGTCGGACACTTAACTGGGCCACCCAGGCGCCCCAAGAGATTTATTTTAGAACTAAACATACCTGAAGATTCGAAGTGAGGAATGGAAAAATATTTATCACACAAATGGATATCAAAAGAAAACCAGAGTACCAATACTTTATGAGGCAAAATAGACTTTAAAACAAAAACTGTAATTAGAAGGAAAAAAGAGGATACTATTTAATCATTAAGGGTACAATCCAAAAAGAAGACATAACAATTGTAACTATTTATTCACCCAACATGGAGCAACCAGATACACAAAATAATTACTAACAAACATAAAGGATCTAATTGATAGTAATACAATAAGAGTAGAGGAGTTTAACACCCCACTTATATCAATAGACGTGTCATCTAAACAGAAACTCAACAAAGGAACAATGTCTTTGAATGTCACACTGGACCAAATAGATTTAATAAATTCAGAATATTCCATTGTAAAACAGCAGAATACACATTTTTTTTGAAGTGCACACACAACATTATCCAAAAGGGATCACATAATAGGTAACAAAATAAGCCTCAACAACATTTAAAAATCTAAGTTATACCACGCATCCTTTCTGACCACAACAGTATGAAACTAGAAGTCAATCACAAGGAAAAATCTTGGAAAGAGCATAAATACATAGAGGTTAAATAACATGCTACTAAACAATGAGTCAACCAGGAAATAGAAGAAATAAAAATACATGAAAACAAGTGAAAATGAAAACACAACAGTTCAAAACCTTTGGGATGCAGCAAAAACAGTTCTAAGAAGGAAGTTTAGAGCAATACAGAACGACCTCAGGAATCAAGAAAAATGTCAAATAAACAACCTAACATTACACATAAGGAAGTTAGAAAAAGAACAACAAGCAAACCCTAATACCAGCAGAAGGAAGGAGATAATAAATATTAGAGCAGAAATAAATGATACAGAAATTGGGGTACCCGGGTGGCTCAGTCAGTTGAGCATCCGACTTCGACTCAGGTCATGATCTCACAGTTCATGAGTTCAAGCCCCCTGTGGGGCTCTGTGATGACAGTGCGGAGCCTAGAGCCTGCTTCCGATTCTGTGTCTCCCTCTCTCTGCCCCTCCCTGCTTATGCTCTGTGTCTCTCTCTGTAAAAATGAATACACGTTTAAAAAAAATGAAAAAAATTTAAAAAAAATCACAAATGAGAGAGGAGAAATAACAACCAATACCACAGAAATACAATTATAAGGGAATATTATGAAAAACTCAACACCAACAATTTGGACTACCTAGAAGAAATGGATAAATTCATAAAACATATAACCTACCAAAACTGAAACAGGAAGAAATAAAAAAAAATTTTGATCAGACGGATAACCAGCAATGGAATTGGATCAGCAATCAAAAACTCTCAAGAAACAAAAGTCCAGGACCATATGGCTTCACAAGGAAATTCTACCAAACATTTAAAGAAGAGTTGGAAGCAAACTTCCAAATTCAGCTTACGAGGCAAGCATTACCCTGATACCAAATCACATAAAAATATCACAAAAAAGAAAACTACCCGCCATATCCCTGATGGTCATTGATTCAAAAATTCTCAATAAAATACTGGCAAACCAAATCCAAAAATACATTTAAACAATCATTCACCACAGTAAGTGAGATTTATTTCTGGGTTGCAAATGTGGTTCAATATTTTCAAATCAGTGAACATGACACATCACATCAATAACAGAAAGGATAGGAACCATAGGATCATTTCAATAGACACAGAAAAACCATTTGACAGAGTACAACATCTATTTATGATAAAAACCCTCAATAAAGTAAGTTTAGAGAGAACATACCTCAACATAACAAAGGCATACATGAAAAACCAAGAGCTAATGTCATCTTTAATGGGGAAAACCAAAGCTTTTCCCCCAATGCCAGTAATAAGACAAGGATGTTCACTCTCACCACTTTTATTCAACATAGTACTGAAAGTCCTCACCACAGCAATCAGAGAACAAAATGAAATAAAAATTATCCAAATTGTTAAATAAAAAGTAAAACTTTCATTATTTTCAGATGACATATGACTCTATTTAGAGAACCCAAAAGACCCCACTAAAAAACTGCTAAGAACTGAAAAATAAATTCAGTAAAGCCACAGGATTAAAAATTCAGCATACAGCAATCTGTTCCATTTCAATACACGAATAATGAAACATTAGAAAGGGAAATTAAGAAAATCCTATTACACTTGCACCAAAAACAATGAGATTCATGACAAAATAGAAAATCTGAATAGACCAATTGGTAATGAAATTGAAATTGAATCAGTAATTAGGAAACAAAACAAAACAAAACTCAAATAAAAGTCCAGATGGCTTCATAGATAAAATCTACAAAACATTTTAAAAAGGGTTAATATGTATCCTCCTCAAATTATTCCAAAATAATAAAGAAGGACATTTCCCAAACTAGATGACACTGGGAAGAGAGAGAGAGAGAGAGAGAGAATGGCCAACATCCCTGATAAACTTATATGCAAAAATCCTCAAAAAATAATAGCAAACCAAATTCAACAATAAATCAGAATGACCAAGTGGGGTATATTCCAGGGATATAAGGATGGTTTAACACTCACAAATCAATCATGATACACCACATTAATAAAATAAAGGGTCGAAATCATATTATCTCAATAGATGCAGAAAAAAAGCATTTGACAAAATGTAACATCCATTCATGATAAAAACTTTCAACAAAGCGGGTTTAGAGGGACTATACCTCCACATAATAAAAGCCATACATGAAAAACCCACAACTAATATAATACTCAACAGTATACAGCTGAAAGCTTTTCCTCTGATAGCAGGTACAAGAGAAAGATGGCTACTCTCATCACTTATATTCAACATAGTATTGGAAGTCCTGGCCATAGCAATTAGATAAGAAATAAAAGGCATCCAAAATTGGAAACAAAGAACAAAACTGTCACTATTTACAGATGACATAAATTCTATCTATAGAAAACTTTAAAGACTATACAAAAAAAAAAAAAAAAGAACTAATTGAATTTAGTACAGTTGCAGGATACAAAACTAATGTAGATATGTGTTACATTTCTATACACTAATAAACTATCAGAAAGATCTTTAAAAAATCCCAGTTATATTGCATCACAAAGAATAAGGTATTTCTTATCTGTTCACTCATTTTTGGGTCTTAATTATGTGCATGCCATATCCCTGATCAAAGGTTACCAGTATATGAAATTTAACTGTATTTGCCTTACATTTTCTCTGCCTGCTCCTTTCCTTTGGTGTGAAAAATTTTACCAAGTGATAATGTGGTCAGTAGAGACTCAGCAAGAAAAAAAAAATTAAAAAGGAAGAAGATAAAGACCAAATATACTTAATCCTCAGGCAGGATACTTAAGTCCAGGATAACAGAATTAGCTCAGCACATGGTTCTAGAGGGTAACTGAATTGTGGTTTGTTGCAAAGCACTTTGGAGCTCTGCAGACCTAACTTTAAATCCTAGCTCAGCTACCTAATGACTCTGCAAACTTGGGCAAGTAAATTTTCTCTCTCTGGATCCCAAATTCTTTATTTGAAAATTATTTGTATAGGAATACCTGAGAGCTTTATAGGAAAATTTACTTGAGCAAGAGCTAAGAACTTTCAGTGGATTAATAAAAGCAACACAAATTGCAGCTCCATTTTCTTTCTTTTATTCTTGTTCTTCAAAGTCATGAGGAAAAGTCATATTGACTGTTTAGTCTCTAGCTCAGATATACCCAGTAAGGTACATGTGATGGCTGGTCTGGTACAGGGGCATAGGCACTATATGTTCATGAAACAGGTTTTTATCTATGAGAAAGTACCTACCTGGGAATTTTTACTCTATAAATCCCAGACTCATTATCCACAATGCTGAGCTAAACTGACCAATCAACATTAAGTGTCATCTTGGCTTTAGGAGTGGAGAAGTGCTTTGCTTCCATCGTCTATCCAGAGTATACTTGGTCATGTGCCAGATGCTCTCTTTAAAGTTCCCCAAACCCCAATGATCCTGAACATGAGTGCATGTATTGAGCTGCCATAATCACTAATGACCAAAGGCAAATAAGAGGAAAATGAGAGCATTAAAGAAACCTGACCCAATTTTGGATCCTGGCCAGATGTTCAAGGAGTGCCAACTGCTTTCAACACAGGTCACACCTGCTTAATTAACAGTAATAAGAGCTTTTGGAAGATCACAGGGAAATTAGTTACAGATAAATGATCTAGCAATTCTGTCTCAACCAGAAAAGGGACAGGATGCTATTTAATAACATGATCACAAGTGGAATTGCAGGTTAATGACCTTGCATTTTATAGTTTAATGGGGCACACACAGTACCAGGCTAAAAGCAAATGGGTTGTCAAATACAAATGTGTAGAGTGGCATTTTATAAATAAATTATTATAGTACTAATTGCAATTAAATTGCTGTATTTTAATATGGTCTAGTAATTAAGTCATGAGTGGCTTGCTGCCTGGTCCTTGCCTGAACTGGCACCAAAGAAAATCATTTGATTCAGCAAAGGTAGTTCTGAATAACTTTCAAACTTCTGTATAGGAGTAGAGGCATTTGGGATCCTAACTACCTAACTTAAAAAATGAGGATTGTTTCTTCCCCCCCACACCTTGGTTTTTTGATGGATATTTACAAAGGAAAATGCCACAATGAATTTGGTAAACTCAAACCCTGGAACCCTTCTTGCATCTCAAGAAATACCATAAATTGTTATTCTTCTTCTAAAATGAATTTTGCCCACTAAAGATTAGAGCCCTTCTCAGATCTAATTTCACCATCCAGAATTAGTGCTAGATGGATCCAGTACTAAAGAATTAGTACTAGAGTACTAATAAGGAATTAGTAATGGATGGATAACACCTTTGTTAGAAACCTCACAGCAGTTGTGAGCTCTGACTGTGTGTCATGGGATTCCTTTGGATCACTTGCCCCAGTCTGAACTCCCATTGCTCCTGTGTCAGCCATGTTATAGCACTGTTTTCCACATTTCAACTGTCCATTCCTTGTTCTTTCTTTTTAATATGAAATGTATTGTCAAACTGGTTTCCATACAACACCCAGTGCTCATCCCAACAGGTGCCCTCCTCAATACCCATCACCCTCCCACCCCCCATCAACCCTCAGTTTGTTCTCAGTTTTTAAGAATCTCTTACGGTTTGGTTCCCTCCTTCTCTTTTTTTTCCTTCCCCTCCCCCATGGTCTTCTGTTAAGTTTCTCAGGATCCACATAAGTGTGAAAACATATGGTATCTGTGTTTCTCTGTATGACTTATTTCACTTAGCATAACACTCTCCAGTTCCATCCACGTTGCTACAAAAGGCCATATTTCATTCTTTCTCACTGCCACATAGTATTCAATTGTGTATATAAATCACAATTTCTTTAACAGTGTGGAGGTTCCTCAAAAAATTAAAAATAGATCTACCCTATGACGCAGCAATAGCACTGCTAGGAATTCATCCATTCCTTGTTCTATTTGTGTGGTTTCCTGAGAGCAGGACCATGACCAGCATTTTCCTAAATCCTGAAATATACTAAGTCCTCAAAAATATTGGTTGGTTAAATGAGGGAAAGAAGAAAGAAAAGCTAACTCACAGCTCAATACAATCACTAAAAGCCAATCTGTAATGATTATGTAAATCAATTCTTATTTTAGTGTCTTCCAACTGCAAGGGTTTCTGTAGGTACAGAGATACATAAGTTAAAACCCTGCCTTCAAATTAAGTACAGTACATTTGCTAAAAAGTATATGCACATAAACATAAAATCATTTTTTGTAGGCACAGCATTGAGAAAAACATGAGCTCTCCAATCTTCACCATGATGACATGAGTTAAGTACTATTGTCCCCACTTCATATATGAGGAAACTGAGGCACAAAGAGATTATGAAACACCCAAGTTCTCTCTCCCATAAAATGATACATCAAGAGGCACTGGGATTCTCTCTCTCCTCCACTTGCTCTCCCTCTCTCATTCTCAAAATAAATAAAGAAGGAAGGAAAGAAAGGAGGAAATGCAGGAAGGAAGGCAGAAAAGAGAGAAAGAAGGAAACAAAGAAAGAAAATGGCACCGCTTTCTTCCCAAAGCCAAGTGGCTCCAGAGCCAGAACACTTAATTACCACAATATTTAACTTCAAAAATACTGTAGGCTTCAAGGAGCAAAGGTTATTGGTCTTTATGCATTGGGGAAACTGAAGACACTGTCAGAGCAGAAGTCAACACTATCTTGAAGGGTGACAGGAATCAGATGGAGAAAGAAAAGTTGACGTGTGAAGAGTGAAGAAAGTCAGGACTGGGGCAAAAGTGAACAGGGTGTGGCTGGAGCAAAGGACCATGGTGGAACACATGAAAAGCAAGACTACAGAGTTAAATTGTGGAGGACCTCACTATTCATAGTGAAGACACTTTCAGATATTCTTGACATCTGGTATTTGCAGCCGGAAACCTCTGGCCACCCAGCATATCTATGAGTGAGATTTCCTTACCAAACACCCATTGAAGCAGTAACATTTTGTTTCTCTCAAAGCCTGCCATGTGGTCTTTCAAGTAAGGTCCAAACAGCAACAGTAAATAGATAAATTCTCCCCTTTCTTTTTATACCCAGCCACACACGGTAATTTCCAGAGGGAAGACTGGCAGACACTGGAATCTGCTGGCTTTCGTCTTCATAAGGTTTCACTGGAAGTACTTCTTGATTTGCTAGTCCTTGGTATGTCAATGCCAAACTCCTATGACTGAGGCCCCAGGCCTTGGATAAGCAAGAAAGGGAAATTCTTGGGCATTCACCTCATTTATCAGTGTTATTTCCTATCTATTGTGGCCCACAAAGTTGGAAATAAAAGTCGTTTCATGAATCACTATTTTAATTACCAAGATGTTTTACTAAATTCAGGTAGTGAGTGACAGGGATGTTTTGAGACCTACCAGTTATGAGTGAGTTCCTGCTTGAAGAAAACAAGATGGGCCCTGTCTTGATGGTTGTCAGTGAAGTTGCTGTCTCTGGAAGGACTGGATTTCTGTATTAGTCTATGATCAGATTCTGCCTTGATGATACAGGCTTTAATCTGATGCAATCCCAATCCTTTGTGCTCAGCCTGACTCACTGAGGAGAACAACTCACTACAGAGCAGGCCCTGAACTTTAGGAAGCTACTGGACATATTTCACTTAGGGTCAACTTCTTCAGAAAAAATAAGGCAGGACAAGTGTTCTGTAGAGATGCTTGAAAGATGGGGTTATTTGGGAATCGTGGCTACAGGAATATTTTCGACTACTTCAAATTAATGTTACCACCAATTATACTAATTATAATAGCAAAGCTATTGTAACTATAATTATCACCATTATTTTTAGTATAATAATCTCTAGAAGAGAACTATGGCCATTGAGACTTCTGTCATGCTTTAGAACTATTAGTGTTCTTTGCTAAGCTGATTATCAGAGGACAATAAGTTTGACTTCAAAGTGATTGGAAAGTATTTGAGACGAACTTTAGGTACCTGCTACCTACGTACCTAGTGGGGTTTCCCCCTACCTATACCTCATACAGAGTTATTATTTTAACATGTAACCCCTCTTGGCTCACTACATCACCTTAATTAAATGAGGGAAAGATACCTGAGTTAGAGTGGACTGTCCACAAAATGACTATCTCTTGGCTTGGAAAGATATACAGAGATAACTGGAGTCACGGGTTGGGAATGTGAACCAACCAGAAAACACAGAAGAGAATTGCAGATGGTGGAGTTTTAAAGTCTTGTGATTTTGAGGTTGAGGCTGCTATTACCAGCCAATATAGACACAGAATTATGAAGGAGTAAAATCTAGGAAAAAAGCAGATGAGGAAGAATAGAGCAAAAAAGAACCTACGTGCAGAGGGTCTACTGAGGCAAGACAGAAAGAGGTGAGATTAAGAGAGCATCACATAGCAAAACTGCCCTTCTGGAGATTTATTTCTTCATCATCCTGAAGTCTTGTGTTTGGCTATTGTCAGATTGCCCTGAGAGCTCTTTGTAGCCATATAATGGCCCCTCATTCTACTACCTTTATTTGAGCTTGCTGGTCTTCCTTGTCACAAAAGTAGACCTAACTTGAAGAGAAACCCTAGGTTCACTCAGTAAGCAAACTGGAGTGGAGCCAGTTTGGAGAAGTCAACTAAACACACAATTGATTTTCCTAAATTTTTACTTTATACTGGTCACTGTTATGAGAATGATCCAGAAAAGCTATAAGGAAAAGTATCCGTAACACCTGGGAGATTCAGGAAGAAGCCATTTTGAATCTAGCTGCACTCAGGAAAAGACACAGTGCATCTTCCCCTCCACTTACTTACTATGTTATCCTGGGCTAGCTAGGCAACTTTTCTGAGCCTCAGTTTCTGTATCTGTGAAATGGAGATAGGAACATTCAATTTGGACAGGTTTGAGACAGACTAAATATAAATATATTTATATTTAAATATATTTATATTTATATAGATTCCAATATAATTCTTGTCATGAACTGGAAAAATTTAGCCCTTTATCTTGCTGGACAATTTGTGGAGTATAGACTAGTTTCACTTTCCATATTTTCCCTTAGCTCTGTGCTCTTGCATACAATACAACTATATAGGAGTCTTGAATATGTGATATTTAGTAAATGGTAATTATCATCATGTTGTGAGTGATGGTTATCAGGAAAACAACATATATTCATTTAAAGAAGCTGAAAATAACATTTTCCCTAGAGAAAGTCATATAAATGGCAATGTAGTTGAAGTGAAAATTAAAAAATATATCTAAAGGGTTTCAGCTAGCTAGGAAAATCAATCCAGTTCAGTGAGTTGTCAAAAGAACCAATTACAGCTCATTGGTTATAACAGAAAGTGGTTTACACTTACCTATTTCAGATTAATTTTTTTTTTAACTTGATAACTGATCAAATTTCACCCTAAGTACCAAATCAGAAGTAGGTTGACTTGGAATATCCCAGCTTTTCAAAGATATGCTACCATTCAAAAAACAGTTGATCTCTGTATGATGTGGAGTACATAATTCAAAATGACATGAAATGGGGGGAAAAGCCTTTTCTAATTTTATGAACCTAAAGGATAAATTTTGCTGACAGATTAATGGGTTATAACCTGCTGAAGTCCTTCTGTTGGAATGTTCAAATGTTGCCTTTGAAGACAAGACAATCATTTAATCTTAAGGCCCTTCAGATGATTTTTCCTTAGGATTTGATGAACTGTAAATCTGTCTGAAAGGAACCTATTCAATTTGACTCAAAGCTACAGGTGGTAATGGTCTGAGGACCTGAGTTGTAGCAGCTCTAAGAGCGACATAGACCTTCCCGAGTTGTGTTTTACATAGAGGACAGAAATCCTGCTGTAATGAAATAGTCCAAATTAGAAATAGGATGGAGGCATTATCTGCAATTTCTGATCCCCTTAGAGGGGTCCACCTTATAAAATTGTTAAGCAACTCAAGCCTCAGAACACAGTGACAACTGCTTAGTCACCCTGTGTTCTTTGTACAATAGTCAGAAGATGTGGAAATAAAAGAACTCAGAAGCATAATTCTCATTCTCAAAGCAAGGGAATATGACAGGTAAAAACAGTGCCTTAAGAAAACACTGAAAATTGGTTAAAAGGTATCATCCAAAAGACAAGTCAGAGGAAATGCTTTTATATCCAGGGTTGGCAGATCTCAAATCTGTATTTAAAAGTTTCAGAGTTAGCAAGTTCAGTAAAAAACTTCAATTTAGTTATTGACAGTAATGGGGTGGGAAAAATATAATTTTTCAAGTTCCACTAAATAGTTCCCTTAGTTTTTATTCTCTTTCCCTCTCTCTACTTCCTCTGCTTCCAACTTCTAAAAAAAATGTTTAGGCCCAATAAAGAAAAACAGGAATAAGATTCCTGTGACAAAAGTCCATAAAGGTTTAGCAAATCGCTTGACACTAAATTCTCAACAAAATGTTCCTCCCTTCTTGCTCACATAGCAAGAAGGTCTTTTTGAGAGGTTCCTATTGAGTGAGGTAGAAGATAAATGACTAACTCTGTCCACCGACCTGCGCCTGAGGAGTCTCTGATAGAAACCTATCCCCTCCATATGAAAGGACATTATTGTCTGGGTAGTAAGGAGAAATCCCAGCTAGCTCTATCTCAGGACCAGCCTTGTGTACACAGACAAAGAGTGATGCCTCCAGCTGGTTATTGTACATGTTCTGTACCAGGCAAAAGGTAGTGATTATCTAGAACTAAGCAGAACTAATTTTGAACTTCATAGGGCAAAGTACTTTTTCTGAACTATATATAAATATATACACACACACACACACACGCATACATATACATGTATATGTATATATATACATATATATTATAATATATATCTAATATAATATAAATATATAAAATATATAACTAAAATGGAGTGAAAATATCTAGAAGATTATGGGAAGATATTAGTGTAATGCCTGGTACTTAATACATACTTATTTAGAGGGAAAATATTAAGTTAGTAACATCTCTGTGTGCAGCAATAGTCCAGGACTCTTTCCTGTATAAGAGGAGTTTTTTCGGGAAAGTGGAGAGTCCACTGATGAAGAAGCAGAAGACTGGATACATGAAAAAGAGGCAGGGATTCCCAAGTACAAACTTTGCTAAATTTTGTAGATTTCCACAAGTCACCAAAAATGTGGTATCATTTAAGAATAATAACTAAAGAAAAGTTGGCCATTTGCCATATGTTCTATTCTCTCAAATGTGTGCTGAAATGAAAATACTGCAAAATCCCCTGTAATGCTCAGAATATGGGATTCCAAGAGCTACATGATGGATAAAAGAACTCAAAATTCCAAACTGGATAGAATAAAAATAAAAGATCCAGCCATAATTCTTGATAGCAAGAAACTAAGAAAAGGAAACAGGAAGAGGAAAAAACAAAACAAAACAAAACAAAACAAAACAAAAACACAAAGAAAACAAAACCATCTAATCCTAAGGGCGGTTTTCTGTCTTTTAGCTCAGTGCATCAAGGTAATCTGAATGTACTGAGAGCTATGAACAGCCTACGTATGTTTTTGTTTCCCAACACCTGCCTACAGTTCTCCAGACTATGAGACTCCAGAGATTCTACAAACACAAAAGTGAGTTAGTAGCTAGACTTCCTGACCTTGGAGTCAGACAGCCTGAGTTTGAACACCACACTGAACCCTTAGCAGCACTGTGACCTGGGGAGACATTCAACTTCTTTAAGCCCCAGCTTCTTTGTCTTAGAGAAGAACAATACTTGCTCACCTTGTAGGACATGAAGATTTTAATGGGATGGTGCAAATTAAATCCTAAGCCAAGGGCTAGATATAGGAAAAGTATAAAATTAGAGTTCTTTTTCAACTTTAATACTTATATAATTTATTATTATTATAATTGTTTCATCAACCTTACCTGCCTCATCAGGCAGCATGTAGAGATATAGTAAATAAGCATGTATTGGAGAATACTAAAAGAATGCCTTTAGCATAAACCAGACTCTACCCTTATTCACCCAGCTACACCTTCGGGTTTAGTTAGGTTAATGGAACCCTGGTGCCACAAAACAAAAAAACAACATCAATAACAACAAAATCTAATTCTGATAAAAAGACAGAGATTTGGAAAATAAGATTGAAATACTTATTTGTATCCAGAAAGATATTCCCTATCCTTTTGCCACACACACCCCCAACCCCTTGAAGGAACATCTGTAAATAAAATCCCCCTAGCAGTGGATCCAAAAAATAAACAGAAATCCTTTTCACTATCAGGAAAAAAAAAGAAAAGATTCCAGAGTATCTAAAATTGAACATCCGGGGGTGTCTGGGTGGCTCAGTCGGTTACGCGTCAGACTTGAGCTCAGGTCACGGTCTCACAGTTTGTGGGTTCGAGCCCTGCATCAGGCTGAATGCTTGACAGCTCAGACCCTGAAGCCTGTTTCAGATTCTCTCTCCCTCTCTCTCTGCCCCTCCCCCACTCATGCTGTATCAAAAATAAACATTAAAAAAATAAAATTAAACATCCCTTTCCTAGACATGAAATAATCCATTTCTCTAAGAATCTGTTGTTGTTTGTTTTTCAGGGAGGAGTGTTATTTCAAGGTCAAAATATGGTTGATTAGAATGCATATTGCTACTGAGTTCTTCATTTCTTTATTTTTATTGGACAGGTCTAGGAGATACCCATACATATATACATTCATACACAGTAATATAAAGTTATATTCAAAATTTTTAAATTCTAAACTACAAATTAGTAGGTACCTTAGTCCAATCCATATTTTCTCTTTTCTTATAATAACTTTGTACAAGCTTTGATCTAAATACTTTCTTTTGCTTGTTTTTATGTAGGATTAGTTTTGTTTTGTTTTTTTCTCCAGAGTTTTAACAAGCCTGGTTTAGGAAAGCTCTTCCAATTCCAGAGTTCCTTTTACTATTATTCTTGTTTGGTGTTTTAAAAAAGTGTGTGTGGGAGGGTGTTTTCCACAAGGTCCTGAAACAGAATCTGTTCACCTGTCTCACTGCATTCTGGACCTTTGCTTTCCTTTGTTTCTATTGTCCCTAACCTGCCCAATTTTGGATCTAAGAGTTTCCACTCTATGGGGAGCCCAGTCCTACGAGTCCTGTTGTGTTGATTTTGAGGAGGCTACAGGCCCTTTAGAACTTTCTATGGCATGCTTCTTACCCTCAATCAGTATTAGAGAGAGTGACACCCTTCCCACTTTTAGATGCTGTTGCTAAATAGACCTTCTGTTCCTTCCAGTCAATACCTGTTGAATATTTTAGGGTGCTTCTAGTCTCATATTAGTATTAATGGCAGTTCTGATGTTTCTTCTTCACACAGACACCAGTAGATGTTTATGATTACTAGTCATATATTACGTTCATCATTAGCTCTTGTATTTTGCAGTTTATGGCATAACTTTACCACCTACTTTGGCTATAAATGTTACCTATGAGTTTTGGTTTTGCTACTTAGCTTTTCTCTCTAATTTTACATGAGGATCCAGTGATATTGAAAAATGTCATTGCCAGATTTCCAGAATTCTTACCATTAGTCTTAAAGTCCCCACACAATCTCCTTTTTAACTAATTATTTTAATAAACTTTTTAAGTTTAGAATAGTTTACAATTTACAGAGGTTTGTAAAAATAGTTCAGAAAGTTCCCATATAAGCCTTTAAAAAACTTAATCATGACTTTGATGAGTTTGGATAATTGCAGACCATTGATACAGCTGTATACCATCCAAATCATGTGGTTTTCATCTTGCTAGCACTGTCTCTCTGGCACATTCTTCCTTCCCCTCTCACTTGCTCACTCTGATGAAACATGTTGCCATATTATAAAGTGTTCTATGGAGAGGTCCATAAGGCCACTGACCAACAGGTCCTGAGAAACTGAATCCTGCCAAGTAGGATGTAGATCATTCTCAGTTAAGCCTTGAACTGACTGGAAAATAAACAAGGAAACAAACAAACACCAGAGCTAAAGGACCAAGCTAAGCCACACCTAGATTTTTGACCCATAGAAAATATAAGATGACAAATATTTTTGTTTTAAGCCTCTACGTCTTGGAGGAAATTTGTTATGCAGTAATAGATAACAAACACATGGAGGGAACTCTGCTAACAACTGGAGATACTATAGTAATTGCCATGGCTGCACTTTCATGGCACTTGTGCTCAGAGCTGCTGATGATTCTATAGTAATTCATGGCCCAGGGATCCCCAGTTTTCTTCTATGGATGAATCCCTGCAATTCCCCACATCACAAAAAAAAAAAAAAAAAAAAAAAAAGAAAAGAAAAGCTAAATAAAAGGAAAGAGCATCTTCTCACCAGAAGCTTGCATTTTTCAAATAGGCTTGAGGAAAAGTTTAGACATACACTCACCGCATGTTTGACAACCTCCTCCTGGTTAATATTCATAGAAACTTGCAGGAATCCCTGTTAATACCTAGATTGGAAATCTCAGAGCCAGTACAGTAGCCATGGGGCCTGATTTGCATCCATGAATATGCAGCAGCACAAGCCCCTTGCTTTGGATTTCTGCCCTATGTCGGGTGTCAGTATTGTATGTATAGCTGTTGACTTTCCCTTCCTGAACTGAATGCCCAACTCAGGAAATAAAGTCAAAGCTGGAGAACAGCAGATAGCAGCACTTTTTCCATTTTTCTATTGCAAAAGGTCATATTGGCCTCACTAGTCCCTGAACTGTTTACTCTTGTAAATTCTGGAAAAGTTGCTATAACTTTGCAGCTTCATCTAGACTTAAAGTTTGAGAGATAATGAGTAAACTATTTAACCATAGTCATAGCTTTTCTAATTTGCTCAGAATCAAAAATAAAATACACAAATAAACAAAAATAAACAAACGGTGAAATATGTGATTATTTTTAAAAGATAAATCATTCCCTTCCAGAGATTCAAGAGAGAGATCAAGATTACTTGATCATTTCAAGTAATATTATTTTCATTTAATAGTTCATTTCAAAAGATTCTTATCTACATGATATTAAGAAGATTGTCTAGGGCCCATTTGCTTTTTTGTAAGACAGACTCATTTCTTAGAAGAGAGTATCAGTCAAAATGTATATATTGGAATCACCACTATCTTTTTCATTACCACTGTCTTCTTCCTCTTGGATTCCTTTGATGGGAATGCAGGATCTTTAAAATGTAATGGGTGCCTCCTTGGGGACAGAAGTAGGACTTAGGGCCTCAGGCTGGATTTGGTGCTGGCTAAGCTTCATCACCAGGAAATAAGGTATAATTTCCTCCCAGGTCCTTGCTTTCAGAGTGTCACTACCTTGGCTACTTTGCCAGTAGTCTGAAAGGTCAATTGGGCACTGTCTCAGTTCTTTGAGATGCTCAGAACTAAATTTACAGTCAATGGGACATTGCTTTAAAAATGTCAAAGGACCTTAAAAAAGACAGTGTGTCATTTGGTAAACAGGAGCATCGTTGCTGTCAGATTCAAGGAAAGAAGTAAAGATTCAATCTAAAAATGATCTGAAAAAGGCAACCTACTATCTTAGAGCACTCACTGTTCACAAATATTATCTCAAATTCAGTTATCTGCCCCAGGAGTTATTTGTTATTGTGCTTATTTCACAATCAAAGACACTGAGGCTCAGAAGGGTTAAGTGACTCGCTGGGGTCATGAAGGCAGTAAGTTGAAGATTCAAAATGCAAAGCCATGTGTGTTTGACTTTCATTTATGGGCTCTTTCCATCCCACTGTGGTGGTGGAAGAGATGTGCATCTTGTCGTTCGCTCCATCTCTAACTGACCGTCAGCATGACCTTGAGCTGTACATTCTGTTTGGCTGGGCTCTTCTGTTATGTGAGTAAATGAGTTGTTTAAAGTACAAAACTCCTGGGGTCTCTTCAAGTAATGAGATCCTCTCCCTGTGTCCCAAAAGGGTAATGTGGCCCAACAGAAGGGTGGAAACTGCAGCTGCAGTAGGGGCAGATGGAATAACCACAGAGGGAATAATTCTAGTTTTCTTTAAAAGAGCTTTTCACTCTAGAAAGAACAATGCGGAGGCTCACAAAAGTCTACTCCAAACTTGGCTGGCTTAGATTTGTCTTCAGGCATGAGAAATATGCTCTGTTTTAAGTGTGTATGAGATGGGAAGGGGTGGTCTCTTTAGGCATCATGTGATTGACAGGCCCATTCCCGTAGGAGTCTATGAGACTCTAGTTCTAATCTTAGAGCTCTGATTAGCAGCATCACTTGCTTAGACAAGCAGTTCCAACATCGCTGATGCTCAATTACTTCAACTTCACATGGCAACCATGGGCATCTGTTTCCCTATGTCCTCATTTGGATCTCATGAAGTTAAATGGTAAAAATCTGATGAAAAACTGTCTTTAAAGGATAATAGGACCTGAAATATGATTACAACTAGAAAATACTTACAATATAAGAACTTAAGAAGATGTCAGTGTCATCTATTTTAATAATTTACATGTTTTCATATCAATATTCTGTGTAATTTTTAAAATGCAAACATACCCCACAGAACACATACTATAATAAATGCACCTACATTAAAAAAATTTTTAATGTTTATTTATTAGAGAGAGAAAGAGCATGAGTTAGAGAGGGGAAGAGAGAGAGGATCTGAAGCAGGCTCTGAGCTGTCTTTGCAAAGCCAACATGTGGCTCAAACCCACAAATCATGAGATCATGACCTGAGCCAAAGTCAGATGCTCAACTGACTAAGCCATCCAGGCACCCCCTATATGCACCTACATTTAATAGTGTTTCTCAAATTTTGGCATGAAATACATGGGTAAGAATACATGGGTATTTTAAAATCAGAACCCTGGGCCCCACTTCAGATTTTCTTAATTAGAATCAGAATTTCATGGTACAGAGTTCATAAAAAAACTTTTTCAACCCATTCTCCAATTGGTTATTTGGTCTCCAATCCACATTTTAATAAATGCTACACTATCTCCTACTCTACATATTGAAATTGTCAGCTATAATCAGGTATTTTTGGTATTTCCAGTTAATCTGGGCCCTTAGAGAAGCTCTGATATGTCATGTTGGAAGATCCTGCCCTTGTGTTGGAATACAGGTTTGTCAGAAGCAGATTACAGAGATGGTGGTAGTAACTGATATTCATTTAGTTTCTAGACTACCAGATAGGTAAATGTGGTAAAGAATGGTAAGCTAATCCACAGTGTTTAGGAGTTCTCTCTCTCCTCTGATTTTCAGTAAGTGCAAAGTTATTTCTGCATCTGAAAATAAAGCTCAAAATAAATCTTAAAAAAATAAGCAAATAAAAATTTTAAAATAAAGTCTCAAGTAAGATCAATTCTCCTCCCTATCCCTACATTGATTCCTAACAATCATCACGGAGGCAAAGAATAACCTGAATGTATCTGCTCAGTTTCTAATACTTTCCCCAATGTGCTTTCATGGGCTTAACTCAGGGTAGGCACAGGAAGGGTAATGGTTCCATGTATAACAGGAGCAGCAGTCAAGCTAAATTACTCAGGGAACCCCAATACATGGCCTGGTAAAAGCTTCTTCTTGCAGAAGTCAACCAGGATTGGCCCCATAGGTAAGAACTGAACATTTGGCTTATAATAACTATTACTGTAGTCTCCAGAATATCAGATCTCCTCTAGAAGCAATAAGGAAATACAGTTGTTAAGAACAAAGACTCTAGAATTAGACTTGCTAGAACTGATTCTCAGCCTATTTGCTACTTGGGTGACCATGTACAAGTGATCTTGATCTATATAAAAGAGCCTTTGTAAATTGTAAGTTGAATGATTTTAATAGGAACAGTGGTTGACAACCCTTATTGATTTGTTTAGTTGAAATAAAGGGAGATGGTGACACCTTCAAGAGTTTTAAAGAGCACATTTCTTTTTTCCAAGATTAGCTGCCTTAAACCAGAGGTTTAAATGAAAAAGTTATGGCTCCATCATCCAATTATAGAATATCTGTATTCTAAATTTATATTTTATTCTGTTAACATATATCCAACAAAGTACATTCACTGACATGACAAGTTCCTTAAATGTGATTGGGCACTAAATGTATGACTAAAAACTTATACAGACAGAACATGCAATTTGCACCAACTCCTGTGTTAAGTAAACTAATCTAGGAAAAAAGATATCTCTTTGACATTAACTTATTAAATTTGTATCAACAACATCTATTGAGTAAATATCACCACCCATTTTTATAGGTGAGAAAATGAGGTTTAGAGAGAAAATAAATTCCCCAGTCATTTTCCTAATAGGTGTCAAATTGAATTTGAACATATAGTTATTTAACTCTCATGATATGCTTTATTTCATAAACATGAGCACAGGCACATACATATCTCCAAAGTGTTGCAGTTGAGAAGAAAAAAAAAGCACAGCTATCAAGCGCTATCTGCAGAGGGTTGATAAGGAGGTGATATCTGAATTATGTTTGGCAGTGCTAAATGATGATGCCTTCCTCTTCTCATTGCCACTAGAGCACAGCAAAGGGAAAGTTTTTTGATGATAAATGCAGGTTCTTGTTTAGCTCTGGGCACTGACATCAGCTTATCTGCTTTCTTGATCTAGGAGGGCTGGGCATGGAGGAGGGTCCCTCATGAGGATGACATCAATGTTAAATGAGCACATCCCAATTTACCACTGCCAAATACTCACTGGAGGCATGAGTCTGGTTGTGGTATCCTCTAGTAAAGAACTTTAAAAACTTCTGTACTTCAGATATTACAAATAAAAATTGCATAGTAATATTTTATTTTCATTTTTACTAGATATTGAAAAGATAATATCTGCTCCCTTTACATACACTTTAGTGTTTTTTTCCATTGTCATCTGACCTCCATAGTTTCTAATAAGAAGTCATGAATTTTTCAAGCCATCGTGTAGGTAATGAGTCATTTTTATCTGGCATGTTTCAAGATTTTCTTTGTGTGTATGTTTTTCAACAAATCAACTATTATGTTTGGGTTTCACTAAGCATTTAAATTTGTAAGTTTATGTTTCTAAATTTGTGAAGTTTTCACCCATTATTGCTTCAAATTGATTTTTTCTGTCTTTCTCTCACTCTTTTCCTCTAGAATTCAAATCACATATATGTTATTCAATTGGTTATTTTTTTATAGGACTTGAGTCTTTGACTTTATATCCTTCTATGTTCTTTTGACTGTATAATTTCTACTTATCTGCATTCCAGATTTTGACTCTTTCTTTTTTCATGTCTTTTCTGAAATTAGTCTTATCCTGCATGATTTTAATTTCCTTTCTTTTTAGTTTTTTAATTCATTTTATTGTTTTTATATAGTTTCTACTTGCTAACTTTCCTTTATTCCTTATTACAAAAATACTGTTTAATTTTATTGAGTATATTTATAATAAAGTGTTAGGAAATTTTTGCTCATTCCAACATCTCGATCATCTGGGGGTCACTCTCTGATGAGTGTCTTTTCTCTTGAGAAGGGGACACATTCTTCTCTTCATAAGTGGAATAATTTTGTTTTATATTCTACACATTGTGAAATGTTGTAAATGTGTTTATTCTTTTATATGCCTTTGAGTAGTGTGTGTGTGTGTGTGTGTGAATAATAGACAATAAATTGGTTGGACAGACACTCTAAATGAAATTTGGGAATCTCAAATCTCCAGTCAATTTTTTTTATCTTTAGCTTCTGTGTTTTCTACACAGTTGCATGTTTCTGCACTGGAAATCTAGGCAATAGTTTTTTGTTATTTCATTTCTCTGACTCTTGTCTCTGGGATTCTCCAGTCACTTTCTAATAGCTATGAGGTAAGGTTACCCCCAAACTCTTTCTCTACTGTTTCAGGCCAGATAAACCTTTTTTTTTTTTTTTTATTGAAGCTTTACCTTCTTTCCATCACACCAATTGTGACATACCCTTAGGTTAAAAGACAAAAAAAAATTAGAAAGTCACTCTATGCTGACACTTTCACTCAAGTGTTACCCTACTTTATAACCTGTCTTGTTGGGTTCACTTTCCAATATGTCTAGGTATTTTTATTAAATTTATACAGAGTTTATAGTTGTTATCTTCAGGAGATTCAGTCCATTTGGAGCTTACTAAATCACACCAGAAAAAAATGTTCTCAATTTTAAAAAATATATATTTTTACTTACATATTACCAGATATAAAATAATAACTCTGAGACAACTTGGCGAAATGTAAATTGTACCTGTCTTTCTCACTGGCTGAGGTAGACTTGAGAGCCCTAGATATATTTTTTTTTAAAAATGGGCCAGATGCCATCTATAATTCCAGGGACTCAGGAATACCTAATTCTCACAGAAAGGGTATTTCATTTGTGGCAAATGAAAATAAGTGAACTTGGATTCTCAGTTGCTAAATTAAAATGTCAACTTTGAATTTAGAGTTCAAAATATCTAAAGATGATTATGACCAATGTTAACCCCAGAATTCATGGATAAGACAGCACAATTATAAATTTTAGCCTGAAGAAACAAACAACTAAGGTTTAAAAGTTCTAGACAGAAATGTCAAACGTATTCCAGGAAGCCCTTCACTCTCTCTTCCTCACCTTCCTTTAATTAATATCATAATTAAATATTTGAGTTTAAACAAACTGCTTAGAACTTTATATTGGTAATTTATTCATAAGAGTTCTTAAAATTTGAATTTATATGATAGATTTTAAAAATATATTAGTAGCTAGATATTTTTCAAAGATTTACAAAAAGAAAAAGGCAGGGGAGAATTGTTGGTATCCAGGCATGCATTCTGTGTGCTCTTGAAAATCTCATGTTCCTCTCTTTCCGTCTAATTCCTAAGGCATTTTCTACAGCTAATAGGGATGGTCATGGTCATCTCAAGTTCTACACCTGAAGAAAGAAACATGATATTTGGCATAATCTTGCCCAGCTATATGATGTATAAAATTAATCAAATTTAACAACATAACAAAATCCCTAGTTGCATGTTGGCACTTTTAATACCATAATAGCTGAATCCTGTTTCCAGAAGAGGCTAAAGAGAAGAGTCAGTTACACTGGAAAACCTTCCCCCAACACATATATGTCCTTCCTCTCTCCTCTCTCGCTCCCATGTAAATGCCAATATTTAGAAACCTCTTTAAGGTAGAAGTCAACCTTATAGTAATGTCCAATTCCTGAGTAAGCACTGGTGCAGTTATCTGATTTCCAATATCTCAATTTGCACTGATTTTCACAAAACAGAACTCTAATCCTATTACTTCCCTCATCTATACAAACATGGTTAACATTTTCCCACTACCTCCAAAATCCTCAGGCAAGTCTCTTTATGATTTGCCTCCATGTTATCTTTCCAGGTTAATCTTTCTTTCTTATCATTTATAATAGCAAAACTTCATAAATTATTACACATTCATACAATGGAATATCATACCTTATTATTATTTTTTTAACGAAGAATTATTCATTATAGTGTTTTGGAGTTATCTTTAAGATACATTGTTAACTAAAAAAATAGAATCAATAAATACGTCTATAAAAGTGAGAGAAAAGAATGTCTGCTGAAGGATACAAAATCTAATCACAATGGTTTCCTCTAGGGAAGAAAACTGGATAGCTAGAACTGGAGGTAAGTAATAAAGGCAGAATATTTGCTTTAGTACGTACCTATTGAATCCTGCAAACTATGTAAGCATTATCTTGTAAGAAAACAAATATAGTCACATTTAATTAAATATAATTTCAAAAATTAAATTTAATATGAATCATTGTCTTCTTGAGTTACCATTTTAGAACTATGTGCTCTCAGCAGGTTGTAGGAGAAGATGGATTGAATTATAAGCTCAGAGAATGCTTGTGTGGTTTTCAGCCAGCCACAGACAGAAGGGACAACAATGGTGGACAGAAGATGATAGGAGTACCTTGATGAGCTGACAGGGGGGAAGTGCTTTCCTATAATTGAGAGGCATTAGGAAGCTACTCTACAGCCACACCCCTTTTGAATCATACTTCATGTAAAATAAGAAATAATGAAGATAAAGGCAGTGTTAACAATTAATTCAAACTATGGTTTTCAAGACAATTAGGCTCTCTTATAAAAAAAACTTATTTCAAATATGATTTAATTATGGTAGAATAACTAGTACAAAAGCTGTTGAGAATTTATATGTATTTAGTTATATTTGCACTAATGCCCTTTCACTAATAGGTTTTGAAGATACTTTTTAATTAATGCCTTGATCTTTGTCAATACGAGTGAAGCAAAAACACTTACATATAAAAAACACTTATTTATTTATTTATTTATTTATTTAATGTTTATTTATTTTTGAGAGAGACAGAGCATGAGTGGGGGAGGATCAGAGAGAGAGGGAGGCACAGAATCAGAAGCAGGCTCCAGGCTCCGAGCTGTCAGCACAGAGCCTGACCACGCGGGGCTCGAACTCACAAACTGTGAGGTCATGACCTGAGCCGAAGTCAGACACTTAACTGACTGAGCCACCCAGGCGCCCCAAAAAACAGTTTTTTATATGTAAGGAAATGGTATGCTGTCAAGTCTAAAAAAGAAGCAACACGTTTATCTGTCTAAGCTGTGCCAAAAATTTGACAAAATTCAGATCTCAGAAAACTTAAAGGATAGCCTCTGAATTTCACATCTGCTATCAGATCACATCAATAAATCAATTATGTCAGTGATTCAGAATATGGCTTAAGATTCACTCAAATACACCTGACACAGATTCAAGCCAGAGAGTCATTCAAAAGGAATAATTTGACCTCTCCCTAAAAATTCTTAAATAGAAGCATGAGACTGTTACTTTGTCTCGTACAGAATCACAATTGTCACATAATATAAATGGGTTTAAGTTTAAATACTTGCCCCATAGAAGGCCAGTTATTATGGTGAGGAAGACGGATGCCACTTGGATATAAAAATCAACTAACAAAGCACATAACTTATAAAATAATAATAGGAAAAATGTTTGTGAATGCACCATGAACTGAGTTTAGGGTTTCACAGAGATTATTTTATGGCTTATTTTATCCATAACAAAATCTTCATTTTTGATAGCATAAACACCCTGAAAATCCTTGGCCTCTTCAAACTGTCTTTACTAGACACAATAAAAAATTTCTCTACAAGGCCAACCCTCAGTTAATTTCTAGCAATGACAGAAACTCTTCATTCCCTTTTTATTTTGGAAAAAAGAAAATTATCACTATGCCCCATGAGAAGTACAGCCTATAAATGCCTGCTTGCCCTTTAGAAGATTCTACATTTTATGGAGTATATCCGAGGAGGGAAACCACTACAGGATCTCGGAGGAGAAAAAAGGGTAACACAATGGGATTCTCCCCCCTGAATTCTTAGAGTGACAGACAGGTCACAGTGGCTGTTGCCTACAATTACCCTTTAGAAACAACTGGTCAAACTATTCAAAACAGTATACTGACCCCTAAGAATTATATGCAGTTAACCGAACCTATTTCTAGGTAATGACCTCATGTTAACAGCAAATGGCACCCACGGCCCATGTTTTTCTTATTTATGATTTTACACCTTCACAGATCAGCCCATTGGTTTCGATGAGCTCACTGGGTTTCTCTATTTTTTGCTTTTTTCATAGCCCTTAGAATGAGTCAGAGATTTTCAAGTGATAGACTCCCTCCTCTTGCATGACTCATTAAATTAATAAGCAAAGGATAGTGAATCAAGATGAGAGACTGAACCCATGGATCTCAGTCATCTCTCCCAAAATCACATGCTGAAAAATAAAACTCTAAAAATGCTGGAAAACAAAGATTTCTAGAAATAGAAGAAAATAAGGAGTGTTGAAGGATATACAACAAAAGAAATCAGAATAGAAAAAGGAGAAATTGCAAAGGAAAACTACTCTGGGAGTGATCAAAGGACCAAGAATTGCCAAACCCTGAGGATATTAAGTATCATAAAAGAGAAAAACTTAATGAATGAAAAACAAAATGATTCCCAAAGAGAGACAACATAGAACAAATTGTCAAGGACATTAGAATAAATAAAATCACTACCATAAAAAGAGGTTATTGGTTGCAACCAATTAAATATGATGAGATCTTTTAACACATAGTTCTTATAATAATATGAAATAAGGGAATTAATTGATAAATGTTACTAAAATTTAGAAGAAAAATATGCAAAAGCGCAAAGTAAGATTGGCTGGTATTCAAAATTTGTATGTTAAAAGCCACCTGCAAATTAGTCTTGGAGCTGCTAAAAAGTCAAAGCAAATAATAAAATGTTAGCTACCAAAGTTACAGGTTCAAAACATAACAGAACAAACAACTGATAAGGAGAAATAGTATCAAGTCTCATAGTGGAACCCGAGAGAAAATTCTCCCATGGTTTTCATAAAAAGAAGTTGCTCATCAATATCCCTATAATAAAAGAAATAACTGTATTCATAGGAAGGTTTGTTAGCACATCCCTTATGTCAAACAGTATTTTTCAAAATATTTATCCTCCCTCTCTAATATCCAGGAACTTTGTAATTCTTGATTTTATGATAGTTGTTTAGAGGAAGATCCCAGTGGTTTCTCTGGGAAATGTACAGTGTAACAACCCTATTTACAAGCCTCACTGGCTCTGAGGTCAGCAAGCAAACGCTCCTTTGCCCTGGGCTTCCTATAGAACCCAATGATTTTTTTTTAACTGTCGCCATGGATTCCTGGTCAGAGATGATACCACTGAAAAAATAGAGAGTACTTGAAGTCTCTAATAGGAATAAATGCTATTTATGTAGAAGAGAGATGATAGAAATGGAGAGATGGAGCTATAAAGAGAAAGGTTAGTATTGCCGAAAATTAATCCTGGAGCACCTGCTTACCTAAGATTACT
Source organism: Panthera leo (assembly GCF_018350215.1). Classification (NCBI taxonomy): domain Eukaryota; kingdom Metazoa; phylum Chordata; class Mammalia; order Carnivora; family Felidae; genus Panthera; species Panthera leo. The sequence continues at coordinate 65,857,350 of NC_056689.1, forward strand.
TAGACAATAGAAGGGATTGTTTTTAAAGTTGTGATAGTATGAAAAATATAATTAAGCTTATTATGATAAGTAATTTGCTATCAAATTATACATATTTTCTATGCAAATAAGAGGAAAATTAGGAAAAGAAAAAACACAAACCTGCTATGTGGTTTGAGTGTTGACAGCTTTTATAAAAAGTAAAATTAAATCATGACAATTTGATCTTACTTCTAGGGAGCTTCTGGTTAATAAAAAGAGAAAAAGTAAAAGATGCAGGCAAATTTTTTTATATTGGTTTCAGTCTCAAAAGCTGAGTTTCATAGACACCAGCTTTCCTAGTCTGCCCCCACCCCAAAGCCTTTTCGACAAGAAGAGAATTCAAAATTATATATATATATATATATATATATATATATATATATTCTACATTAATTTAATCACTGTATGTGGGCCCAGCTCCAGTGCATATTGGAGGCTCAACCAAATTGTCCCTACACAAGAAAGAGGAAGTCTTGCCTGGTCTAAAGAAAATAACTAGTCTAAAAGGCTGACCTCTGGTCATTGCTAATATTTTGACTCCCCATATATGGCCAACTCAGACAAGATTTAGTCTGGCTTTGATATTCATAAAGATTTAATCTAGAAATAACAGGAGGAACTCATTAGTAACAGGGAGGAAGTATCCTGGATCTGAATAATCAGTCCATTTGCAACAAAGCATTAGTTTGTGGCTAGACTTTCAGGAAGAGAATTCACTTCTGCAGAAGGAAGGGATGGTAAGGGCTACATAGCATGTCAAGGATCAGCCAAGTACACCAGGACTCAGAGCTAGACTTTGTTTTCAATAGGAAACCCAGGTCCAGGATAAAGAAACCAAAATAGGATATGGCAGGAAGACCAAACTCATATGGCAGGAAGCTGGAGTTAAGCTGGTTGATAGTCTAAAAACTAGTACACAAAAAGCAAAACTAATTCCAGACTTATGGCACCAAGACTCATCCTACACCTTATAATTTGGCGTGCTGGGAAATGGCTGGTAAATGTCCTATCCTGGACAAGAATGTCTCAGGAAGTAGGTAAGGCATGATCTAGAGGTAGAAAGACCTAATAACTGCAGCTGAGAGGAGATAGTAGAGTAAGGGCTACATGTCACTTCTCTATATAGCAGATACCCAGACCATGATAAGTCTGCAAGTATTTCAGAGACAAGAAGAAGGAGAAGGAGAAGGAGGAGGAGGAGAGGAGAGGAGGAGGAGGAGGAGGAGGAGGAGGAGGAGCAGGAGGAGCAGGAGGAGCAGGAGGAGGAGGAGGAGGAGGAGTAGGAGGAGGAGGAGGAGGAGGAGGAGGAGGAGAAGGAGAAGGAGGAGGAGGAGGAGGAGGAGGAGAAGGAGAAGGAGAAGGAGAAGGAGAAGGAGAAGGAGAAGGAGAAGGAGAAGGAGAAGGAGAAGGAGAAGGAGAAGGAGAAGGAGGAGGAGAAGAAATAGGGACGAAGCCAGGGAAGCCTGGGCTTATGACACTGCTCCTGAGTGAAGGAGGAAGAAGACTAGATGGAACTGACCTAGGAAGGTCCAGCAAGGTCATTTGTGAGTTCTTGAGCCAAGGTCAGCGTTCAGAGGTGTCTTGGATCTCATAGAAGCGGCTTGCCTTGTTATACTGCTGCATTCTATTATTGGCTTGAAGGAGTCCCTGAGAAGTGTGGCCTCAGCACAAACAGGGATGTACCTCAGAGAGCAGCAGCAATGGCCCTTGTCCAGTTATGTTCCCTGTAGTGGGAAGGCTGCAGGAAGCATTCTTATGGCTGTTCTAGGCTGAAACAACATAACTTTTTATTGTATGTTTTAAGCTCATTTAACAATACCTAAGCTTGCCTAACACCTACATAGCAACTTTGAATGACTATTGGGTAATATAGACCAATTATATATAATCTCTGTTTTTAAATGAAACAGACATAGAAAGTTTCCAAGTTAAGTTCACCCAGCTAAAAAGGGAGCAGGTTGGTATATTAGATGAAGCAGCCCAACTCTGAAGCCTGCTTGCCTAACCACTGTGCCTAAAAACTGTCCACCTTTATTTGTTGGGACACTATCTGCTGGGGATAGAAAAAAGAAACATCCCACAGGTCCAAATGCAGAATTATCCCTATTACTATTAATTATTTCCAATAAGGTTATGTCTAAGCTCTTAAATTTTAACAGAGATTTGTATATATTTCATGAATTGCAGGAATTGTTTTTCCTATAGATACTAAAGCATATTGGATAGAGGGAAAAAGTAGTCTTAGGTATGGGAGTTCAGGTAATAACTTGGATCAAAACCAAAGGTTTTGTCACCATCATATAAGATTATTATTATTTTCTGTTCATGAGCAGAAGAAAGTCCTACGAAGGAGGTGTAGGCAATAGTAGACAATACCAATGACTTTTAAGTCGAGAGATATAATAAAATATTATGTTTATTTTACTTGTTATGAAATAAACTAAGAAATATTGGACTATTGAACTCAGCGTTTAAGAGATGATTATGAGCTATAACCATTATTTCCCCCATGTATTATTCCCAGCAATACAGAATTTATTTCATTTTACTATAGGCTACTTTTTGGTATATTCAAACAAATCTGGGTTTGATGAATTATTTTGTAAGTGCTGGACAACCAAGCTGGTACCTCCACATACAAAGTGACTGTGATTTAAGTAAATGTATTTTTGATAAATGAGTTCTGCCTGAATGATTTATCAACTTAATGTGGCATTGCCCCACAATTGTGCAGCACTAGGCTGGTTTTGTATCTGAACCTTTTATTGGAGGCTGAGAAAATGAAGGAAAAGTATGTTATTTCAAATTGGAGGTTAGTAAAGAATTACTTTTGTGTAAGTTGACAGTGTGTGACTCAAGTAACAGAAAATAAAGAAAAAGCATTGAAAGCTCTACTTAAATCTGCATTTATAGAAATAATCTGTGATTGTTGAATCAAGTGAAAAAAAAATCCCATTAGATTTAACTGAGCTTACTTGACTCTAAACCAAAATGGGGCTGTCCTATCATCAACTTTTTTTCTCAGGGACCACTCTACTTATGTGTAGTCAGCTAAGCATTAAGAAGAGTTAAAAAATAAAAAGATGGTCCATATAATTTGAGTGGGTAGAAATGCTAAGGAGCATACTGAGCCTATCCTACAACCAGCTTCAGAAAGATGAAACTGTAGCAGTTTATAAGTTTTAAGATACCTCATTAACTCATAGGTCTCTGTGGCACATGAAATTTAATGAGGTTAACGTAAGAAACTCTTAAATCCAGAGAACAAACTAAGGGTTGATGGGGTATGGGGGAGAAGGGAAAGTGGGTGATGGGCATTGAGAAGGGCTCTTGTTGGGTTGAGCACTGGGTGTTGTATGGAAACCAATTGGACAATAAATTATATTAAAAAAAAGAAATAGTAGGTTAATTTTATCAATTTGGAACCATATCAGAACTTCATCAACATATATTATTACATAATTTTAGCCTATGTCAAATATAAACACAGCCAGACATTAGTTGAAGTGGTAAAAACAGATTTCATGCAGTAAAGTGCTAAGCTTCATAGATTAGTGCAGATGTGACTAGGTCTTTTAAAGGGGGGTAGACAAAAGAAGAGAGTGGGGGACAAGCAGGGACTCAAGGAGAGTCAGTTAAGTGAGAAGTTACAAAGGGTTGGTCACTGTATGTGTAGTTCTGCTGACTGGCAATTATCAATGTTAGGATCCTATCTGCCCACAGAGACTGGAAGACCAGGCCTTATCCTTCCTGATGATTCTATTTCAAAGGAATGACTCTGAGTTCCCTGAGACACTTCAGAGTTGTAGGAGATATGTGTACATCTCAAAGAGACACAAAAAGTATTCATAATCATAAGATCTTTCTTATTAATTTTTCTAAGAAAGTGAGATCAAGTAAGTTCTCCTGGCAGTGTTGAGATTTATCAGGCAAGCATTTTAATGGGAAGCCAGGAAATTCTAGGGATATGACCTATGCTGCTACAAGCCATTCTAGCATTTGGCCCTCTGTTAGTAAAGAAGTTTGGACAGAAACATTAGATGACATTATATGCCAAGTGTTCTGGAATTCACACACAGCCAAGGAAGTGATAGGCACAGGGTTCTTAAGGCAAAACACTAAGATCTGTTTGGAATCCTAAACATAAAACAATGCAAACTATAGGATACCTCTTTTAAATTTTTTTTAATATTTAATTTATTTTTGAGAAGGAGACACAGAACCTGAAGCAGGCTCCAGGCTCTGAGCTGTCAGCAAAAAGCCCAACCCCGGGCTCGGACTCACAAACTATGAGATCATGACCCGAGCCGGAGTTAGACGCTTAACCCACTGAGCCACCCAGGCACCCCATATTGTTTTATTTAATTAAATACATATTGAAAATATTTTGTCTGATACTATGCTAGTTACATGGGTTACAGTGGTAAATGATAAAGAACTGTTTCACGTACATATTGAATTTTAATCTACCGGGTGAAACTAGTATTAAAGCAATAATGGCACATATAATTAATAAATATTGTGCTTCTAAAAATAGAAACAAGTGGATATTATGTATCTCCCAATGGAAGTACACAAGACCAGTTATAATATATTTCTTGCCAAAAACTGAATGTGAATCTGAAAAAGACTCTAAAACTAAGCTTCTAAACTTCCCCTAAAGAAGAAGATAATACAGGAAAAGTGGTAACATATTAAACAACACCATGAGGATGAATTCAGCAATATCAGACTGCAGAGCACATTATGGGGTAAATAAACTAGATTTCTTTTAAAATTAATGACAAAAAGAGCATGGGGAACCATTATATTAAAAGATTCTTCATATGGAGATAGTATCTTGATTCTGAAACAAGGTGTGGGTAGGGGACTAAGTATGCATTTGATTCTACTAAGAAAATATTGACTATTCATAGTTCTGTATTTAAAAATAATTTTTGTAATATTTTCTAAGATACCTATAAATTAGAGGCTCATACACTTATTTATGAAATATCATATCTGGTATATACTGCAAGATATTCTGGGATAATTATGCCAATCTCTTCATAGTTCCAATGTGGATGAAGATAGACCATGAATGAGAGGGACTTGCAAAAAGAAGCTGATTATATAGGTGGGGATATAAAAGCCTTATTGAGGGTTTTGGGCATACTCATAAGAAATGGGAAGTTAACAAAAACTTTTAAGCAGAGAGCGACAAGGTTAGATTTAGCTTTGTGGAAAAAACACTCTCTTAAGAATGAATTGGAGGAAGGAAATGAAGAGGCTACTCAACTCTGTACTCAAGAGGTGAGTGATAACAGTGATATGGTAAACTGAATAGATTAAAAAGATACTTAGATGGTAAAATCATCTATATTTACAGTGCACTAGATACAGAAAACTGTCTAGAAAGAGAGACCAAGGATAACTCATATAATTCTAATTCACACAATCTAATGCTTGGGATCATTCACCAGACTGTTGAAGAATGTCTGAGGCATGTTTGAGAGGTATTGAGGTCAGTTCTGCACTTAAATTTGAGGTCTTTTTGTAACATCCAATGGGCTAAGTAATTAGTTTTGTGTAATAATCTATAACTTAGAAAAAGGGTTTGGATTGGAAATATGATCTTGAGTCTCAAGAAGATGAGAAAACAGAAAAAATTAATGAACATAAAGCAGGTCATGATTTAAGCTCTGATAAACACCAGGCTTTAAGGTCCAACTAAAGAACATTTCTTCTAGGAAAGGTGTAGGAGGTCCCTGAAGTCATTGAACATTCATTGTATAGAAAATATAAGCTGGGTAACATAAAAATCGTAATAAAAAAAAAATAGATGATGATGAATGAAAGAGACTAAATGAATTGAAATTCCAGAGAGATCCTTTCAAAGACAACCGAAAATTTCATGCTGATTTCTTCCCTGAAAGCATTTGCTGTTCCTGTGCTTGGACTGAAGATCAGGTCTGGCCTAAGCAAATATATAATACTGAGTGATGAGAAACCAGTAAATCTTTGGTCATCATGTGTGCCTAAGGTGATAATCTAGAGTCTTGAGAAATCTGTGTCAGCAACCAGTTTCCTCATTCCTCCACTGTGGGTCTGTGCATGGAACACTGTAGGACCACATGAAAAGCAGATCAAAATCTCATGTAATCTTACAAAACTTCATAGGAAAATTCTCACTACAAGAAAGATGTCTACTTCATATATGCATCTAATATTGCCATTGGGATAATTTACCAGTGTTGAAGCTACAGGAGTGTGCAAAATAAGAGTGAATGTCAAAAAGTTAGAAGAGCATAACAAACTCCTTCAGTCTTTCAAGAATGAGAAGATGGATATTTGTTAGGTTATCAGCCAAAACAATAGGAAGAATGTACACGAGAAACGCTGACCAGACATGTGCTGAATCTTAGTACAGTTGCAATATATCACACATTGATTAGGGAGAGTTGACCCTCATTTTACTTAAAGAAAGGAGAGGGGGACTATCTCTGAAGGGAAACATCACTGGAGCTGCTACACGTCTATTATTCATAATATCTGCCTTAAGTTTAAAAAAAAAAATTACTAAATACACAAAGAGGCAGAAAGCATGTGACATAAAAATGAAGGAAAAAACACACAATAGAAGTAGACTCACAGATGACTCAAATATTGGAATTAGCTTATGAGGAATTTAAAATAACTATGATTAATATGTTGAAGAAAATACAGGATGATTAGACCATATGGGTAAAATATGGCAGTTTTCAATGGAGAATCAATATCCACCAAGAATTAAATGACAATTTTAAAACTGAAGAAACAATTGGAAAATAAAATCCACTGGCTAGGTTCCATAGAAAATAGAATACAGGATAAGTAAACTTGAACTTTGATTAACATAAAATCTCCAAATTAAAACACAGAAATAAAAATAATGCAAAAATAATGGGAAAAAAGTGTAAGAAGCATTAGAACAAATGAATAAAAAGGCTACATCAGCATAGATTATACTGTAAATGAGAAGATACACAACAGTATGAAAAGCCTTGTGCCAATACAGTTGACACTATATAAAATGGCCAAATTTCTTACCAAAATTTATCAACATTGACAAATGAAGATTTTTTTTAAAAAAGGGAGTAATTCTGTGAAGGAACTTAAATTTATAATTAAAAAACTTAAAACATTGATCCTCTCTCTCTCTCTCTCTCTCTCTCTCCCCCCAACTTGTTCTCTCTCTCCCTCTCAAAGTAAATAAATAAACTTTTTAAAAATTAAGGGGCACCTGGGTGGTTCACTCAGTTAAGTGTCTGACTCTTGATTTCAGCTCAGGTTGTGATGCCACGGTTCCTGAGTTTGAGCCCCTTGTTGGGCTCTGTGCTGGCAGTGCAGAACCTGCTTCAGATTCTCTCTCTGTGTCTCTCTCCCACTTGTGCACCCTCTCTTTACTTTCTCCTTCTCGAAATAATTTTTTTTAAAAAAGCTTAAAACATCAACAGCAATAACAATAAAAGCAACAACAGCAAAACAAAAATACCTAGACAAGATGGATTCACAGGATAATTTTTACCAATATTTAAATAATTTTACACTTACTCTTTATAGAATAGAAAAAGCATATTTAAGTGATCTTTGAAATCAACACACTATTGACTTAAAAATCCTTCAATGTTATGAAAATGGAAATTGAAAACCAGTATCTTCCATAAATACACATGCAAAAATGCTAAATTAAACAATACCAATCAATAGTAAGCCATATGACATTATGATCAAGTAGTTTTTATTCCAGGTATTTGAGATTGTTTTCCCATTTGAAAAATCAACCAGTTTAACCATATTAAAAAAGCTAAATATAAAATGTATGACCATCACAGAAAATCCAAAAATATTATGTGGTGAAATTTAATACTCATTAATGTGAAAATTATATGAAAATATTAAGAATACAGAAAACTTCCTTCATATGATAAAGGGAAACTATAAAGTGCTCTAGAGCAAGCATCATATCCAATGGTAAATATTGAAAACTTCCTCTCAGACTGAAAACAATATAAGAAAATAAAAGAGAGATTTTTAAAAATAAGTCAGTTTTGTTCGTCACTGTCTGTCTGCAACATAGCACTGTGCCTGGCATTTAAGTTTTCAATATTTAATTCATCAATTAATGTTCATGCCTTACTTTCCTTGACCTTGGGATGACATGAAGAAGAAAGTATAGGAAAGACTTTTTCTCTATAAAAACACGACATGGAATCCTAGAAGCTGCCTAAGTTGCTTCAGAGTTTTTTTCACACATGAGATGACATCTAAAAAATCACAATAAAGAATTATGAGAAATCCCATGGGAGGAAGGGTCAAAGTAACTCTAACACACAGACCTTTCATATCCCTTGATGAGTGTAGCTGAAAATACACTTTTTAAAATAGTTTAAAAGTTCCATAGCAGGCATGAAGAAAAGAATTATATCAGAGAATAATTTTCCAAAGATGGTAGGCATCAATTTTCTTGCAACCAGAAAATAGGTGTGGAATTATCTCCATACTAACAGCTATTGAATTATTCCAGCATAATATTGTTAACAAAAGACATGTATCAGGCAGGAAAATGGTCTCTCCTAGAACTTATTTCAGTAAGACATTGACCTAACACTTCTCACATGTAATATAGAAGAGACTAGAGTACAGATTACAGTGTTGGTTGCCTAGAGCTCAAGAAAAAAAATAACTTTCTGTGACTGGTAATTACTCCAGTCTTCCTGGGGAAAGATCTCAAGTCTAATTTCATTTTATAACATAACATACATAATTTATGAGAGCCAGCTGACATTTTCATGTCTTTGATATCAGAAAAATTTTTCAAAAAATTTTGTTGTCTTTCACATTAATTTCAGCAACTAAATATAAGATGTTTTGATTTTAAGCTCTGTTTGCTAGCAGGAAATTTTGGTGATTCACTGCCTGGTTTTCTTCTCAAGGGAAATAAGTGCCCAACATAAATTATGAGAGATAGTGGTTAATTACTGTAGGATAAGGAGAGATGAGACATCTCACATAGCCTGGTTGGTCACCTGTGCCCACCAGATCCAGTATAAAGAATCCTCATACTGTGGTGGCTGGAATTTGTCAAGAGTTGACAGCCATGGCCTCCCCCTTGGTCGTTCTGTCTCCATTCTTGCTTATTGTAATCCATTATCCACTCAATAGCCAATGAGTTTTTAAAACAAATCAATTTTATTTGTAAAATAAAATACCACATTTGTTTTTACTTGTTCTTGTTCGTTTTTACTTTGATTTATTTACCACATTCCTTTTTTTAAAAAAATTTTTTTTAACGTTTTTTATTTTTGAGACAGAGAGAGAGAGACAAAGCATGAATGGGGGAGGGTCAGAGAGAGGGAGACACAGAATCTGAAACAGGCTCCAGGCTCTGAGCTGTCAGCACAGAGCCCGACACGAGGCTCGAACTCATGGACTGCGAGATCATGACCTGAGCCGAAGTCAGCCGCCCAACCTACTGAGCCACCCAGGCGCCCCCTACCACATTCCTTTTTACTCAGTAGTAAAAAAGAATGCACCATTGATAATATAGTGTGGATAATCTCCAGAGAATTATAATGAGTAAAAACATGCCAATGTAACCAAAATGTCTATGCTGTATGATTTTATTTTTATAACATTCTTGAAATGACAAAATTATAGAAATGGAAAACAGATTAGTGGTTGACAGGTTTTAAGAAAAAGGTGAAAGTGGGTGTGGTTATAAAAAAGCAATATGACAGACTCTTGTGGTGATGGAAATATCTGTACCTTCACTGTATCAAAGTCAATATCCTAGTATGGTTTTGCAAGATGTTACCATTTGAAAAATTGGGCAGGTGTACTTAAGATCTCTGTATTATTTCTTATGAATGTGAATATTCAATTAACTAAAAATAAAATGGCTAAAAAAATAAAATAGTACATTTAAATTTAAATGTAAAAAGAAACATGGGATGAAACTTACAAAAGGCAAGAATACAAAAATATCAACTAAAAGTTGGTATTTTATTTTACAAATAAAAGTCTATGGAGATGTCAATATCCTGAGTTTGTGTAAATATATAGGGTATTATGCATAGATTTGATTAAAAGGCATTACTACAGACATAAATATAATTTCGAACTACATGTCACCTGAAGGATGATGTCTCAGAGGTGTGTATCCTGTGGCTTCAGAGGAATGGAAGCTCATACAAGAGCTAGAAAATTAAGTTTCCTTTGTCCCTACATGAAGAAGTTACTACAGTGTTACTGAATGTGTGAATTAAAGATGGAACATATAAGATAGGGAGAGGTTCTAAGAGATTCTTAGCAAAATTGGAAAGTAGGTGGCACGTTAATCAGATAATACAAATTCCAATAAACACTACCATGTTAATGAATTTAATAAGGATTATAGTTTACATTTGAAATGTTTCATCTTTGTTACTCATGAATGTCTCTGAACTATAGGGGCTGGATTCCTCAGAGTTCCATTTCCATACAGGATGTGATCCCTTTTTGGATTTGTAACAGTTGGCCATCTTGAAATGATCACCTGTGAGGATATAAACTACTTTTTGGGGAAAATACATATGTGATTTACAAGTCATGTTGCAGCTATTCAACTCTCAGAAAACTTCAATTGCTGCAACTTCAAAACCAAACTTTTTGCCTCAGCACATCTTTGTTACCCTCGATCCTGTCATGGACGTGCTCACTTACGCTACATTTAAAAATTTCTCAGTGTCTCCCTAGATCAATGTAACAGAATAGAAAACCCAAAAATCAACCCCCATTATAAGGTCAATCAATCTTTAACAAAGCAGGAAATAATATCCATGAAAAAAAAAAAGGTCTCTTCAACAAATGGTGTTGGAAAAACTGGACAGCAACATGCAAAAGAATGAAACTTTCATACCCTACACACAAAAATAAATTCAAAATGGATCAAAGACCTAAATGTGAGACCTGAAACCATAAAAATCGTAGAAAAGAACACAGACAGCAACTTCTTTGACATTGGCTATAGCAACTTCTTTCTATGTATTTCTCCTTAGACAAGGGAAACAAAAGCAATAATTAACTATTGGGACTACATCAAAGAAAAAGCTTCTGCACAGCAAAGGAAGTAACAAAACTAAAAGGCATCTTACAGAATGATAGGAGATACTTGCAAGTATCCAAAATATATAAAGAACTTATAAAACTCAACATCATAAACCAAATAATCCAATTAAAAATGGGTGGAAGATATAAACAAACATTTCTCTTAAGAATACATCAAGAATGATTACAGAAAAGATGCTAATCGTCACTGATCATCAGGGAAATCCAAATCAAAACACACCTGTCAGTATGGCTAACATCAACAACACAAGAAACAATAGGTGTTTGTCAGAGATGTGGAAAAAGGGGAACAGTCTTCAACTGTAGCTGGGAATGCACACTGGTGCAGCCACTTTGTTGAACAGTATGGAAGTTCCTCAAAGAGTTAAAAAAAAAAATAGGACTACCCAATGATCCAGAATTATACTACTAAGTATTTACCCAAAGAATATAAGAATCCTAATTCAAAGGGATACATGCACCCTGATGTTTATATCAACATAATCTACAATAGCCAAATTACGGTAACAGCCCAACTGTCCAGTGACTAAGGAATGGATAAAGAAGAGGCTATACATGGAATATTACTCGGCCATAAAGGAGAATGAAATATTGACATTTGCAATGACATGGGTGAAACTAAATAGTATCATGCTAAGCAAAATAAGTCATTCAGAGAAAGACAAATACCCTGTGATTTCACTACTATGTGGAATTTAGCAAACAAAAGTTGGGGCACCTGTGTGGCGCAGTCAGTTAAGCGTCCAACTCTTGATTTTGGCTCAGGTAATCATCTCATGGTTCATGAGACTGAGCCCCACATTGGGCTCTGTGCTGAGCCTGCTTGGGATTCTCTCTCTCTGCACCCCCACCCCAAAATAAACATCAAAAGAAACAAAAGAGCCAAGGGGGTAAAAAAAAAAGAAAGGCAAATCAAAAACAGACTCTGAACTATAGAGAACACACTGATGGTTACCAGAAGGGAAGTGGGTAGATGTGTTAAACAGATGAAAAAAAAATTCTCAATATCTTAAGCACATTATCTATAAAATGGTAATAATAGTCACACTTGTTTTTTAGTGCTGTTGTGAATGAGAAGTAAAACATGTAAAGCTCTTAACAGAGCCTGAATTGGTAGAGCAAAATATAGATAGATGTTAATGTTCACTATCATGATCATCATTGATCATTCAAATTGGTTTCTTATCTCCCTGATAATTGACTTTTCTGGAGGAGAAGACCTTGATGCTTTAGGAAAGTAGCCCTAACATAGTCTTTCCTGACTGAGTTTCTTCAGCATAATCAGGATGTTTTCAAAGATGAAGCCAATCTTTCCACTTTATTTAAATGGTTGAAACACGGCCCAGAGCATAAACTGAAGCACATTCTACATGGACTGGATAAGAAAGTAGCTAAATGCACTCAAGGTGACTTGGTGTGAAAACCTGACAAATGTTAGTACTGAATTTTAACTGGTATCAGCACTCATAAACCCTCTGTCAGAAAATAAACTTATTGAAGAAACCAATCTGAAGGATTATTACTTAAGTTTGAGTTATATTTGAAATGATACTGGATTATGTTTACTACTTCTCTTCAGGGTCTTGACATAATTAATTCTTGAGAGTACTGAAATCCAAATTTCCTGTTAAGAAAACTTTTTTTTAGACTCCATATTTAGCATACTTTAAAATAGCTCTTCCCGCATTAATGAAGATTATCTATGTGTGTCTTTTCTTAAAAAAAAAAAAAAAAGCTGACTGCTATCCTACATAAATATTTATATCTAAGATTATCATGACATCTAACTGCAGCATACCCTTTGGGTTTCCATATTTCATTGGAGAAGACTTGGTTATATCTTTTCTTCCCATTCGTTTTTGTGATTCATTGATCCCTATGCTCTAGTTCTGCTTTAGCAGGATCTAGAAGGCAATTAGAAAAAAAGTCTGGAATGGATTTGTACTGAATTTGCTCCATAATTGACAATCTGTTTAGTAAATTTAGCTCCCTCTAATCTTTTTAATTTTACTGTATATATCAATCATATGGCCTCACTTACCTTAACCATCATAAGTGAGAGCACATGATATAAACAGGCCGATGAAGAGTATGCTATAACCATACCTTCCTGCAACACAGCATTCTGTTCAAAGATGACGTTAAAGTCATTTTGGGGAACTGACATAATAAACATAAATAATTTTACCCGAATGACACACTTAAACCAGAATCATTACTTTAAGGAGTCTAATCTCCAAGAATGCTATGGTTGCTATTGGATAAGGAGCCTCCCCTAGAAGGAAAATGAAAAACAGAGCCAAGAGATGCAAGAGACAAAGTCTGATGACATAATCTGAACTGTTGGACCTACTCATGCCTGAAGTTAAACCCACCTGTTGCTCACCCAATGCCAAATCTAGAAATGTGCCTTCTACTGCCACACATACATTCAATCATGTGTCAACTATACCTCTGAAATGTCTCTTGACTCTCTAGTTTTGTCCTCTTTCTCATTTCTACTTATCAATTCAGGCTCCTTTTGCTTCTCACCTAGTTAATTCAATAGTTCCAAATTTCCAATCTTTTCTCCCTCTTCCAAATCCATTCTCCAAACTTTTATAATCATCCTTCTGTATCACCAAGTGTGATTTAGTCATTGATGGTGCAGTGCTCCCCATTGCCCACTGCAGGGATTTTTTAAAGGTTGGGCCTTTTATTTGAGCTGTGGAGGGAGCAGACTCATTTTTTCTGCTGGATGTGAATCCAGGAGAAAATAGCCTTGGGCATGCCAGGCAGCCAATTTGTGGGTAAAGCGTTCCAGATATAGTTAACCCAGAGAAAATACTAAATGAGTTAACACTGAAAAGTGGAGAGGGAGAGAAAACAGACCCAGGAAACATGTTTTGAGCCCCCATATCCAGCTGTTCACAAACTCATCCTGAATACTATGACGGGGTTGGTCTGAGAAGGGGCTGTGGATTCTGATTTTTAAAAGCATACAGGTAATTTTCAAATAGGTGTTCTACAGATGACCCTTTAAAAACCATGACAGACTTTGCTGCCTGTGACTGACTACTGACTTGTACTTCACCATGCTGCCTCTTCTGTTAACTAAACATTTCATCTCACTGTTAGAGCCAAGTTAATCTGAATTGTGAAACTTCTGAACTAAACTCTACCACACAGTTTTACTGGGCCTGCATACCTGAATGTATGCCAGATACTTTGTGGAGTGTTTTAAAATGTTATCCTTGACACATCAGTTCTTGAAGAAGTGAGTTATATGTTATCTTACACAGGGAAGTGAATATAAATTTCTATCTCCTCTCTTTGAAATGATGACTTAAAATGCACTAACTTCATTTTAGGTACTAAATTTAAATCAACATCCAATGTTTTGTTTTTTAATTTCCTCTTTTAAATTTTTGATGAATATTTGAATATTTTCATATTCAAAAATATTCAAGAACTCCTTGAAATTTAATGTTTCCTGTAATATGTGTGTTATACTTCAGCTAAAAGTAATACAATCTGACATCAAAGTGTTAATCAGAGAAAAAAAGATGAAAAAAATGCACTAAAAAAGCAGAATTGTACAACTAAAATGAGCTCTCCAGTTATGAGCAGAAAGAAGATGAGAGTCCATGAATGACAGACTGATTTAGAGATAGAACAATCTGTGGACTACATAAGTTTTCATATATGGAGGAAATAAGAAAAGTTTGGGAAAGAAAGTGGATAAGAGAAATATCTGTGTGAAAGCAAATCTGTAGATAACAAGATCTGAGCTGTTACAGGAATGAAAGACCTAGGTTGAAAACCTAGGTTTTATCTCCCGTGAATTGTATTTTAACTTATACTTCTCAGATGAGCAGAAAATGTAGTTGGAGCAGAGGAATGACAACAGGCCAGGAGATATTCTGATCCCGCCATCTTTCTTTTATTTATTTTCTGAATAAGCTATGTTAGTATTTTGTGCTTCTCTGACCCCCCACTTTCCCTATAGAATTGCACTGTGTTGTTCTCTGACCATCATATATAAGATAAGCAATTAATCTACTGTGAGTTCAAATATCAACTGTGTACTTGTTACTGAGCAAATTATCACAGCCCTCTGAGACTTGGTTTCCTTATATGTAAAATAGATATGTTAAAAGCATCCTACTCACAAATTTATTTTGCGGATTAAATTAATGTTACTTAGTATGCAAACACATGTAAAACCATGACTTCCTTGGATTAATCATTCTAATAATATTGACCATTTGTATGAATTGGACATCCTGATAAGCTTTTAACTCTTGATGCTTCAAGTTTCAGCCTATTATAGTTTCTCCAGGCAATAAAAATGCTCTACTTCCTCACCAGGTTAATTACCTTAGGAAATGTCTTTACTCATTCCTCCTTCCTTTTATTCTCTATTTAGCTATTTCTCCTAGATTTATCATGGCTATCTTTCTCCTGATGGTGAATTTGAAGGCAATTATTCATTATTCGGCCCAATATGCCTAGAGAGGAGTTAAGGTCTTAAAAGAATTGATTTTACTCATCTACATTCTGAAATTAAAAAGTATATCGCCACCTCCCAGGAACAACTGCCAAGAAAACAGTAGTGACAAAGACTTGCATTTGTGATGTTGCTGTGCTGTTTATACCATTTTGAAGAGATTTACTTGATTAAAGAATAGAGCTGCTGAGCTTAGGCAAAAGAGGAAAGTAGCTGTAAGAAGTCATTGAGACTTCAAGACGTGATTTCATATGTATTGGTTGCATGAATTTTTTCTGTTCTCTGTGAGGTGGGGTAAGAAAAATAAATAAACTGTTAGGAATGTTTCAAGCAAAGTCTTTCTCTAAACTTCTCTAGCCATCTCAAAACTATGTTTTCTGCATGTGCCTGGGTGGCTCAGTCGGTTAACCTTCCGACTTCAGCTCAGGTCATGATCTTATGGTTCATGAGGTCAAGCACCATGTGGGGCACTGTGCTGACAGCTTCGGGCCTGGAACCTGCTTCAGATTCTGTGTCTCCCTCTCTCTCTGCCCCTATCCCACTCATGTCCTGTCTCTCACTCTCTCTCTCTCAAAAATAAATAAACATTAAAAAAAATTAAAAAATAAAAACCCTTTGTTTTATGGAAAAAATGTAGCTTTTTAAAGAACTCTTTATTCCCATAAGGGCCCATTTCTTCACAGGCTTTTCATAACCTTCTTCTGTCTGGAATAATAGTTGTTCTTTGGATTGGCGAGGCTGACATTTTGATCACTTTATCTCATTCTTGGAACTCCCATTTTTGTTCCTCATTAGGGCAGGGGAAAATAGACCCCCAACTTCATACAGCAGCTAATCAGAATCTGACCCCAGAATTGAGGACAAGCTCTCCCAGTGGGATACCTCTGTGACTCAACCTAAGATACGGAGCTCCTTGGAACTTGTTCTATTTTCTCAAGATATTTAACAATACATCGCTGTAACAATGAAGAGGAAGCAAACTGAACTATTCTTAGTATCGAGGAGGATACATTTAGGGTTAGGGAGTTTAGAATCAGTTTAGTTGCATCATTTTGTAATTTAGATTGATCCATTCTTCTCCATCATTCAATTTAAGCTGCAGTTTAACATAGGTTTAAAATTACTTATTAAAATATACTTCTAAAAACACTTTGATTGGCCAGGAATTAGCTTGAAAGTGTTATTTCATTGCTTTCTTTTTGCTTATTCAAGCTCTATGCTTGGAAGACAAGATATAGATTAGCAATCATACTTCCCCCAATGCTTGGGCAAAGAGGGATGGTAACAACTTAAAGTCAATCGAGGATATCAAATGTCACAGAGTAATGTATGAATAAAGTACTATAGTTTTAAAATATTTAGCTTATTTGTTGCTGGTGTGGTATGAATAAGGCATCTACTAATGTTCAGTCTGCATCATCCCTCAGAAGATGTACTAGAGAGACCAGGGCTTAACTATGGCGCTAATCACTTCAACTTAGCTCTTTGCTCCTTTACTGTATAATAGTAAAGATGAAAAGAATGAGAAGGTTTATAGACAAAAGTCAGTGTTTTTGTTGTTCTTCCAGTATAAAGGCCCAAGTAAAGAGAAGGAAAAAGATTTCAATACTAGCGAATTTAAAGATCCAAAGAATAACAACAGCCTCTTGTTTGAACCACTAACAAGTCATTAACAATTAAGTTTTTTGCACTGTGATAAGCACATTAAAATATCCAAAACTCCATTTTCAAAGAGTGTAAAATCAATAGGATAAGATAAGCTTATTGTGAAACAATTAGGATTTAGAAGAGGGTGCAATGACATTGAAGGTTGAGATTTTTAAAGGTATTTGGAAGGGGTTGCCTGCCAAAATTATGTTAAGTCAGGTAACTAAACTCATCTAAAGTGTGTGTGTGTGAAGTGTATGTATGTGAAGTGTGTGTATGTGTGTGTGTGTGTATTGTATTTTGATGAAAGATACATGTTAAAATGGCAAGTACTTAAACTAAATGTAATGCCAACTCCCAGACATCAATACACCTTAATTCTAATTCTGAAGAGGCCTCTGGAAAAGGGTAATTACTGTGTTAATTGCTATTTAGTAAAGATGAGCATGCGCTGTGCTTAGTACTAGGTCAATCTGGGTAAGGATAAGGATTCACAGATAGTTAACTATCCAACAAGAAAATCCTACACTTCCATTGTTCTGCACATTTGCCTAATGTGAGACAGTTCACCGGGAATGCTTACCACCATCTATCAAAATACTTTTTAATCTTTCAATGGCTAATTAAAATTCTTCTTTCTCCAGAAAATTTTCTCAAGTGTTAGTACTCTCTGTTGTTCATTCACTTTTCTGTGGTCATCTTGCTTCCCAAAACTGAGTCACATATTTAGAGACAAGGGACATTGTGTGGCACCGACAATGCTAAGTATTCATCAAACCATCTGATTTACCTCCTGGTTACTCATGAAGACTACAGTGGAGCACTGCTGACTAAGCGAGACAATATGACTAATTTTGGCCGGTGTAATATGGGTGGAAATGATCTATCATTTTCAAACTTGGCTTCAAGTTTCAAACCATGTCTTATTGTTCTGTCCGTTCTCTTTTTGTCATAGCCACGGAATCTCTGTTGTTAGGATGACCGTGAAGGAGCTGGATTTAGTTAATAGAGAAGATGCCAGGATTCCTTAGTTAATAAATGGAGAAGTGATTCCCAGAAGAAACACCCAAGCAGCAACTTCCACACTGGATTTTGAATGAGTGAAAAATAAACTATCATATAAACCTAGTGAAATTGGTTACTTGTTGTATTTTATGGAAACGAGAATTACCCTGAATATGTATAAATCACAAGGCTTACATTACATAGGTCTTACACTAGACATCTGGGGCTCAATAAAGAGAATTTTAATGGAGATTAAAATAGATAAGAAAATTCATAAGAAGCATGAAACTTAAAATGGCATAAATTATTACGCCATTATGCTTCTGTATTGGAAGAATAGACATACTAGAGAGTATACATATTAACACAAGCATAGTAAAGAAACTTAAAAACATATTATTAAAAATGTAATTAAAGAAAGTAGGTATTTTTAGACTACAGGCTGAAAGATTAGTGAAAGTTTAGAGAGGGGACACAGCATCTCTCTGTCTAGCTAGACCTAAGCCATTAATCAGGAATCACAGAAAATGATTTTTGGTTTGACATAAGCCTTTTTTTAAATTTCTTCCTGGAGGCAAAATTGACTATGTCAAAATGACCATACTACTCTAGTCCATAATGATTTTTCTATATTGGAAGCATTCAAGCATTAGGTCAGCATTGAATTATCAGGATGTTTTAGAGGGATTTAGGTTGGACCAAATGCCACCACCACCACCATTTTAGAAGCTGGGCTGGGGAATGTAACAATATTGAACATAAATTTTATGAGGAAAAAAAAAACACAGAAAAACTCTGCTACGATTTTTATCTTCATCTCTCAGTTCCCCGTCAGCCTTGTCCTTGTCCTACAGAAGTTGTAATAGTCATTCATAGTAATGGCAGTAACCTGTCTTGGTACATAACTATGGAAGAGAAGAAACAATTCTGTCAGGAATCTGTAAAATTACTGGTCTGAGAAATTCCCATGACCTACCTCCTGGGAAGATAAACAGTATTATGCATGGATGTTAGTATGTACATACTACCCTTTGGAGTAACATTTTCTTCTTTTCAGTTCTTTCTAATTCCACGGTGGTGCCGAGAAGTCTAGTACTACAATATATACACACTTGCTAATGCCTTCTCTCTTGGTCACTCAAAGTCATTTGTGGATGAAGCTGAAAACTCTCTTTTTCTGCAGCTCCTCATTTGTAACCCACTCCAAATCCACCCATGCAATGACTGGTACCCAGAATTAAGCACTGTACCCTATTGTCTTTCATTACTACCTGGTTATTTTCCATTTATCATCACTTACAAATTCTGACAAAGGTGTTTGTATTGCACAGTTACACCTATATCTCAAGTCTCAAGACTGACCTTTCTCTTTGTTAGAGGGGAAGAAAATATCATAGTCTGAGAGAGCACTGGTCTCGATCGCTTTCATTTCTGTTCTTGAGCCCTTTTCCTACTTGACTATTGTCTCTGCTTACAAAGGACAGATCCATTTTCAAAAACCATAATGTTAGTCTATTTCACATCTTTTTCTTCTCTGCTGACTTTATTCATTTGTATTTATCTTGTTATTTACAACAAAAGAAACCTCTGACTCTTCTAGAGGTGGCATACTCTGAGGGAGTGATTCATTTTGCTTCTTTGGAGCTCAACTACATTAATGTTATATTGACACAGCATAGGTTTTATCTAAATATGTCAGTGTATAATCTTTTAACGATTCCCTGCTTCTTTCAGGTCTGACTAATCTCAGAATGAACTAAGGGTCATAAAAGGAAAATGTCAATCTTTCCACTTTGACTACTACAAAATATGTATCATTGAGAAAATATACTCCTTGATAATTTATAATTGTTTTTAAATATAATAAATTGGAAAAAAAGGCTAACCAGAAGAGCAGCCAGGAGAACAATAAATTTATTTTTAAGTTATAACATTTATGTTGCTAACTGTCCCTCCTATTGCATTGTTAATTTAAACTAGCCTCTTTTGTTGACATGAGAGAGACTAGAGAAAGGCAATGGATTTGAATTTCAAGTTCTTTTTCATGAATCAAAAAAGAAAAAAAAAAGTCTTTCTTTAGCTACTAATTACAGTTACATTTCACAGTATAACCATGAACAGAAATATTTCCACATATATATGTACATATATTTTTTCTACTGTGAACATCATCAGTCTTTTTATGATTTGCCTTAAAAGAGAGTATAGTGATGTCATCATTAGAGTGGGTGGGAATATCTGTTCCTTAATAGCTCTCTAACTTTGGGAAACCACTTAGCATTTCTAAATCTCAATTTCCACATCTATAAATTTAGAGTAATACATTTGCTATGATGATTAAATGAGATTATACATGCTAAGTTTATTTGCAACTTATAACTCATGAATTTTGGGGTGCCTGGGTGTCTCAGTCCATTAGTCAAACTCTTGGTTTCAGCTCAGGTAATGATCTAAGGGTCCTGAGATCAAGCCCCGCTTGGGATTCTCTCTCTCCATCTCTGTCTGTGCCTCTCTTAAGTAAAGTAAATAAAATAAAATAAAATAAAATAATAAAAGAAAAGAAAAATAAAAGAAAAAAATTTAAAACTCAGGAAATTGTGTCTTCCACCGGCAAGTAAGGGGAGCCATCAAAGAATGTTATTCAAGATGGTGACATAATGAGAGCTTTGCTTTAGGAAAATTGATCTGGAAGTTAGTTCAAAGTTAAAATTAAGAGGAAGGTGTTGAGAGATAGGAAAATCCTGCATCTCGTGTGGGTTAACTGGGGATGAAAGAACAGGTATAAATGTGAGAAAATGGTTAAGGTAAAACCATAGCAATTCATGACTGATGGAATATGGAGACCTCAAAAGTTAAAATTCCTACTGGGAACACTGGAGTAGATACAATTAATAGAAAAAGTTTCAGTTAAAAAATTTAGGAAGTGCTCACTAGGTTGGCATTTAAAAAAGATAAGAAATGCAGGGAATTAATCAGAATGACCTAAGTAGGAGTACAAGATAATATCATTAAGCAAGATCCTACAAGTCCAGTGGAAAGAAGTCAAGCAAAATACAACCTAAAAAGTATGTGTTCAGGAGGGCAATATACATCTCGAAAGGCAATTATTACATTATTATATTTATTCAATGTATATTCAATTATAGTCTCTACAGGGGATTTTGTGGAAATTCACAAATCAATTATAAAATGTTTAGAGAAGTACACAAACAACTCCATGAGCATTTTTAAAATGAAAATTAGAGAAATAAGACCAAATTTGGAGGATTGATATCAAAATGCCCATTGAGGTAAAATAACCAAGTGGGAAAAGAAATCCTTTCCACAAATCGTGCTGAAATAACTAGATATTCATATGGGAAAAAAAATAAACCTTGACCACTGCCTCACGCCTTACACAAAAATTAATTTGAGGTGGATTATATGACGTGGGAAACAAAGGCAGAAGGAAATGTAGATAAAATTCAATTTCCTTATAACCTGCAGCCCATTGACAAATACTTGAGGCAGTCAGAGTCTGACATTCTGCCAGGAACTCCCTACCTACTCAGTGTTAATGCTTTACCAGAAAAAAACAACCTTAGCTTCACAATAGCTAGGCCTCCAGTATCCTAAGAGTCTTCTTTAGCACATGAAAATCCTTTTTGAAGCTTCCCCTTGGCTTTACCTCCTCCAACTCCCAAGTATATTATCATTTACTCCTCACAATACCTGGGCAGCTCCTTCTGTCCAAAGGTCCTGTCCCCATACTTTAATAAAATAATCTTACGCACTGAAGATATCTCGACAATTTTTTCTTGGCCATCAGCTCTAGACCCCCACCACTACTCCAAAATTGCATCATTATAGACCTAAATTTAAAGGCTAAAACCATAAATCTTTTAAGAATAAACACAGCAGGGAGCACCTGGGTGGCTCAGTCCTTTGGGCCTCTGACTTCAGCTTGGGTCATGATCTCACAGTTGTGAGTTCAATCCCCAGGATGGGCTCTGCTGACAGCTTGGAGCCGGGAGCCTGCTTCGGATTCTGTGTCTCTATCTCTGCCCCTCCCCTGCTCATGCCTCTGTCCTTCTCTTTCTCTCAAAAGTAAATAAACACTAAAAAATAATAATAATAATAATAAAAGAATAAACACGGCAGACCATCTTCATTACTTGTTGGTAAAAAGTTCTTAAAAAGCCCACAGAAAGCAATACATAAAAATAGTTATCAAAAAAATGTGACCCTCAAAAAATTATTAACAAAATGAATATTTAAGAATGTAGAGGAAATTTTCAGAGAAATGTGGTAGAAAAGTAAATTTGCAATTACAGTACATAGACTAAATGATAAAATAGTGGTATTCACGATGGTTGGGGTAGTATAATAGGGAAAGATTGGATAAAATAGGCAGAGAGGGAAAGGTTAGGACCTGAAGTCCCTGGATGGGGAAAAACACATATTTTAGAACAATGCTGGGAGGGACTGACCACAGCAAACTCCCTGGGGAGTAAGATTCCTCTTAAGAATGTAACTGACAGAGAGGGAAGATGGTGGCGTAGGAGGACTCTGGGCTCACCGCGCGTCCTGCTGATCACTTAGATTCCACCTACACCTGCCTAAATAACCCAGAAAACCGCCAGAGGATTAGCAGAACGGAGTCTCCGAGCCAAGCGCAGACGAGAGGCCCACGGAAGAGGGTAGGAAGGGCGGCGAGGCGGTGCGCGCTCCACGGACTGGCGGGAGGGAGCCGGGGCGGAGGGGTGGCTCGCCGGCCAAGCAGAGCCCCCGAGTCTGGCTGGCAAAAGCCGAGGGGCCGGACGGACTGTGTTCCGACAGCAAGCGCGACTTAGCGTCTGGGAGGTCATAACTTAACAGCTCTGCTCAGAAAGCGGGAAGGCTGGAGGACAAAGGGAGGGACAGCTGCTGAGCCCCCGGACAACAGAGCTCAGTTTGGTGGGGGAACAAAGGTGCTCGACAGCGCCATCTCCCCCGCCCATCCCCCAGCCAAAATCCCAAAGGGAACCAGTTCCTGCCAGGGAACTTGCTTGCTCCGCGCAAACATCCAACTCTGTGCTTCTGCGGAGCCAAACCTCCGGCAGCAGATCTGACTCCCTCCTGCTGCCACAGGGCCCCTCCTGAAATGGATCACCTAAGGAGAAGCGAGCTAAGCCTGCCCCTCCTGCCCCCGTGCACCTTGCCTACCCACCCCAGCTAATACGCCAGATCCCCAGCACCACAAGCCTGGCAGTGTGCAAGTAGCCCAGACGGGCCACGCCACCCCACAGTGAATCCCGCCCCTAGGAGAGGGGAAGAGAAGGCACACACCAGTCTCACTGTGGCCCCAGAGGTGGGCTGGTGGCAGACATCAGGTCGGACTGCGGCCCCGCCCACCAATTCCAGTTATACACCACAGCACAGGGGAAGTGCCCTGCAGGTCCTCACCACTCCAGGGACTATCCAAAACGACCAAACGGAAGAATTCCCCTCAGAAGAATCTCCAGGAAATAACAACAGCTAATGAACTGATCAAAAAGGATTTAAATAATACAACAGAAAGTGAATTTAGAATAATAGTCATAAAATTAATCGCTGGGCTTGAAAACAGTATAGAGCACAGCAGAGAATCTCTTGCTACAGAGATCAAGGGACTAAGGAACAGTCACGAGGAGCTGAAAAGCGCTTTAAACGAAATGCAAAACAAAATGGAAACCACGATGGCTCGGATTGAAGAGGCAGAGGAGAGAACAGGTGAACTAGAAGATAAAGTTATGGAAAAAGAGGAAGCTGAGAGAAAGAGAGATAAAAAAAATCTAGGAGTATGAGGGGAAAATTAGAGAACTAAGTGATACACTAAAAAGAAATAATATACGCATAATTGGTATCCCAGAGGAGGAAGATAGAGGGAAAGGTGCTGAAGGGGTACTTGAAGAAATTATAGCTGAGAACTTCCCTGAACTGGGGAAGGAAAAAGGCATTGAAACCCAAGAGGCACAGAGAACTCCTTTCAGACGTAACTTGAATCGATCTTCTGCATGACATATCATAGTGAAACTGGCAAAATACAAGGATAAAGAGAAAATTCTGAAAGCAGCAAGGGATAAACGTGCCCTCACATATAAAGGGAGACCTATAAGTCTTGTGACTGATCTCTCTTTTGAAACTTGGCAGGCCAGAAAGGATAGGCACGAGATCTTCAGTGTGCTAAACAGAAAAAATATGCAGCCGAGAATCCTTTATCCAGCAAGTCTGTCACTTAGAATAGAAGGAGAGATCAAGGTCTTCCCAAACAAACAAAAACTGAAGGAATTTGTCACCACGAAACCAGCCCTACAAGAGATCCTAAGGGGGATCCTGTGAGACAAAGTACCAGAGACATCACTACAAGCATAAAACATACAGACATCACAATGACTCTAAACCCGTATCTTTCTATAATAACACTGAATGTAAATGGATTAAATGCACCAACCAAAAGACATAGGGTATCAGAATGGATAAAAAAACAAGACCCATCTATTTGCTGTCTACCAGAGACTCATTTTAGATCTGAGGACACCTTTAGATTGAGAGTGAGGAGATGGAGAACTATTTATCATGCTACTGGAAGCCAAAAGAAAGTTGGAGTAGCCATACTTATATCAGACAAACTAGACTTTAAATTAAAGGCTATAACAAGAGATGAAGAAGGGCATTATATAATAAGTACAGGTCTATCCATCAGGAAGAGCTAACAATTATTAATGTCTATGTGCCGAATACCGGAGCCCCCAGATATATAAAACAATTACTCATAAACATAAGCAACCTTATTGATAAGAATGTGGTCATTGCAGGGGACTTTAACACCCCACTTACAGAAATGGATAGATCATGTAGACACACGGTCAATAAAGAAACAAGGGCCCTGAATGATACATTGGATCAGATGGACTTGACAGATATATTTAGAACTCTGCATCCCAAAGCAACAGAATATACTTTCTTCTCGAGTGCACATGGAACATTCTCCAAGATAGATCACATACTGGGTCACAAAACAGCCCTTCATAAGTTTACAAGAATTGAAATTATACCATGCATACTTTCAGACCACAATGCTATGAAGCTTGAAATCAACCACAGGAAAAAGTCTGGAAAACCTCCAAAAGCGTGGAGGTTAAAGAACACCCTACTAACAAATGAGTGGGTCAACCAGGCAATTAGAGAAGAAATTAAAAAATATATGGAAACAAACGAAAATGAAAATACAACAATCCAAACGCTTTGGGATGCAGCGAAGGCAGTCCTGAGAGGAAAATACATTGCAATCCAGGCCTATCTCAAGAAACAAGAAAAATCCCAAATACAAAATCTAACAGCACACCTAAAGGAAATAGAAGCAGAACAGCAAAGGCAGCCTAAACCCAGCAGAAGAAGAGAAATCATAAAGATCAGAGCAGAAATAAACAATATAGAATCTAAAAAAACTGTAGAGCAGATCAACGAAACCAAGAGTTGTTTTTTGAAAAAATAAACAAAATTGACAAACCTCTAGCCAGGCTTCTCAAAAAGAAAAGGGAGATGACCCAAATAGATAAAATCATGAATGAAAATGGAATGATTACAACCAATCCCTCAGAGATACAAACAATTATCAGGGAATACTATGAAAAATTATATGCCAACAAATTGGACAACCTGGAAGAAATGGACAAATTCCTAAACACCCACACTCTTCCAAAACTCAATCAGGAGCAAATAGAAAGCTTGAACAGACCCATAACCAGCGAAGAAATTGAATCAGTTATCAAAAATCTCCCAACAAATAAGAGTCCAGGACCAGATGGGTTCCCAGGGGAGTTCTACCAGACGTTTAAAGCAGAGATAATACCTATCCTTCTCAAGCTATTCCAAGAAATAGAAAGGGAAGGAAAACTTCCAGACTCATTCTATGAAGCCAGTATTACTTTGATTCCTAAACCAGATAGAGACCCAGTAAAAAAAGAGAACTACAGGCCAATATCACTGATGAATATGGATGCAAAAATTCTCAATAAGATACTAGCAAATCGAATTCAACGGCATATAAAAAGAATTATTCACCATGATCAAGTGGGATTCATTCCTGGGATGCAGGGCTGGTTCAACATTCGCAAAACAATCAACGTGATACATCACATTAACAACAACAACAAAAAGAACCATAGGATCCTGTCAATCGATGCAGAAAAGGCCTTAGACAAAATCCAGCACCCTTTCTTAATAAAAACCCTTGAGAAAGTCGGGATAGAAGGAACATACTTAAAGATCATAAAAGCCATTTATGAAAAGCCCACAGCTAACATCATCCTCAACGGGGAAAAACTGAGAGGTTTTTCCCTGAGATCAGGAACACGACAGGGATGCCCACTCTCACCGCTGTTGTTTAACATAGTGCTGGAAGTTCTAGCATCAGCAATCAGACAACAAAAGGAAATCAAAGGCATCAAAATTGGCGAAGATGAAGTCAAGCTTTTGCTTTTTGCAGATGACATGATATTATACATGGAAAATCCAACAGACTCCACCAAAAGTCTGCTAGAACTGATACATGAATTCAGCAAAGTTGCAGGATACAAAATCAATGTGCAGAAATCAGTTGCATTCTTATACACTAACAATGAAGCAACAGAAAGACAAATAAAGAGACTGATCCCATTCACAATTGCACCAAGAAGCATAAAATACCTAGGAATAAATCTAACCAAAGATGTAAAAGATCTGTATGCTGAAAACTATAGAAAGCTTATGAAGGAAATTGAAGAAGACATAAAGAAATGGAAAGACATTCCCTGCTCATGGATTGGAAGAATAAATATTGTCAAAATGTCAATACTACCCAAAGCTATCTACACATTCAATGCAATCCCAATCAAAATTGCACCAGCATTCTTCTCGAAACTAGAACAAGCAATCCTAAAATTCATATGGAACCACAAAAGGCCCCGAATAGCCAAAGTAATTTTGAAGAAGAAGACCAAAGCAGGAGGCATCACAATCCCAGACTTTAGCCTCTACTACAAAGCTGTCATCATCAAGACAGCATGGTATTGGCATAAAAACAGACACATAGACCAATGGAATAGAATAGAAACCCCAGAACTAGACCCACAAATGTATGGCCAGCTCATCTTTGACAAAGCAGAAAAGAACATCCAATGGAAAAAAGACAGTCTCTTTAACAAATGGTGCTGGGAGAACTGGACAGCAACATGCAGAAGGTTGAATCTAGACCACTTTCTCACACCATTCACAAAAATAAACTCAAAATGGATAAAGGACCTGAATGTGAGACAGGAAACCATCAAAACCTTAGAGGAGAAAGCAGGAAAAGACCTCTCTGACCTCAGCCGTAGCAATCTCTTACTCGGCACATCCCCAAAGGCAAGGGAACTAAAAGCAAAAATGAATTACTGGGACCTTATGAAGATAAAAAGCTTCTGCACAGCAAAGGAAACAACCAACAAAACTAAAAGGCAACCAACGGAATGGGAAAAGATATTTGCAAATGACATATCGGACAAAGTACTAGTATCCAAAATCTATAAAGAGCTCACCAAACTCCACACCCGAAAAACAAATAACCCAGTGAAGAAATGGGCAGAAAACATGAATAGACACTTCTCTAAAGAAGACATCCAGATGGCCAACAGGCACATGAAAAGATGTTCAACGTCGCTCCTTATCAGGGAAATACAAATCAAAACCACACTCAGATATCACCTCACGCCAGTCAGAGTGGCCAAAATGAAGAAATCAGGAGACTATAGATGCTGGAGAGGATGTGGAGAAATGGGAACCCTCTTGCACTGTTGGTGGGAATGCAAATTGGTGCAGCCGCTCTGGAAAGCAGTGTGGAGGTTCCTCAGAAAATTAAAAATAGAGCTACCCTATGACCCAGCAATAGCACTGCTAGGAATTTATCCAAGGGATACAGGAGTACTGATGCATAGGGGCACTTGTACCCCAATGTTTATAGCAGCACTCTCAACAATAGCCAAATTATGGAAAGAGCCTAAATGTCCATCAACTGATGAATGGATAAAGAAATTGTGGTTTATATACACAATGGAATACTACGTGGCAATGAGAAAGAATGAAATATGGCCTTTTGTAGCAACGTGGATGGAACTGGAGAGTGTGATGCTAAGTGAAATAAGCCATACAGAGAAAGACAGATACCATATGTGTTCACTCTTATGTGGATCCTGAGAAACTTAACAGAAACCCATGGGGGAGGGGAAGGAAAAAAAAAAAAAAAAAAAAGAGGCTAGAGTGGGAGAGAGCCAAAGCATAAGAGACTGTTAAAAACTGAGAACAAACTGAGGGTTGATTGGGGGTGGGAGGGAGGGGAGGGTGGGTGATGGGTATTGAGGAGGGCACCTTTTGGGATGATGGGATGAGCACTGGGTGTTGTATGGAAACCAATTTGACAATAAATTTCATATATTAAAAAAATAAATAAATAAATAAATAAATAAATAAATAAATAAATAAAATCCAAAAAAAAAAAAAAAAAAAGAATGTAACTGACTGTAACTGACACAACCTACTCCCCCTCAGGTTCCCCTCAGGAATTTGACAATGAAAATACTTAACTAAAAAAAGAAAACCATAAAAGTTAACATTACCCAAGAGACAGTATGACCATTGTCTGACTCCTCACATGATGGAGATGAGCCAATCAGGAATGGACAACCTGGCATCTAGAGGTATCCAGCCAGTAAGGGTAGAACCTAAGAACGAACAAAATGAGAAGGAAAGGGGGCCAACCAAAACCCTATAAAACAAAGTCCCTTGCCTGTAGTCCACAGGCATTCACTTTTGAATGCCCCCTCTCTGCAAAGAGAGCTTTCACACTATTCTTACTTTCTGAGTATATACTCCAATAAACTTTTGCCTGCTGCTAATTTTATTTTGTGTCCACCTCTTCATTCTTTGAAGTGACTTGACAAGGAACCCTGGGTATTGAGGTGTAAAAAAAAATCCTGCAACTGTAGCACTTTCATTCAAATGGAACTCTGGCTTCAAATACCCAGGTGTCAGTGTCTGAGTTAAGGGATTTTCATTTAGCTCAGCATGGCTGAAGCTTAGTGTGTCAGTAGGCAAGTTGTAAGAAATGAGACTGTGTGGGCATGCAGGACTTGTTGACTTATAAATAAGTAAGACCTTCTGATGGGAGATGAGGATTTTTTTAAAGATTTTAAATAAGTGAGTCATGTGACTTTATTCGCATTTTAGAAACATCACTCTACAGCAATGTAAAGAGCTATACTGACTGAAGGGTATGAGACAGCAGGGAAATGATTTTAGAGACTTTCAGTCATCTATGTAAGGCTTAATAAAGAGCCACACAACGTTATTTACAGTATGAACAAAGAAAGGGAGGGGGTAGATATTAGAAGGAAATAGTATCAGTAGAAATTTTAGGATTCTGTTGGCCAGTGGTTATGGGAAGAGCCTAGAGTCACTTTTTTTTTTTCAATGTTTGTTTATTTTGAAGGAGAGTGAGTGAATAGGGGAGAGGCAGAGAAAAAGGGAGACAGGATCTGAAGCAGGGTCCGAGCTGTCAGCACAGAGCCTGACGCAGTGCTTGAACTCATGAGCTGTGAGATCATGACCTGAGCTGAAGTCGGACACTTAACCGATTGAGCCACCCAGGCACTCCTAGAGTCACTTTCTGAGCAGATAATACTGTTGTTAACTAAGAGTCATTCAGAGAGGTAAAAGCATGGTTAGGGTACAGCCAGGATAAATTGTCTCAAGGTGAAAGCAAGCACATAATTAAAATGGAAGCCCGTGGTATTTAAGTTGGTGTGAATAAATTCAACAGTGGCCAGGGGAGACACAGGGACTACTGGTCAATGTGGCTGAGAGAGAAGATCCAGTAGAAATCAGGAAGTAGAAATGGTAAAGGGCAAGAAATTTATTGAAGACATTTCTTTCTTTTTTTTCTTTTAACGAAAAAAGAAGAGAGGAGGGAAAAAAGAACATGGGAGATAAGCTGTCTCTCTCCCCTTTACCACACTACACTACACTACTATATAATAAAATAGCTAATCTCTTGCTATTATTTTATTCTAAATATTGAATTTGAAAATACTTAGCTTAGTTAAGTTTCATGGGTCAAGGCTTGAAACAATTACTTTATATCTATACCACATTCTTAACTCAGTCATCATTTTACCAGAGTACTCTCTTAGTCAAAAGGAGAGCAGAGGGGCGCCTGGGTGGCGCAGTCGGTTAAGCGTCCGACTTCAGCCAGGTCACGATCTCGCGGTCCGTGAGTTCGAGCCCCACGTCAGGCTCTGGGCTGATGGCTCGGAGCCTGGAGCCTGTTTCCGATTCTGTGTCTCCCTCTCTCTCTGCCCCTCCCCCCCTTCATGCTCTGTCTCTCTCTGTCCCAAAAATAAATAAAAAACGTTGAAAAAAAAAATTAAAAAAAAAAAAAAAAAGGAGAGCAGAAAAGAGTATATTTCCTCTAAAACTTTCAAGGATGCCAGTCTTTTAATATAAGCTAAGTTCATTCATCTAGTGACATCACCATCTGTCTTTTAGTAATTTTTCTGTTCAATTCAGAAGACAAATATTCACCCATGTATGTACAAGTAATGATTGAGCACAGAATCAAATGCTCAATTGGGTAGAAGAGATTCTCCTTCCATGGAAACTCTCCTGAGTCCTAAATTATGTGTATAATTTTGATAAGAAATCCTAAGTAATAAGTATTCCAAATAAGGAAATGGACATTTTCATAGTCTGATTAATAGAGTCCAAATTAATTCACTAATTTAGATTCTACAGATCAATTATCAACAGTGATGATTAAGAGTTGTCTAAAGGATAAGCCATAGGAAATGACAAAGTAAAAACCTTCACTATGAAAAATGCTAACACTACTTGTCCCTTATGAGCCACAGTCTATAAAGTCAGGATCAACTTTCTTACATACCAACTGAACACCTAACAATTTCCCCACAATTTCCACTTTCTCCTTCAAGTCACTATAAAATTTTCTTCTCAAATGAGACATCCATTTCTACAAAATGTTAAATTTGCCAATAGATTTAAGTGCAAAGCAAAAGCTCTTCTAATCTTTAATCTAATTAATTGTGTTTACTAAGCAAATAAAATTTATGGGCTTTATTTCAAGCATTTTATAAAATTAAGCACCTCATCCTGAGAAAACAAACAATGAAAAATACAGTTTCAGTAAATTCTTGATTGAGTGATTTGCAAATTCACTTATATGTTGTAAAAAATAAAGCTTTGTTAGACTAAGACAAAAATATAATTAGCAACCACTTCATAAAGTATGACAATGTTTATGCATTAGAAACAAATTAAAGTTTCTTTTAGGAAATAACGTTTTCTTAATGGACTTCACCTTGATATTTGACATCTTTCATAAGCAGGAAAGAATTGTTGACGAAAAAGCACAAAGCTGTGTTATCCTAAGATTTTCACTACTCTAAGAAAAATGTGCTTGCCTTTGAATATTTGCTCTCACTGTTTCCCTCGACCACACATTGATGATAGCATAAAGCATAGGGAATTTCACACACTTCCAGTAGGCAGGCTCCCACAATTTTTATCTTGTTTTTTTTTTTTTTTGGTTAATATTTCATTTATGGAAAGAACAAGAGATAATGAAAATAATCAAGTAGCCCCCCAAAATAAATAAATAAATCAAGTAGCCTGTATTAATGAGATTACCTTCCATTCTAAGTTTCATGATGGTAGTGAAGAAAGCAAGTGATATACTAAGTGAAATGGCAAAAATCCCTCCAGCAGAGGCAGATACTATGTCTCGTTCACAGCGGCCATGAAATGAGTCTGAAACTAAGTAAGAATCAATCACAGTCATTTTGAAGTTTTAGGTACTTTATTCTTTCTCTTGGGAGAAATATTTTTAAAGATCCCTATTATTATTAGAAAAAAATCAACTGGCAAACCAAGTTAAAGTGCCAAATTCTGTTTGTCTCTTCTGTGCTAAACACTGAGATAGCTATTTTGTATATTTTATATCAAGGACTCACCATAATCTTGTGTAGAGTTACCATTATTATTCCCCAATAATAAAGGGAAAGAAACCTTAACAGATATCAATTTTCCTACTATATATAATATATAAATGTCAAAAACATGACTTAGAATTCATGGTTTTAAGAGACTCCCTATTTTAATTATAAATCAGTTTTAGCCTTGAGATTGAATAGTCCCATACTCAACTCTTCTCATTTCTCCCTCCCTCCTTACTCATTGCTTCAATTGATTCTTATTTTTTAAGAATCTACCTCAACCATGGTATTTTAAGCTCCATTAAATTCCCCTCTGCCTTCCTTATGCCACTTCTAACTGCTTACTGCTCACTGGCCTCCTATATCACAAACAGATGCCCAAACACATCAAATTAGTTGTTTACCAATTAGCTGTGCTTTTCTCATACACTTCTGATGCTCCAAATTTCTTGCTTCCAAATCAGACAAACTCCTACTTATTCTTCAGGATGTTGCTCAACTATTTTCTCTATGAAGACTCACAAACATCATGCTTATGGAAATGCTCCTTTTTCTCCTTTTCTGTGTTTTTACTGCACTGGATATATAGTTCTCTGGTGGCAAGTGTCAAATAGAATACTTTGTTTATTCTTGTTTGGAAATTGGTCAGTAGATCACAGAAGAGAAATTGATCACAGAGCAGGATTTAGAGACAGTAATCATTGCGAACTATTCTGCCACTAGAAACTAAATGTTTCTATTACAAGACTTGAATCTTTATAGATATTTAGAAGGCACTGATGGATAGAGATGGAGGATTTTCCTAGTTAATCTCTAATTACAACAGCCTTCTTTACCCTCTCACTTCACCATTTTCCCAGTTAGCAGTGAGGCCAACAATTGAAACCAAATAATGAATCTTCATAGCCCTCAGAAGTGAAGACCTAAAACCATACAGGCAAAGGGAAAGGGGGGAATTTTTAGATGCTCCCTAACAAAAATGTGTGGCCTAGAACAGAACCTAAGTATTTTATTAACTTTATGGATATTTTATGTTTTTAATTTTCCCTGTACTAGTTTAACTGCCTGCCTCAGGATAGCTGGTGAGAGGCATGCTGTGTCCCTTTAACAAAGCCAAACTGAAACTTAAGAAGCCGTTGAAATAGACACTGAACCGCACATGACTGCTAAGTATCTACTAGTTTATGATTGAAAAAAAAAATAGTTAATTCAATAATATTGAGTATGGGAGCCCTAATAGATGAGACCACAACATTAATATTATGAGGTGCTGTTCAGTCTTCCCAGTTTCAAAAACAGATCAAATTGAGCTTACAATTGTCAAAATAGTGAGCATAATCACCCCTTCTCTAATAGGTCTTATATAACGGAAGCCCAATTTGTAAAGTCCCTTTTTTAGTTTATATTGTACTGTACTGATTACTTTAACCAAGAGTACAAGACCATGGGTAAAATTGTGTAAAACAAATTACATGACACATTTTAAATGTAATTTTAATTTATTACTCATTGGGTGAGAGTGGTCATGCACATTTGAGATCTTTTAAGGAAATATGTACTATTACTATGGGGAAATTAGTCAAGACTATAGTTATGGGTGAAGGTAGGATATATCTTTTTTATGTTTGTTAACACTCCTAAGAGTATACAAAGTATTTTGTTAATATTCAATTTAAATTTTGTGATCCCTAGATATAATAATAATGTGAACTGTAATACTGATTAAGCCATTAAAAATTGCCATTTGGTGCATTTCAGCATAATTTCAAGTTAATTCAGAACCTAGGTTGCAGACAATATGTATTTGTAATTATCTAATTACTCTATGTTTGTTTTTATGGTTTTTTATTAAATTTTTTAAGGTTTATTTATTTCTTAGAGAAAGAGAGAGAGAGAGAGACAGAGTGTGAGTGAGGGAGGGGCAGAGATAGAGAGTGAGACACAGGATCTGAAGCAGGCTCCAGGCTCCAAGCTATCATCACAGAGCCTGTTGTAGGACTTAAATTCACAAACCATGAGACCATGACCTGAGCTGAAGTTGGGTCGGATGCTCAACCAACAGAGCTACCAAGGTGTCCGTTTATGATTGTTTTCTTAAAGTTCTAGTTAGTGAAAAAACAAGCTTAGAGCCTATAAAATGTTCTAATTACTCTTGAAAAAATTCAAACATTGAATAACTTGGAGATGTCCTTTAATAAATTTACAGTGTGTTTGTGGAACACGGACACATATGTTAAACAACACTGACATTTACAAAGCAAGGATTGGCCAGTTCTAAATAAGTCAGTATAAATTGAACACATAAAGAAGCCACTTAATTTTTTAATGTTATCTTTGAAAATACACTTTATTGCCTTTTTATTCTACTCAAAGTTGTAAAGATCTTCAAGGAGGCCTCTTATAAAACAACCTGTATCAGAGACACATGTATCAATGATAATTCATTGCCGCTCCTATTTTATTTGTTCAGCATGTGATCATTAAAATCAAACTCTTGTTAAAATAAAGTTCTACCATTCTTCATCCTAGGCTGCGTCTCACTTTCAGGTAAGAGATTCATGAAAAAAATGTCACCATACTTAGTGACACCTTGGAATGTAATGTGCTATGTAATGTAAGCATACAACAATTAAATGGGAGTCAACCCTGTAATATCAATGGATATTCATGAACTCATAAGCCAAGGTAATGAAGGGACTATTACTATAATGAATAGTACATATTAGGGTATAATTACGAAAGCAGGAGCTTAGACCTTGATGGGTTTTTAATGAAGGGTAGGATGCTTTTATAATATAGAATTATTTATCTCAAAAGCTCATTAGCAATCCCATTCTCTAGTGTAACAAAATTTATCCAAGGAAGAAATGTGGTAGGTCTAGTTAAAATTTATTTCCCAGAGTAGAAATCGGAGGATTTGTAATTTTTCCATAAATTGCTCTAGTATTCTTAACCAATATTTTTTCCCAATGATAATTTGCCATTTTCTTATGGGGCCCTAAAAGATTAACATTTACTCAGGCCTCAAAAGATAGGGGGAGTCAGAATAACACTAATAATACTTAAGGCAATTTGTTATGTTTCTGTGTTTAGCTTAACAATTAACTAGATGTGGTCTATTGTCCCGAGGATTTCAGAAAAGTCATCAAGTAGACTAAGAGAACTCTGGGCCTCTTGATTTTGACTTGGTGCCCCAAATAATCAAAGTGATACTGGAACTCAAAATTTCATATTTCAGGAAATACTTACAAAATAGTGGAATAAGAACCTGTGAAAAATCTGATGCTCCATAAAATCAATAAGAACTTAGGTCAAAATCTCTGAAATGATATTTTTGAGAATTATGAAAATTAATATATGCTTGTAAGAACCTGAGTAGCATTTATTTTTTTAATAAAAGGCTAAATTTGACTGAAAACAACAAATTTGTTGTATATGAATTGGCCCCATTCCCAATCAGGCCTTTTCAGTTTTGCTGTAGCCTTAAAAAAAAAGCAGCCTTAAAATTATGAAAACTGTGAGGAGGTTAAGAAGATAAGAAGATGGTGGTGGCAGAATAGGAGGACGCTAGACTCACTATATCCTGTGAATACAACTGGGTATCAAATCACCAAAAATACCCTAGAAATTGACGTGAAGACTGGCAGAATAAACTCCACAACTCAAAGTAGAGAAGAGGCCACATCGAAGAAGGTAGAAAACAGAGAGACATGGTTTAGGAGAGAAACAGATTGTGGTCACTGAAGTGGAGAGGGAGCTACAGTTGCTAGAAACAGACTGGTACACAGGAGAGAAAAAAAAAAAAATAGGGAAAAGGAGTCCCTATAGCAATTGGTTTGGAAAGCAAGAGGGGACAAACTTTGTGACTTCTGGCAACCAGTGGGTTTTAAAGCCTAGAGTTTTAAAGGTCAACAGGCGTGGCTGCAATAGAGCCCAGAGAACATTATGCTATTGAGGAGACAGAGAGAGGAGCACACAGGGGATCACACAAGGAAAACACTTCCCCAAAGCCATTGACTGGGTAAAAAAGAGGGGCAGATTTTTTGAATTTTTACAACCACTGGGTTCCAAGAATGGAGTTTCAGAAGTCCACTGAATGGCAGGTGTGGAGCCCACTGAGTGCTGCACTGCTCCTGTGGAGAAGTAAGGCAGATAGCCCAGGGAGAAGAAGGCATGATCTGAGGATCCCCTGGGATGCAGTGGGAGAGATGCCCCCTTCTTGGAGCACATCTGAGAGAGGTGGCATTTGCTGTCCAGGGACAAAGGAGCTAGTGGGCGCTATTTGTCTCTCCCACCCCTCAGCACAAACTAACTTCAGGAAGCAGCACAGAACTAACAGTGGTGGTATAAAATGCTTATACCAAGCCTCACCCCCCTGCCCTCTGCAGGTGCTCCTTTCCTTGGGCAAGCGTGCCTGAGAACCAGCACAGTGGGCCCCTCCCCCAGAAGACCAGCACAAACCTCCTCCAAACGCACCATATCACTGACTATAGACTTCTGCAGAGATTCAGCTGTAGTAAATATAGGATCTGGCCTCTTACACAAGCCGACCAGAGCACACTTAGTTAAAACTCCCCACATTCTCGCCAGGGTCCAATCACTCCCCACTGTAGGTGAGGAGAAATTCTGCAGAGGACTGACCTGAGATTAAGAGTCACCAAAACATAGCAGCAGAGTGCATATAGCATACATGAGACACATTTGCTGAAGTGCCAGGCCCTGGACAGTATATGACCTCTTCTTTATAAAGCCATTACTCTCAGGAGCAAGAAACATAGTAGGCTTTCCTAACACAAAGAAGAAGACAGAATTCTCGACAAAATGCCACAACAGAGAAATTAATCCCAAACAAAAGAACACGAAAAGGTCATGGCCAGAGATCTAATTGAAACATAAGTAAGGATTATACTTGAACCAGAATTTAAAACAACAATCATAAAGGTACTATCTGGGCTTGAGAAAAGCATAGAAGACACTGGAGAGTCCCTTACCAAAGAGATAAAAGACTTAAAAGCTAGTCAGACTGAAATAAAAAAAAAATGCTATAAATGAGATGCAAAACCTACTGGGAGTAAAGACTGCAAGGATGGAAGAAACAGAGGATCAAATAAGTGATACAGAAGATATATTTATGGAAAATAATGAGGCTGAAAAGAGGGAAAATATTGGATCACATAGACTTAGAGAACTAAGTAGCTCCATAAAGTGTAATAACATTCATATCATAGGAGTTACAGAAGAAGAGAGAGAAAAAGGGGCACAAGGTTTATTTGGAGAAGTTATATCCAGAAGGCACAGAGAACTCCCATCAAAATCAACAAAATCAGGCCAACAACTAGACATATCATAGTTAAATTTGTAAAATATAAAGAAAAAAATCCTAAAGCAAGAGAAAAGAAATCCCTAACTTACAAAAGAAAACAAATAAAGTTATCAGCAGATCTCTCCACAGAAACTTGGCTGGGAAGAAGGGTGTGGCATGATATACTCAATGTGCTGAATGGGAAAAGTGTGCAACCAAGAGTATCTAGCAAGACTGTCGTTAGAATAGAAGGAAAGATAGAGTTTCCAAGACAAACACAAGTTAAAGAAGTTCCTGACCACTAAACCAGCTCTGCAAGAAATATTAAAGTACTCTTTGAGTGGGAAAGAAGTACCAAAAGTGACAAAAAGTAAAAAGGAACAGAGAAAATCTCCAGAAACAATGAACTAACAGGTAACACGATGGCACTAAACTCTTATCTATCAGTAATCGCTCTGAATGCAAATGGAATAAATGCTCCAGTCAAAAGACATTGGGTACTAGAATGGATGAAAATAATAATAATAATAAGACTCATCTATATGCTACAAGAGACTCTTTTTGGACCTAAAGACATCAGCAGATTGACAGTGAGGAAATGGAGAACAATTTATCATGCTAATGGACATCAAAAGAGAGCTGGAGTAGCCATACTTATATCAGACTAGATTTTAAACCAAAGACTGTAACAAAAGAAGCACACTATATCATAATAAATGGGTCTATCCACCAAGAAGATCTAACGATTGTAAATATTTATGCCCCAACTTGAAAACACCCAAATATATAAATCAATTAATAACAAACATAACAAACATAAAGGAACTTATTGATAATAATAACAGTAGGGGATGTTAACATCCCACTTACATCAATGTAGAGATCACCTAAGCAGAAAATCAACAAGGAAACAATGGTTTTGAAGGAGATACTGGGCCAGATGGACTTAAAAGACATATTCAGAATGTTTCAACATAAAGCAAAAGAATACACATTCTTTTCAAGTGCACATAGGATATTCTCCAAAATAGATCACATACTGGGTCACAAATCAGGCCTCAAATGTACAAAAAGACTGAAATAATACAATGCATGTCTTCAGACCACAATGCTATGAAACTTGAAGTCAGCTATAAAAAAAAAATCTGGAAGGACCACAAATACATGGTGGTTAAAGAACATTCTACTACAGAATGAATGGTTCAACCAGGAAATTAAAGAAGAAATTAAAAAAACAAACAAACATGGAAACAAATGATAAAGAAAACACAATGGTCCAAAACCTTTGGGATGCAACCAAAGTGTTGATAAGAGGGAAGTAGATAGCAACACAAGCCTTTATGAAGAAACAAGAAAATTCTCACATATACAAACTAACCTTACACCTAAAGGAACTAGAAAAAGAACAAATGAAGCCTAAACCCAGTAGAAGAAGGGAAGTAATAAAGATTAGAGCAGAAATAAATGATATGGAAGTGCACAAAGAAAAAAAAAATAACAGTAAAACAGATCCATGAAACCAGGAAATGGTTCTTTGAAAGAATAAAACTGATAAACCCCTAGCTGGACTTATCAAAAAGAAAATAGACTGAGATAAATAAAATCATGAAGGAAAGAGGAAAGATCACAACCAACACCAAAAAAATACAATAATTATAAGAGAATACTATGAAAAATAATATGCCATCAAATTGGGAAATATGGGAGAAATGGATAAATTCCTAGAAACATAAACTATCAAAACTGAAACAGGAAGAAACAGAAAACTTGAACAGACCATTAACCAGTGAATAAATTGAATGAGTAATCAAAAATCTTCTAACAAACAAAAGTCCAGGACCAAATGGCTTCCCAGTGGAATTCTACCAAACATTCAAAGGAGAGTTAATACTTACTCTTCTCAAACTGTTCCAAAAAATAGAAATGGAAGTAAAATGTCCAAATTCATTCTATTAGGCCAACATTACCTCAATCCTAAAACCAAATACTGCACTAAAAAAGAGCATTACAGGCCAATACCCCTGATCAACGTGGATGCAAAAGTCCTTAACAAAATACTAGTATATAAAATCCAGCAGTACATTAAAAGAATCATTCACCATGATCAATTTAGAGTTATTCATGGTCTGCAAGGGAGGTTCAATATTCACAAATCAATCAACATGATACACCACATTAATAAAAGAAGGATAAGAACATTATGATACTCTCAACAGATACAGAAAAGCATTTGACAAAGTACAGCATCCATTCTTGATAAAAAGTCTCAACAAACTAGGGATAGAGGGAACATATCTCAACATCATCAAGTCTATATACACAAGATCCACAGCTAGTAACATCCTCAATGGGGAAAAACTTAGAGCTTTTCCTCTATGGTCAGGAAAAAGACAGGGATATCCGCTCTCACCACTGTTATTTAACATAGTACTACAAGTCCTAGCCTCAGCAATCATACAACCAAAAAGAAATAAAAGGAATCCGAATCAGCAAGATAGAAGTCAAACTTTCACTATTCACAGATGACATGATACTCTATGTAGAAACCTGAAAGACTCCACCAAACAATTGCTATCACTGAAACACAAATTCAATAAAGTTTCAAGATACACAATCAATGTACAGAAATCAGTTGCATTTCTATACACCAATAATGAAGCAGCAGAAAGAGAAATAAAGGAATTGATTCCATTTACAATGTACCCAAAACCATAAAACACCTAGGAATAAACCTAACCCCAAACTACATATTTACCCAAAGGATACAAAGATATTGATTCAAAGGGACACACATCCCCCGATGTTTATAGCAGCATTAACAATATAGAAAAAGTCCAATTGTCCATAGACTGATGAATGGATAAAGAGGTTGTGGAGTATATATGCAGTGGAATATTACTCAGCCATAAAAAAATGAAATCTTGCCACTTGCAACAATATGGATGGAGCTAGAAAGTAAAATGCTAAGCAAAATAAGTCAGAGAAAGACAAATACCATATAATTTCACTCATATTTTTATGAATTTTATGGAATTTAGAAAACAAAACAGATGAACGTGGGGAGAAAAGAGGCAAACCATCAAGCAGACTCTTAACTGTAGAGAACAGACTGAGGTTTACTGATGGGGAGGTCAGTGGGGGGATTGGTTAAATAGGTGATGGGTATTAAGGAGGGCGTTTGATGTGATGAGCACTGCGTGTTCCATCTAAGTGATGAAACACAAAATTCTACTGAATGTAGTATTACCCTTTATGTTAACCAACTGGAATTTAACAACTTAAAAAATTTAAAAAAAAGAAAAAAGAAAAGTATAAACACTTGCTTAAAAAGCAGTGTCTACTGCTAGGAATTTACCCAAGGGATACAGGAGTACTGATGCATAGGGGCACTTGTACCCCAATGTTTATAGCAGCACTCTCAACAATAGCCAAATTATGGAAAGAGCCTAAATGTCCATCAACTGATGAATGGATAAAAAAATTGTGGTTTATATACACAATGGAATACTACGTGGCAATGAGAAAGAATGAAATATGGCCTTTTGTAGCAACGTGGATGGAACTGGAGAGTGTGATGCTAAGTGAAATAAGCCATACAGAGAAAGACAGATACCATATGGTTTCACTCTTATGTGGATCCTGAGAAACTTAACAGAAACCCATGGGGGAGGGGAAGAAAAAAAAAAAAAAAGAGGTTAGAGTGGGAGAGAGCCAAAGCATAAGAGACTGTTAAAAACTGAAAACAAACTGAGGGTTGATGGGGGGTGGGAGGGAGGGGAGGGTGGGTGATGGGTATTGAGGAGGGCACCTTTTGGGATGAGCACTGGGTGTTGTATGGAAACCAATTTGACAATAAATTTCATATATTAAAAAAAAAAAGAAAAAATCCATATGCAGTTGAATTATTTTGAAGAGTTTATGATACTATTATGTCAACAGTACCATAAATATTTTAATTAAAAATAACAATGGTGTTAAAAAAAAATTTTAAAAAATAAAAAAAAATAAAAAGCAGTGTCTAATACTCAGGTAAGGATTTGGTTTTATTCAAAATGAGAAACAGCCAGCTATACTTCCACAAAAAGGCAAAAGCAGTTAATGGTAGAGTATAGAATGCATACCTCTTAACACCTGTGTAATCTTTGGGAAATTATATATAATCTTTGAGCCTCAATTTCCCTATTGTTAAATGAAAGCTATCATAGCACTTACTTATTTAAGATGTTGAGAAAGATTATTATTTTCAAGCATATAAATGTTTAAATCAAAATAAATTGTCAATAAGTGCTCACTCTTACTATTATTTCAGTTTGGGGAGGACTGTAATCCAACTTCCCTGGATAGAGAAATGATATATATTGCTCTTCTACATTGTTGCTTATCCTTAAAATCATAAGCAAAGTGTGGGATAGCTATATCTCTTCTATGCAGTCTTAAAAAGCCCATGTAAATAAGAGGTCAAATATAAAAATAAAAGGACTTACTCCTATGTAAACAAAAGCAAGCAGATAAATATATCTTTCAAATAGACACACACACACACACACACACACACACACACACACACACAGAATACACTAAAAAATCATTCACCCTGATCAAGTGGGATTTATTCCTGGGTTGCAATAATTTACAAATTATAGTTCCTGGTAGTTCAATAATTTACAAATCAATCAACCTGATATATCTCATCAATAAAATAAAGGATAAGAGCCATATAATCATTTTAATAGATGCAGAAAAAGCATTTGACAAAGTACAACATCCATTCATGATAAAAAAAAAAAAACCCTGAACAAAGTAGGTTTAGGGGAAACATACCTCAACATAATAAAGGCCATGTATGAAAAACTCACAGCTAATATCTCCTTAATGGGGAAAAACTGAGAGCTTTCCCCTAATGTCAGGAACAAGACAAGAATGTCCACTTTCACTGCTTTTATTCAACATAGTACTAGAAGTCCTAACCATACTAATCAGACAACAAAAAAGAAATAAAATGCATCCAAATTACTAAGAAAGAAGTAAAATTTCACTATTTGCAGATGACATGATACTATATGTATGTGTATGTGTATGTATGTATATATATATACATATATATATAGGAAACCCAAAAAATTCCACCAAAAAACTGCAAGAACTGAAAAATGAATTCAGTCAAGTGACAAGATGCAAAATCAACATACAGAACTCTGTTGCACTTATATACACCAATAATGAAGTAGCAGAAAGAGAAATTAAGAAAATAATCCCATTTACAATCGTACCAAATATAAGAAGATACCTAGGAATAAACCTAACCAAAGAACAAGAAGATTGTACTCTGCAAACTACAAAACACTGAAGAAATAAATTGAAGATGATGCAAAGAAATGGAAAGACACTCCATGCTCATAGATTGAAAGGACAAATATTGTTAAAATGCCTATACTACCCAAAGCAGTCAAGAACCCACTATTATATGGTCAATTAATCTTCAGCAAAGCAGAAAAGAATATCAAAGAGGAAAAGGTCTCTTTTACAACTGGTGTTGGGAGAGTTGAAAGCTACATGCAAAATGAATGAAATTGGACCACTTTCTTACTCCACACAAAAAAATCTATTCAAAATGGATTAAGGACTTAAATGTGAGACTTAAAACTATAAAAATCCTAGAAGAGAACACAGGCAGTAACTTCTTTGACATTGGCTGTAGCAACTTCTTTCAAGATATGTCTCCTGAAATAAGGGAAACAAAAGCAAACATAAACTATACTACATCAAAAAAAAACATTCTGCACAGTGAAGGAAATAATCAAAAATATTAAAACTTAACCTATGGGATGGGAGAAGATATTTGCAAATGACATATCTGATCAAAGGTTAGTATCCAAAAAATATAAAGAACTTATAAAACTCAACACTAGAAAACCAAATAATACAATTGAAAATGGGCGTAAGACATGAAAAGATATTTCTCCAAAGAAAACATACAAATGACCAACACACACATGAAAAGATGCTCAACATCACTTACCATCAGGGTAATGCAAATCAAAACTACAATGAGATATTACCTCACATCTGTCAAAATGGCTAAAATCAACAACACAAGAAACAACAGGTATTGGTGAGGATGTATAGGAAAAGGAACCCTCTTGCACTGAAAGAGCTCCATTCATAAGATTTTTCATTATTTGACATTGCTCAGAGCTCACTCAGTGAAAAAAGGCCTATAGCCAGAATTGTAATTAAAAAAAAAAAAAAAGATTGAATTTTAACATCATAGCTGCTTTACATGGTGATATAAGTTGGGCCAAATAATTGATTTGTCAAAAAACTTAAAGATATGGGAAATCAGATGTTAATAGGATATTTTAAAAGCTTCTCCACGTTTCTTGCAATCTTGAAGGCCACATGCGTGGGTTGAGGTATGCACATACCTGGGATAAACTGAGAAAGCCCTATCTCTCATTTCTTTCTGAGTTGAGGCTCTGCACAAGCAGGGGGTTAAGGCTAAGACAGCATTATAAATTGCTGGAGCAGTGAAGGCATGTCCTGACATTGCACACGAGCACTTGAGAAACGTTAGAAGAATTCCTGTTTAAGTAATTCAAGGGATTTTCTTTCCAACAATTAGCTGACTACTAAGGATACTGATCAGAGGCTTAAGCAATAACACACAGAAGGAAATACATACTTTATGTCACTAATCCATGAAATACCCCAAGCAAAAAATTAGCAAAAATAGAAGCAAAAGAAGCAACAGCCAATTCTGAAGGGGGAGGGTCTGATATCCACTATTGCCACATTATATAACTTAAAATGTCCAGCTTCAAAAGAAAATTACAAGACATGTAAATAAACAGAAAAGTGTAATGACAACACAGCATGGATAAAAGAAGTCAATAGAAACTGTGGCTGAGGAAACCCAGATATTGGACTTTAAATAAAAAAAAAAAAAAGGCTTTGAATTGGCTATTATAAATATATTTAAAGAACTAAAGAAAATCATGTCTATGTACATAATATATTTGAACCAAGTCTTACAAAATAGACAAGGTAAATAAAAAGAAATTGTTTTTAAATGAAGAAAATAGAAATTTTGGATTTTATAATACAATAACTAAAATTAAAAATTCACCATTAGGAATCTATGGCAGCTTTGATTTGGTACAAGAAAAGAAACAAGG
Organism: Panthera leo; assembly: GCF_018350215.1. Lineage (NCBI taxonomy): Eukaryota > Metazoa > Chordata > Mammalia > Carnivora > Felidae > Panthera > Panthera leo. Next base: position 65,902,137 of record NC_056689.1, read on the forward strand.
TTGAAGACAAGTCAGTTGAGATCATGCAGTCCAAGGAATAGAGTGAGAAAAATGAAAACAGCCTCAAATATCTGTGCAAAGACATCAAGTATACCAACATAGTCAATGGGAGCCCTAGGAGAGGAGAGACACAATGGGAAAGAAGAATATTTGGATAAATAATGAGTAAAAATTTCTGAACTTTGATAAAAAAAAAAACATTAGTCCACATCTTCAACAAGTTTAGCAAACTACAAGTAGGATAAACTCAAGGATATCCACATGTACATACATTATAAACAAACTGTACAAAGACAAAGGAAGAATATTGAAAGCAAGTGACAAAAGAAAACATAGGTAAATTGAACTTCACCAAACTTAAAAAGTTTGTGTATCCACCCACAAAATGGGAGAAAATATTTACAATCACGTATTTGATAAGGGACTTAAATTCAAAATATATAGAAAAGCCTTACAATTCATAATTAACAAAACAATGAATTTAACAATGGACAAAATAGCTAGTCATTCCTCCAAATAAGATATACAAAAAATCAATAGTCACATAAAAGATGCTCAACATTGTTAACCATTAAGAAAATGTAAATGAAAATCATAATAAAATATTTCACACTCACTAGGATGACTAAAATTAAAAACACCAATAATAACAAGTACTGCCAGAATATGGATTAGTTAAAACCCTCATAACAAATGCATAAATAAATACGTGCATACATACATACACACGTATGCCTCATACATTGCTGGTGGGATTCTAAAATAGCACAACCACTTTGGAACACTCTTTAACAGTACCTCAAAATGTTATGTGCAGAGTTTGCATTTTTTAATACAATTTATTGTCAAGTTGGCTAACATACAGTGTATACAGTGTGCTCTTGGTTTTGGGGGTAGATTCCCATGGTTCATCGCTTACATACAACACCTGGTGCTCATCCCATCAAGTGCCCTCCTCAATGCCCATTTTCCCTTTCCCCCACCCCCCCATCTACCCTCAGTTTGCTCTCTGTATTTAAGAGTCTCTTATAGTTTGCCTCCCTCCCTCTTAGAGTTTGCATTTAATTTAGCGAGTCTACTCCTAGTTACATTTCTAAAAGAAATAAAAACATATTTACCTTAAAAACATCTATGCACAAATATTCATAACAGAATTATTCATAATAGCCAAAAAGGGTTTAACATACCTTTAACACATGTGAAAATAATCAGTTACAAAAGACCATACACTTTATGATTCTATGTATATGAAGTTTCCAGTAAAGACAAACACAAAGAGACAGAAAGTAGGTGAATATTTGTAAAGGATAGTGGATGGGGGAAATGGAAAGTTTCTTTAATGGGTTAGAGTTATTTTAATGTTTCTTTCTTGGAGTGAGTAAAGTGTTATAAAATTAGATAGTGATGGTGAAGACACAACTCTGTGAATATAGTAAAAATAACTAAAATGTGCATTTTAACATGGTAAACTCTATGATAGGTGAATTGTATCTCAATAAAACTGTTAAAAAATAAAAGTCTAATAGACCATTCATTTAGCTTGGCTAGGAATTTTTTTTTAACTCTCTGATGTTACAGAAAAAAAAAATTATATAGAATAAATTAGAGAAAAATAGCATAAGATGTTGCCAAGAAGAAAATAACAATGTTCTTGATAGGACTCCAAATGGTCACTGATGTCTCAGTGAATGCACTGTCTATGCCTCTGCTGCAGAACTCTGCTATCTTCCAACCCTTCCGTAAAACTTACAGGTAGAATTGGATTTTACAATTTCATTTGAGGGGACATCTATTCTTTATGTTAAGTATATCAACTCCTGCTATTGATGTTTCTTTTTTTGTTTGTTTTATTTAACTTCCAGTTGGTTAACATAGAGTGTAGTCTTGGCTTTCATAATAGAACCCAGTGATTCATCTCTTACATATCACACCCAGTGTTCATCCTGGAAACTGCCCTCCTTAATGCCCATCACCCATTTAACCCATTTCCCCACCCAACACCCCTCCAGAAACCTTCAGTTTGTTCTCTGATTTAAGAGTCTCTTACAGTTTGCCTCCCTCTGTGTTTTTTTTTTTTACATTTTTAAAATTTTTATTTTTGAAAGAGAGAGCACATGCACAGGAGGGGCTCCCTCTGTTTGTATCTTATTATTCCTTCCTTTCTCCTATGTGCTATTGAGTTTCTCAAAGTCCACATATCAGTGAAATCATAGGATATCTGTCTTTCTCTGACTTATTTCGCTTAGCATAATACCCTCTAGTTCCATCCATGTTGTTGCAAATGGCAAGATTCCATTCTTATGGATTGCCAAGTAATATTCCATTGTATATATATGTACCACATCTTCTTTATCCATTCCTCAGTCGATGGACATTTGGGCTCTTTCCATACTTTGGCTATTGTTGATAGTGCTGCTATAAACTTTGGAGTACCTGACCCCCTTTGAAGCAGCATTTTTGCATCATTTGGAAAAATAACCTAGTAGTGCAATTGCTGGGTCTTAGGGTAGCTCTGTTTTTAATTTTTTGAGGAAACTCCATACTGTTTTCCAGAGTGGCTGCACCACTGTGCATTCCCACCAGCAGTGCAAAAGTGTTCCCCTTTCTCTGCATCTTCACCAACATCTATTGTTTCCTGAGTTGTAATTTTAGCCACTCTGACTGGCGTGAGGTGGTATCTCATTGTGGTTTTGATTTGTATTTCCCTGATGATGAGTGATGTTGAACATCTTTTCATGTGTCTGTTAGCCATCTGGATGTCTTCTTTGGAAAAGTGTCTATTCATGTGTTGTGCCCATTTCTTCACTGAATTATTTGTTTTTTTGGGTGTTGAATTTGGTAAGTTCCTTATAGATTTTAGATACTAACCCTTTGTCTGATATGTCCTTTGCAAATATGTTCTACCATTCTGTCGTTTGCCTTTCAGTTTTGTTGATTGTTTCTTTTAAGAAGATTTTCAACTTGATGAGATCCTAATAGTTCATTTTTGTTTTTGTTTCCCTTGCTTCCAGAGACATGTTAAGTAAGAATTTGCTGTGGCCTAGGTCAGAGAGGTTCCTGCCTATATTTTCCTGTAGGATTTTGATGGTTTCCTGTCTCACTTTTAAGTCTCTCAGGCATTTTGAATTTATTTTTGTGTATGGTGTAAGAAAATGGTCCAGTTTCATTCTTATGCATGCTGCTTTCCAGTTCTCCCAGCACCATTTGCTACAGACTGTCTTTTTTCCATTGGATATGCTTTCCGGCTTTGTCGAAGATTAATTGGCCATATATTTGTGGGTCCATTTCTGGGTTCTCTAATCTATTCGACAGGTCTATGTATCTGTTTTCTGCCAATACTATACTGTCTTGATGATTACAGCTTTGTAATACAGCCTGAAGTCCAGAACTGTGATGCCTCCAGCTTTGATTTTCTTTTTCAACATTACTTTGGTTATTCAGGGTCTTTTCTGGTTGCATACAAATTTTAGGATTGTTTGTTCAAGTTCTGTAAAGAATGTTGATGTTATTTTGATAGGGAATGCATTGAATGTGTAGATTGCTTTGGTTAGTATTGACATTTTAACAATATTTGTTCTTCCATTCTATGAGCATGAAATGTTTCTCCATTTCTTTCTGTCTTCTTCAATTTCCTTCATAAGATTTCTATAGTTTTCAGCATGCAGATCATTTACCTCTTGGTTAGGTTTATTCCTAAGTATCTTATGGTTTTGGTGTAACTGTAAATGGGATCAATTCCTTAATATCTTTTCTGCTGCTTCATTATTGGTGTATAGAAATGTAACCAATTTCTGTACATTGATTTTATATCCTGCAACTTTTCTAAATTCATGTATCATGAAATCTTTTGGGTTTTCAATGTAGAATTCCATGTCACCTGTGAAGAGTGAAAGTTTGACTACTTCCTTGCCAGTGTGGATGCCTTTTATTGACTACATAAGGAAAGGAAATTTATTGCTGTATTAAATTATTTTCTTGTTCCCTAAAAAAATTTGCATATTAGACCTTAATTATAAACTGTTTTTGATAAGATTCTATTTTCAGCATGTAAATAAAAGGCATAATTATATTTTTAATTAAGGAAATGTGCAGACTACAACTTAGTCTGGATAAGCACAACATCCCGACATGATGCAGTAGGGGCAAATATGCAGAAAATACTCCTCATAATAATTGGAAGTTCTCTAATGGAAGTAGATGGTGAAACCAATCTGGAGGTTACACTTTTTGATGGCCAGATTAGAAGCAGTTATGAAATTACTTTTAAGGTGTGGATGCGTTTGGAGCTCATTTGCCAAGCCTATTTCTTTCCATCATCATAGGATCCTAGAAGTGAGTTCAAGGGTAAAACAACCCATGATTTGTCACTTGATTTGTCACTAGGCCACTTGATCTAGACCTAGTAACATTACTGTATTGCTCCCTTCAGCTTTTTCTTCAGGGCTTTGCCCACTTTCATTTGAAATTCTCTCAAAGTTCACCTTCCCCATTATTTTTAGCTTGACTATCTATTTCCTAATGGCAATAATGACTAGTCCTTGAACACGTTCATCTTCCTTTAAGGATGGAAAGAAATCATTTTGGTACACTGAGCAAAGAATAGAATTGACTCACTATTTGTAGGTGGATATCTGAAGTTGTACAACTATTTCCAAGGCCTTGGCTCCTCGAGATGAACATTATTTCAAGGAAATGACGAAAAGAAAGTGAAGATGAAGGAAACTTCAAAGTGAACTATTTGGGCTATCTAGATGGTGCTGAAGATGCCTTGGAATTATAGCCACCTGTACCTCTCCTCTGATTTTCAGGTGTGAAAACTGTGGAGAAAATCACTTCTCTTTCAGAGGAGAATGGCTGAATACTTGCCATGTTTTAAATTATGTCTTCAAGATGTGACATCAGCTAGTGCTGGGATTCACTATTATAAGTCTTACCAAATTTTCAGCTTTATTCATTAGTAATTATATCACAGCAAAACCAAAGCTCAGAAAATAATGCAGCAAAATCTCAAAGCCTCATACAACATCTTTCAGTATTTCTCCATAAATGCCACCCATGACCAATGCATCTTTTGTGATTATTGTTTTTTATGTCATTTGATAGTTGCTTCTGCCATCTCCTGAAAAGAATCCCTCGGTTCCAAAGATGCCTTCTAATTTCATCCTACCATTTTCCCACAATTCAAGTGAATATTACCAACTCTGCATGGTGACCCCTAACCACAACACCGTGGCAGACACAGAGAAGCAAACCAGAGAAATGAGAAGAAAGATCTGAGCATAAGTATAGAAATAGCAGAGATCTTCTGCACTATACCTTTAGTATCTTAGATAACATATTCCATGGGCAGGAATTCCTATTTTAAATAGCTTTACTTTAATATTCTGACTATAAACAATTTAGATAAAGCAAATCCTATATGAATCAATATTACAGTTCAGAGGAGAGAGTTATTAGAAATACTTGGATGACTTATGTGATGGATCAAAATGAATACTTCAGTACTTTTATTAAAAATAAGGAGATTTTTAAGGAAAGGGAGGGGAAGTTGATATATAGCGTCAAAACTAGTTAAGGCTGACTACCACTGAGAATCCCATATCAAAAAATTTTTGATCTAAAGTCTATTGTATTGGGCAGCATATCAGATACATATCTCTCCCAAGAGATTGAAAGTTCCTGATGGCAAGAATTGTGTCATTAACATTTTTATCATTGAGCCAAACAGTGATTACCACACATGAAGCATTTGATAAAGACTAGTGGAGCATATAATATGCTAAATGTTAAATAAATCACACACATACACATATTCATATACATATTTCCCAGGATCAAATATTGATCCCCTCTTCAGTGAGACTGTCATAGATAATATAGTGAAGATCTTCACTCATCACTGCCTTCATTCCCTTCTGCATACAGTTATTAGAAAAAACATTATCTATACTCTAGTGCTCATTGAACTCAAGAAAAAAATTAAGTGTAGAAGATTGAGAAATGAAATAATTTAATTCAAGGAGGAGGGAAAATGAAACTGGAATAATTGAAAATATGTTAGAGTTTAGGTTCATATCCTACAAATAGTCCAAGCAGATTTCTATTGTCCCTATGTATAAAGAGCTCTCATGTATCCTTAGGGTACTGTCTTTTGAACTACAACACAATATTCATCTCAAGAGACACAATATATGGTTGGAAGGCACACTCAGATAGTTATTAAATTTAATCATTAAAATTAATTTAATCATTACATCAAAAATTCTGTGCCAGTATAAAACATGATCAACAAACTTCATGCAAGTTAGCAACAGTTTTGGTACTAAAACTTGTGGTGGTTTCTCATGTTTATGTTCCCTGCTTGGTCTTGAATCCCTCTTCTACAAGGATCTTCTTTGGAAGGTAGAATTTGAGACTTTTAGGAAGCATGCTCAAGTAACAGCAGATGTCCCTAAATTGCCGTTTATGAGACATATGTATAGAGAGAAGGGTGGGGTTCTAAGGAAAGAATAGGACAGAGACAGGACAACCGTGGGGATACAGGCAACCGGGACAACAAGATATAGACACTTTGGGAGACTAATCTTGAAATGCATCAACTCTGACTATTTCTGTATCAACCTGCCCAAGGTTCAATTTCCCAGGATAGAGTCTGGAAACCTCAGATGTTTTTTGATTTTTTGTTTTTCAAATGTATAGAGTTTATTTTTTTCTGGCAATTTAGAAATACAGAACCATTTAAACTTTATACATATTAATGGTTTATTTTCTTACTATATACTTGATATTACAGTTGACCCTTGAAAAATACAGGGTTGAACAGTATAGGTCCATTTATACCTGGATTTTTCTTTCAATAAATACACTACAACACTGTAAATGTATTTTCTTTCTTTTAATTTTCTTTTCTTTAGCATATTATCAAAATAATAGTATATAATACATACAACATAACAATATGCATTAATCAACTATTTATGTTATTGGTAAGGCTTCTGGTCAACAGTAGGCTGTTAGCAGATAAGTTTTAGGGAAGCCAAAAGTTATTGATGGATATTTGACCCTGTGGGGGTCGGTGTCCTTAATCTCCATGTTGCTCAAGGGTCAACTGTATAAGGAATTTCTCCATTCAGCTAATATCTAATGAATACCATACATTTTTTGGACCTATTTTTCTGAACAGAATTAGTATATAAGCATATACATTTGTTATCCTTCTTTAAATGTTGAGAAAAGTTATAATATCATAATTTGCATCAAGCCCTTTTAAAAATCTGCTGTCACAGGTTGTAGATATAAAGGGTAAATGATAATCACACCCTTCTTTTTTTTCATTTTTTAAATGTTTATTTTTTGAGAGAGAGAGAGAGAGAGAGCGAGCAGGGGAGGGTCAGAGAGAGAGGGAGACACAGAATCCGAAGCACGCTCTAGGCTCTGAACTGTCAGTACAGAGCCCAATGCGGGGCTCAAACTCATGAACCATGAGATCATGACCTGAGCTGAAGTCAGATACTCAACCAACTGAGCCATCCAGGTGCCCCAATCACACCCTTCTTAGAAAGTTCTTCATAGAAGAAGCACTCAATACTGAGCAGGTTACATCAACATAAGAAGTCACCACAATTTTTAGTACCAGAACTGTTGCCAACTGAAAGTTTATTTGTCACATTTAAAAATGATCTGCATTTGAACGTAGAGACCATGTCACAGTATTTTAAATCTAAAGCTTAAATCAGGAAAGTGATAGTAGTTAAGGGTTCTATTCCTAAAATGCAGGAACCTGAATGTATTGATTTTTAAAATGGGACGAAAAGTGTGATTCCATTTAAAGTGACAATTCTCAGGGCTGGGGATGGGCAGCACACCTCAAATGACAGCCTAAACAAGACACAGAGTAGAGAGCCGATCTTCAGATGCAAATTTTAAAAACTCATGATGTCAGCTAAGAGGCTTTTATTAGATTGGCCTCCAAACTGAGCCAATAATACCCAATAGACAAAGGAAGGGATGCCAGGCAGACAAAACATCAGATGTCCACTACATATTATTGTGGCAGGAAACTACTACTGGCAAATGTTTCTCTAATAATATTCATATGTAAACAGCACTTTGTGCCAGCTCCTGTTCTAAGACTTACTGATATTAACTCAATTAATACTCACAACAACCCTCATTATCCCTACTTTGCAGATAAAGACCCTTATGTGCAGAGAGCTTAAGGCTGATCCCACGTTACACAGCTAAGTAGCTGCAGAAACAAAATTTGAACTGATGCCACCTATTGCAAGAGTTTCCACTATTAACCCCTAGTACACTCTGCTTCTCAAAAGTGTGCTGCCTGTGAAACACAGCAGCCAGTCTCGAGCTAAGGGAAGCCATGCAAAGGAAAAAAGGAAAAACAGAAAGCTGTTAAGCTATTTCATTATACCACTTTATTGCATTTACTGAAAGAGTTTTTGAACTTTCATTTTATGAATCAGAATCCAATTCATGGCCTCAATTTCACTAAAGCTTGGAAGATTAAAAAGTACTCACTTTCACACATGAAAGTTCTTAACGATTCAGAGCATGTAATTGAGGTTTAGAGACAGAGCTTTTCAAGTCTACTCTCTTCAAAATTTGGGGACTACCATGCCTAAATGTTACCAAAAGGTACTTTTTGTTACACATTCAAAGATCAGAAGTCATTCCTTGAGGCAGGCGAGGTGACTAACATCATGTCATATTAGGGCCCCCATCACAATATTGGTGGAGACACATAATTGGAAGCTTAGCCAAGCATAACAAGCATTCACAGGTGATGGTACAATTGGATATCGCCCCTAAGTCTTGCCTGCAAACTCACACAGGAAAGGTTTTACAGTCTCTGAAGGGACAAAGAAAAAGAAGCTTATAAAAAGAATTTTCACAAAGGAAGAGCTATCAAAACCTTCTAGTGCCTGCAGAGATGTAGGGTTCTATCCATTCAGGGCTTATATTTCACCAAAAAAAAAAAAAAAAAAAAAGCAGATGATGTCAAACAAAAGGCTTTTATTGGATTGGCTTCTAAACCGCCAATACACAATGGCAGAGCGAATGAAAAAAAAATCATTTTACAACTGACCAGTAAACATTAAACACATCATTAACCTATTAACTCTAATTTGCTATCAGTGAAATTTTGTTCTAGTATGGGACCTGTGTCTTAAATATTCAACACCCTAATGTGGAGCTTTAAATGAAATAAAGTGTTACCTTTATGCAGGAAAGCATTTTTATGCTGATGCCAAAGTTTAATACCAACCCAAAATGGTTTTCTTTTTTTCCTCAAAGACTGTTCACCATCAGAGTCTTTTATAATCATTATATTTTTCTATCATGATATTTACATTAATGGGCAGAAACTATAGTGGTAAGTTCAAAGATCCACACTTAAATGGACTATTAGAAAGCCATTTGTGACAAGACACATTCTTAAAGTGATTGCTGTGGAAGGTAAAGCTGTTTATCCACACCCACTCATAGGCTACATGGAGAGCAGAGTCAGCAAATGTCAATGCAGACAGAATTATAAAAGGAGATGGAAAAGGGAAAGGGACAATAGAGGGAGAGGGATATTGTAAATGACAATTGTAGTACAACTTTAGAGTAAATTTGATTCAATTAAACAGAGAAAGATTCCAAAGCATTGTGAATTCTTTCTATGTTATTATTTCTCTCATTAACAAACTTCTTTAGGATGGAGATCAAGAAAAGACTTCATTGGTAGTGGGAGATACAGGCTTCCAGTTATGGAATGAGTAAGACACAGCATAGCTTTGGCACTATAGTCAGTGATATCATAATAGCCCTGTATGGTGACAGATGGTAGCTACACTTCTGGTGAACATAATGTTATGTATAGAAAGTGAATCTCTATGTTGTACGCCTGAAATTTAGTTTAACATTGTGTATCAACTATACTAAATATATATATTATATTATATATTATATATATATAAAACAAATACATAAATAAATATATAACAAAACAGAAAAATAGAACCACTTGTAAGATTAAGAAGAATAGACCTTGCTAAAAGAGAGAGAGATTAAATACCAGGTAAAATATTCCACTGATCTGACAAATACCAGGGACACCACCCAACTGAATGTACTTTCAATTCACTGTTCAGAGGAAACTTACCACTATATTTAACACATGCCAATGTTTCTGAAGGTATTGAAGATCAGTCACCAGAAGCTATGGGTGAGAGGCTTCAGCGGGTCTCAATATTCAGATGGCAGGAAAACAGAAGAACAGCAATCTCTCTCCAAACTTAAATTTTGTGGTGGTTGTTATTTGTTATTTCTACCTTCAGGATATGGAGCTTAGTTCCCCTCTTGATGAGTGTCCACAGAATCTGTAACTCACTTCTAACAATAGGGCACATTAAGAAAATCTTAGCCATGTGACAAAAGTTAACACATCACCAGTATTAAGTCATGCTGATATTATATATTCCCCGATATGATACAATGAGAAGGCAACTTCACTTCTGTGGCCTTCTTTCCCCATATCTATAACCTAAGTCTAATCATGAGTAAATAAATATTAGACAAGCTAAATCCAAGCTACAAAATATTGACCACTAATCTTCCACAGTATTGAAACTATAAAAGACAAGAAATAACAGGTAAATTTTCACCAAGTGGAGAAGATAAGGGGACATGAACACTAAGTACAATGGCATATACTAGTTTGAATCCTGGAAAAGAAGAAAAGCATCCATGGAAAAACTAGGGAAATCTGAATACCAATGTCAATGTGTTAGTTTTGATCAATGTACCATGGCTATGTGAATGCTAACAAAACAGAAACCTTGATGAAAGGCACGAGAGAATTCTATACTATCTTTGCAATTTTTCCCAAACATCTGAAAATATTTCAAAATAAAATGTTAAAAACATTATAATGCCAGAAAGTAAAGAACTGATCAGAAACAAAATGATGAGAGCACGTCAAAGGATTATAGTTGCCTATCTGAAAGTACATCCAATGGATGGGTAAAAGAACCCCACAGCTGCAACAATATGAGCACCAAAGTATATCACATAGTACTAAATTATGTAAGTGTAAACTAAATATCCATGAATCCATATTGATATAAATAAGTAAGTAAATGAATGGGAGAGAAGAGGCAAATTTCACATGCAGATTTCCCAATTTATATAGATTCTTTCCTACCCAGTAGTTGATTCTTAACTCCACAATACACATTAGGATTAATGAGGGCTGCACTTGATGATCTGCTTCCAAAAAAGTAAAGCATCAAGAAGTGTAACTTTATATTGGAGAAACCTGGCACACACTTGTCTCAGCCAAGTGATCAAGGTCAGCATCATCAGTGATAAGTAATGTTGATACCATATACTCTTGATACGATGTGTTAAGAATAATACTTCACCTCTATGGTCTTCCTCCCAGGAACCTGTAACCTTGGTTAAATCAAGGGAAAAACATCAAACATACCCAAATTAAGAGGCATTTTACAACATATTTGGTAAATACTCCTGAAAATCTCAAGGTCATCAAAACCAAGAAAGTCTGAGAAACTGTCACAGTCAAGAGGAGGCTAAGGAGAAAGGAAAACTAGACATAATGTATTATTCTGGATGAGGCCATGGAATAGAAATTTTAGGAAAATCTTGTAATTCGAATAAAGTTGTTTCCTTTGTTGTGATCAACGTAACATAGAAAGTACAATAGGTTAAAGAAACAGGTTGAGGGGTTTAAAGAAACTCTGCACTATCTTTGTATATTTTCAGTAAATCTAAAACTATTCTAAAGATAAAAGTTTATTGTTAAAGTTTAAAATTTAAAAATGTGTATAAACATTAGATATTTGGATGGATTCTCCTTAACACCCTTTATTTTGGGGTCATGCTGTCTGCTATGTCCCCAGGATGAAAAATAGCTATAGGTTTCTTTTCTCTAGAACAGGTTTATCCTATTACAGCTTTACTTCCATTTAGTTTTTTTACATACTTGTTGTTCTGGTGGGTTTTTAAAAATCCACATTTTCGAAGTTTATCTGACATGCTATCATTGCGAAACTCTTGTGACTTCATATATCTGAAATGGATCAGAAGCCACACTTATTTTAAGTAATAAATGTTTTCATTACTGTAGATATTCACAGTTAGAGAAAACCAACTTTTTTTTTCTGAATGACATAGATAAGTCTAAATGCAAAGCTGAAATGATCTCCTGGGTGCCTTCGATTTCTCATTTGTATTAAGACAAAGGACACTTGAATAATAACTGAACATTGGACCCTTCATCAATAAACCAGTTTGGAGAGCTTCCCCTTCCTGCAATTAGAATGGCATTTTATGGCTTCTAGAGACTGTTCTACTTAAATATATATTTTTAAATATATGTATATATATACACACACATACACGTATAGGCATACACACACACACACACACACACACACACACACACACACACACCTCACAGTACCCTCTCATCCTTGTTCTTTTTCTTTTCTTCAAATTTCTCACCTAAACTGATAACATGCTGCCATCCATAAAATAGTCAGGATTCTAGTTACAAAATTTGTAATAAAGCTTTGTTTTTCTATTTGATGCAAACTGGAATATGGTGAGAAGACATTCAAACCAAACTTTGGAGTCGCACAAGCTTCTTAGTTTCTAACCAAAGAATAAAATACAGAATTAAATAGTATAATGCATTAAAAGAGCTTTTTAGAATCTGGGGAGAATAGATCCTCAAATATATATTAATTTCAGTGGTAAGATGTATCTAACAATTATTACATTCCAAGCCACATACTAACTGACTTACACGCATTATCTCCATTAAGCAGAAAAACTCTACTGGTAGAAATTAATATTACCCTCAATATTCAATAGGAAACCAAGACTCTCAGAAGTAATTTGCCTTCAAGTCACACAGTAGGAAAACAGAAGAACCCGTGACTCTGGGAGCAGACTTGTAATCACAATACTGCACTGTGGTCCATATACTATTACCACTCTCTCTTTCATTTCCTTTGATGCCAGATGGACCCACTCTGACTTGAATCCTGCTCCAAATAGTACTGCGCCATGACAAGGAGATTCCAGTATATAATTACAAAGTTGTCCACTCTCTTCTACATACTGTCACTAAACAATTATTCTCTGCCCTTTTGCTTGTACTCACTTTAGACCATCAGAAAGCTCTTTCTGTCCTATTCTCCAGTTCTTCCGTTGTCATCTCTGTGGCCCCTTTAACAACAGTTACCCCTCTGGCTTTGTCCATCATTGCATTTTCCTCTCTCCTAATGGCTTCTCTCCCCATCTCCTAATTGCTTCTCTCCCTATCACCTGTCTATTTCTAGCTACAGCAATGTCGGAGAGGAAGCCTTGCCCTAATGAAAGATTCACTGGAATCTTCATTTAGACTCAAGGAGAGAGAGCTTGATTTCTAAATTTGTAACACACAAAGCCACCAAATCTGAAACAAAGTTTTAAATAACTATGGTGTTACAATGGCCAAAGCAGTGATCACAGATAATGAAATACAAAGGTAATGAAATATCCAGCCTATAGCATATTTCAGGATGCAAAATAACAAGATAGATTAAGTGCAGTGGAGACATAGAAACACTACACTAACTTACTTTCAGAAACACTTGAATAAAAGTTGCTTGGTGGAAAAAAAATTCTTCATAACAGAAACATTGATAATGTTGTCCAAGTAAGCTCTCTCAACTCAACTGAATTTTCAAAAGTAAGTATCATGCTACAAAAACAGACACTCAGATCAATGGAACAGAATAGAGAACCCAGAAATAGACCCACAAATGTATGGCCAACTAATCTTTGACAAAGGAGGAAAAAATATCCAATGGAATAAACACAGTCTCTTCAGCAAGTGGTGCTGGGAAAACTGGTCAGTGACATGCAGAAGAATGAACCTGGACCCCTCTCTTACACCATACACAAAAATAAACTCAAAATGGATGAAAGACCTCAATGCAATACAGGAAGCCATCAAAATCCTCGAGGAGAAAGCAGGCAAAAACCTCTTTGATCTTGGCCACAGCAACTTCTTACTCAACACGTCTCTGGAGGCAAGGGAAACAAAAGCAAAAATGAACTATTGGGACCTCATGAAAATAAAAAGCTTCTGCACAGCGAAGGAAACAATCAGCAAAACTAAAAGGCAACTGACAGAATGGGAGAAGATATTTGCAAATGACATATCAGATAAAGCGTTAGTATCCAAAATCTATAAAGAACTGATCAAACTCAACACCCAAAAATCAAATAATCCAGTGAAGAAATGGGCAAAAGACATATATAGACACTTCTCCAAAGATGACATCCAGATGGCCAACTGACACATGAAAAAATGCTCAACATCACTCATCATCAGGGAAATACAAATCAAAACCACAATGAAATACCACCTCACACCTGTCAGAATGGCTAACATTACCAACTCAGGCAACAACAGATGTTGGCGAGGATGTGGAGAAAGAGGATCTCTTTTGCACTGCTGGTGGAAATGCAAGCTGGTGCAGCCATTCTGGAAAACAGTATGGAGGTTCCTCAAAAAATTAAAAATAGAACTAGCCTACGACCCAGCAATTGCACTACTAGGTATTTATCCAAGGGATACAGGTGTGCTGTTTTGAAGGGACACATGCACCCCAATGTTTATAGCAGCACTATCAAATATAGCCAAAATATGGAAAGAGCCCAAATACCCATTGATGGATGAATGGATAAAGAAGATGCAGTATTATATATACAATGGAGTATTACTCAGCAATCAAAAAGAAGGAAATCTTGCCATTTGCAACTACGTGGATGGAACTAGAGGGTATTATGCTAAGTGAAATTAGTCAGAGAAACACGAATATCATATGACTTCACTCATATGAGGAATTTAAGATACAGAACAGATAAACATAAGGGAAGGGAAGCAAAAATAATATAAAAACAGGGAGGGGGAAAAACATAAGAGACTCTTAAATATGGAGAACAGAGGGTTACTGGAGGTGTTGTGGGAGGAGGGATGGGCTAAATGGGTGAGGGTCACTAGGGAATCTACTGAAATCTCTGTCACACTATATACCAACCGATTTGGATGCAAATTTAAAAAATAAAATTAAAAAAAGAAGTTAAAGTGTTTATAACTAAATAAATAAAATTAATTTTTTTTAAAAAAGGGCACCTGGGTGGCTCAGTCGGCTAAGCATCTGAGTTCCACTCAGGTCATGATCTTGTGGTACGTGAGTTCCAGCCCCACATCAGGCTTTCTGCTGTCAGCTCTGAGCCTGTTTCAGATACTCTGTCTCACTCTCTGCTCCTCCCCTACTTGTGTGCCTGCACTCTTTCTCTCTCCCTCTCCCAATAAATAATTGATTAATTAATTAAAAAATATAAAAATAGAACTTTTATAACTAAAAATAATTGTTAATAAAAACTTATTTAGCATTCTGGACTGTATGAATATATTGTATTAAACACTGTATACTAATAAGCTGCCTTCTCACTCAAAAAAAAAAAGTAAATATCAAATAAGCAATAAAACAGAGGAGCAGCCCTGGTACACAGTGTAATATCATGCTTTTTTCAAAAGGTATTTTTTTTATTTATTTATTTATTTATTTATTTATTTATTTATTTATTTATTTATTTTGAGAGAGAGGGGGAGGAAGGGGCAGGGAGAGAAGGAGAGAGAGAATCCCAGGCATGCTCTGCACTGTGAGTGCAGAGCCCCACGCGGGGCTCAAACCCACAAACGGTGAGATCATGACCTGAGCCGAAATCAAGAATAAAATGCTTAACTGACTGAACCACTCAGGTGCCCTCGAAGGGTATTCCTTATACTTTCAAGCTACAAATGGCATAGGAAAAAAATCAGTGCTTTTCTGGGTAGACTAAGCATGAAAAAAACCCTTAACCATGGGAAATAAAAGGAAGAGGTCACAGAGCCACAGCTGAGTCTGAAGAGCCATTCTTCAGTCTATGATTTATTAACCTCTTACTAGGTATCAGACACTGGTTGTACATATGTATCTCATTGAATCCTTACAACATTGTAAGGCATGACATTTTAAACACATTGTACAAATGAAGAAAATGACTTAAATAACAAATCCAAGATCAGTATTCATCCAGGGAATACTACTCACTACCTCAGTTCAATACAAGTTCATACACATTAGAGTGGCTAAAGTTGTTTTGTTGTTGTTGTTGTTTTTGCTTTTTTTTTAAAGAACAATTCCAAATATTATTGAAGCTATGGAACAACTTGGCTTTTTAAGCTGGGTTGTTTCTTAGAGGTAAAATATGTTTCTACCCTATATCCTTTTATTACCATTCCTAAATATTTACATAAGAAAAGTGAAACTGTATGTTC
The DNA here is from genome assembly GCF_018350215.1 of Panthera leo. Classification (NCBI taxonomy): domain Eukaryota; kingdom Metazoa; phylum Chordata; class Mammalia; order Carnivora; family Felidae; genus Panthera; species Panthera leo. The sequence continues at coordinate 65,918,542 of NC_056689.1, forward strand.
ACAAAAAAGAAATGTGGAATAGTGCTATGGTAGCTTTATTTATAGTGGCCAAAACCTGTAACGAAACATTTATCAGCAAGCGAGTTGTTAAATAAACTGTAGTATATTTATTTCATGAGATATGTAGCAGCTAAAAAAGAAGAAGTAAGCAACAAATTCTATAATAAGAGTGAACCGTGGAAAACATTATTCTTGATGAAATATTATGAACACCATCGTTCCATTTATATGAATTATGAGAAAGTAATACAAAGTGAGAGTAATCAGAACACTTTGCTTGTGGTATGGGGAATGACTAGAAGGGTTTGCGAGAACTTTCTAGGGTGAGGGACATTTTCTATATCTTGACTGAGTGGAGGTTATATATATAAACATTTATCAGAACTCATTGAATTATAAAATTATTTTATTTGCCTTTTACCATTTGTCATTTTTCTCAATTGAAAAAAGTGATATTAAGTTCTGGGGGTGTAACGTACAATATAGTAAACAGAGTGCATAATAGTCTGTCATATATTTGAAAGTTGTTAGGACCATAGATGTTAAAAGTTCTCATCAAAAAAAAAGAAAAAAAAAAGAGTTCTGATTATGTGAGGTGATGGGTATGTTAAATAAACCTATTGTGATAATCATTATATTGTATGCATTAACTTTATAGAATGTTATATGTCATTTATATGTTATAAATGTCATGTTTATGTTAATGTTATATGTCATTTATAGAATGTTATATGTCAATTATATCAATAAAGCTGGGGGGGGAGAAAAAAAATTGTTAATGCATTTGAGCCAATTAAGCACACTGCTGAGCACATTATACTCAGTAATGGTCAGTTGTTACTATTCTCATTAAACACTTGGTACGGGGGTAGGAAGTGAATGTATATTGAAGATGTTAAAGTAATTCCTTAAGTGAGCCAAGTATAAAACCAGAAAGGGAAACCAATTTTCCACCAAAGTTTCTTGCACCCATTCAGTAATAGATGGGCCATACACACACACAGTGATTCTTATAAGTCCATTAAAACAAATATTTTATTATTCCTTTCATTGGCAGATGCAGTGTTTCTTTAAATTTGACACTTTTATTCAACAAAAATAAACAAAATATTCTGAAAAGTAATACTAATATTTATGTCTTATTTCACTTGTTAAGCAATTCTTGTTTCCTGAGGAGCATGATCACTCTCATACCATTCCTGTATTTAAAATGTGATAAATATCAGGTCTCCTGGGCAGCTTAGTTGGTTAAGCATATGACTCTTGATATCAGCTAAGGTCATGATCTCACGATTCATGGGTTTGATCCTCATGTTGCACTCTTTCCTGACAGCAGGGCATGCGTGAGATTCTCTCTCTCCCCCTCTTTCTCTGCCCCTCCCCTGCTCATACTTTCTCATTCTCTCTCTCTCTCTCTCTCTCTCTCTTTCTCTCTCTCTCTCTTTCTCTCTCTCTCTCTCTCTCTCTCAAAATAAAGAAATGAACTTCAATTTTTTTAATATCATAAATACCGTTAAATCTCATAATTGTATCAGTTAAAGACATCAATATAAAATTCATTTATAAAAGAAGCAAATTTCAAGCTCTATTATTCTCTATGTAGTATGTTTGCTACAAATTTAGACATTGTCACACACCCCTATGTTTAATAACTATAAGAAATAAACAATGTAAAGGAGGGAGGAAAGAAAGGAAGGAAATGACAACTTTGTGGTTCTACTTACCTATGCAAAATTACAAATTAAAGATTATGAAACTAATACATAAGGGAAAAGATATCCTGACCTGAAAAAGACCAGATGGATTATTCAACCAAACACTTTATAAAGTTGAAGAAGCCCATCACATCTAAATTTCTATATTGTTTTAAAGCACTTTACTGTGTGTACAAATAATGATTTGTTATAACTATTTCAAGGAATACAGAAAGAATTTTAAGACAAAAGTTAAAAAAATGTATCATCTCTGTTCTTGAGGATGAGATCCCAAGGGCACATCATAAAGGTGTTAGATGGAAAAAGCCATCAAGGAAACTAACATTTTGAGGAATATTACATATTGTGATCAAGCTAAGATCTGGATTCAGTGATCTAATTTAGGTCTGTGTGAAAAAAAAAATCCAGCCAAGAATTCTCATACATTGAAAATTCTTCTTGATCACTTAAAAGCCAGAAAGGATATATAACCATATACCAAGCATGCCACATGCCCTAATGCAGTTCATATTATTGAAGTGTTTGTTAACAGTATACATTTTCCTTATGAATCCAGCCCTGAGGCTTGACTCAAATGTAATGGGCAAGATGGAAAGGATTGCTATCACAGTGTCAGCCAGCACCAGAACATTATTGAGAAGCAAATCAGACAAATATCAAAGCAAACAGCTATGACTCTATGGCACAGTCATGCATTAAGCATCGCACACAGAGACCTCACACCGAAGAATCTGCAGGATTTTGAAGGATAATTCTGTGGATACCCCAGTAAAGTTTACGTCTTTGGATTTGCCTGAATGGACCAAGGTGACATGACAACACTCCAGTTCACACTTCATTATGTAGCACTTCGGGCACTGGAGATGCAGAGAAACCATCAGAAGGGTCTAGCATTATGATTACCATCTTGACAAACTAAATGAGGTTTACTGTCAAGGGAGTAGGGAACAGACTGGGAACAACTCAGCTGAGGCTCTGGACAACAAGTTGCTCTGTGCCCAACTGATAATGGAAAAAGCTGCAATTGTGAAAATCCATCAGGCTCATGTGGGATAGTTGCCTCAGAATCAGTCAGCCTCAAACCCTTGCACTCTGAACAGTCCCATTCAAAAAAGAGGAAGTTAAGTTCCCTAAGCCAAGGGGCAAAATTTCCATCTACAATAGTGAGAATGGAGTCAAAGATTCAAACTTTGCCATGGAAAATCTCTAAGATGTGATGCTCATTTTATTTTCCTATTTGCTGGAAAAAAAAAAAAAAGATGAGAAGTTGATTGATGTCACATAGGAGCTTTGGAAGTATAATGAGAATGCAAATTTTTAAAAGATACTCCACAAAGCTTCAGTTGGCATGTTGAGAAGTCATGCATAAAACAGATTGACTAAACTGGCAGAAATTGTGGAACAAGTGATAGAAAAGCAAACCATGTCCCATGAATTCCAAAAAATGTCAGCTTTAAGCAGTAATAATTTTTAAAGTTTGAATTATCATTCTTTAGTTGTATAATTTTGAATGTCTTAATACCCTGCAATTTCATTCCTTTTTTATACAGTTTAACTATGCTGTATAGATATAAATAAAGAAATCTCTGGTAGCACTATATTTTTACAGAAAAACTCAGTTCCTGGAAACATCCTATTGCTTTAAGACTGTTTCTTCTGGGGCGCCTGGGTGGCGCAGTCGGTTAAGCGTCCGACTTCAGCCAGGTCACGATCTCGCGGTCCGTGAGTTCGAGCCCCGCATCAGGCTCTGGGCTGATGGCTCGGAGCCTGGAGCCTGTTTCCGATTCTGTGTCTCCCTCTCTCTCTGCCCCTCCCCCGTTCATGCTCTGTCTCTCTCTGTCCCAAAAATAAAAAAAAAAAAAGTTGAAAAAAAAAAGACTGTTTCTTCTAATGTTTGTAAGAGATGGTATTATCAAGGAAGATCCTTTTATTTGTAAACAGTATAAATAAACCATCCCTAAGCAGTAGGCATATAGAACCAAGTGCAGCTGACCCTTGAGCAAGGTGGGGGGGTTAGAGGTACCAATCCCTGTGTGGTCAAACATCTGCATATAGCTTTTGAGTCTCCTAAAACATAACTACTAAGAACTTTCTCATAACTGGAAGTGTTACCAATAACAGTTGATTAATACATATTTCGTGTGCTTTTCATACATACACACATTGTATTCTTAAATAAGAAAAAAAAAAGCTTTTCAGAAAATCTTAAGAGAAAATATAGGGGCACAGGAGTAGCTCAGTGGTTATGCTTCAGAGTCTGGATTTCAGCTCAGGTCATTATCGCCCAGTTCATGAGATCGAGGCCCACATCCAGCTCTACACAGACAGCACGGGGCCTACTAGAGACTCTCTCTTCCTCCCTCTCTACCCCGTTACCACTGGTGCTTTTTCTCTTTCTAAGTAAATAAATTTTTTAAAAAGGTCTGAAAAAAACTTAAAGAGAAAATACATTTACGGTACTGTAGTGTATTTATAAAATAAAATCCAACACCATTTATTGAAGAAAGCATCTTTTCCCATTGTATATTCTTGGCTCCTTTAAATGAATTAATGGGCAAATATATGCATGAGTTTATTTCTGGTCTCTCTGTTCTGTTGTATTGATCTATGTGTGGATTTTTGTGCCAATATCATACTGTTTTGATTATTATAGCTTTGTAATTTAGTTTGAAATCAGGAAGTATAATGCCTCCAGCTTTGTTATACTTTCTCAAGATTTCTTTGGCTATTCAGAGTCATTTATAGACAAATTTAAATTTTAGGAATAGTTTTACTACATCTGTGAAAAATGTCATTGGGATTTTAATAGGGTTTGCATTGAATCTGTAGGTAGCTTTGGGTAGTATGGACATTTTAACAAAAATAATTCTTCCAATTCACACACATGGAACACCTTTTCATTTATTTATGTCTTCATTTTTTAATTATTACTTGAGTATAGTTGGCAATATCCCTCCATCCACCAATCCCTGGCAACCATCAGTTTATTCTCTGTATGTATAGGTTTGATTTTGCTTTCTGTCTGCTTATTTATTTGTTTTATTTATTTATTTTTGGATATCACATATAAGCGAAATCATATAGTATTTGTTTTTTATCTGTCTCACTTATTTCTCTTAGCATAATAAAACCTGGTACGTCCATCCATGTTGTTGCAAATGATAAAATCTCATCCTTTTTCATGGCTGAATAATATCCTCAAACTATTCCAAGATAGAAAAAAGAGGATGAAAAGCTTCCAAATGCATTCCATGAGGCCAGCATTACCCAGATGAAGATACCATGCACGTGCGCGCACGCACGCACACACACACACGCACACACACACACACACACACACACACACACATAACTACAGGGCAATATCCCTGATGAATATAGATGCTAAAATTTTTTATAAAATATTAGCAAGGGCTCCTGGATGGCTGAGTCAGTTAAGCATCCAACTCTTGATTTGATTTTTGGCTCAGGTCATGATCTCATGGTTCATCCCAGGTTAGGCTCTGCTCTGACAGCTCAGAGCCTGCTTGGGATTCTCTCTCTCCCTCTCTCTCTGCCCCTCTCCCACTCACTCATGCTCTCTCCCTCAAAATAAATAAACATTTTAAAAACCTATTAGCAAATCACATTCAACAATGCATTAAAAGGATAATTAATCATGATCAAGCAGGACTTATTCCAGGGATCAAGGATGGTTCCATATTTATAAATCAATCAATGTGATACACTACATCAGCAAAACAAAGGATAAAACTCATATAATTAATAGGTACAGAAAAACCATTTTACAAAATTCAACATCCATTCGCAATAAAAACTCTCAACAAAGTGGGTTTAGAGGAAACATACTTCAACATAATAAAGGCCATATGTGAAAAACGCACAGCTAACATATTCAATGGTGAACAACAGAGCTTTTTCTATACTATCAGGAACTTGACAAGCATGTCTAATATTGCCACTTTTATTCAACAACATAGTACTGTAAGTTCTAGCCTCAGGACCAGATAAGAAAAAGAAAATCATCCATTTTAATAAGGAAGGAGTTAAATTGTCACTATTTGCACATGACATGATACTATACATAGAAAACCCTAAAGATTCCACAAAAATCTATTGTAATAAATGAATTGAGTAAAGTTGCAGGATGCAAAATTAATACCCAGAAATTGGTTGTGTTCCCACATACTAATAACAATGTAGCAGAAAAAGAAATAAGGAAAACAATTCCATTTACAATTGCACCAAAAAGAATAAAATGCCTAGCAATAAACTTAACCAAGGAGATTTTAAATACCATGAATATCCAAAGCAATCTTAAGAAGAACAAAGCTGGAGGTATCACAATCCCAAATTTCAAGATATACTACAAAGCTGTAGTAATCAAAACAGTATGGTACTGGCACAAAAACAGACACATAGATCAATAGAACAGAAAAGAGATCCCAGAAATAAAGTAATGCTAATATGGTCAATTAATCTATGACAAAGGAGACAAGACAATTTCTTCAATAAATGGTGCTAGGAAAACTAGACAGCCACATAAAAAGAATGAAACTAGACCACTTTCTTACACCATTCACAAAAATAAACTCAAAGTGTATTAAATACCTAAACATGATACCTGTAACCATAAAAACTCTGAGAACATAGGCAACATTTCTTTAACATTGGCCCTAACAACATTTTTCTTTCTTTTTTAATTTTTTTACTGTTTATTTTTTGAGAGAGACAGACAGAGAGAGAGACAGAGGCAGAGCATGAGTGAGGGAGAGGCAGAGAGAGAGAGGGAGACACAGAATCTGAAGCAGGCTCCAGGCTCCCATCTGTCAGCACAGACCCTGACAGGGGCGTCCAACTCACAAACAGTGAGATCATGACCTGAGCCAAAGTTGGACACTCAACTGACTGAGCCACATTTTTCAAGATAAGTCTTCAACTTCTTTCATTAATTTTCTAGTTTTCAGTGTATAAATCTTTCACTTCTTTGATTAAATCTGTTACTAAGTATTTTTAAAGTATTACAAGAGGGATTATTTTCTTAAAATTTTTTAGATAGCTCATTGTTAGTGTATAGAAACTCAGTATCTTACTATGTTACCGTCTTGGTGACATCCTTAAAATTAGTTCTTCAAAAGTCCATTTTCTTTAGTAAATCTCATACTTAGAACAAATTATGCTATTTCCAATTTTCTGGTATTATGAACTCTAATGAATGAAATATTCTCATGCATACACCATCATGAACTTGTTTTACTATTCCCTTGGAATAAAAACTAATCAGCTTTTGGGGCATCTAGGTGGTTCAGTCGGTTAAATGTCTGGCTCTTGATTTTGGCTCAGGTCATGATCTCACAGTCATGAGATTGAGCCCCATGTAGGGCTCTGCGCTGCCAGCATGGAGCCTGCTTGGGATTCTGTCTTTCCCCTCTCTCTCTGCCCTTCCCCTGCTTGTGCTCTCTGTCTCTCTCTCTCTCTCTCTCTCTCTCTTTCTCTCTCTCTCTCTCTCTCTCTCTCTCAAAATAAATAAATAAACTTTAAAAAAAAAGTACTTTAAAAAATTAATCAGCTTTTCTCCAAGGGGCAAAAATCTTTTTTTTTTTACATTTATTTATTTTTGATAGGCAGAAAGAGAGCACAAGTGGGGGAGGGACAGAGAGAGAAGGAGACACAGAATCCAAAGCAGGCTCCAGGCTCCAAGGTGTCAGCACAGAGCCCAATGCGGCCCGAACTCACAAACTGAGAGATCATGACCTGAGCCGAAATCAGACGCTCAACCGACTGAGCCACCCAGGCCCCCTTCCAAGGGGCAAAATCTTGTACACTGGACTACATGTTAGTAACCTAAAGACTAGAGGTAGTTTTGGTTTCCTTTATTGCCTTTATCTGTCTCAATATGCAGGTTAGAATAAGAGAGATGTCCTGCGACGCTTCAAAACTTTGAAGTTCAACTAAACAAATGTAAACATTCTAGTGCAGTGATAAAAGTTAAAGGCCAGTCATATTTGGTTTTATTATGTGTTCTGAAAGAAATTATAATTTTGTTTTTTATCCATTGATTTACTCAACAATTTATATTTTGTTTAGGCTAATATCAATTTCAGTTGCATTCCTGGATACCTATAAAATTAATATGAGAATTCAGACAGATGCTGGAAGTTAATCTGAAATTAACAATAAATGTAGCATTTCAGAGGTGATGGCACATTGCCTTAAAAATTAGGGCTTTCTTCCAAGACATTCAAAGCAAATATTACATACCATCAAAATCAAACATCCATACTTTTGAGCCAAAACATGACTATTTACTACATTTTGACCTACCATAAATTAAACTCTCTTGAGTATGGTCATTTACATCATGGAGAAAATTATAATTTATATTTCATAGTTTATAAGCAAAACTTTTAGCACCTACCTCTAAACCACAAACTACTTCTAAAGACAGACTCATAGATTTTAAATACATCAAAACATGAATCTTCTATTTTTTCCATACATAATCCAATAAGGGTATTAAACCTCCTACAGACCTTTTCCAGACAGATAAAATCTCAAAAGGGATTTGGATGATGACCTCATTTATTTTCATAGCATCTTTATGAAATACAAGTGGTGGGGATTACTCTTTCCTCCATTCTCCAAATGAGAAAACTAAGGGAGAGGGGTAAATAAATGGGCAAAACGTATAGCAAGCCAGTGTCAGAGCTTCCATTTGAATCCAACTCTCCAGTCCCTGCTCCAGGACTTTATCTGCCAGTATCAAGCATCAGAGGAATTTTTATATCAGCGATATTTAGTTGCTCTAGTAAAGGCACAGATTATTAAAGCATCAAATACCATTTTATCTTATAAAATTTCCAATTTATTTTATGTTTAAATATTAGCACCTAGTCTTAGCTATGAGGTATAGGAACAGGCAATATGTATTAAAAAGCTTAAAGAAGTTATGCCATTTACACTAATATGTCTACAAAGTGGAATTTGTCTGGAAGATATATTATAAACACAATATTAATAAACATTAAATACTTATAATAGAGAAAAAAAACTTGACTAAGAGGGTATTGGAAAAATAAGTTACAGTACATGGAAATGGTGAAATACAGCCCTTAAAAATTGAGACGTGGAATAATATTAAAATAATACCCAAACTGAATGAAGTGTTAAGTGGGAAATCAGTTTATGAAAGAGTAGACACCATAGAAAACCAATTTTATAAAATAGAGCTCCAGATAAAATACACACATGTATGCATAGAGAAAACAATGGAAAGGTCTACAGAAAATTTAAAAAAAAAATGCTGGGAATTTTGTTCAGTTACATATATATATAACATTTTCTACATTTGTCTTCTGTATTTTTCGTATTTTTTACAATACATCATTGATCCTGCTTATAATCAGAAAAACTGATGAGAATATATTCCAAATCCTCTTCTCAAGAGTGTGGATAATTATTAGTGTCCCAAATCTATTTTGAACTAAATTATAGCAGTCAGATGCTTTCCATCAGTATCTAAATTCAACGAATGAATTTATTTATTTATTTTTAGAGAGAGAGAACGAGAGAGAGGGAGAATCCCAAGCAGGCTCTGCACTGTCAACACAGAGCTCAACACAGGGCTTGAACTCATGAACCATGAGATCATGACCTGAGCTGAAATCCAGAGTCCAACACTTAAACAACTGAGCCACTCGGGTGCCCCAGTCACCTTTTCTAGCCACAGATCTTCACATTAAAATAGATGCTCCCTCGTGAATTTCCTTTCATGCAGCAATGGCAACAGGCTGAAATACTGTTTTATGTACTAATGGCAGAATGGGTTTCAATAGATCTTTAACACCCTAGAAAGGTCACTAGCCCATGTGCTTGGTATAACTCTTCTTCATAATCCAAAAATTTCCCCTTGTGATCTTATCTTTATGTATTGACTAAACAGTCCAACTTTCTACCCTGGACTTTAACCCAAAGTGAAGCGAGTTGGTCTTCATGCTGAAGTACTCCTAAGTATGGTTTGCTACATTTCTTATAATTTTTATCTGTATATTATGATCAGGGTCAGGAGGTCACTTAGGCAGAAGTGGGCACAAACAGTTCAACCTAAGTTTTTTCCTCAGTTATACTTGGTTGGACTCCTGCTGGGCTCTTGTGGCCCTAAGAAGGCAATTATGGTGTAGTATTATTGTGTCTGTTTCCCTATAAGAGTTTAATTAGCTATATAATTTTTTCCTAAATACAATATTTCAATTTGTTATGTTATTAACTAACCATGAAATGTGTGCCTTCTCAGTACAATAAATTCCATTACTGATTAAAGCCTTCTATTTAATAATTTGAGAAAGAGCAGAGTTTCCATTCTCCTTACATTTACTTTACATCTCCATCACAATTTTACCATTTCTTCTATTGTACAAAACAGCAGAACTAAGAACATGCTGAAATAGGAATCCCTTATCTCTCATTCCCTAAATGGTTCCGCTAAATAAGTTCTATCCCTCCCCACCATAAGTATCCTTGGCTATTAGCAAAATTTTTTAGAATAGTTATGGATTGATGATCTTGAAGAATTTCAAGTTTAGTGAAAACTTAAAATGACCAGCTTGATGAGAAATCTGGACACTTTTTACATGGTAATTGATTAGAGGGTGAACGTATTTTTAGGAAAAAAAATATCTAGTAGAGACAAGATGGTAGTATCGATAGCTAAAGGTTCATGGGAAGATTATGGAGTCAAAGTGAAATATTAGACCTGTTAAATAAACTATTCTGCCACACAACAAACAGATCCATCCAAACAGCACATGCACTTGGCAAACTGGAAAACCATTAGAAGTGGAGGGAAATAAATACTCCCTTTAATAAGATGTCTTAAACTCAAAAATTTTTTAAATGAAAATATATCACCTCATCTTTAAAAAATTTGTGTCAAAGAAGGGAATTCATTTTACAGAACTACATTTTCCAGAAATGTGGATAAAACATTTTTAGCTGGGATGGGTTGTTGAATTTCATGGCCTCTAGGGTCCTTCTCAAATTCTAAAATTAAAAGTGTTCTGGTGAAAACTTTCCTTGCTTCCTTTCATGAAAACAAAATATGTTGGTGCCAAATTTTAAAAAGGAATTAAAAAAGTAAAAATAAATACACACTAGAATAATCTTTTGAATAACAACAGACTTGGGTGTTCTAAAGAAGTGGAACATTTTTTTACCTGCAACTGTATCAGCGATCATGTGTCCAGGATATTCTGTGGTATCAGAATAATATGTAGAAGATCAGATGAGGAGTCAGAAGGCCAAACCTATTGTCCATTGGAGAGGTGAATGACCTTATAATAAATCACTTTACCTTTCCAAACTTCAGCTTCCTCAACATGGTTCTAAAGATAATAGTACCTGCCTGATTTTCTTCCCAGGAAAATAGCCAAACAACTTTAAAACCATGAGATAGTATAAAAATACAAGAAAATGTAATTACATGAATTTTCTGAAAATGAAGTAACAAAAAACTTACCTGTGCCTATTACTAAATTTATTGCCAAAGACTACCCCCCGAAAAAGCAAAATGATCCAGTTTTATCCCAAATAATTGGCTTGCAGTTTACACACACACACACACACAATATGCTTGACTCATAGTCTACCATACCTGCAGTTGATATAGAATATATATTTTTTTACATAATGGATACTCAATGAAAAAGCGCATTTTTGTTACCTTTTTGACGTCTTGTTGGCTTGCGCCCTTAAGTTTTCTTTACAACATCTGCAAAAACAATAAACCAATTATGAAGTCATCTGTAACAGAGCAAAGAGAAAGTACTATTTTTTTAAAAACTCTCCCCTGAATAACTGGAGCTCTAATGGATGGCATGTTAGCACAATAATATTAACAAGACCATTTTTGATAAAGAAAGAAAGTGAGATCTGCCTAGAAATTACTATTAAAATAATAAGTTACTAACATAATAAAAATTATCATCAGACACAGTGGGTCACATACTGGTTCACAGCTGAAAGAGGCCCATCATCCATTTTCATACATATTTGAAAAAGAAGGTGGGGCCATCCCATTTATGCCTACAGAACACCATGCTCTTCAATAAAAACATGGTTTTTTGTTTGTTTGTTTCAAGTTTTTACTTAAATTCTAGTTAGTTAATGTGTAGTGTAATATTGGTTCCAGGAAGAGAATTCATCATTTACATATAACACCCAGTGCTCATGCTGTATGATTCACCACTTACATGTAACACCCAGTGCTCATCACCACAAGTGCCCTCCTTAATACCCATCACCCTTTCAGCCCATCCCCCATCCACCTCCCCTTCATCAACCCTTGGTTTGTTCTCTATAATTATGAGTCTTATGGTTTTCTTCCTTTTTTTAACCCATTCCCCTATGTTCATCTATTTTGTTTATTAAATTCCACACACATGTGAAATCATATGTATTTGTCTCCATCTGACTTGTTTCACTTTGCATAACACACTCTAGCTCCATCCATGTCGCTGTAAATGGAAAGATTTCATTCAACAATATGGATTTTTAAACAATGACCCGTGACATAGAACCACAGATTTGTTGGAGAAACTCAAAAAAATATTAGTCTCAAAATTCTATCCGCTTATTTTGTGAAAATGAATAAAAATTGAAACCCACCACTCAGAATCTGTTACTGATAATCTCAGACTATCCCATAGCTATTTGCCCTACTTTATATCAATAGGAAGACAGAGATATATGGTGGTTAGGGATGAGAGCACCGTTTTAAATGTCAAATCTGATAATTACTGTATGGTATTAATCTTACTAGCATTTTGACATTTTTAAAACTCACTTATTTGAAAATTGAGAAATATTGTAACAGCTTATTTAAAAATTATATAAGGGGCGCCTGGGTGGCTCAGTCGGTTAAGCCGCCGACTTCAGCTCAGGTCATGATCTCACGATCTGTGAGTTCAAGCCCCGCGTCGGGCTCTGTGCTGACAGCTCAGGGCCTGGAGCCTGTTTCAGATTCTGTGTCTCCCTCTCTCTGACCCTCCTCCGTTCATGCTGTGTCTCTCTCTGTCTCAAAAATAAATAAACGTTAAAAAAAAATTTTTTTTAAATAAAAAAAATAATAAAAATTATATAAGAAATTAATTCACACTACCATCACACCTATTGTAAGCAGAAGTACTTCACATACTAGCCATATTATTATTTTCATTTTTAATTGTTTTATCAATATACGTTGTCATTCTCAAAAATGGTGAATAAATTTCTACTTTCTCCTCCTTTGATATCTTCCCTCAAAAACTGTGTAATTAAATTTAGAAATACTATAAAAATTAGAAAGTAATCAATAATCACATGCAAGTGAAATAAAATGATAAAACAAAAAAAGATCTCCTTATTTTTCCTGAATTAGTGTGTCAGTATCAGGACATGAAGATATTTGTTCTGGACCTGGCTCTGCCACTGAGTGCCTGCATCCTTGTGTACATCACTTAAATTTCCTCGGGTTCATTTTCTTTTAAATGAAGAAAATAATGCAGGTCTTGCTCTCTTCATATGACCCCCATTAAAGTCTAAAATCTGTGGGAAGATTCCTTATCAGTTTAACTGGTTGTATTTAGGATTCACAACTTTTGTCTAGTAGTATCATTCCTAAAAATTTTTCCTATGGAATGATCAAATGAAAAAGAAAAACACTAGGGGTGCCTAGGTGGCTCAGTTGGTTAAGCGGCTGACTTCAGCTCAGGTCTGTTCTCACCCTTTGTGAGTTCAAGCCCCACATCGGGTTCTGTGCTGATGGCTCTGAGCCTGGAGCCCGCTTTGGATTCTGTGTCTCCCTCTCTCTCTGACCCTCCCCCACTCACACTCTGTCTCTGTCTCTCTCTCTCTCTCAAAAATAAATAAACACTAAAAAAGAAATAGAAAAGAAAAAACACCAAAGCACAATCTATGGGAAAATAAAAAGTTAAGATGGACTTCATTAAAACTTAAAACTTGTACCTGCAAAGGACACTATTAAAGGACATATACCAAAATATACAAAGACCTTTTATAATACAACAATAAGAAAGCAAATAATCCAATTTATTTATTTTTTTTAATTTTTTTAATGTTTATTTATTTTTGAGACAGAGAGAGACAGAGCATGAACAGGGGAGGGGCAGAGAGAGAGGGAGACACAGAATCTGAAACAGGCTCCAGGCTCTGAGCTGTCAGCACAGAGCCCGACGCGGGGCTTGAACTCATGGACCGTGAGATCATGACCTGAGATGAAGCCAGATGCCTAAATGACTGAGCCACCCAGGCGCCCCTCAAATAATCCAATTTAAAAATGGGCAGAAGATCTGACTGGATACATCAAAGAAGATATAAAGAGGGCAAATATGCATACTAAAACTTTCTCAGAATCATATGTGATATTAAAACAACAATAAGATGCTGTAACACATATATTAGAGTGGGCTAAAATGCAAACATGAATAACACCAAATTTGGCCAGGATATAGAACAATGAGGCTTCTCATTAATTGTGAGTGGTATTGAAAATGGTATATAGGCAGTTTGGAAGACAAAGCTAACAAGTTTTATCCTGCAATCCAGCAATCACCCTCCATAGTATTTTCATAACCAAATGAATTGAAAATTTATGTGCACACAAAAACCTTCACATTAATGTTAATAGCAGCTTTACTCATAATTATCAAAATTTGGAAGCAACCAGGGTGCCTGATTGGTTCAGTTGGTTAAATGTCCGACTTGGCTCAGCTCATGATCTCGTGGTTCGTGAGTTCGAGCCCTGCGTCAGGCTCTGGGCTGATGGCTCAGAGCCTGGAGCCTGCTTCGGATTCTGTGTCTCCCTCTCTCTCTGCCCCTCCCCTGCTCATGCTCTGTCTCTGTCTCTCTCAAATAAATAAACATTAAATTTTTTTTTCATTTTTTTAAATCTCTATTTTTGAGGGAGAGAGAGAGACAGAGCATGAGCAGGGGAGGGGCAGAGAGAGAGGGAGACACAGAATCCGAAGCAGGCTCCAGGCTCCAAGCTGTCACCACAGAGGCCAACGCAGGCCTCGTACCCACAGCTGTGAGATCATGACCTGAGCCAAAGTCGGACACTTACCCAACTGAGCCACCCAGGCGCCCCTAAAAAAATAAAAAAGAAAACTTGGAAGCGACCAAGATGCCCTTTAATAGGTAAATGGATAAACTATGGTATATCTGTACCAAAAATATTATATAGTAATATAAAAAGTTAACTAGCAAGCCATAAAAAGAATAGAGGAAATTTAAATGCATATAGCTAGGTGAAGGAAGCCAGTCTAAGAGTTCATGCTGTATGATTTCAACTACATGATTTCAGAAAAGGCAAAACTCTAGAGAAGTGACAAGAGAAGAGTTTGCCAGGGTGCCTAGGTGGCAGTTGAGTCCAACTCTTGACTTCAGCTCAGGTCATGACCTCACAGTCCATGAATTCAAGCCCCACATTGGGCTCTGCCCTGACAGTGTGGAACCTGCGTGGAATTCTCTCTCTCTGCCCCTCCTCTGCTCATGCTCTCTCTCATTTTCTCTCTCTCTGTATCTCTCTCTCAAAAAATTAATAAACACTTAAAAATATTAAAGGTTGCCTGAGTGTAGGGGAAGGGAGTGACAGATGAATAGGTTGAGCACGGAGTGTGTTTAGATCAGTGAACTACTCTTTAAAATACTATAATGGCATTTTTAAAACCCATACAACTGTACAACATGAGACAAACCTTAATATAAACTATGAACATCATTTTGCAGTAATATATCAATATTGGTTGTTTTTTACAAATGTATGAAACTAATGCAAGATGTTAAAAATAGAGAAAACTGGGAGGGGACAGTGTACATTAAGAACTCTACTTTCTGCTTTATTTTTCTGTAAACCTAAAACTACTCTAAAAAATAAAGTCTAGGGACACCTAGATGGTTCAGTCAGTTAAACATCTGACTCTTGTTTTCAGCTCAGGTCATGATCTCATGGTTCATGGGTTTAAGCTGCATATTGGGTTCAGAGCCTGCTTGGGATATTCATATTCATTCACTCACTCATTCTCTCTCTCTCTCTCTCTCTCTCTCTCTCCCTCTCTCTCTCTCTACCACAAAATAAACTTAATAAAAGTCTAAAAGTCTACTAATTTTAAGAAAACATACATCAAAATATAGTTCAGCTGTCTTTTCAAAGTATTAATCAATTGCAAATAGCAAAATTCCAATAGTTTTCCAAATTTATTTTGATGTTATATAAATGTGATTACATATTAGATCTCCATGAAAATCAAATTCATAACTATTACTCTGAGTAAATGTTTAAAATACAACTTGAAGATAAACCATTGAACGGTTTTATAATCAATTATAACATAAAACACTTGTGCATTGTCTGAAACGGTATCAAAATTTAATTATATTAGGGTTATAACATGTTATATTATAAAAAACTTAATAAACACAAATTAATGCTATAGTAAGTTTCCTTCTAACATTCTACTTTCGGGTAATTATAGACCAGGCATCTGCAAAAATAGTACACACTCCTTCCCAGATTTTCTCAAGGGTGAAATCTTATATAACTGTAATATAATATCAAAAACAGGGAGGTTCCGGAAGATGGCGGCGTAGGAGGACGCGGGGCTCACAGCGCGTCCTGCCGATCACTTAGATTCCACCTACACCTGCCTAAAGAACCCAGAAAACCGCCAGAGGATTAGCAGAAGGGAGTCTCCGGAGTCAAGCGCAGACTAGAGGCCCACGGAAGAGGGTAGGAAGGGCGGCGAGGCGGTGCGCGCTCCACGGACTGGCGGGAGGGAGCCGGGGCGGAGGGGCGGCTCGCCGGCCAAGCAGAGCCCCCGAGTCTGGCTGGCAAAAGCGGAGGGGCCGGACAGAGGGTGTTCCGACAGCAAGCGCGACTTAGCGTCTGGGAGGTCATAAGTTAACAGCTCTGCTTGGAAAGCGGGAAGGCTGGAGGACAAAGGGAGGGAGAGCTGCTGAGCCCCCGGACGGCAGAGCTCAGCTTGGCGGGGAACAAAGGCGCCAGCGCCATCTCCCCCGCCCATCCCCCAGCCAAAATCCCAAAGGGAACCAGTTCCTGCCAGGGAACTTGCTCGCTCCGCGCAAACACCCAACTCTGTGCTTCTGCGGAGCCAAACCTCCGGCAGCGGATCTGACTCCCTCCCGCTGCCACAGGGCTCCTCCTGAAGTGGATCACCTAAGGAGAAGCGAGCTAAGCCTGCCCCTCCAGCCCCCGTGCACCTTGCCTACCCACCCCAGCTAATACGCCAGATCCCCAGCAACACAAGCCTGGCAGTGTGCAAGTAGCCCAGACGGGACACGCCACCCCACAGTGAATCCCGCCCCTAGGAGAGGGGAAGAGAAGGCACACACCAGTCTGACTGTGGCCCCAGCAGTGGGCTGGGGGCAGACATCGGGTCGGACTGCGGCCCCGCCCACTAACTCCAGTTATACACCACAGCACAGGGGAAGTGCACTGCAGGTCCTCACCACGCTAGGGACTCTCCAAAATGACCAAACGGAAGAATTCCCCTCAGAAGAATCTCCAGGAAATAACAACAGCTAATGAACTGATCAAAAAGGATTTAAATAATATAACAGAAAGTGAATTTAGAATAATAGTCATAAAATTAATCGCTGGGCTTGAAAACAGTATACAGGACAGCAGAGAATCTCTTGCCACAAAGATCAAGGAACTAAGGAACAGTCACGAGGAGTTGAAAAACGCTTTAAACGAATTGCAAAACAAAATGGAATCCACGATGGCTCGGCTTGAAGAGGCAGAGGAGAGAATAGGTGAACTAGAAGATAAAGTTATGGAGAAAGAGGAAGCTGAAAGAAAGAGAGAAAAAAAATCCAGGAGTATGAGGGGAAAATTAGAGAACTAAGTGATACACTAAAAAAAAATAATATACGCATAATTGGTATCCCAGAGGAGGAAGAGAGAGGGAAGGGTGCTGAAGGGGTACTTGAACAAATTATAGCTGAGAACTTCCCTGAACTGGGGAAGGAAAAAGGCATTGAAACCCAAGAGGCACAGAGAACTCCCTTCAGACGTAACTTGAATCGATCTTCTGCACGACATATCATAGTGAAACTGGCAAAATACAAGGATAAAGAGAAAATTCTGAAAGCAGCAAGGGATAAACGTGCCCTCACATATAAAGGGAGACCTATAAGACTCGTGACTGATCTCTCCTTTGAAACTTGGCAGGCCAGAAAGGCTTGGCACGATATCTACAGTGTGCTAAACAGAAAAAATATGCAGCCGAGAATCCTTTATCCAGCAAGTCTGTCATTTAGAATAGAAGGAGAGATCAAGGTCTTCCCAAACAAACAAAAACTGAAGGAATTTGTCACCACGAAACCAGCCCTACAAGAGATCCTAAGGGGGATCCTGTGAGACAAAGTACCAGAGACATCACTACAAGCATAAAACATACAGACATCACAATGACTCTAAACCCATATCTTTCTATAATAACACTGAATGTAAATGGATTAAATGCGCCAACTAAAAGACATAGGGTATCAGAATGGATAAAAAAACAAGACCCATCTATTTGCTGTCTACAAGAGACTCATTTTAGATCTGAGGACACCTTTAGATTGAGAGTGAGGGGATGGAGAACTATTTATCATGCTCCTGGAAGCCAAAAGAAAGCTGGAGTAGCCATACTTATATCAGACAAACTAGACTTTAAATTAAAGGCTGTAACAAGAGATGAAGAAGGGCATTATATAATAATCACAGGGTCTATCCACCAGGAAGAGCTAACTATTATAAATGTCTATGCGCCAAATACCCGAGCCCCCAGATATATAAAACAATTACTCATAAACATAAGCAACCTTATTGATAAGAATGTGGTCATTGCAGGGGACTTTAACACCCCACTTACAGAAATGGATAGATCATCTAGACACACAGTCAATAAAGAAACAAGGGCCCTGAATGATACATTGGATCAGATGGACTTGACAGATATATTTAGAACTCTGCATCACAAAGCAACAGAATATACTTTCTTCTCGAGTGCACATGGAACATTCTCCAAGATAGATCACATACTGGGTCACAAAACAGCCCTTCATAAGTTTACAAGAATTGAAATTATACCATGCATACTTTCAGACCACAATGCTATGAAGCTTGAAATCAACCACAGGAAAAAGTCTGGAAAACCTCCAAAAGCATGGAGGTTAAAGAACACCCTACTAACGAATGAGTGGGTCAACCAGGCAATTAGAGAAGAAATTAAAACATATATGGAAACAAACGAAAATGAAAATACAACAATCCAAACGCTTTGGGACGCAGCGAAGGCAGTCCTGAGAGGAAAATACATTGCAATCCAGGCCTATCTCAAGAAACAAGAAAAATCCCAAATACAAAATCTAACAGCACACCTAAAGGAAATAGAAGCAGAACAGCAAAGGCAGCCTAAACCCAGCAGAAGAAGAGAAATCATAAAGATCAGAGCAGAAATAAACAATATAGAATCTAAAAAAACTGTAGAGCAGATCAACGAAACCAAGAGTTGGTTTTTTGAAAAAATAAACAAAATTGACAAACCTCTAGCCAGGCTTCTCAAAAAGAAAAGGGAGATGACCCAAATAGATAAAATCATGAATGAAAATGGAATGATTACAACCAATCCCTCAGAGATACAAACAATTATCAGGGAATACTATGAAAAATTATATGCCAGCAAATTGGACAACCTGGAAGAAATGGACAAATTTCTAAACACCCACACTCTTCCAAAACTCAATCAGGAGGAAATAGAAAGCTTGAACAGACCCATAACCAGCAAAGAAATTGAATCGGTTATCAAAAATCTCCCAACAAATAAGAGTCCAGGACCAGATGGCTTCCCAGGGGAGTTCTACCAGACATTTAAAGCAGAGATAATACCTATCCTTCTCAAGCTATTCCAAGAAATAGAAAGGGAAGGAAAACTTCCAGACTCATTCTATGAAGCCAGTATTACTTTGATTCCTAAACCAGACAGAGACCCAGTAAAAAAAGAGAACTACAGGCCAATATCCCTGATGAATATGGATGCAAAAATTCTTAATAAGATACTAGCAAATCGAATTCAACAGCATATAAAAAGAATTATTCACCATGATCAAGTGGGATTCATTCCTGGGATGCAGGGCTGGTTCAACATTCGCAAATCGATCAACGTGATACATCACATTAACAAAAAAAAAGAGAAGAACCATATGATCCTGTCAATCGATGCAGAAAAGGCCTTTGACAAAATCCAGCACCCTTTCTTAATAAAAACCCTTGAGAAAGTCGGGATAGAAGGAACATACTTAAAGATCATAAAGGCCATTTATGAAAAGCCCACAGCTAACATCATCCTCAACGGGGAAAAACTGAGAGCTTTTTCCCTGAGATCAGGAACACGACAGGGATGCCCACTGTCACCGCTGCTGTTCAATATAGTGCTGGAAGTTCTAGCATCAGCAATCAGACAACAAAAGGAAATCAAAGGCATCAAAATTGACAAAGATGAAGTCAAGCTTTCGCTTTTTGCAGATGACATGATATTATACATGGAAAATCCGATAGACTCCACCAAAAGTCTGCTAGAACTGATACATGAATTCAGCAAAGTTGCAGGATACAAAATCAATGTGCAGAAATCAGTTGCATTCTTATACACTAACAATGAAGCAACAGAAAGACAAATGAAGAAACTGATCCCATTCACAATTGCACCAAGAAGCATAAAATACCTAGGAATAAATCTAACCAAAGATGTAAAAGATCTGTATGCTGAAAACTATAGAAAGCTTATGCAGGTAATTGAAGAAGATATAAAGAAATGGAAAGACATTCCCTGCTCATGGATTGGAAGAATAAATATTGTCAAAATGTCAATACTACCCAAAGCTATCTACACATTCAATGCAATCCCAATCAAAATTGCACCAGCATTCTTCTCGAAACTAGAACAAGCAATCCTAAAATTCATATGGAACCACAAAAGGCCCCGAATAGCCAAAGTAATTTTGAAGAAGAAGACCAAAGCAGGAGGCATCACAATCCCAGACTTTAGCCTCTACTACAAAGCTGTCATCATCAAGACAGCATGGTATTGGCATAAAAACAGACACATAGACCAATGGAATAGAATAGAAACCCCAGAACTAGACCCACAAACGTATGGCCAACTCATCTTTGACAAAGCAGGAAAGAACATCCAATGGAAAAAAGACAGTCTCTTTAACAAATGGTGCTGGGAGAACTGGACAGCAACATGCAGAAGGTTGAAACTAGACCACTTTCTCACACCATTCACAAAAATAAACTCAAAATGGATAAAGGACCTGAATGTGAGACAGGAAACCATCAAAACCTAAGAGGAGAAAGCAGGAAAAGACCTCTCTGACCTCAGCCGTAGCAATCTCTTACTCGGCACATCCCCAAAGGCAAGGGAATTAAAAGCAAAAGTGAATTACTGGGACCTTATGAAGATAAAAAGCTTCTGCACAGCAAAGGAAACAACCAACAAAACTAAAAGGCAACCAACGGAATGGGAAAAGATATTTGCAAATGACATATCGGACAAAGGGCTAGTATCCAAAATCTATAAAGAGCTCATCAAACTCCACACCCGAAAAACAAATAACCCAGTGAAGAAATGGGCAGAAAACATGAATAGACACTTCTCTAAAGAAGACATCCGGATGGCCAACAGGCACATGAAAAGATGTTCAACGTCGCTCCTTATCAGGGAAATACAAATCAAAACCACACTCAGATACCACCTCACGCCAGTCAGAGTGGCCAAAATGAAGAAATCAGGAGACTATAGATGCTGGAGAGGATGTGGAGAAACAGGAACCCTCTTGCACTGTTGGTGGGAATGCAAATTGGTGCAGCCGCTCTGGAAAGCAGTGTGGAGGTTCCTCAGAAAATTAAAAATAGACCTACCCTATGACCCAGCAATAGCACTGCTAGGAATTTATCCAAGGGATACAGGAGTACTGATGCATAGGGGCACTTGTACCCCAATGTTTATAGCAGCACTCTCAACAATAGCCAAATTATGGAAAGAGCCTAAATGTCCATCAACTGATGAATGGATAAAGAAATTGTGGTTTATATACACAATGGAATACTACGTGGCAATGAGAAAAAATGAAATATGGCCTTTTGTAGCAACATGGATGGAACTGGAGAGTGTGATGCTAAGTGAAATAAGCCATACAGAGAAAGACAGATACCATATGGTTTCACTCTTATGTGGATCCTGAGAAACATAACAGAAACCCATGGGGGAGGGGAAGGGAAAAAAAAAAAAAAAGAGGTTAGAGTGGGAGAGAGCCAAAGCATAAGAGACTGTTAAAAACTGAGAACAAACTGAGGGTTGATGGGGGGTGGGAGGGAGGGCAGGGTGGGTGATGGGTATTGAGGAGGGCACCTTTTGGGATGAGCACTGGGTGTTGTATGGAAACCAATTTGACAGTAAATTTCATATATTAAAAAATAAAATAAAATAAAAAAAAAAAAAAAACAAAAACAGGAAATTGATATTGACACAATATTGTTAACTAAGCTATAGATCTAACCCAATTTTTTTTTTGAGATGCATTTATTGGTATGCATTGGTATGCATGCATGGTTCTATGCAATTTTCTCCCAAGAATAGATCCATGTAACCATCACCACAATCACGACACAGAACTTCAACATCACAAAGACACTTGTGTTATTTGCTACATGTTAGCTCTACCTGTCCCCCTACTCCTGCCTTGTTTTCTGGCAAGTACTAATCTCTTCTTCATCTCTATAGATTTGTCATTCCTAAATATGATAGATATGTCATCATACAATATGAAACCTTTTGAGACAGACTTTTTTTCATTAGGCATGTTTTTGAGATCCATGTAGGATTTTACATGTCCCAATAATCATTTTTATTGCTCGATAGTATTCTATTGTATAGATATCCTATAATTTATTTAAGCATGCACCTTTTGAAGGACATTCATGTTGTTTACAGGTTTTGTTATTACAAATAAACCTGCTTTAAACAATCACATACAGTCTTTTATGTGTGTCTTTACTTTTATTTTTGTTTAAGATCAGGTTTATTTAGGTATAATTCACATATAATAAAACACACAAATCTTAAGTATACAATTGATGAGGCCTGACAAACATCTAGTTATATAATCCCCATCATGATCATGATATTGACTATCTTTATCAATTCCAAAGATTTCCGTATGTCCTTTTGCATTTATGTATTTTTTTATTTTCTTTAATGTTTGTTTATTTTTGAGAGTGTAAAACAGAGCATGAAGGGGGAGGGGCAGAGAGACAGGGAGACACAGAATCTGAAGCAGGCCCCAGACTCTGAGCTGTCAGCACAGAGCCCAACACAAACCAAGATCATGACCTGAGCAGAAGTCAGATGCTTAACCAACTGAGCCACCTAGGAGCCCTTATGTCCTTTCGCATGGAATCTCCTCACTTCAATCCCAATCCCTGGCACCATTCATGTATTTTCTAATATTAAACTTGTGTTCTTTTTTAGAATTTACCAATAAAATTGTACAGTATTTAATCTTTAGTGCCTGGCTTTTCATGCTCACCAAAATTCTTTTCAAATTCATCCATCTTGTAACAGTAGCTTTTCCTTGTTGAGTAGGATTTTATTGTCAGTGTGCCACTAATTTCTTATTTATCAGTTTATGAGCATTTGAATTGTTTCCAATTCTTTGATATTAAGAATAAATTGCTATGAAAATTCAATGAGCCTTTGTGTGAATCATTTTTCATTTATCTTATGTAACTATCTAAGAATGTGACTCTTCGGTTACAGGTGTGTCTACATTTAAAAAAAACACAAGCTATCTTTCTTTCTTTCTTTCTTTCTTTCTTTCTTTCTTTCTTTCTTTCTTTTTAGTATAATTTACTGTCAAGTTAGCTAACATACAGTGTATACAGTGTGTTCTTGGCTTTGGAGGTAGATTCCCATGATTCATTGCTTACATAGAACACCCAGTGCTCATCCCAACAAGTGCCCTCCTCAATACCCATCATCCATTTTCCCCTCTTTACTGCCACTCCCCCCATCAACCCTGAGTTTGTTCTCTGTATTTAAGAGTTTCTTATGGTTTGCCTTCTTCTCTGTTTGAAACTATTTTTCCCCTTCCCTCCCCCCATGGCCTTCTGTTAAGTTTCTCAAATTCCATATATGACTCATAATATATGCTATCTGTCTCTCTTTGACGGACTTATTTCACTTAGCATAAAACCCTCAAGTTCCATCCACATTGTTGCAAATGGCAAGATTTCATTATTTCTCATTGCTAAGTAGTATTCCATTGTATATGTAAACCACATCTTCTTTATCCATTCATCAGTTGATAGACATTTGGGCTCTTTCCAAAATTTGGTTATTGCTGATAGCACTGCTATAAACATTGGGGAACATGTGCCCCTATGAATCAGCACTCCTGTATCCTTTAGATAAATTCCTAGTAATGCTATTGCTGGTTTGTAGGATAATTCTATTTTTAATTTTGAGGAATCACAACACTGTTTTCCAGAGTGGCTGCACCAGTTTGCATTCCCACCAGCAGGTCAAGTGGGTTCCTGTTTCTCCACATCCTCCCCAGCATCTGTTGTTTTCTGAGTTGTTGATTTTAACCACTTTGACTGGTGTAAGGTGGAATCTCAATGTGGTTTTGATTTGTATTTCCTTGATGATGAGTGATGTTGAGCATCTTTTCATGTGGCTGTTGGCCATCTGGATGTCTTCTTTGGAAAAGTGTCTATTCATGTCTTCTGCCCATTTCTTCACTGGATTGTGTTTTTTGGGTGTTGAATTCGGTAAGTTCTTTATAGATTATGGATACTAACCCTTTATCTGATGTCATACTCATACTGTTGGCTGCCTTTTAGTTTTGTTGATTGTTTCCTTTGTAGTGCAGAAGCTTTTTATCTTGATGAGGTCCCAGTAGTTCATTTTTGTTTGCTTTTAATTCCCTTGTCTTTGGAAGGAGACTCATTAAGCAAGAAATTGCTGTGGCTGAGGTTAAAGAGGGTGTCCCCTGCCTTCTCCTCTAGGGTTTTGATGGTTTCCTGTCTCACATTTAGGTCTTCCATCCATTTTGAGTTAATTTTGTGTATGGTGTAAGAAAGTGGTCCAGATTCATTCTTCTGCATGTTGCTGTCCAGTTCTCCCAGCAACATTTGCTAAAGAGACACTTTTTTCCATTGGATACTCTTTCTTGCTTTGTCAAAGATTAGTTGGCCATATATTTGTGGGTCCATTTCTGGGTTCTCTATTCTATTCCATTGGTCTATGTGTCTGTTTTTGTGCCAATACCATACTGTCTTGATGATTACAGCTTCCTAGTAGAGGGTGAAGTCTGGGATTGTGATGCCTCCCACTTTGGTTTTCTTTTTCAACATTACTTTGGCTATTCAGGGTCTTTTATGGTTCCATACAAGTGGATTAGATTGTTTGTTCTAGCTCTGAGAAGAAAGCCAGTGCAATTTTGATTGCGATTGCATTGAATGTGAGTTGCTTTGGATAGTATGTTCAGTTGTTCTGCATCTCTACCAACACTTGACTTTGCTGGTTACTTTTATTTATTCTAATGAGTATGTAATGGTATGTCAGTGGTTTTAATTTGAATTCCCTAGTGAGTAATGATGTTCAGCATCTTTTCATATGATTGTCATCTGTATATTTCCTTTGGTGAAGTGACTATTGAAATCTTATGGCTGCTTTTTAAGTTTTAGAATTTTTTTAAATAAATTTTACTATTTAAAATAGTTTTATTTTTATTTTTTTTCAACGTTTTTTATTTATTTTTGGGACAGAGAGAGACAGAACATGAACGGGGGAGGGGCAGAGAGAGAGGGAGACACAGAATCAGAAACAGGCTCCAGGCTCCGAGCCATCAGCCCAGAGCCTGACGCGGGGCTCGAACTCACGGACCGCGAGATCGTGACCTGGCTGAAGTCGGACGCTTAACCGACTGCGCCACCCAGGCGCCCCAAAGTAGTTTTAGATTTACAAAAAAAAAAAAAAACCTGTAATGACATTACAGAAAATTTCCATATATCCCACAGTTCCACCTATCATTAACATATTAGTATGATCTCTGTGTCACAGTAAGCCAGTATTAATACATTATGCTTAACTAACGTCCACATTTTATTAAGATTTCCATGGTTTTTATCTAATGTCCTTTTACTGCTCCAGAATCCTAACCAAGACACTATATACATTTAGTTGTTACCGTTATTTACCATTACATTTAGTTGTTAGGTTGCCTCAGGATCCTTTTGGCTGTGGCAGATTTTTTAGAATTGCCTTGTGTTTTTGACCTTGATAGTTTTGAACAGTACTGATAAGGTATTCTATTGAATGTCCCTCTATTGACATTGTCTAATCTATGTCTCATGATTAGACTGGGGTTTACTGAGGGGAAGACAACAGTAGTAAGGTGCCATATTCATTACCTCATACTAAGGGTACATATATTATCTACATAAATTATCACTTTTGATGTTGACTCTTATCCCTTAGCCAAGGTTGTATTAGATTTCTTCATTGTTAAGTTTATACCCTTACTTTTCTGTATTGCAGTCTTTAAAAAGAAGTCACTACTCACAGCTTACACTTCAGTAATTGAGAGGTATGCTTCATCTCCTTCAGGGTAGAACATCCACGCAAATAATTGGGAACTAATCAGCATAGGAAATTTGCCTATTCTCCTTCAACTATTTATTAATCCATTCATTTCATTCATTGAATCATTTATATCATTATGGAATCAGATATTTACTTCATATTTTGGGTTATAATCCAACACAGCTTCATTTGTTTTGTTGTTCAAATTGTCCCAACTTTGGCCTCTGGAAGCTCTTTCATTTGGCTCTGTGTCCCTTTGACATATTCTCATCATTATGCTTTTGTTTTTGTTTTTAAGTGCTCCATTACTTTCTGGCACTGTAAGATGCTCCAGCCTTATTTTGCATATTTCCTGCCATAATCCTAGGATCAGGCATTTCTGTAATGAAACTTGAATCTTTTCCCCATGAAATTTTCTTTGCCTTATTGTCAAAGATCAGTGGACCAGATTTGTGGCTCTATTTTGGGGTTCTCTATTCTGTTCCATTGATTGTATGTCTATTCTGTAACTAATATGCTTTCTTAATTCTTATTACTTTATGATAAAAATCATGAAATTGGGTAGCATGTGTCATCAAACTTTTTATTTTCCAGTATTTTGTTGGCTATTTTAAGCCTTTCGTCTATCCTACAAGCATTAGAATCAGTTTGCTTCTATCGACAAACTAGAATGCTGGCATTTTTATTGCCATTATATGAACTCCATAGGTCAAATTTGGAACAATTAATATCCTAAAAATATTGAGTCTTTAAATCCATGAACATGGAATACCTCCCTATTTATTTACATCTTTTTTTTAATGTGTATTTATTTTTTGAAGGAAAGAGAGAGAGAGGAAGAGGCGGGGGAGGGGCTGAGAGAGAGAGGGACACACAGAATCTGAAGCAGGCTCCATCTGTGAGCTGTCACCACAGAGCCTGATGTGGGGATCAAACCCACGGACCGTGAGATCATGACCTGAGCTGAAGTCAGAGGCTCAACCAACTGAGCCACCCAGGTGCCCCTAGATCAACCGTCTTTATCAAAGTTGTACAGTTTCTGCATAATGATTCTGTACATATTTTGTTAGAGTTATATTTAAGTACTGCTTTATTTTTAGTACTGTTTTAAAGGTTATTTATTTCAAGTTCCAAAATGTTCATTATTTTTATATAGGGAAGTAGTTGGCTTTTTGTATTAATCTAGTGTCCTGTGACTTTGATCTATTAAATTGCCCATTGTGGGGTACCTGAGTGGCTCAGTCATTTGAGTGTCTGACTCTGGATTTTGGCTCAGGTCATGATCTTCCGGTTCATGGGATCAAGCCCTGTGTTGGGCTCTGCACTGACAATGTAGAGCCTGCTGGGGATTCTCTCTCTTCCCCTCTCTCTCTGCCCATTCCACTCCCCCTCTCTCAAAACAAACATTTAAAAAATAAATTGTCCATTTTAAGAATGAATCGAAACAGAAGAAATCAGAGATAGTTATGTTTGACAAAATATAAAAGGTCATTATACATGTGAAATAAAGTTCTATTCTAACTCATCATTTGTCTAATTGCCTACAAAGGAAAGGAAGCAAGTCATTCAGACATCACTGAGTGAGAACCTCCTACATATAGGATGCTGTCCTGGAAGTTTTTCAGGAACAAAACAAAACAAAAAAGTTATCCACATTATCAATGATTTTACAGTTATCTTTTTAGCTAACATCAACTGCATGCTTACCATGTGTCAGGCATTACAGAGAGTGCTTTACATGCTACTTCATTCGATTTCCACCACATTCCTACAACTCTAGTCGAGTTCAAACAAAAGTACAATTCTAACTAAATTAAGTGAAATAAAATCAAAATAGGTAATTAAGAGATTTTAACATTTCAAGGCTCTGAAACGTGTGGGTGAAAATGGATCAGGCACTATACACACACACACACACACACACACACACAGTGCCTACTCTTCTTTACCCACTTCTCTTTATGCTTTGACTATTCTGTCACACTAAGAACAGATTCTTCCATATGGCAGAGACGGTGAATACTTATAGCTATCAAGGAGAGTCCCCATTGCATTTTCAAGCAGGGAAGTTTCAAGATAGTGTCTCCATTGACATTGATTGGGTCATATATCTATCCATTAACTAATTACCATCGGCAAAAGAACGAAGCTCCCTTATAGGCCAGTCCAGGTCCTGTACTCAACCTTAAAGGCCATAAAGTGGAGCCTCATGATTGGCAGCCCCACTGGAAATGAGTACTGGATGGGGGATTTTAAAAATCTAATGCCAGTTATAGGTAGGTATCATTTTATAGATGAGAACATGAAGCTTAGTATTTATATAAGTTATTGAAAGTCATCTATGTAAAGTGCCAGAATGATATTTGATTTTGGTCTGATTCAATTATATACCCAAGGTCTAAATACCTAAGTTACATTGCCTTCCCCATTCCTGTTTTAGTAGTGCTTACAACCTATAGGGAAGAAAGAAGGAAGAAGAAGGAGAAGACCAAACTAGATAACCAATATAGGATAACAAGGTGACCCAGAATCTTCTCATCAGTCACAGAAGATATAATGATCAAGTAAGGGAATTGATAAAGAACTTCTTGGAGAAATGAAACTTAAAGTAAATTTTAAGAAGGATAAAGGATTGGTGAAGAGGAAAAAAAGAAAATATGAATCTATGTTTTTCTAGTTCCAGTTAGAACTTTATTTCTTGTCAAAATAGCATAGAGATTAGAAATTTAAAAAAAAATGGATTCTAGGCTTAGCTGCTGATTCATTTGTCACTATGGACAACTCATTCAGTCTGTAAGCTGTTTTTACTCATCTACAGCATATGGACACCA
Organism: Panthera leo; assembly: GCF_018350215.1. Classification (NCBI taxonomy): domain Eukaryota; kingdom Metazoa; phylum Chordata; class Mammalia; order Carnivora; family Felidae; genus Panthera; species Panthera leo. The sequence goes on from NC_056689.1 coordinate 65,947,801, forward strand.
ATATCTGCCTATTTGATGGATGTGTCATGAAATTCAAACTGGGAAGCAAGTATCAAAGCACACTGAAACCAATAAAAACTCTTCAAGTAACAGCACTGTTTTTCATACTATATGCTTCCTCTTCTGCCTAACATTGTCATCAACATTCTTTAGAAAATCCTAGAGAAATTAAATCCTTATTACAAAAGCAGGCTTTTTTGACAGGTAGCTGAAGGGGCAAATTTTATACCAGCTAATTTATCCCTTAACTATTAGTTTATCTTACTCTTTTAATCCGAGGGAGCTGTTTTTGCTAACCATTTCTCTTGTGAATTAAATTCTGTGCCTCGAGTATTTTTTTTTCACTTCACCCAGATGAAATATTTATTTCTTTATGCTTTATAATCTTCAGCAAACAGGGATATCACACTTTCTCCACACTGATCATTAATTTCCCCTGAATCTTTTCCTGTGTAATTTAAGCCATGCTTTCATTTCTTCTTATGGGAAATGTCTTTTTCCCCTCAAATACTTCTAATCCTCTTGGGGGACCCTCTTCCTATGCAATTCCAGGTGAGAATAAGGCACTGATTTATGCTGTCTGTATCCACAACCCTAAGGCAAAAAGTGAAATGCCTCATTTTATGAATAATTGGTTTGTTAAACAAACCCAGAGGCAATGAAAAAGATAATGAAATTTGTGTTTGATCTCATTTATTTTGACAGTTGCAAAAGTTCAAGTCCAATTATGCATGTTAATATTGGTAAGTAAAGGTACATAAAAAAATTAAGTCAAAAAAGATGCAAACTCACTAGTGCTCAAAAACCATTAAATTGTGACTATGTAGGATAGCATGTTTCTTATAATTTGGGGATGTATTTTGTCAAAATGTCCTGCACATTTCTTGTTTCTTTTTTTTCCCCACAATAGGATAAACAGCCCAATGAAAACATTCTTTCAGGGAACCCACAAAGAGCAGCAGACTGCCCTTTGACCTCATAGCGATGCTGTTCCTGGACAGGATACCTGGATCTTAGAAAGAAAATGTCTGTTTTCTTCAGACTCAGTTTTTTTGGTTTGAGTTAGAGAGAAAAGTGGTATTTTTAAAAAGGGATATAAGTATAGACTATAAATTAAATGAATAAGGTAAAAAAAATCAAGACAAGGATATAGTATAGAAATATTATTGAAACATTGTGATGTAAACATAGAAAAATAAAAGAAATTACTAAAATTGGTTATATCCAGGGAATGAGATTATAGCTAGGGTTCAGTGGAGTGGGAATTTTTCATCATAGAGCTTTTGGTACTATTTGGTTTGTTTTTATTATGGACATATTACTTTAGTGATGATATTAACAATGATACCAATAATAATAACAATAATAATAATAATAATGTTAGAAGAATTAAAGTTAATAAGGAATAGCACTGAAGTCTACAAAATAATGAAGTCATAATTCATAATTATTAGTCTAATGTAGCATCATAATACCTCTTTGAGTTACATAGGTCAGATTTATTATCCTACTATTCAGATAAAAAACTTAGGGTTCAAAAACATATGGATTTCTCCCGAAGTTATGTAGCAAGTTGGGAATAGGGAAACAGACAACCTGTCTCCTGAGTTACATTCTAGTGCTCTTTCCTGCTTACAAGATTGAAAAAGATGTTCCCAAGATTCTAATCACAAGACCAAGAGAGATTTAGTGCAAAGAGGAGCAGTGAAAATACCACTTCAGCCAAAGAAATATCAACTGAGACTTGATAGTCAAAATCATTACCTGATTCAATAAAGTTTTAAATAATAAATGTGAAAGCAGTTGATCTATCTATACAGATCTGAGAAATTGCAAATAACTGGGCAGAACCCTGATATTTTTAAAGGTACACATTTTCTCATAAATCAGCCCTGACCAAACATACGAACACATGAACACACAAACACAAAAATGAGTGAACCATAGTCTGACATAATGGGGCAATGCTTTGACTGTTGATTTAGAGACTGTCATAAACAAGTACTACATTTCTTCCACTAAAGTAAGATCAGTATAAATGTATAAGCAAGTACTGAGTAGAACATGTCTACAAATATCAGTAATATATCCTGAGCAACTCACATCATGCCCCCACCGCTCTTCCAGTCTGCCATGGCAATGAGGAGTCCTACTTGCATCTTTTCTATTCTGATTATGGTAAATATTTGAAGACACGTCCAGCAATAGGAAAATATTACAACAAGATATAACCCAAAGAATTTGGGTGGGTGATATTCAAGCAGAACAAAGTGGGAAGAACAGGAATAAAAACTCTGAATTGGGAAGCACAGAACTCATTGAAGAACAAGAGATATTCAAGATGGGTTGGAGCTTCAAGGGAGAGAGGAAGGGTGTGGGACTTCAGAGAGGGCCAGGGCCAGTTCCTAGAGGATACTATATGCCGTGTTGATAAATTTCACTCTCCAAATGTCCCCATGGTTTACTCCCTTACCTCATGCAAAACAAGTCAGATGCACAGACTTTCCTTGACCACTACATCGAGAATAATAGGTCCACTCTACCACTCTTTATCTCTTTATCTTGTTACTCTCTCTACAACTCTTTACCATATATATCTTCTTTTATCGAAAAAAACATTGTTATTCCCCACTAGGGTGTAGACTCCAAGAAGATAGAATCTGTTTCTGTTTTGTTCACTATTATATCCCCAGTACCTAAAATAATGGAATATATATAATAAGTGTTCTATAAATGTCTGGAAGATGAATGAATAAAAGAATTTGCTTTTGCTGTTGTAGCTGGGAGAATTGAGCAATTCATTCAGCCTCTCCATATTCACGTATACATACCTCACTGGGCTGTTGTGAGATCAAAGGACATGTATGTATTTACTCTGGGTCTGACACACAGTAAATTCTCAAAAAAAAACCAATAGATTTTAGAATCAGAGAGATGTAAAAAAAAAAAAAAGAGAGAAGCAAAGAGTCAACCAAACTATGCATCCATTCTATTTTTCAGATATAGCACTTCTGTTGATTTAAATAAATCTCTGTCCAAATGTGAAAAAAAAAAAATCTCTTCTATCTTCATCAAGGAAAGAAACACAGAGAGAAATAAAAGAAAAAAATGAAAGAAAAGTCTAAGAGTTTAGTGAGGGATACCTCAAGAGTTTCACCTATTATGTTACAAAACCAAGCACGATAGTCCTGCCACAAGTTTTTCTTTCCCACAATAGTACATAAGATTCTGCATAGGAAGAGTGTGCTTGTGTATGTGATACTGTGTGTGTAAACACCTAACTACAAAATCACATATAGAGTCAGTGGGAAAATTGAGACTTTTCCTCTCATCTTCAGTACACAGTAGAAACAACAAAAAATAAGCAAGTCTTTCTGGTTTTGCAAAATATCTTACTCCTGACTCTGAGGAGTTGGGTTTCGATTTATAGACATATTTGTTGCATGATTCCTATCCAATTAAAAAAATCAATAATGTAGCATTGATCAAAAAAACTCAAGCAGGATGCCCATGGATCAGAGAATCAAAAGCCTGAGGCTTCTAAAATATACTCAATTTTGAGGTTTATCTACTTTGTTTATAAGCCATAGCCTATTTGCCAAAAAGATTCAAAGTAGTTTAAGGAATACTTGCTTTTATAACAAAGTTGTATTTTCCACTATCCCAAGTCTTTCGGCTTTGGGGGGGGAAAGCCAGAGCTAACCCTGTTCATCCTATCCAAGTGCACTTGTGGATGTGGGAGAAGTGAGGGGGGATGGGGATGAAGATTATCCGATCACTATTTCTAAAGTAAAAATTCATGACAGGTAGCAGCTGAATTATCGCGTATTTGTATTAGCTTCAAAAGAACCAAAGTGATAGATATATCATAGGCCAGTGGTTCTCAAATCTGTGTCTTTCAGGATTACTCTCAGAGCCTGTCAAAAAAAAGTTGAACTCCAAATCTAGCCCCCCTCACCCCAGGTTTTGATTCTGGGTGCCATAAGTGAGAACAAGGGATCTGAAAGGTTAGGAATCACCTGAGGTGCAATTTATGGTCCGTGAGCCATATTTTCAGTACTCCTAGAGTAATCAATCCTCTGGTCGCTGTCTTGCATAGGACTTGTTTATTGACACCTTTTTTATTTCATTAACTCCCTCTTCCATAATCCAACCTCCCTAAATTTTCTCTTAGTCTATTGTGTGAGTTTGAACTGGTCCCACTGTAAATGTCACTTTATAAGACGACAAATGCCTATAGATAGCCCTCCCCAGAATTAAGTAATAGTGACAGGTAAAGCAGCAGATATGACAGAGATACAGAAAGACTGTCATCTCATTTAATGACTACAGGATTTACATTGGCATTTTTAGTAGTTGAATAAACTAATGTTCATAAAGGTCAAGTTACTGGTCAAACTCACACAAATGGGGTAGGAAAGGCTTTAGGAAAAGCAAAAAGTAGAATGGAAAATTATTGTGAATTGGAGGTTGGAGGTTAAATTTCAGTTTTTGGGGGGGCACATTATTGATATTAATTATTCTCTGAAGGATCAAAGTAGTCCAATAAACTGGCTGTGCTAAATAACATGATTACAAAAGAAGATTGTAGTGCCTGTTATCCAATCCCAAATGCAAGTAATTCAAAAGTGAACTGAGTGAGGTTGCACATGATACAGGAGTGAAAAACCCTTGCCAAAAGGGATATATGTGCATATGCATGTGTGCACCCACAAGCTTGGGTGATAAACTTCTGGGCCAAGAGGTTATCATCTTTTTCAAAGAACAGCTGAGATGGAGCGGATCACAAGGTGGCACAAGGCATGCAACCTCAAGAATTAAAACTTCCATTTATAACCTTTCTTTTAAAAGAAGAAAATTGATTAGAAGTTTCTCAAATCAAGTGAATTAACTTCAGTAATTCTAATCCCTATGCCCTAGGCTCTCTGCAACCCATCTCTTCAGGTCTTCTTGAAGCTAGCATGTAATTTAATCCTGTGTGGTCTGTATGAAGATAGGAATCACATGTTCTCAGTCAGATGAAAAAATGTAGGCCCTTTTGTCCAGGGACCTCATCCATAAAACATGATTGAAATTAAGCCATTAGCATGAAGAGAAACTAGCATTTCATAAATTTCAACTTTCATTGCTATGTAAATTTAATGCATTTAAAATAATGTATGAATATTTATGTTTATATTATCTGTCTGGGGTTTTTTTTTTAATTTTAAATGATTTAGAGTGCATTACTGCATTGTACAAAGCCCAGTAATTGGCTGTATATGGAGCTACAAAACAGAGATCCATTTCCTTCTCAAAGAAAAACTAACTATACTAACAACAAAGTCCCAGAAGGATATATTTAAACACACACACACACACACACACACACAATTTACAATTGAACAAAAAATTATAAAATACCTGGACAAAGCTTAACCAAAGAGCTGAAAGACCTGGGCTTGGAAAACAATACAACACTAATGAAAGGAATTGAAGATGACACAAATAGAAAGATATTCCATGCTCATGGATTGGAAGAATTAATATTGTCAATGTTTCCATATTCCCCAGAGCAATCTACAGATTCAATGTAATCCCTATCAAAATACCAATATTCTTTTTCACAAAACTAGAACAAATAACTTTAAAATTTGCATCTAACCACAGAACACCTTGAATAGCCAAAGCAATCTTGACAAAGAAGAACAAACCTGGAAGTACCACAATTCTAGATTTCAAGATATACTACAAAGTTGTAGTAATCACAACAGCATGGTACTGGTACAAAAATAAACACATAAATCAATAGAACAGAGAGTTCCCAAATAAATCCACAATTATATGGCCAATTAATCTATGACAAATGACGACAGAATATACACAAAGGTCACAATTTCTCTGACATCAGCCATAGCAACATTTTTTCTAGATAGGTCTCCTAAGGCAAGGGAAACAAAAGCAAAAATAAACAATTAACACTGCATCAAAATAAAAAGCTTTTGTACAGCAAAGGAAACCATCAAGAAAACAAAAAGACAACCCACTGAATGGGAGAAGGTATTTCCAAATGATATATTCAATAAGGCATTAGGATCTCAAATACGTAAAGAACTTCTACAACTCAATCCCCAAGAGAAACCAAATACAATTCAAAAAAATGGCAGAAAATGTGAATAGACATTTTTCCAAAGAAAACATATATATGGCCAACAGGCACATGAAACATGATCAACACTCACTATATGCTAACTATACAGTAATTAAAATAAAAACTTAATAAAAACTCAGAAAAAATATACTCCACGTCACTAATTATCAGGGAAATGAAAATTAAAACCACAAAGAGATATGACCTCACACCTAGTAGAATGGCTAAAATAAAAAAGACAAGAAACAGGGTGTCTGAGTGGCCCAGTTAGTTAAGCAATGGACTCTTTTTTTCCGTGCAGGTTATGATCTCACGATTAGTGAGTTCCAGCCCTGTGTTGGGCTCTGCAGCTGGCAGCATGGAACCTGCTCGGGATTCTCTTGCTCACTATCTCTCTCTGCCTCTCCCCCACTCACACTGTCACTATCTCTCTCAAAATAAATAAATAAAATTTAAAAAAAGACAAGAGGGGCACCTGGGTGGCTCAGTCAGTTGAGCATCCAACTTCAACTCTGGTCATGATCTCACAGTTTATGGGTTTGAGGCTCACATCAGGCTCTGTGCTGACAGCTCAGAGCCTGGAGCCTGCTTCAGATTCTGTGTCTCCCTCTCCCTCTGCCCCTTCTCTGTGTGCTCTCGCACTCTCTCTCTCTCTCTCTGTCTCAAATACCAGAAATTGGTATTATAAAAAACAAATTCCCTTGTCTTTAGAAAAGACAAGAAAAAACAACTGTTCATGAAAATGGAGGAAAAGGAACCCTCATGCACTGTTAGGAATGTAAATTGGGGCAGTCACTGTAGAAAACAGTGTGGAGTTTCCTCAAAAAATTAGAAGTACAGATATATGTCCCAATAACTCCACTGTTGGATATTTGCCAACAGAAATAGAAAACATTAGCTTAAAAAGATGTATGCACCCCTGTTTATTGTAGCATTATTCACAATAGCCAATAGATGTAAGCAGCACAAGTAACCATCAATAGACAAACGCATAAGGAAGTGTGATATATGTATACTACGGAATACTATACAGTCATAGAAAAGGATCAGATCATACCATCTGAGACAACATGGAAGGACCCAGACAGTATAATGCTAAGTGAAATAAGTCAGACTGAGAAAGACAAATACCATGATTCCACTCCTATGTGCAATCTTTAAAAAGTAGTAAACGAAAAGCAGAATCACTACTATAAATACAGGGAACAAATTGATGATTGCTAGAGGGGAGGGGTTGGAGGGTTAGGAAAAATGGGTGAAGTGGAGAGGGAGATACAGGCCTCCAGTTATGGAATGAGTTATTCATGGGAATAAAAAGCAGAGCCTAAAGAATACTGTCAATGACCTTGTAATAGCACTATAATGGGACAGATGGTAGCTATACTTGTGGTAAACATAGCATAATGTATAAACTTGTCAAATCACTAAATTGAATACCTGAAACTAATGTAATATTGTATGTCAACTATACTCAAATTAAAAAAAATAATAAAAATAGGGATGCCTGAGTGGCTCAGTTGATTGAGTATCCAACTTCAGCTGAGGTCATGGTCTCATGGTTCCTGAGTTTGAGCCCCACATCAGGGCTGTCAGGGTGGAGCCCACTTTGGATCCTCTGTGCCCCACCCCCATCTCTGCCCCTTCCCCACTCGTGCTCTGTTTCAAAACAAAAAAAAAAATTAAAAATAAATAAATAAATGAAAATTAAGAAAAAGTAACTACTAAGACCCTTCTAAACTAAAAAGGAAGAGGAGTGATACCAAATCTAAAGGCACCAATATTAAGAAGCACTATGGAATAATCAAGTGGCTCTATAAAATGCACATTTAAAAATGACTAATATTTGAGCCATATGAAATGTAAAACCAGCAACAACTAAAATTTTAACATTTATTCATAATTGAGCTATGCTCTAAGCACCAAAACATCAAGGGTTTTATTCTTTTTTATCCTTGGGGCCTAGCACAATCCTCAACATATAGTATATGAATTACAGGTTCATGTTTATGACAGAGGCACATTTCATCCTGCATCTTCTGAAGCTACAGGCGGTCTCTGGAGAACCCTGGATAATACAGAACCAATAGGCTATCCATCTATCCATCCGATCTATCCATCCATAGATATACGTTTATATACATATACATACATTGTGAGAGCTAACAATTCTGAAATTTACAGGTCAGGCCAGCAGACTGGAAATTCTGGCAGGATTTCTATGTTACAGTCCTGAGGCATAATTCCTTTTCCAGAAAATGTTTTGCTCTTAAAGCCTTCAACTGATTGGATAAAGCTGGTCTACGTTACCAAAGGTAATCTTACTTAAAGCCAACGGATTGTAGATGTTAATCACATCTATAACAAATCTTCATAGCAATATCTAGACAGTTTGACCAAACAACTGGCACAACCATCTAGCCAAGATGACACAAAATTTAACCATTGCAGACTTACAGGTGGGGAAAAGCCTCATGTTGAAAGTTGACGGTAACAGAAAATTTTTTAACAAAGATGCCTCATTATTTTTATGATTTAATGAAATAGAAACTTATCTTTTTAACCTTATACAGCCTAATGTGATATTTTACATTGGTAAGCATTCTTCTGAACATGGTTGTTCAAAGACTCAGTTTCCTTCCATCTTTTGCCTCCAGTATCTCTCAGGTCCTCATTATCCTCTGCACCTGGTCAGCAGGGCAGGAAATATAATATTGGATATGAATAGCTATTACTTCCCAGCTCTATCCCAGAAGTTCTATTTCTTCCACTCACACTCCAATCGCAAGATCTAATCCTATGGCCATATTTAGAAGCAAAGGGGCTTGGCAAACTTATTGTCAGCAAAACTTACTTACTCTACCAGGGGGGAAACACACAGTCTCTCGGCCATCTAGACACTACAATGCAAAAGGAACCTCAAGAGTTCATGTAAATAAAGTCATTTGTTTATAAATTAGGCTCTGGGTCAGCCTATCACTAAGTATGTAGGAAGTTTATTTTCAAATACATATTCCTGTGGTTCTTGATTCATAGGTCACACTTTAAGAGGTCTGGTAGGAACCAGAAATTCGTATTAAAAAAAACAAATTCCCTCAGATCACACCTCTAGTTAGAGACACACTCTAACCAGAACCACTTAATTCAAATCCAGTATTCATCTCCAAGCAAGGTCACAAACTAGTTGATAAATGGATACCTACCATGGAACTCAATGATTCCCAAAGTGAGCATGCATATCCTAGCTCCATTTAACCAACCCCCAGCTAATAATTTTAGCTAAACTTCATTAGGCATTGCAGATGTAGTAAGCATTTTTCTGGGAGTACTGCATGAATTACTAATTTTCCCTGTACAGAAACATCAAAACTTAACTATTATCTCCAATATTTTACAGATGAGAAAACCTAGACACAGGAAGATTAAATTAAATTCTAAAAGTTATACTAGGAGATGAGAGAGATAGGATTTAAACCTCAGTCTTGCATGTTTCTTAGTGCACTATTATCCAAGTGATTCTGATACGCATGGTCTAAAACACATTGAGTGAAGGGCTTTTGATTGAAATTGAGCAAAGTCTTGTTGAGAATCACTGCAATAAATAATACTTGACTTTTCCTCTCTCACTTAAATCTCTCTCCAAATAACTTCTCTGAATTCCAAGTCTGTATATCTAACTACTTATTCTAGATATCTCAAAGGCAATCATAATACATGACCTAAAACAAACTGGCAATCTCTTTCTAAACATTAGGGCCCTTCCTAGTGTTACCCATCTCAACGAATGTTGACATCTCCCCCCACCCCGACACTGCAAGTCTATTACCCGGGAATCATGCCAATACATTCTTCATCAGCATTCCCCATCATCCCCATACAGCCATAAACTGGTTGTATCATTTTATTTACACATTCTCTCTCAAAACCATCGTCTCCCCACTTTACCAGCTTCCAAATTCTTACCACCATCATGTTGCTTTGGCAACTCCCCAAGCCTTCTAAACAGGCTCCAACTCTTGCCCTTTCTGATGTATATACTGTGCAGTCACAAGATTGATCTTTGAAATATGTAATGATTGAAGCCCAAAATACTTAATCATCCTTGTTATCTCACAATCCTCTGCTCAGACCACTCTTTCCATTTTTCCAACTTTCATCCCCTCTTTTTTTAGGGTAAGTTTTTGCACATATAGGCTTGCAGTCCTCCCTTTAATCCACATTGGATGCTCACTTAACCACTCTAAACCTCACCACCTCATCTATAAAATGGGACCAAAATCCCACCATTGCACCATTGTTAAATGATAAAAGATGAAACAAACTTTTCAATGAACTTATTTCCCCTTAAATAGTTCTAAATTATAAAAGATTTCATCCAACATTCTAAAAAGATATATCCATTTTCTTGTTCCTAAAATTGTGATTGTATTGAATCTCTAGGTTGGAAAGAACCTTTAAAAGGATTTATTTATCTCATTTCATAAATCTGTTAAAACAGCGTATTTTTATCTGAAGGCAGCAACAGACATCTTAAGTTATTGTCAAGTTAATAACACCCCCAGTATGTTGCATCTTTGCCAAATATTGAACTATCATAATTTGCAATACTACTGCTTTGTTCCAGAATCATTAATGAAATACACATGCCTTCATAGGCTCTGACATGAGAAAAGGACAATTTCAAATAAATGAGCAAGAAAAAAAAATAGTAACTAGTATCTAATTTCAAAGAGCAGAGTGCAGCACTCAATTTGAAAATGAATTAAAATTTGATGTTGGTATAAAAGTTGGAAGCATAGCCAGGTTCTCCTTGAGATAATATTAATGTTAACTTAATAAACATATTAAGAAAACTGGCTTGTTTAAGAAACAAAAGTAATTATATAAGGAAGATCTGTATCAGTGCACATCCAACTTGGTACAGCAAAAAATTAGAGTGTTTGAAGGATAGTGTAGAACTGTGAAAGTGGACATGCAGGGGAATTCTGGAGATAACAGCAACCAAGACAACAATAGTAGTTTTATTTAAGTTTAAATCATTAGAAAATTGCACTAGAATGTTAGCTGATGTGTAGAAGAATCCAAATAAACAAGTTTATAATAATTGAAAGAACTGTTGGTATGATTTAAGTCTTTTGGAAATTGAAATTATTTAAACTCAATACTCAATAGTTTTTTAAACTCCCTTGAAGGAATCTTTGTAATTCTCAATTTTGCTTACTGGAGTTTTAGGCAGAATTATATAACTTTTTTAATTAAAAAAATATTTATTTTGAGAGAGAGAGCATGAGCAGGGGAGGGGCAGAAATAGAAGAGAGAGGATCCCAAGCAGGCTGCACGCTGCCAACACAGAGCCTGACATGGGCTCCATCTCTCAAACCATGAAGTCATGAGCTGTGCCAAAATCAAGAGTCCGACCCTTAACCGACTGACCCACCCATGGACCCTGGCGGAATTATCATTTTATCAAGCAGTAATGTGCATAGATGATAGAGACAAAGGACCGATCATCAATCACTGTGGGTATATAGTACCATGACTGAGAGGCTAGGCTTTACACTCAGACACAGGTTCAATTCCACCACTAAACCTTGCAGACTGTGCAAATTTGACCAATTACACAAGCTTTCTAAGTCTCAGTTTCCTCATTTGGAAGATAGGGATAATATTACCTACTCATTGGTTTATTTGGGGTGAGGGATCAAATAAGGTTATTATGTAAAGTGGCAGAACCAGGATTCCAACCCAAGTATTCTAACTCTAGAACCTCGCATTTTAAAAAGGACAACGCTATGCCCACCTTCCCATTCTACCTACAGGACTTGGATGTCCTCAAGTGTGCCTAGAACACAGTAAATGCTCAGTAGAGGTAGAAATTATAAATCCAGAACAACAGTTTATTTCTTATTTTTTGGACATTTAACCCAAATTGATCAGAAAAATAAATACCAGACTTTGGCCTAGCATATTGTCTTTAAAGACTGAAACCCAGCAGGAAATCAGGTAAGTCTGATTTCCATTTCCTAGAGGTACTTGCAGAGATAATATGGTATACTACAAGCTTGGGCTGTATTTTTTGTGTGTTTTGATTGCTTTACTCATCACAAACAAATGTCAGTCACTCAAACTAGCACTTGTATAGGGAATCAATGCAGCTTAGTCCAGACATGTTGGACCTTACCCTATAATGAAGGCTGACCTTTCAACTCACTTAGTCCTGCGGAGAATCTGATTTATAAGACAACCTCCCTTTTTGTACTAACTCAAAAAAAAAAAAAAAAAAAAGTTTTGCCCCTAGAGTTTTTGAAAAATAAAAACTGTGTTTTAATACACAAAGAGATTACTATTTTAAAACTCCCCAGATAAAACATTTCTTAACGCAACAAAATTTTATTTACAAGTACATAATAGGGGCACCTGGGTGGCTCAGACAGTTGAGCATCCAATTCTTGATTTGGGCTCAGGTCATAATCCCAGGGTCATGGGACAGAGTCTCACATTGGGCTCTTCTGAGGGTGGGGCCTGCTTGGGATTCTCTCTCTCTGTCCCTCTGCCCCTCTCCCCTACTCTATCTCTCACAAAGAAATAAAGCGAATGAATGTACATAATAGACAGCAAGGCTTGACATAGAGGGCCTGGCCTATTGGCCTGCACTTTAAGAGTGAATTTCTGGGGAGAGAGAGAAGGAAGATCCTGAGCTCACCTCCCACAGACACAGGGGCAACATCCACACGTAATGCAACTCACTCTGAAAATGTCCTGAGACTGATGGACCAGATCTTCCACAGGGCAGGAGGGAACAGACATGGTAGGGAACAACCCTCCCCATCTCCCACAGCGCAACAGCAGCCCACAGCAAGAGAGATGTCAGAGGCATGAGAAGGGAGAAGGGAGGGGATCAAGCCCCAAATTAGGCAACTATGGTCCTGGGGACCTGCACCAGGAATATGGGTCCCCATAATGTCTGGCTTTGCAATATGGCAGGGCTTGGCTTGAGTTTTGAAAATCAGTGGAGCTTACCTCTGGGGGAGCCAGAAGGCTAAAGGAAATGTAGTCTCTGCTCTTAAAGGGCCAGAGTGCTTTCCCACTCAGCCTAAGACCCAAAGCAGCAGTTTGAACAGCACCTGGGGTATACATGAAGATTTATTAACTAATTTTAGGAAGCGTGCTGGAGGGACAGGGATCTGTAGGAGCTTTCTCTGGAAATGGAGATCTAAGCCAGTGCCATTTTGCTTGCCCGCTTTCAACCTAGCTAGTAAGACACTGGTGCCAGCCAGTTCCAACTCCCCCCCCACCCATGTTGCTAACACCACTTGCTCCACCCAGGGGTTCCTTTGTGGATTTGCCCTGGCAGGCACCCCTCCAAATGGCTCCTGCCTCACCACACCTGACAGGCAACGTCAGGCAGGACCAGCACGCGCCAGAGGAGCTACTGTGGCACCAAACCTGTCAAGCAGCCACAGCCAAGACTGGTGCCCCTCCAGAAAAACTCCTGCCCCGGGAATTGGGGGAGCTAGCCCCACCTACCTGCATACCTGCAGTAGCTACAGCTAGCCCTCTCAGTCAGTCACACCAGGGCAAGCTCTGTCACCTAGGCGCCTGCAGCAGTCACAGCCAGTCATGGCAGACAGCCAGGCTGAGGCCCGGCCCCACCTCTCAGAATCCTCAGAGCACTCATGGCCCAGCCACAAGAGAAGGGCACACACAGCTCACACAGGGGATGTCTCTGGAACACCTGTTTCTTTGTTTTTTCATTTAAAAAAAATGTTTATTCATTTTTGATACAGAGAGACAGAACGTGAGTGGGGGAGTGGCAGAGAGAGAGGGAGACACAGAATCTGAAGCAGGCTCCAGGGTCTGAGCTGTCAGCACAGCTTAACTGACTGACCCACCCAGGAGTCCCTGGAACACCTGTTTCTTGTGACTGGAAAGGACTGTATCACTGGGTGCCATAGGACATCTTCTATATAAGGCCACTACTTTTCAAATCAAAGACATAGCTAGAAAATTTGCCCCCAGGAGAGAGACTATTTGAAGATGCTCTGATGGCTGGTAGTCATTGACTTCTATATTTGTCTTGTCTTCTTAAACAAGTTCCTTTGAGCCCATGGGCATTTCAATTAAAAAAAAAAAAAAAAGATGTCTGAAATGACAGCCTGAGGTGACCTAAACAGAGGAGAAAATTTAATCTCCATATTTATTCAATTAAACTAATGGAAAACTGCACCTTTGTCAAATCTATTAGCATCTGATAATAAAGTTGTTAACAGAGGTTCAATAGCTGATTTTTTTTTTTTTTTTTTTTTTTTTTTTTTTTTTTTAGTGATAACAACTTGCTGACCTTTTACTTTTTGGTTCAGTGCTGATTAGCCTTTCATCTAAACTTTGGCCTTGCAAACTATGTTTAAAAGTATCTGAAAAAGGGGCACTTGGGTGGCTCAGTCGGTTGAGGGTCTGACTTTTGTTCAGGTCATGATCTCATGGCTCGAGAGTTCAAGCCCCGCATCAGGGTCTGTGCTGACAGCTCAGAGCCTGGAGCCTGCTTCAGATTCTGTGTTTCCCTCTCCCCTGCTTGTGCGTTCTCTGTCTCTCTCTGTCTCTCAAAATAAATAAACATTAAAAAAAATTTTTTTAACTATCTGAAAAAGAGTTCAGTAAAACCATCACTGGAAGGCTAGGTCTATTTAGAGATGTATGTGTAAGGCTGATGGTTGAACAAGGCCAAACCAGCAAGAAAATGAAGCAAACGGGGAAGCAACATCTCAGGAGGAGACTGGTAGCTACTGAAGAATCCGGCACAACAAAAACAAAAACACAAGCCAATTAGCCAGTTATGATATGAGCCAAGTGCACCCAGGAAGTCCAAAGAGGTAACCCCCACCTAAAGGGCGGGGTCCTGTGCTCTCTCAAGGCCAAGAGAAGAGGAACATGCATACTTCCCCTGAGGCACACATTAGTCACCATGCCTTCCCTAAGGACCACTGAATGAGTGAACTTATTCTGGGTGAACAAGACAGAAAGCTTGAACATTTAAAGGCAAAGCCTATGTATAAAGTAAGCGCTATTAACTAAGGCAGATGTGATTCCAGTTCTTCCTACAGGAAGAAAGCATGACATTGAGAGGATAGTTACAGGGCTGGGAAGCAAGAGACCTGGGCTTAAATCTCATTTGAAAAACTCATAACAATTTGAACCTTGTGAAAGTTCCTTGGTATCTATGAGCACCTCTGTTTTATTTTCATTTCTTTCCTCAACAATAATACAAAGCCTTTTGAAGAAAATGTGGAAACACAGAAAGCTAATAGAAATAGGTTTTTAAATCGCCATGATGTGACACCCTATAAATTCAAAGAAGAGGGCTGAAATGGACTTCCTTGAGAGAGGTGCATCATGGGACTGGGACCCAGACCTCGGAAGAGAGGCTGCTAGCCATGGAGTGCTGAAGTCACTCAACCAGAAAGAGTGATGAGGAGGACCCAGGACCTAGACTTTTTGAACAGGCTGTCAGGCAGCTGGTGTCTGGGAGCATGTGGGGGTCAGTGTGAGAGGATGCTATGGAAGGCATGGAGGAGCTACGTGCTGAGAAAACCGTAAACAGGATTCCGCTGCGGCCACAGGAGGGTTCTGCTGCTGCTGAGGCAAAAAAGCATTTTTGGGATGATGCTTCCAGGAACTAAGAACAGAAAATGCAACCCAGAGAAGCACTTCTCGTTTGGACAAGTCCCAATGTACAGACATCCTTGAGACTAGCCGGCTCGTTCTATGGTTCCCTAAATTAATAAATTTCACTATCGTGGGCTTATTCCTCTTATTTTCAACTAAGCTTCTGTCACATGCAATCAGAAGAGTCCTGAGAGAACTTCCCAGCACGAACACTTAAACTGTGAGAGGTCCGACAGAGGGTATTTGGAAGAGAGGGCATTTGGAAGAGGTGGAATCTAAACAGGTAAGGGGTTCCCACGGGTGGACATCAGAGGAGATATGTCCTACAAAGAGGAAATAGCCTAAACCAAAGCACAGCAACCAAGAAGAATAGAATGTGTTTTGGGCAAAGCCAGTGAGGCCAGAGTACAAGAAAAAAAACAGAGACGTCAATCTGCTATGTCACTGATGTTTGCACGGCTGATACTTTCTCATCTCTCAGATAGCATCTTCTCCTAGAGGTCTTCTCTGACTACCCTACCTTGTTTTCCCGAATGTGTAGCATTTATATCGCATACCATCTTCCTTGTGGATCAGTCTGTATCCCCCACTGAAACGACAGCACTCTGAGGAAAGTGCCCTCGTCCTTCCTCTCCCCAGTGCTCACAAAGAAGGCTGAACAACACAGGCTCTCAGAGAGCATCTGTGAAGTGAGCAGGTGATAAGCTTCGCAAGAGCAGCTGGAGCCAGATGTTGGGGGATGCAAAATCTGGCCTTTACTCAGAAGACAGGACTGGACATAAATTTTCAGAGCTATGCTGTTAGGAGATTCATCTAGTATGGAGCTAGAGACTACAGGCAGTACAAAGGGCAAAGAGAGCAGTTTAGAAGCCCACTTGAAAATATTGAAGGAAGAGGTAACATTTATTTGATTGAGTGAATGAGCTCAATGAGTGAGTTTTTGAACCTTCCCCTCAGGTGAAAGAAGAATGAAAAATGGTTTGTAACTCTTCTTTTCCTTTTTCTTTCAGAGCTGACCGCACTGCAGACTTTCATCTTCCTTCAGATAATGTTTTGTGACCATACATGAATGGTGTCTTACACATCAATCTATAACAGCTATTTTCCCCCAGGTAACAGCTTTGAAAAGAGGACAGTGGCTGCTTGATCAGATAATGAAAGCAGAGTGATTCTCAAAGGTCCAGCAATACAGCCTGTATTTCACAGGCTGTCCTACTCCAGGCACCTCTTGTCTGAGCCATATGACAACAATCCTACCTTCTGCCACACAGCCTATTTCTAGTCCAAAATATTCCCTCCTCCCTAGAATGTTCATTCGGTCTTTTATTGGTTTGTTTGTTTGTTGTATTTTGCTTGTTTTCATTTTTGACATAAATGGTATCAAATGATATATAACGTTCAGAACTTATTTTTCTTCTAAAATTTGGTTGGGGCGCCTGGGTGGCTCAGTCGGTTGAGCGGCTGACTTCGGCTCAGGTCATGATCTCACGGTCGGTGAGTTCGAGCCCCGTGTCGGGCTCTGTGCTGACCGCTCAGAGCCTGGAGCCTGTTTCAGATTCTGTGTCTCCCTCTCTCTCTGACCCTCCCCCGTTCATGCTCTGTCTCTCTCTGTCTCAAAAATAAATAAACGTTAAAAAAAAATTTTTTTTAAATAATAAAATTTGGTTGAGTTGAAATATGTAGTCTGTTCATTTTCACCAGGATATAGTTTTCCCCTTGAGTATGTACACCACCAATTACTTAGCTACCTCTTGCCAAGGAGCACTGTTTTGGGTTTGCATGCAGTACTACATTGGATATTCTTCCAAATCGTTCCTTGCACAAATATGAAAGAGTTTCCCTAGGATAAACGGGCCAAACACAAAATTGCTCCAAAGGTATATAATGAATACTCAACATTACAAAATATTGCCAACTTGTAATCAAAAGGATTTTACCAATTTGCATTCCCACCAGCAGTCTATAAGAATTATTTTTCCACATCGTTGCCATCTGCTTAACATTTTGCAAATACAATTATTACAGAATATTTCAGTTATTTAAATTTCTATAACTCTGATAGTTTGAGAAGTGAGCATGCTTTCATATCTCTACTATTTGTGTTTCCTCTTTTTTGAATGGCATTTTCATTAAATTATATCCCATTTGTTGACTTGCTTTTTGCACATTGATTTGTAGAAACGCTTTGTAAATTCTTTACATAATTATTCACTAGTTTTATTCATTTTAAGTAATTATTCCAAGTCTGTAATTTTTGTTTGGATCAATTTTTTTTTTTAATTTTAAAAAAGGTCAAGCAAGATTTTTTATGGCTTGTGAGTTTTCTGTCTGGTTTTAAAAAGTGTCTTTTCACGTCCTACTATCATAAAGGTAGTCTCCTACATTGTCTTCTTAAAGTTTTAGGGGTTGATTTTCATTTGTAGAACTTTAATCCACCTGTAATTTAACTTGTATTCACTTTTCTTCTGCTACTTCTCAGGAACACTTCTCTCAAGTACCCTGCATGTATCCCTCTCCTTGTCTAAATTCTGTTATCTTACAAGACAACTTCATTCTCACTTCTTTTTTGAGACTTCCTCTCTGACTGTTCCAGCCCTCACTGACCTTCTCCTCTCTGGACTCCTAAGGCAGCAACCATTGGGCTAGGATTTAGTTATTGCTTAATCAGATATTATAAACCTATAGACATATAGCACCAGGAAGGTCACCCAAATGTGTGAATGAAACTGAATTAAGACAACAGAAAGCAGAGAGACTGGAATAGTTCCTAACAGTCTTTGGATGTGGAAATGTGGGCCCACAGTTTCTAATCCTTTGAAATTATACAAATATAAATATTGTTAGGAATCCATTTTTATTTTAATAGTATTTATCTTTACAGGTTGGAAAGTGATTCATTTTAAAGCAATTTGTTTAAAGCCAAACAATTTTTCTATACTGAATTCATCTCATTGCCCTTTGGTCTATCTTTGATTTATCTTTATATAATCATTTTGTAATTTCTTATCACTACTTGTCTACTAAATAAAAATTGAAACCATTCAAGTATGGAGATTCCATTAGTATCTAATACAGATACAATCTCAAAGAAAAACACATGATAACTGATCAATAAATCCACAGTTGCATGCTGGTTGGTGGGAGATCTTATAAACCACACCTTTGAACACATAACTGCCTCCACAGTCCAGATAGAGGAGAGGTTTAAAAGATAATTGCACAAAGTGACCAAATGCCTTCCCATCCATTGTGTTTCCATACAGACATGTTTATAAGTGAACTACAGATAGACAGAAACCTCCCCTCAAGTCCTGATTATCTAAACACCCAACAGGCCATGATGCTGTGGGTTTTTTGTTTTTTTAGTGTTTATTTATTTGGGTGGGGGAGGGGCAGGGAGAGAGGGAGAGAGAGAATCCCAGGCGGGCTCCACACTGTCAGCACAGAGCCCAAGGTAGGGATTGATCTCCCAAACCCTGAGATCATGATGTGAGCCCAAATCAAGGGTCAGATGCTTAACCAACTGAATCACCCATACACCCCAAGGATGCAGTGGGTTCTGAATCTATTATAACAGCATCTGTGTGTTTGGTTAAAAGAACAGTTGCACGTATCTCAAATATGTAATCCCCGTTGTCTTCTGGGGGGTAAGCACTTGATGCTAAGTCTGTTTGAGACATACATACTGCCGTTTTATTTCCAGAGCTGGGCCTTAGTATCTAAGCTATATTTCTCCCTTTTCACCTGGTCAACATCTATACATCTCATTGCCAAGTTGAAATTGACCTGAACTAGGAATTGGGTTTGTCCTGGAATATCCCTGAGTAGGGCAATCTTTCTGAACCTCTTTTTCTTTCATTTACAAAGAAAGAATAATCATAATGTCAATTCCAATTTCACAGTATAACATGAAGATAATAAATCTACCCATCCAGTTGATTGCTCAGAGGATCAAATGAGATTGAGATCAACCTGTAAAGCTATCTATAAATGCAGGTATAATAAAATAAGTTTGAAGGTGTGAGAGAAGGGGGAAATGTGTAATGCCACTCAAATATTATTATGATTTTTTTTAGAGCTCATTTGGTCTGCTATTCACATGTCTCAGCACTCCATACTCAAGGGGAAACTTTCAATAGAATTTCCTTTCTGGGGGCTCCTGAGTAGCTCAGTCGGTTAAGCATCTGACTTTGGCTCAGGTCATAATCTCTCGATTTGTGAGTTGGAGCCCCACTTCAGGGTCTGTGCCGACAGCTCAGAGCCTGAAGCCTGCTTTGTATTCTGTGTCTCCCTCTCTCTCTGCCCCTCCTCCACTCACACTCTCTTTCTCTCAAAAATAAACATTAAAAAAAAAAAAAAGAATTTCCTTTCCCATTGATATGTTGAATGGTTTCCTCCTTTGAGGCTCCAGTTGCCATCTTACCTTGCATAATACCCATACAAGTGAGTGATCTGGGGGCTTGCACTGAGCTGGGCTCAATTATATCCATAGAGAAACAGTAGATAATCCCTAATGATGTTCCAAGCAAACAGGAAAAAAACTTCTAAGGTCAATATTGTTTTTAATTTTTTTAATATTTTTCAGATACAGAGAGAGAGACACAGCGCATGTGGGGGAGGGGCAGAGAGAGAGGGAGACACAGAATCTGAAATAAACTCCAGGCTCTGAGCTGTCAGCACAGAGCCTGATGCGGGGCTCTAAATCTGAATGGCAAAATCATGACCTGAGCTAAAGTTGGACACTTAACCGACTGAGCCATCCAGGTGGCCCTAAGGTCAATTTTTTAATGTTTCTCTATCTTTGTGTCTGTTTATGGCTTCCTATTTGGTCTCTCTTGGTCTCTGTATGGATGATTCTGTATGTAAATCTTTGAATGCTTTTATTGTGGGCAAGTCTTCATGCTTAGAACTGTGTCTACACAAGTAAGTGTTAGTATGCATGTCTATGTTTCACATTAGTCTTTGAGTGTGTTGTACCTTAACATACCTGTATCTGTGCATAGCTGTATCTCCATTTGTGTGGGGGTCTATGCACCTATGTCATTAAAGTGTGTTTTTATGCTATATGCTTGTGCCAGTGAACATTCTAGAATATGACTGCATGTCATATACCTCAAATATACCTGAGGCTGTAAGTGTGTGTCTCCAGGCATGTTTGTGTATCTGCCAGTGAAACTATCTTTGAGCTATATATATATGCCTGAGTTTTTGTGCAACAATGAAGGATTGAGAAATTTCTACTAGGTCCACCAATACTCCTAAACTACTCCTTACTGTTATCAAGCATATTCCTCAGAAAGCAATTTGTTTAGTATTCACCTGCAAAACTGAATCACCTGGCAGCTCTTAAAACATATTGATGTTAAGGGGCACCTGGGTGGCTCAGTCACTTGGGTGTCCAACTTCAGCTCAGGTCATGATCTCACAGTTCCTGAGTTTGAGCCCCGCATCAGGCTCTGTGCTGACAGCTCAGAGCCTGGAGCCTGCTTTGGATTCTGTGTCTCCCTCTCTCTCTGTCCCTCCCCTGCTCATGCTCTGTCTCTCTCAAAAAATAAATAATAAACATTAAAAAATATTGATGTTAAGACTCTATTTCTAACAGTTTTTAATTATTCATTCTTTTTTGGAATGAGGCCCAGACACCAGAAATGTTTTAAGCCCCTCTCTTGATTTTAATATAAAGCTAGATTTGAGAACCACCATACCAATGAAAAGGGTACAATTCTTTACAGAAAACTTTAATGTGCTTCAATGATATGTGCTTTTAATTTTATCACAGTTGGAGAGGAAGGAGTATTTAAATCCTATGAGGGGCCACCTGGGTGGCTCAGTTGGTTGAGTGTCTGACTCTTGGTCTCCACTCAGGTCATGATCCCAGGGTCATGGGATCAAGCCCCGCGTTGTCCTCTGCACTGAGTGTGGAGCCTGCTTAAGATTCTCTCTCTCCCTCTGCCTCTCTTCCAGTTGCGTTCTCCCTCTCAAAAAGTTTAAGTAAAAAAAAAAAATAAATCCCATGTAGAAAAGGACTGATCCCCTGTTTTCCTTCTGAGGGGGTGGAAGCCCCACCAGACTGGAACCCATGAGTCAACAGCCCTAGGTTGACCTGTGGAAATAACTGAAGAACAAAAACCCTCCAGCCTATCTTCTCTTTCATCCAGCACTTGTTTGCTCCTATATAGAGCTCTATATAATTAAAATGACAGAATGTTTACTTAATTTACATATAAACTCTTCATATCTACTATGGGCCTTTGGCAAACAAAGAGAAGATTTATTAGTATAATAAAGTGAGTACTACATAAAAATTTAAATGCATGTTTTGGAGCATTCTTTACATAGTAATTAAAAGAAGGACAGTAAATGGAACAAAATTGATAGCCTTCAAAGATGGGAATCCTAGGATAGGAGGGACACAGGATCTAAAAGTTGAGAAGAAAAGAAATAAAATCATTGATGTTTAACCCTAAAAGGCAGGGCTCCTTTCATCCTTAAATACGTTTTGCACAAATTAAAAGCCTGCTTTCCTCCAGAATTCAGCCATGTTTACATCATCAGCTTACACCTGTTTTTCAGTGAACATCCCAGAAGCCCTATTGGAGATAGATAGCCTGTGTGGTGTCCACATAGCCCTTCTCTCATTTCCAACTCTTCACACTTAGAGAAGCTCTCCAGAGCACCGACTATTTGTGCCTCCCATTAACATGAAGTCAAGGGAATAAACTCTTGATTAGGAAAGAAGGAAACAGACTTATAAACATTCTTCAGTTCAATTCTTCATTAAACTCATAGAGACATACTAAGGGGTGAATAAATATTTGTGGAACAAAGAAATGGATTACTGTTTAACAACCTGTCTGAACTGAAAGAGCAACTCACATGGCTGTTCCAATGGAAGCCAACACAGAGCATCAAAAGGAAGCTTTGTGACACGAGCACAGTTATCACTATAGAGATGGGTCTTACAAAGTATCCATGGAAAAGCATGAAGAAGATTGTTATTTCTATGGTGTGCCTCAGTTGATATACTCAACTTCCTGATGAGGTAGGTCCTCTTTCACCAGTGAAAAAACCTAAGTCCAAGAGGCCAAATAAAATAACCAAGGTGTGACAATAAATACTTAAGTAAGGAATCCTGAAATCCAGTTCAGATCATAGGACTCCAGACCCTGTACACTTAATATACCACTTGTTTTCTGTATACCAGGGACAAGATAATAGAGCAATGGATGAAGACGCATAGATTGGGCCCACTTTAAATTCTCCCTTATGATACCAGGCCCTTTTATCTCATATCCTAAGTTACTTGGGTATATCCAAGATGCTAACTGACTCCACAGGGTGAGGGATGCCTTAATGAGGAAGGTTGCAATTGCCTTGCTTGGGACTTTTTCAACAAGAAAGATGAACACTTTATAGAATGCTGATCTGGAAAAGACTCAATTCTGTCCAGGCTAGATGTCTCATACAATATTGAGGAAACTGGTTTTCAAAGATGTAAAGTGATGTGTTATCACAGAGCTGGTCAATGATGGAACCAGAACCTGTACCCAAAACTACTTTTCCTTATCCATTACGTTTTTTAGTAAATCATGTTTTCTCTCTTTCTCTCTATCTTAACAAAACTTATTTAGCAGCATAAATATAGACTTACTGATCTCATGAACCTTGTGCTAGACCATTTGACCCCAAGAAATTCCATTTTTCCAGATCTACAACAAATTTATTGATAAAAAGTTCAATATAATTTCCTTCCCCCTGTGGGAAACAAGGACTCTTCCAGTTCCTTCTCTTTCTTTTCCTAATTTGTAACCTGTCAATGTTTACAGGTATTGTTATGCAAATCAAGTCACTAAAAAGAAATTGCATTTAGCCTGCAGAACTACTTTAGCTTTTAAATTAGAATGATGGATCTGTGTGTTGGTGGGAGCTAATAAATGGTACATGTGCATATCCTACAATGAAATCAAATCTCTATTAAGAAGTAGAAAATCAAACACACACACACACACACACACACACACACACACACACACACATACAAATGTATAATCTTCTTAGAAATAAACCCAAAGTTTTGAAGTTCATCCAGTATTTAATCATTTAAATAAGGTCATGATTGGAAGTAACACCAATTACTAAACTGATTGTTTTTGTATTTTACAGTTTTTATCTGACCCACAGTTTTGCTCATTTTTACAATCCATACACTCCCCCCACTACCACCAAATGTATTTCCACATGTAGCTATCTGCAATAATAAATAAGATAAAAATAAAAGAAGAAGAACAGACTGTGACTTACTATTGGAAAATCAACTTTGAGGAACAAGAGTGCAGTGTAGCAGGGTTCTCACATAGAGGGACAGGACACTGAGGCCTCCTATCCAGAAAGCAGCTTTATTTGTGCTGGCATGGGCTCAGTTGGGTTCATACCTGAAAAACTGAGCCTTCAGCACAGTGAGGTGTAGCCTTTTATACATTTTCTACTTCTCTGTCTCCCATACATGGTAATATATAGACATACAGTCTGACTGGGTGGTCTCATGTTACAGGGTCATGAGGGATGTCACTTACAGATACAGAGTCATGACGAATGTCAAGTATCTGCACAAAGCCAGATTGCCTTCCCTTATCTTGTTTTTTCTTTTTTTTTCCCCTCACCAGGTTCCTTAGGGAGGGGACCCTACCACAGCAGGATTTCCAGATGTGGAAATGAAGATAAGCAAATGCCAGATTTTGCCATCAGAGGCTCCTCCCCACAGTGGGAGCCATTTTCAAGGATGCAATGTGTTATATGGACCTGAACCCAGTTCAGGCCTCTAAATTATCTTTTTAAATTTTTGGCCAAAAGGCACGGAAATATACCCATTTTTCAGCTGCCCAGGACAAGCCTTGTATGTAAAAGCCTTGTTAAAACTGCCACTTAGCAACCTGGAGCAGCCTGCCTTTTTCTTTGGTCTCTCCCTGCCCTCCATGTACAGTGACCTGTTTCAGATTTTACCTGCAAAGCTCCTGCATTTGTGAACCAAGATCTTGGCAATGATTTAAAAGGTCCTAATTAGTAATCATTCACACTAGCCAAACAACAACAACAACAACAACAACAACAACAACAACAAAAACAAACAGAAAAACACCTCAAATGAGCAACATTGGTATGCATTGACTACTTACCCCCAACGTTTATTAGTCATTTTCTATAAATATTTGCAAAAAGAGAAATTACATAAATTATCAAAAACTTGGGAATTTTCTGGTAAGGACATTTTAGTGGAGACTTTTTAACTGCAGACATATTTTAAAGCTACTGGAATAAATCTCAAAGAGCTAAAAACATGCAATTCTTTTATTTGTATGTAGTTTGAAATTTTACTAATCTATGACAAACTTATCCTTAGGCTTAATAATTTTCCTAACTATATATATGTTACTTCATGTACAAGAAACTTTTTGAAATTAAAGTCTTCTCAGATTAAATATGAGAAAAGGTAGCCAAATACTAAATGGGATTACAGACTATAGAACAAGAATATGCAAACAAAAATAGTCATTGACAAATGTGCAGAAGCCAAAGCTTGAAAAAATAAACTGCAATGTTATTACTCCATGTTAAACACATATCCATTTATAGATGTGAGTTTAAAGAGTAAAAAAAAAAAAAAAAAAAAACTAAACGACAACAAGAACAACAAAACAGGTGTTGGATGAAAGTGTTGAATCACTATATTGTACACCTGAAGCTAATGTTACATTGTAAGTTAACTGGAATTTAAATAAAAACTTTAAAAAATACATTAATGTGGTAGAAAAGTATTAATTCACTTATTTTCCCTTTTGCCTTTCTGTATTTTTTTCTGTTATGATACATGTAGCATTCAATAAAAGAAAACACTTTCTGCCTTCTATTTTGGCCATTATTTTCATTGCTCATTTCATGTAATAATTAATAAGTAATTATCACCTACAAGAGGGAGGGGACTGCTAAAAAAAATGTGCATTCTGATGCCCAAAACACTAGGTATACCATTGGGTACTAGGTAGATTGGGACATGAAATTCACCTGTGGCTATGCTTCTATTTTTTTTTTTTTTCCCCAACTTTTCAAACTCCCATAGAACAGATATGGTTACTCCAAGTTCCTTCCAGGTATACTGAGTGGGAAAAATCTAACCTATGCCAGCTTGAGGTAGTAAGAGTATTAGTTAATTTTAGTTAAGAGGCTACAAAGAATGTATTAGCCACTACGCACAAAATAGCCATAAATTAAAAGACCCCAAGTAGCCTGTGATTGCTTTTCAGCATATCTGTTTGCATTCCCTGAATCCTAATTATACATCATTATGCAGTGATTCCTTGAGGACGTAGGCAAACCACAACCCAGGTATGTCAACCCTCTTGCCAACAGGCTGCCCAGCTGTTATGTAAGACAGCATAATAGCAAAGAGAATAATAGACAAACTTCAATCAACTCAATGGATATGTCCCTCAAAAGCTCTGGGCAAGCTTAGTCTTTGCTACTCAAATTCTATTTGAAATGCAAAAGGGATGCCTACCACTTAACCCAGTATAATTACAATGATTAAGGGAATATGGGCTACAGTTAATTAGCTATACACATAGTGTATGCCATCTTTTTTTTTTTCTTTTGCATGTTCCTTGTTAGAAGGTCAAACTAAGACTTACCTCAAGCACCTTGAGGCATATTGGGTGGGAGGGAGTAACTCCTTTAAAAAACCTCACTGGTTGACCAGTCTATAAGAAGAGAAACCAAGTGGAAACAAACTTGGGCACTTATGAAAATATTCAAAGAAAGACCCTTGCTTCCTTGAAAAACTTTAAATCTTAGGAGAAATTAAAGAAATAAGTTAGAGATAAGTGACAAAAGTTATGTATCAGTCAGAGTGTTTTCAGCTTCGAGTCACAGAAAAGTTGAAACACGGCTGTTTAAACTTAAAGACATTCATCATTCATGTAACAAGTCATTCGGAAGAAAGCGGTTCCAAAATGACTGCAGTGCCTCAACAATGTAATCCTAGCCCATTATCTTGTACCTTTTTGTTGGCTTGTTCCTTTCTTCCCAAGATGGTGCTTCACACATCATGCCAAAGATATTCAAGGCAAAAAGGAGGAGAAAGAGAGGACATCTAAGAGCTCTCCCTTCAAATTTGGCTCCCGTTAGAAATTACAGTACTCCCTGGAACCCTCCTAACAGTGGTCTCTTCATTTCTCTTTGTCTAGAATTGAGTCACTTGGACACTCCTAAACCTAAGGGAAATTTGGAAAGTTGGTATTTGGCAGAATATAACACAGTTATAACCGTATCCCCTTAAAAAGCCATGGTTGGTTAGCAAGTAAGTTGGAGAAAGAGCAAAGAGTAACTGTTGAGTAGTAAACTATTCTTGATGCATTTCAAGACACTCTCTGATGTAATCACTATTGATGAGTAATAGGTCCCCACTTAACTTATGAATTTGAATGTAACAACAACAAAACAAAACAAAACAAAAAACATCCAAACTATTTCCGATGTGTTTTGGAGAATAGTCAGCCTGCAAGATGGCCCAGAAATAAATTAGAATATTTTTAATTCACATTACCATATTAAAGCTTTTGGTAATCCTGTAGTTATAACAAAACCTCTTAATATAATATTTCTCCCATGTATTTTACTTATTTATAATTTATCTACAGAATAAATTGTTTTGCACAACACTCTTGGAATGCATTCTGGAGTACATCTCTCTTCTACTGATTAGCTCAGACTCTAAAGTCTTTAGTTGAGTATTTGGTATTTTCTTAGGAGAGATTGTCTAATATTATTGATTATACCTACTTACTGCTCACCATGATGTCCATCACGATTGTTTGAGATATTTCTCTCTGAACAAAGTATAAGTCAGGAATGAGAAAGCTATCATATAACTTGCATTTAATAAATATCTAACAGAAACATGAGTATAACCATGCAAAGGCAAAGCAGAATATAAGGCTACTGGCATCTAGAATTATAATGTAGAACTAGCTAAATACTGTTTAATGGAAAATACTGTTTTCTGAGACTTGGAGAGATTACAAAGAGTGGAGAATAGTTTTTATATGACTGAATCGTTTTATGCGACTTTACTCTTGCCTCAAATATCTAACCTGCAAATAGTTTAAAACAAAGAGAAAAGTCATAGAAATAGAGAAGTTGTGGAATTGCAATCTCTCTCTCCTTATACCTTTTACCCACACTCCCTAACCTTCACTGCTTACTATTCTAGAATTGTCAGTCCCTAGGTAAACCAAAGTCTGGAAGATATGGATGGACTCTTATGTTCTCCTAGTTTTCAATAATATCAATCCCAAGCTCCATGACCTGCAGGCTGATAAACACAAAGTAAGTTCTCACCTGGATATGCAAACTCCATTTTTCAAGAAAGATTTCTCACTGCCATCGTTTGCTGGATTAGAGAAAAGCAAGATCGAAATCTATGCAGATCAGACATATCTTTAAAAAACTTTCAAGGTTCCAACACAATCCATGCAGAAAGCCTTACCTAATCCAATGTCTCTGGAGGGGAGGGGACCCAAACACAGTATTGTTTAAACAATTTGATGCACACTCCAGCATATTCTGAGACCAGAGTTCTTCATGACTCAATTTTTTTTTTCCTGCAAACACAGATCCAATTCTTTTTCTTTAGCTGTCAAGAAGACCTAGCACCATTTTACTACATTCATTACAGGAATTAGGTTAGAAGGCAAGAACTTTAGGGTTTGGATGCTATAAATATAAACACACACACACACACACACACACACACACATACACACCTAGCTCCTCTAGAAACCTCTACTTCCCTGAGGTCCCTCAAGTAGAGATCAATTCTGATTCATCTAGAAATTACTCAGAAATGCTCTCCTTCATCTTACATGATTGTCTTCCTCAGCCTGGTGTTTGGCTATGTGGGCCCATTTGAGAATACTCACATGGCTGGAGCCTCTAGAGACTGGGAGAAACCTAGTACAAACTTATTAGCAAGGAAAATAATGGTGAGGATTACAGAAACCAGTTCTCAGTGCTCAATGAATAAAACTTCCTGATCAATACTGTCTTCCCCAGAGATTCCACCAGTCAGATCCATTGGTTCATAGATGACCAAACACAGCATTAGACTATCTACCCTGACTTAGATTTCTCTTGAATTCACTTCTCACAAAGTGCTGCCTTAACCCAATGAAAGCCTACCAGGACCCCACAGCCATGAGCTTGGGGAAGATGAGTGGGTCCCAAGGTCACATGCACTCTTAACTGCTTCAGAGAACAGTAGGGCATTGGCCCCAGTGAGAGGCAGAACTGGTATTCTACTCAGGCAGTCTAAGCTCACTGTCCATACCGTTAGCTATCTCACCGATAGAACCTCCCGAGAGCACACTGGCTAGTAAAATCACACCCACTCACATAACTTCCCCTTTTCAGACTTTTCACCGACAAGTTGGTAAGGGGAAGTCAGGGGCATTAAGGAGGCAGGGGTGGGACTGGAGGGGGAAGAGCGTCAATACAATTAGGCTGCCTCATGTTAGTGTCTCCACCATAAAGCAGGCTTGACTAGCATTTACAAACCCATATTTGGGGCATGCCTTAGGAATAGAATTACTATAAAATTAAATCCAAATTCCAGTCAAATATAACTGTCAAAAATTTCACCATATTTGTGCTCCACACTGAGTATGGTGCCTGCTTAAGATTCTCCCTCTCTTCCCTCCCCCCGCCCCGCCTCAGGATGACTCTGTTGGTTAAGTGTCCAACTCTTGATTTTGGCTCAGGTCACATGGTTCATGAGATTGAGCCCTGCATCCACACTGACAGCATGGAGCCTGCTTGGGATTCTCTCTCTCTCTCTCTCTCTCTCTCTCCCCCCTCTTTGCCGTTCCCCCACCCTTTGTTCTCGTTCTCTCTTTCAAAAATATTTTTAGAAGTTTCTCTCTCTCTCCCTTTGCCCCTCTCCCCCACTCACAGGAGCTCTCTCTCCTTCTCTAAAATTAAAAAAAAAAGCGGGGGGGGGGGTGCTTACCACATTGTAAAGTAATGGTTTTGTCTTCAGTGTGTTAGTTCACAGGACAAAAAGATCAAGTAAAAATCTCTTCTTGCTCTTGACCCTGAAAAGCTACAGATTCTAAATAACAACCAGTTATTTTCTGGAAATCAGAAATTTCTCCTGATAAAAGAAAGCCCCTTCCTCTATGAAGGTACTGGTGAATAATCCAGGATCAGAACATATGTTAGTTACATCTGCAGTGTCCACATTCATCTGTTTGTAGTTTCTAGATATTAATTTCCAGATCTGATTAAAAACAGCTATAGGAGGGGTGCCTGGGTGGCTCAGTCAGTTAAGCGTCCAACTTCAGCTCAGTTCATGATCTCACAAGTTGTGGGTTTGAGTCCTGCATTGGGCTCAGTGTTGACAGCTCAGAGCCTGGAGCCTGCTTGGGATTCTGCGTCTCCCTCTCTCTCTGCCCCTCCCCCACTTGTGCTAGTTCTCTCTCTCTCTCAAAAATAAACATTAAAAAGGTAAAAACAAAAAAACAAAAACAGCTATAGGAACGAGTTTTAAAGTTTCCTCAAAATGTCACCAGGGCTTTGATACTGCCATTTCTAATTCAAGTATATCTGTCACTAAATCACTGACCTGAAGTGAATTCTTTACAAGTTTTATAACTCCTCCTCATCTCCCAGTACACCCTCTCATTTTATCTGTACAAACATCTTAACACATCTAATAATTAGCTTTTATAGTAAATAAAGTGTTCCATGTTTATTTAATGGTAATGTTTTAGACAGAATATATCCCCCCAAGGCTCTTACAGACTTTTTTAGACTTAGTTTTACCATTGTCTTGTACATTTTTTATTGTACAAATTCATACTAACTATAAAAGTTC
Source organism: Panthera leo (assembly GCF_018350215.1). Lineage (NCBI taxonomy): Eukaryota > Metazoa > Chordata > Mammalia > Carnivora > Felidae > Panthera > Panthera leo. The sequence continues at coordinate 65,978,514 of NC_056689.1, forward strand.
ATACTATTCAAAAGAAATCCCTCAGTACCTTAGAGTTTCATAGCATCTTATATATTCTTTTCTTATTTATCATTTGCCTCACTATAGAGTTGTTTTGTGTGTGTTTTTTTTTTAAATTTCATTTTCTGTACCAGAGAAAATACACCCTCTTGGAACATAAAATTTGACAAGTGTTTATCTTCTTGGCTTTCACCATGTCTAGAGCAGAGTCTAACAAGTAGAACTAATGTTATCTATTCTGGCTCAACCAGTATCTGTAAATGTGATAATTTAACAGTCAATATGTTAATGACCAATCACCATCTAAACAACTTCAAACCATAGAAAAGTAATATAGTTTAGTAATTAAAATTTAAAATTTCCTGGTAGCCTTAGGTTTGGGTTTCTGGCCACTTAAAGTGAGAGCTTAGTTGGGTGATTTAACCACTCCAAGTCTCAGCGTCTTCTCTTTTCAAATGCGAACAGGAGAGGATAAAATTTCCCGCTATGATTCACAATGAAAAAGAACTGCTCATAAATTGCAGATTTTCTAAGAGAAAAAAATACTATTGTTCTTTTCAATGGGGAGGAATGTCAATAAAACCATTGCTTTCTCTTTTTTTTTTTTAAGTTTTTTAATATTTATTTATATTTGAGAGAGAGAGCAAGCGAGCGCGGGAGAAGGGGAGGTGCAGAAAGAAGGGATCCGAAGGGGGCTCTGCGCTGATGCAGTGAGCCCGATGCGGGGCTCAAATCCACAAACCAGGAGATCACGACCTGAGCCAAAGTCAGACACTTAACTGACTGAGCCACCCAGGTGCCCTAAAACCATTGCTTTCTATATAGTCAGGAAAACAAAAGTGGATCTCGGTTTGGCACATGGTGTGCCAAGGCTGAAGAGGCTCTACACTTTGTGCATTAGCCTCGAAGAGCAGAAGTCACTAACAAGAGCAGTGAGTGACAATGATGTAACCCAGAAACCAGCACTTTTCTACTTTTCAACTCTTCTGAGCTTCTAGAGATGATTGCAGAGGCGGAGGTGCATGGGGGAGACAATGTGGGAATAAAATGAGGAAGGGGAAAAAAGTATACCTCTGAAAGAAATAGGGGATAATGAATTATTATTTCACTCAAGTAACAGCAACTTGAGAATAAAAAGAACGCTTTCAACTAAAACCAAATGAACTAAAAATTTACTTTAGTGTCTGCCACTGACTTACCTGAAAAATTTTCCCTAAGACACAACTTATCCCTCAGAGTTCATCATCAATAAAAAGCCTAAAATTAAGTATTTTATCATCCCTTCCAGCTCTAAGGAATATCATAGGACTTTGATGCTACTATTTAACCCCAGGAAAATCTAGTAACAGTGGTATGTGAGTAAAAACAAATGTTGTTGGTGTGCCTGGGTGGCTCAGTCAGTTAAGCATCTGCCTTTGTTTCAGCTCAGGTCATGATCTCATGGTCAGGTTCATGAGATAGAGTCCTCTTGGGCTCTGCGCTGATAGCAAGGAGCCTGCTTGTGATCCTCTCTCTCTCTCTCTCTCTCTCTCTCTGCCCCTCCCTCACTCACACACATGCTCTCTCTCTCAAAATAAACGAACTTACAAACAATAACAAGATGTTTTCTCAGGTCCTCTCATTACAGAAGCATGGACCCAGATTGTTCCAAAGTTGTGTGAAGGTCCATTATGAATTCTTAAGCTGAGGTATGCAAACTCTTAAGAAGGAAGGGAAGGAGGAAAGGTGGGAGGGTAGAAAGGAGTTGGGGGAAGAATCAGGAAAGCACAGGAAGGAGAGAGGAAGGAAACAGGAGAGGCGAGGGAGGACAACTGAAAAATTGTGTAGTTACCAGAAGTCATCATGGAATAGGTTCTTTAAAACTAATTATATCCAATTTTCCTTTCTATCCAAGACTGTTGAACTACATGGGGCAAAGGAGGATTCAGAAAGAGGAACACTATATACACAGTGACTGTATATAATTTATATTATATCATATATCATATCATATATTATAGGTACTCTGTCATATTTCTGGAAAGTGGACATTATAAAAACCTAATTTAAAGGCTAAGACTAGGACTTCAAGTTATTCACTGCAACCACCACCACTACCAACTTCCTCCTGTCCTTGGGAGATATTTAGAATAGAATAAGCAAACCTAATTTGATTTTTAAAAGTCATACATACTATATACAATTATGTTGTCCTGATTTTCAAAAAAGGGAGAAATAATTCCATTCCAACTGATGAGTCTAATGAGGTTCAAACAAAATATGCTTGTTTGGACAAATATCAGTGAAAAGATAAGGGTTCTTATCTGGATAGATTAAAACTTTTATCAATGTGACAAACTTGGAAGCTGTTTCTATGTTTTGCTTCAAGTTTCTTCACTTGATTTGGACCATGTCTGGTAGAACACTTCTTCAGGAACTTAAAAATAACAAAAAGAGGGGCACTTGGGTGGCTCAGTTGGTTAAGTGTTGGACTTGGGGTTTGGCTCAGGGCATGCTCTCACAGCTCATGAGTGTGAGTGCCAAGTCAGGCTCTGCACTGGCAACATGGAGCCTGCTTAAGATTCTCTCTCTCACCCCCCTCTCTCTGCCTCTCCCTCACTTTCTCTCTCTCGCTCTCAAAATAAATTAAAAAAAATAAAAAATAAAGAAAAACAAAGGAACTTTTTATCATATGGAGACCTAATTAAACATCAAACAGCCATTAAGTTAGAAAAATAAATACTCAAAACAGAATACTTGAAAAATAATTCAGCAAGGAGCACCTAAAATAAAGTTCTATAAAATATGCACACCTTTTTATCCAGTGAGTCAAATTAATCATTTTTATCCTAAGAAAAATATTAGGCAAGAATCAATGATATAACACTAAAATTTGTCATTACAGCTTAATTTAAAATAGTCAATTATAGAATCCACAAACCCACAAGTACAGTATTAGTTTGGGTATATTATTGTTGTTTTTGTTGTGTTTTGTTTTTGTTTTTAAGTGTATTTATTTTGAGAGAGACAGCATGTGAGAGGGGGAGAGAAAGAGGGAGAGAGAGAATCCCAAGCCAGCTCTGCTGTTCTTACAGAGCTGGACGTGGGGCTTGATCCCATGAACAGGAGATCACGACCTGAGGCGAAAGCAAGAGTCAGACATTCAACCCACTGAGCCACCCAGATGCTCTTGTTGTTGTTTTTCCAATATTGCATAAAATGTGACTTAGTGACACTATAAAATGGCTATAGTGTTTTGTTAAGTTGGAGGGTGGGAAAAAGACACAAAGTAGAATAGTATCAGAGCATTTTTTGTTAAAATATGCATTGACTGACTAATTAGGCATAATCACAAAGCTCATGATCTCAGGAGTTTTTGTAAGTTGAATCTGATTCATGTAGCTTCAGGAATGCTCTCTGTACTCAAGTGGGGAAAGGTGTTTTGTTGACTAAAATTCATCATGTTCACACAATGAACTAGCCCCTGCAGCAATAGGGACTATGGCTGGAACTGGAAATCAAGAGCAGGGAATAAAGTGAGGAAAAGTCTGGAAGAAAACACATAACACAGCTTTGTGGAACCCAGTGAAAAAGACCAGAAGCAGCAGGAACATGGGAGACTGAAGAGTGAATAGCGCTAAGTTCCATCAAGAGAATGAGTGCTACATGTGATAGAACCTGGATGGGATGGTCTTTTCTCTTCTTCCTTTCTGAATTCTCAATTGATTATGTGCCCAGCAGTGTTATTTACTGTGGAGGATACAGCAGGAGAATGAGACACTGGCATTGCCTGTAAGGGTGTTTTAAAATCAGGGCACCTGGGTGGCTCAGTCGGTTGAGCTTCCGACTTCGACTCCGGTCATGATCTCACGGTCCGTGAGTTCCAGCCCAGCATTGGGCTCTGTGCTGACAGCTCAGCGCCTGGAGCCTATTCTGTGTCTCCCTCTCTCTATGACCCTCCCCCATTCATGCTCTGTCTCTCTCTGTCTGAAAAATAAGTAAACGTTGAAAAAATAAAAAATTTTAAATCATGGATGGATGTGGTATATGGAATGGAGAGTGTCAACGAATGTTCATTTGAAATGAGTAATAATTAAATGCAGATAGGAGAATGATGCCTATGTTTACATGACACTTTTGATTAGGTTTATCAAATGGTATTTTTATCCCACATTAATCTGGTGGGTTGTGTAGAACAGACATCATCATGCCCATTTTATGGAAGAAGAAATGCCACTTGTTATCTACCCCCAGTGATAAAATATAATGGTAATCTTTCACAGCACAGGAAGAGACACCTTGGTGTGAGCTTGCCATAATTTGTAAAGTCCAGATAGGTAAAGCCACATAGGTAGAATATAAATTCCATGAGATTAAGCACTATAGCCATCTTGTGTATTACTGAATCATCTGCACGAAACAATAAATACTCCATGAATTCAGAATGAAGGAATAAATTAAAGAAAGAATACATAAACAAAATGCAGGGGACTGTGGCACTCTCTGACTAGGATGTCAATAAGCAACAAATGGCCCCCGGTGGACTTTAGGCCATGTGGTTTGGTGTCTGCCCACAGAGATGAGAAGCGGGAGGATTATTCTTCCCCGCCCCATCAGCAAATATTTACCCAACACTCACTGTGGGGCAGGTACTACCTGAATGCTTGATTCTTCTAGCCTGGTTCAGGACCTCTCATGATTTCTCAGAACAGCAAGGGCTTTGTTGATCCCAACAACCCCGTTTCTATTCAGGCCCCCAGCCAAGAGAGGAGGAGTGAATAAAGCTACTATCAGAACCTCAAGAGTACATCAGAGTTCCCTGTATTGCGAAGTTGATAACATCAGCTTCCCTTTCTGTTCACCTTCACACAGGGGCCTTGAAATGGGATCAATCTCCGGCAGAAAGCACAGATGAAGTCTTCATTCTTTTTCCATTGTGGCCAGATGAGAGTCAAAGGAACATGAAGAGTTGGAAATAATCTTACATTTCCAAACATCTCCTTCTGAACTAGGAGCCTCACAGAGTACAAGGTCTGCCTTAAGTCCCCAACTAGTAAACAGCAGCTCCTTCCCCATATTCTAGCAATATATAAGCAGACCCTTGAACGACACAGGTTTGAACTATGTGAGTCCCCTTACTTGCAGTGTTATTTTTGAATAAATACGTTAGAAAAGTTTTCAGAGATTTGCGACAATTTGAAAAAACTTGCAGATGAATTGTGTACCCTAGACCTATCAAAAAATTTAAGAAAAAGTTGGTATGTTATGAATGCATAAAATATATGTAGATACTAGTCCGTCTTATTTACTACCATAAGTTATACACAAATTATAAAAAGCTAAAATTTATCAAAACGTACTCATACGTAGACCATACACGGCACCATTTGCAACCAAGAGAAATGTGAACAAATGTAAAGACGCAGTGTTAAATTACAACTGCCTAAGATTAACTGTAGGACATACCGTCCTACTGCAATAATCTCGTAGCCACCTCCCGGCGCTACAGCAGTGAGCTCAAGTGCTGTTGAGCGTCCCCTTCAAACTCCACGTGACACTAATCATCTCCACGTGAGCCATTTGTCTCTCTAGTAAATTGCATACAGCCGTAAAAAGTGATCTCTCATGGTTCTCGCGTATTTTTCATCATGTTTAGTGCAAAATACCGCAAACCTTGAATAATGCCATGAGACCCATACAAAGTGCTATTGTGATTCTGGAAGTGCTCCCAAGAAGCAGAGGAAAGTCATGACATTACAAGAAAAAGTGGAATCTCTTGATATGTACCATTGATTGACGTCTGCAGCTGAGGTTGCCTGTCATTTCAAGATAAGTGAATGGGGGGGGGGGGGCGGGAAGGAAGAAGAAAAGGACATTTGTGAAGCTATCACTGCAGCTATACCAGCAGGCAAGAACATCTTGCACTTTTTGTGAAATACCTTTTCATCTCCTATTGAAAAAGCAGCTTTTATGTGGTTGCAGGATTGCTATAAGACATAGCTATAGACTAATACAATTAGAGGATAAAAAAATTCATTAGATGACAACTTTAAGCAAAAGCAAGGTGAGGGATCTAAATAAAGCTGGAGCATTTAATACCAGCAAAAGATGGTTTGATAATTTTAGACAGAGGTTTGGCTTAAAAAGTTCAAGATATCAGGGGAACCTGGGTGACTCAGTTGGTTAAGCGTCTGACTCTTGGTTTCAGCTTGGGTCATGACCTCATGGTTTGTGAGATCGAGCCCCGAGGCCCAAATTCAACTCTGAGCTAACAGTACAGAGCCTGCTGGGGATTCTCTCCCTCTCTCTGCCCTTCCCCCACTCACGCTCTCGTGGTCTGTCACAATAAATAAATAAACTTTTAAAAAAAATCAAGATAGCAGAAGCAGCTCCTGGTTTTGTTGTTTTGTTTTGTTTTAGAAGCAGCTCCTGTTGGCCAAGAGTTAGAAGACAAGTTCCCAGATGCCATTAAGAAAACCATCAGCAGAAAGGATATCTGCCTGAACAGGTTTTTAATGCAGACAAATGTGCCTTATTCTGTGGGTGGAGGGAAATGGCACAGGAAACAATTTTAAGTAAGGAAGAGAAGTAAGTACCAGCATTTAAGCCAGGAAGGGATAGGCTAACTCTATTGTTTTATGCAAAGGCAGTCAGATTTATGATCAGGACTGCCCTTATCTATAAAGCTGCTAACTCAACTTTGAAGGGAAACAATAAACACCAGCTGACAGTCTTTTGGTTGTACAAAAAGAAAGCCTGGACAACAAGAACTTTTTCTGGGCTGGCTCCATCAATGCTTTGTCCCTGAAGTCAGAAAATACCTCACCAATACAGGACTGCCTTTTAAATTTCTTTTGATATTGGACAATACCCTTGGTCACCCATGACCCCACAAATTCAACACTAAAGTAGTCTGCTTGCTCCCAAACACATCTCTAATTCAGCCCCTAGATCAGGTGGTCACAAGGACCTTTAAGGGTCACTAAACACAATACTCTATGTAAAGGTCTGTCAATGTTATGGAAGAGAACACTGAGAGAACATCATATAAGTCTAGAAGGATTACACCATTGAAAATGCCATCGTTGACATAGAAAAAGCCACGAATTCCATCAAGTCTGAAACCATAAATTTGCACTGAGGAAAACTGTGTAAGATGTTCTACTTGACTTCATAGGATTCAGGGGAGAGCCAGTCAAGGAGATCATAAAAGAGATTGTGGATATGGCAAAGAAAAGTGGACAGTAGAGAATTTCAAGATATGGATCTTGGAGAGATTCAAGAATACATACCACATCTTAAAAATTAATTGAAGACACCTTGGAAATGAGTGCTTCTGAATAGTGCCAGATGATAAGGAAGAAGACAAAGAAGCAATGCAAGAAAACAAACTGACAGACAATCTGGTAGAAGGGATCCAATTATCCAAGACAGATTTTGACTTCTTTAAGGATGTGGGCCCTTCTAGGATCTGAGCACTGAAACTACAGCAAACAGCGAAAGAAGGATTGGTACTGGGTAAAAACATTTAGACAGATGAAAAGCCAAAAAAGGCAGACAGAAATCAGGATGTATCTCCATAAATTTTCACTGAGTGCACCTGCCTCCCCTTCCCCTTTTTCAGTCTCTGCCACCTGAGACAAGACCAACCCCTCCCCCTCCTCTGCCCACACGACACGAAGACAACAAAGATAAAGACTTTTATGATGATCCATTTCCACTTAATGAATAGTAAATAACCTTCATGCTGTACAATTAATAAATGTATCTGTCCTCTAGGTGTATGTGGGTCTTCTTGTGAAAATCCAAGAGCTGTACACAAAAACCGTGCGTGATGCTTGTGCCATCATCATCACCTAAGTGTTGACGGTGTAGAACGTCTTGTGCAAGACTTACACAGAAGTGGACAGCCTATCCTTAAATAGAAACCGAGTGATTTTTTTTTTAATGTTTATCTATTTTGAGAGAAAAAAGAGAGTGAGGGAGCGAGCAGGGAAGGAGCAGAGAGAGAGGGAGACACAGAATCCGAGGCAGGCTCCAGGCTCTGAACGGTCAGCATGGAGCCTGATGGGGGGGGCTCCAACCCATGAACCATGAGATCATAACCTGAGCCAAAGTTGGACATTTAACCGACTGAGCCACCCAAGCACCCTGATACAGAGTGGTATTTAATATGAAATTAATGTTAGTTTTCTTGCTGCTTTATAACTTTGCTTTCAAAGAATTACATTACTGTACAGCATTACTGTGGAGAAACTGCACATTAGCCTATTAACAAGTGGGTTTTTCTAAATACATGTTTCCAATACTAGCCTGTGAATATGACTAATATTGTATGCCATAAAATTTTTATTACAATTCATTCATTACTGTATAGGCTAGGCTACTAGGAAGCAACTGTATTGATTTCACCAGGTTACCATAGAGCAATCATATTGCTGCTTTGTTATAAATGCATGAATCATTACACCTATAAATATGAATTTATTTTTCACATTATCTTCTCATTTTTCATCTAGTGTTAGTGAGCCATAAGATTTACGTGTTTTGCATCATATAAGACAATATTGATGTAGGTACCGACAATTCATCTTGTACGCAGATGATGTAAACTTACTATATCAATACAGTACTGTAAATGTATTTTGTCTTCTGATTTTCTTAACATTTTATTTAGATAAGAATACAATATGTAACACATAGCACATACAAAATGTGTGTTAATTGACTGTTTATGTTATTTGTGAGGTTTCTGGTCAACAACAGGCTGTTCGTAGTTATGTTTGGGGAGTGTCAAAAGTTCCTCATGGCTTTTCAACTGTACAGAGGGTTGGCACCCCTAGCCACCATGTTGTTCAAGAGCGAACTGTATTCACCTCCCCCTCCCCAACCCAGGAGCCCAGTGATAGAGCAGGGACTTAAGGGATCATGAACCCTTTCAAAAGCAGCTCCTGCTCCCCAGGAACACAGGCCTCGTTATTTAAAAAGACAATGCTTGCTGAGGGAGTAGAAGTAGTTGCTTCCAGGCTGGCTCTCCAAGGCATAACGGACCCCTGGCTGCTCCCTAAGAGCTAGGAAAGCATTAAACATGAAGTAAATGTCATCTTTAAAAAGCTCCCCTGTCAACTGTTACCTTACCGTTTATCTCTAAATACAGTTTAACCACTCCGCACTAACAAATGCAATCAGAGTATATAAAATGCCTGCTCATGTCGACAGGACAAATGGGCTTCGGAAGGGAGGGGGAAACACGTGGGAGCTACAGGGTCCACAAATGTGAATTCTCCCATTTCGGTGGCAGGAGAGTTTATGATTTGGCTGTGGGGCTTTAGGGAAGAGCTGATGTATCTGGAGCTCAAACTGCGACAGTAGGGACATGAAAGTGAAGAGGCTTCTGACTTAAGGGGTCACCAAGCTTGTGAGCAGTCATTCCCATTCAGTACAAAATATTACTCTTTTGTTTATTTTTTTTAAGGACGGGGTTTTTTGTTTTTTTTTTTTTTTAATTAACATTTTATTTATTTATTTTGAGAGAAAAAGAGAGGAGCAGAGAGAGAGGGAGAAAGAGAGAATCCCAAGCAAGCTCCACTCTGTCAGTGAAGAGCCCGATGCAAGGCTCAATTTAATGAGCGTGTGATCAAGACCTAGGCCGGGATTGAGTCCCATGCTTAACAGACTGAGCCACCCAGGTGCCCCACAAAATCTTACCGTTTAGTGCCAAAGTTGGACAATAAAATTCCACCTCCTTAGAACCGCATGAAGCTTTTAAAGTTCCTTAAAGGATTTCCATTGTTGTAATTTCATCATTCTCACCACCACCCAGACATATGAAATAGCTTTCATGATTTTCCCCTGAGAAGACAGTACCCACTGAGATATAATGGGATTTGCCCAAGGTCACGTCTCAAAGAGAGGGCCAAGTTGGGATCAACACCTGTATCTCTTGCCTCCCATTATCTGTGCTCCTCCACTAAGGCAGGGGAGGGCTAACTACAGCCCTAGGGAAGATCTGGCCCTTAACCTCTATTTGTCAATAAAACTTTATTGGAACAGAGTCACACCCAAACGAAACCTTCTTCTGAGCTACAACAGAGTTGAGTAACTATGATGGAGACCTTACGGTTCACAGAACCTCAATATTAACCGGCACATTACAGAAAAAAACTTATTGATTCCTGCTGTGCACCAACCCAGCACCTCGAGGGTCATTACATGGCACTTTTAATCCTCAGGTTTGACTCTGATAATGCCTCAAGGGGAGGTTTCAGACGGAACGATCTGCGCTGTTACAACAATTTCAAAATCTATTATGACCGAAACACCCTCTGTGGAGTGACTCATTTGTAAACTTGTCTAAGTTTCTTCAGCCTCAGCTCATAAACTGAGCCAAGTGCTCACAATATCCAAGGGAGAGTTTGTACGACTTGCATTTCTTCAGTATGAATTACGGCTCTAAAAACACACTTTTTCTAAAATCCCATCTATGGCTTATGAGTTCACATATTTGAATCTGGTACCCTCCCACACCTACTCTGCACAGGCACCTTCCCAGCCTGGTTCTTAGCTCAATCCACCCTCTCCCATTCATCCCCTTGGCCTTGCTGTGCTGCTCTCTCACTCAGCGCAACTTAATTTCTTTCTTGCGGGCTGTGAGACTTTCTCACCCAGCCATAGAAGGGGATGCATCGCGTCATTTTCCCACAGAAACTTCATCTGCAGGGGCCCCAGATGCTCTTCTTCCCTGGGGGACCAGAGAAAGGAATGAAGGAATTGGGAGAAACCCAAAGAGCAGATAGAAGGGAGAGTAAAAATGGAAAAGGGAAAATTTTTTCCTGAATTATATTCCGACTGTGAGGTTTCCATGTGCTTTTCCATGAAACTGCTCACTCGGTGAAAGACGACAGGATACTGGCTTTGTTCACTGATGACCCACCCTCCAACACAGTACCTGGTACTTAGTCACTGAGTAAATACATGTGAAAAAATAAAGTTAGGCAGATTCAGGCCCTGCCAAGGATTGTGAAGGGTAAGTTTTGCCTCAAATACATTATATTTTGCCAGCAATTATGACCATTTTACTTAGGATTGCTTTGTCTTCAAAAGAAGCTCAGGTTGGAATTTAAAACCAGAGTCTCAGCAAAGGGACTCTCCCCACCCTGGACACAGTGGGGAGAAAGCAACACTGAAAAGACACCATTCCCAGCCCTGTCTTTATGCAACCACGATTTCTTCTCAAATAAATTCTCATTTACAGGAACTAGCCTCTCCTAGAAACCAAAAGTCGAGATAAAAATTCAATTCCCTTAAATTTAAATTTAATTCCCTTTGCTTGCATTTATGTCAGAGGTTTGGCTTGTTTTTATAGCATAGACAAAACTTTTGAGGAACACATTAGTCCACACGTGCATGCAATGTCAAGTTTTGTGAGACTGAATGGTAAAACTCAGTATTTCCTCTAACCTTGTATCCAGGAGCACAGCGAAGGATCTAATATTTATTTGTCCCATGTTTTGTTTCCCCAGGAACTTTCCAGGAGATGCCTCAGCAGTAGAGCAGGCAACCAAACATTCAATCCATGAGGCAGGAAAACCAGTGATGTTTATCCCTCAGGTCAAACAGCCAACAGAGCTACCAAAGCAGTCTGGGTGCAGTGGTAATGAGCTTAAATAAGCACAAATGCAGGAGCGTCAGCCTGCCGTAAATTAACCTGGAGATTGGCCCTGAGTAGATGCACCTGCCTTGGGTCATTACCTGCCTTTTCTGGGGTCAGATCTAAGCACACATCATTTGCCATGGTTTCTTACTACTAAAGCTAGCTTTGAGTTGAGGCAAATTAGGTCCAGGTTCTGTGTTCCACAATTTCAGGAGTGCCTTTCCTATCAGTCAGAGACAGCCACATAAAGATTCAGTGTATTTGGGAGAAAACATAACTAAGCCAGATGCTGTTAAACTGAACCTAACCTAAATATCCATTAACAAGTTGTGAAAACACAACCTATGGCACACCCAACAGTTAAAAAAAATAATAAAGGAGGCACATCCACATTAATAATTTCCAGGCCAGCTGCCTATCTGATTAATCTGGGGACTTTTAACCACCCCCAGAGTAACTGAATCAGAATCTCTACAGGCGTGAGTGCAGGTGTGGGTATTGTTTCTAAAGCTCTTCAAATAATTATAATGTGTATCCTAGGTTGAGAAACATCATCTTACACATGCTAACTTGAAAAAAAAAAATGAGTTATTCTGGATAAAAAGCACAAGTTTAAAACAATACAGAAAGTATAATTGTGTTTTGTTACAAAAATCAACCAACTTAATTATGATTGTATATTTTTGAATAAGCAGAGAAAAAATTGAAATATGACAAAATGTTAAGTTTTGACAAAGATAGGTTCTTGAGTACACTAGTGTCCATTATATTGTTTTCTAATATGCCATATATATATATATAAAATTTCATTTTTTAAAGAAAATGATGTAAAATTACTAAAAACACATTAAACTTCATGCTGGATACTTTTGAAAGGGGCGTTTTTACACATCACTGTATTTCTTTTTGTAATTTTATATTTAATGAAAAACTTACTTCCCCTCCTTCTCGCAGAAAGCTAAGGTTGATTGATATAAGGGCAGATAACCTGTGACTGCCTACTATCCCCAAAGCAAAGGGAGATACTGAATCCTCTTTATTCTCTGTAGGCAGTCTCAATCTTCAGCTGAAAATTCTCAGGGGCTTTTTACCCTTGGGAGCCTGCTCCGAATGCTGAGGTAACATCACCTCCCATAGTTATCCAAGTAAGAAGAGAAAAGCAACAAAGAGAAGGGGGCTCAGAGTGCAAATCCTTAGGGACAGTCCATCTCACAGACCAGAAAAAGCCCCCAGTATAGGGACCACTTCCCATTTGCACCTGCCCTCTTAGAAGTCAGCTTTACAGTTTTTCATGTCACAGTCACTAAAGATTTGTAGATACAATTCTATAGCCAGTTACTGAGACAGAGAGAGGGCAGAACCGAGCCTAAGAAAAGACAACTGGTACAGTATTTCCAGAATTTATTAAGCTATTTGGAGGGGGGAAACAACACTGGATATTAAACGAAAGTATGCAGGTAAAATAAGCATTAGTCCTTTCCAGCAAAAAAATTAATTGAGAATCTTTTATTCTTTGGGTATATAATTGGGGTTTTAAGCACTCCCTCCTTATCCATGGTTTTGCTTTCCACAATTTGTTACCTGGAGTCCACCGCGGTCCAGAGTAAATGGTCTTTCTGACGTATCATCCAAAAGTCAATAGTAGCCTAACACATCATTCACCACACTTCATCTTTTTATGCAGGCATTTTATCATCTCACATCATCACAAGACAAAGAAGGGTGAGTACAGTACAAGAAGATATTTTGAGAGAGACCACATTCACATAATTTTAACTAAAGTGTATGGCTATAATTCTTCTATTTTCCTATTATTGTTGTTATTCTCTTACTGTGCCTAATTTCTAAATTAAACATTATTATAGATATATATGTATGTATAGGGGGAAAAAGCACAATAATATAGTGTTCTGTACTGTGGTTTCAGGCATCCACTAATAGTCTTGGAACATATCTCCGATGCATAAGGGGAGACCACTGATCAGATACCCTGAGTCAGTGCTGGCAGTAATGTAAATTGACCCAATCAGTTAAAGTGTCAATCTGATAACATCTAACAAGGATTATACAAATCAGGTCCTTTTGATTAAATTGATGACATTAATTGCAGCATTCTTGATACAAGGCAGGTTCCTAGCAGATGGGATTATTTTAAGTATCCAATCAATAGTGATCCATGGTATTTTCCTAGAATTAGTCTTTTTAGGCCCGCAAAGAAGAAACGGCTGCTGTTAGAAGGGCCTGACTTATGGTCAACAGTCAGAATAAGTTCAGGGCATCTTTCTGGTTCTACCTTTCAAAACCTTAGGATACTGTCAGCTTTTCCCTGAACTAGGCTGCTGGAAGTATAGCCATGCATCTGCTGGTTCTTTGGAGTCCAAATGGGATAATGAGTTGGAAAGACAGCTGCACTTGGATTGTTTTGCCCAAGTTGGAAATTAGACCTTCAGTCTGTAATAGACTAAGAGGGCAAGTGGGAGTTGCAGCTCTGGGATCTGCATATTAACAAAGTCCTTAGATAATTATGATGTCTCCCAAAAATAAAATAATCTTCCCAACCTAATGATTTGATACTTACTTTTCTGGGCAAAAACAGAAGATCATTTGTTATGTTCATACGACAATCCCCTGAGCATAGCCGACTCCTTTCCATCATTCACATTTGAGCTGAAATATCCCCTTCTTAGAAAGTATTTCCTCAACAACCCAATCTAATGGTTCCTCTTCTGTCACTCTGTATCAAACTTCCCTATTTAATTAAATATACATAATTTATCATCATCCAAAGTTAATTATTTATTTCATGTACTTCTGGTTTTAGCTCCTGTCCTATCTGATCTGCGGAATTAAAGAATGTTAATATTTGTTGAATGAATATGTTAGTGAGTGAGTGAATGTGTCAAATAATTTTTATACATTGATTAAGAATTGCAAATCCTGAAGGGTCCAAGAAGTGAAGTGACTTGCCCAAGACTATTGATTTATTTATTAGCTATATGAATAATAAAACTGAACTTTTTATCTTTGGCCCCCAAATTTATGATCTTCCCAGTACCCTGCACTAACTCTAAGGATTGACATCTATATATGTTCTTCACCTATCTCCATGCATTGACTAGCCCACCACACACAATGGAGGCTGCTGTTACATCTGTGTGCTGTGTTCATACCACACCTTCTGTGTTTCTCCTTTTTCAGATCTGGATTCCACAAAATACTGGGCTTAGATCCAGGAATTGGGTGGCCAGGTCATCTGACTACTACTACCAACACAGTGGTTGGCATACTGGGTGTGCTCAAAAAGTACCACTAAATCCAGCTGCAGTTCTGATGATGGCCAACACAGTACAGCACTGAACTACATGTGGGATGTTTTACCTGCAGTATCTTTCTTGATTCCTGCAATGTCCTTTGTGTGTTTAAAAACAAAACAAAACAAAATAAAAAACAAAACAAAAAAAAAAAAAAACCAAAAAACAAAAAAAAACCCTGAGAGTCAGAAAGCCTTCCCTAAAACTGGATGGTTGATTGTAGGCTGAAAGTTTTTCTTTTCTTTTTCTTCATTATTTTTCCAACTTCCAAATGCCTCATTTAACATTTCTACTTGGTGAGCTGCAATTCAACCTTCTAGACCCAACAAAAACTTTACCACTTCTGTAACAACCCCCTGAAGAGAGTTTATAACAGGTTTAGTTATAAAACCTGGAAACTACCAAGATGTCCTAGCACAGGGTAATGTTTAAACAAATTACAGTACATCCATACAATGAAACAATACTCAGCAATAAAAAGTGATAAGCTACGAATTCATGCAAAAACATATATGGATGTAAAAAGCATTTTCCTAAGTGAAAGAAGCCATACCTAAGAGACTATATGTTGCATGACTGCATTTATGTGGCCTTATGGAAGAGGCAAAATCATGACATAGAAAGGTGATCGGTGGCTATCAAGTGTCAAGGGAAGGGGCAAGAATTGACTATAAAGTAGCAGCACAGATGAAATTTTAGGGTGATGGAAGTATTCTTTATGGGACTGGATGATGGTATTTTGTGCCATTTCTTAACTGGAGTTTCTGATTTTTGATATGCTCTCTCCTCTTCCTTTCCAAGATCTTTCTTTCAAGATATGAACAAATACAGAAGTCAAAGGGGTAAGGTGTATTTTCCACTTGGAAACTTAGAAAGCAATAAATGGCAGAAATAACTCAAGTCCAAAGTTCTTTGAATCTTTGCTTAACAAGACTTGTATGTTTCAAAAACTTAAATTTTCTGCTTAAATACAGAACTTTGATTAATTACTTAAAGCAGCAGGGAAGTTATTTAATTAGTATAAGAAGATTCAAGTTCAAATTAGAGGATTAATTTTCAGGGTTAGGATATGAAAGATATGGTAATTAAGTTAGGAAGTGAAGGCAAAGTCTCTCAAACCTGAATGGAAAGAATTTCTGATTCAATTATTTGATTAAACCACTCCTGGGAATGATATAAAATCATAACTTCTGACAAAAAGGTTGAATTGTAGGGTAAACCCTGTGGATGATATCATACTAAATACATTATCATGATTTGCCTTAATGTGATATATACCTCTGTACCAAAGAAACAGAAATGAGTAGATTATTATTATAAAACGTTCACAACTTTTAATAGAAAGCTAAAGTAACACTTTTCTGAAAAAAAGTTCTGGCAATTACAACAGAAAACACAGAGAAACGTACCAGGCTGTATAACCTTTGCTTTTCTGAGGAAATAGTCTGGAAATAGATTTGCTTTGCATAGAAGTTTTCTGGATACTTGGATAGAAGAAGAGGAGGAGGAAATGGGGATGAAGGCAGTTTTTTCAGCAGATTTTATCATTTCTAAGAAACATGGATGAATTTTTAGTTCATAGCATCTCCCAAATGCAGTTGTCACCTCACCCCCACGCCGCTCCTCCGCTGGCTTTAACCCTTTTCACCCTTCATCTCTTGGCCCCCAGCCCCATCACCCTTTCTCTATTCGCTCTGCACATTTTTTTCAAATCATTTACTTTTGCGAGAGAGACAAGAGTGTGGGTAGTGGAGGGGCACAGAGACAGGGAGACAAAGAATTCGAAGGGGAGGGAGGGGGGAGAGAGGGGTGTAGCTCCAACCCAGGAACTGTGAGATCCTGACCCGATTGGAAGTTGGAGGCTCCACTGCTTGAGCCACCCAGGTGCCCCACTTTATGAAAAATTTTGTTTTAACCAGATCAGCGGACCACGGCTTGCTCCGGTGCTGAGTCTCGGAGCAAATGCGTGGCTGGTTCCGCATGAGCTCCTCCATCCGGAGACTGATGGCTTTGTCCTTGCCTCGCTTCCTCGGTGCAGGGCACTAAACCTGGGCTCCCACGCCCTTCCCCCTCTCCACTCGCTCCCGATAGAGGGCGCCCTGGGCGACGCAGGGGCCTGGGGGAGGCCGGCCTGGCCTCCGCAGGCTGAAGTCCCACCGCCGTCCCCGAGTCCCACCCAGAGCCACTGGGCGCCGGGTGGGCGGAGGCCACAGGTCCACCAGCTCCCGCGCGCAGAGGAACGCGAGCCGCGAGCCGGCCCGGAGAGCTGGTGCCGCGAGCCCCAACCTTTCCCAGCTTTTTCCGACGTTAAACCGGAGGGAGGTCCCAAACCTGAGTGCCGCTGCAGCGATCTCCCCTGACCCGTGGTAGGGGAGGACGCAAACGGCCCCCGAGTCCGTTCCAACTGAAGGGGGTTCGGCGAAGTCAGTTCTGCGGCAGGCGGCAGCCGCTTGAGGTGGACGAGCCACTACCAGGTGTGGTTGGAGGTGAACGGGAGTCACAGGCAGGCAGAGGGGCTGCCACCCTGGCTGTGCGCGGGTTGCGGGCGCCACCCCCGAACCCACCCCACCCCACCCCACCCCCCCAGTGGCCCTCTCTTTCCGTCTCTGCCTGTACTGGCCCCACACCCACCTCACTTCACCTCGCCCCGCCTCTTCTCTCTTTGCTGCCGCCTGTGCCCGCCAGGAGCCAGTCTCCAGGGCTCCAGGAACTCTGTCCAAACCATTAGTGTGCATGCTGGGGGTGTGTGGAGGTAGGGATGGCTCCCTCTCTGCTCTTGGGTTTTGGGAATTGACCCCGTGCCCTGACCCAGAGCACAGTGTAAGTGTTCTGGCCCAGAGGACGTCCCAGAAATGCAAAGCAGCAGTAGGGTTTGTGTGTGCAAGGTGGTGGGGGAAAGGTAACCTAAGGTCCTGTGTGTGTGTGTGTGTGTGTGTGTGTGTGTGTGTGTGTGTATGTGTGGCACGCGCGCCCACGTGGCTTTAGCAAACTGAAATCCCTTCTAATGTCTTTAAAGTTTTTGGAATCCTGATATATCTCCATGTAATCAGTAAAGAATGATGCAGAAAAGTACAAAACAGTTACCACAAATAATACTCCTTCCAGTTTCTAACAGAACTTTGTTGTTGTTGTTTTTTTTTTGTAATACCTACATGGTAACCTCACAGAAAACCTAATACCTGTCTCTCTGATGTAACATCCCGAAGATAAAGCAATTGTTTATCACCAACATGATAACTTTTAGGTGGTATCTAAGAAAAATTAGTTATAAAAAATGGTATTTTCGGGAAATGGCTGCAACAATTTCACTCATCCCACTTGCTCTACCTATCGTATGACTTTGACATTCCATTCTCTTAATCTGGGCAGACCGTGGCTACAACACCAGTGACATTACTCTTGAGGTTAGATAGACGATGATACACATTCTGTCTGGTTCTCTTCTGACACATGCTTTGGAGCTCAGCCACTACGCCATAAGGAAGAGGAACAGAGGCCCTCAGAACCTAGCTCCAGCTGACAGCCAGTACCTCACTGCCCTTGATAGCAATCAAGCTATCTCAAATGGGGATGCTGAACCCCCAGTGAATCTTCCCCACCTGATGCTGTGGCAAGCAGAAGAGCTGACCCTGCCAGGCTCTCCCCAAAGGGCAGATTCCTGAACAACTAAGTGAGTGTTGTTGTTCTAAGCCACTAAGTTTAAAGCTGGTATGCAGCACTAACAGAAAAGTGATATATTTAATTGCTTTGTAAATCTTTACCACAATCTTTATTCAACAATCCTTCCCCCAAACTGCCGCAGATACAAGGAGAGGAGGCATCTTGGTCTTTGATAATGGGCGGAAGGGAGGAAGTGTCCCTCTATCTTCAAAAGAGCCTAAGGAATGAAAGGGTCCGGGGGGCGGCAGGGCAGTGCCTGGGTGGCTCAATCCATTAAGCATCCGACTCTTGGTTGTGGCTCAGGTCATGGTCTCGTTCATGGGCATCTGGCTCTGTGCTGACAGTGTCCAGCCTGCTTGAGATTCTCTTTCTCCCTCTCTCTGCCCCTTCCCTGCTTGTGCTCACTGTCTCTCTCTCAAAATAAATAAATAAACATTTAAAAAAAAAAAAAAAAGGCCCTGGGAAGTTCATAAGCATGTTTGCTATCCTTGATTATTGGCTTATTATTGAAACCTAGGTTTGAACCCTAATACAAATGTGTTATCTCTGGACTAGCTGTGGCCTCTAGATAGGAAAGAGAAACAAGAGTATTTTCCTATCTCTCCAGCAGGATTAACAAAGTCCCTCTGTGGAAGCCCAGGACAGCCATTTCCCTCTCCTCTCTGATGGTCTTTAGAGGTTTCCAGCATCATTGGTTTAAGGTTCTTCCCATTTTTGCTAAACTCTTTCTTAGTCTGAATAAGTGAGTTGGGAATTCCTGGAGGATAGGAAAAATTTTAAATATTAACATATATTTATATTAACATATATTTAATATTAATATTTAAATATTTAAATATAGGGGTGCCTAGGTGGCTCAGTCAGTTGAGCATCTGACTCTTGATTTTGGCTCAGGTCATGATCTCACAGTTTGGTGGGGTTGAGCCCCACATCAGGGCCTGTTTGGGATTCTCTCTCTCTCTCTCTGCCTATCTCTGTCTCTCTCAAAATAAATAAATAAACATTATAAAAATTAAATATTAACATAGGACCAAGAATGACAAGAAGAAAGAGAAGAAATCAGTGGATGGAAGGCTAAGGGACAAAGCTGATTTTGAGTGAATTCACTTAATTATCTAATCCTAGATTATTATTAATCTCACATGAACCCAATTGTTCGTCTAATCTAAAACATTTTGTGCAGAAACTTGGTGAAAATATCACTGAATTTTTGTCTCTCCATAATGATTAGACCTCCCACCTTCCCAAGCACACCGGCCTCAATCATTTCTTAAAGAGGGGATGTCTGAGATCAGTTTGATGTCAATGTACTTAGACCTAGAGATTATTTTAATGCTTTATGTTAGTTATTCATTTGAGGAAAGGATTATTAAGATATAGATTACATTAGCTTCAATTTTTGGAAGTCATTACATTTAATTTTATACATCTCTACATCCCACTGATCCATGCCAATAAGCAAATTGAAAATATAACAAATTCTCCACATCAATTCCTTTTGGTCAATCATATAGTAAAGTGAGCAAGTCAAATTAGAGGTGTTTTTAGTCTAGTAGCCTACTAAATTCAGTAGACTTCATTGCTAGAATTAAAATGAGTAAGCAATGAATGGGAAAACCATCGATGCTATGAGCCAAAATAAAAAAAAAAAAAAAGTGGCTATAGTCCTGTAATTCCTACATTAAATCTCTACATTATGTATGAGAAAAATATATCTTAACATCATTGCCTTTTTAACCTCAGAATTGCCACCACCCTAGTTGAAGCTGTCCTCAGTTTTCACCTGGACACTCAGAGTAGCCACACTCGTCCACTTCCTATCTCCACCATGACTGTGCTCCAGTCTCTTTAATACTATAGCTGTCTTCAACGTGGGTCACATTAATTCAGCAGCACCACAGGATAATGGATATAGGATAAATATAATAGAAATGTTAGGTATACTTACATTTGTATAACAAAAATAGAAATATACTTTTATTAACATTTAATTACTTACCTCATTTGATGACTTGTGTATATATACAATTTAAAAAAAGAATGAAAGACCCAAACTCCCAATGTAGCATTTGGACTGGAGATGATTGGGAGAGGAAATATATCTCCCAAATTATATACAGGAATTGCTCAGTCATAATTTTGATTTACTTCCCAAAACTTGCAAAATTACCTTTCTCTAATCATATGGTCCCCACTAAACCAAGTGTTGTTTTTTTTAAGGCTTATTTATTTATTTTTGAGAGAAGGGGAGAGAGAGAGCACGTCTAAGCTGGCAGGCGCAGAGAGAGAGGGAGACAGAATCCCCAGCAGACTCCGCACTGTCAGCACAGAGCCCAACACAGGGTTGAATCCACAAACCACGAGATCATGAGCCAAAATCTAGAGTTCTGACGCTTAACCAAGCCACCCAGGGGCCCCTAAACCAAGTTTAAGTTTTTATCATTTATGGTTGCTCTTTACAGTTTTTTTTTCTTAAAAATTTTTAATGTTTATTTATTTTTGAGAGAGAGAGAGACAGCTCGCAAGCAGGGTAGAGTCAGAGAGAGAGGGAGACACAGAATTCAGAGCAGACACAGAATCTGAGCTGTCAACACAGAGCCCCAAGTGGGGCTTGAACTCACAAACCTTGAGATCATGACCTGAGCCAAAGTCAGACACTTAACCGACTGAGTCACCCAGGTGCCCCTGCTCTTTACAGTTTTCAAAATAAAATGTAAAAAATCTTTAACTTGAAATGTCTTCTTATGAATATATATTTGCCATGTTACTTGCCAGTTGATTACAAAGTGTTTTTTTCTTTTGAAGCCATCCGTTTGATACCATCATTATTGATGAAAAACTGCAAATACAGTTTATAGATCATTACATTTGTAATCTTCTTTCCCTGTCATCATTTTTCTGTTTCCAGTGTTAAGCTATTCTGGAATCAAGCAAAGAGCTACAGTGACAGTGATGAGTAAGAACATTTTGTGCTTTGTCAAGTCAAATAAACCCGGAGCTAGTAAATGACAAGCTATGTTGTTAGCAAGGATTAACATCCAGTGATGTCTAAAAAAGGGACTGTGTCTATACAATCACAGGTAGTGCTGATAGTGTTTTAAAGGCTATTCTTAAAAAAAATCCGTCATTCCTTTGACATGGTTTGAGCATATGCAGTATCTCTTCTCCTTAGCTGTCTATCACCAGTTCTATTTGAAACTGACTTGAAATGCAAGGTATTTTCTCCTCCTGATACCACTTAGGAACCAAATATTTTATCAACTATAAATATATTGTTGTAATTACAATACATATATGATTCAGTGCAAGATGAAGCCCAATTAAGAATAGGACAGCCCATCAGAGGAAGAGCAGCAAAGGGAAAATGGTGTTGCCTAATGTCTACATCATAGAGTTACATGAGTAGTAAACATGTTTTTTCTTTTCAACACAATAGAAAATTGAAATGGCAGGTACATTTTCCCCTCAAATAGTCTGTACAATTAGATTTGCTTGTGCAAAGTAACTACAGATGCCCAAAGTACTTACGAGAGGGTGTAGACAATAACAGTTATAGAAGCACAAGCAACATTGAACAATAGTTAAACACCTGGTTTAACTACCAAGAAAAACTACCAAGGTCAAGTCCCTGCCTCCTTCACTAACTGATTAGGATGAAAAATGTTTGGAGATATTTGTCCATAAAGCAGCACAAGAGATATTTTAAATGTAAATTATGTCATGCTTTGCTTAAAACCTTTGCTTAAAACCTTTCAGATGGGTTCCCATTCCACACAATTAAATCCAAAAATCCTTACAATGGCCGATGATATGTATCTTCAGTGAGCTGAATCCTGACTATTTCTTCAGAACATGATGCCCCCTCCCCTCACAATGTGCTCTACCTACCTTTGTCTATCAGGTTTTGTTGTTGTTGTTGATGATGATGATGATGATGATGATGATGATGATGTTTTTAACATTCTAAGCATGTTCCCTTCTCATTGCATTTGCACATGTTATTCACCTGCTTGGATGCTTTTCCTCACATTTTTCACACATCTCTCATCCCTTAAACAGATCATTGGTAATAGTAACTGCTCCTTTCTTGGTGATTCCATTTCTAACATCTTAGTTAATCTAGATCCCTTACCATCTCTTTTCTTATTTCATCCCTTCATTATTTACTTATAAAATGTATTAAGCTTTGAAATTAGTTCATTTGATTCTGTGTTTTGTCTATCTTCCGTACTGATGGAAAGCTGTTAAAAACAGAGACTATGACTGCTTGCCAAACTGCTCTGATTCCAGTGCTTCTCTTGGCATCTGGTATGGTCACTAAATAATGGCTGACTGACTGAGTGATACATGAATAGCAGCACAACCTACAAAAAAATATTATCACCTAATATTTATCAAATGTTTGCTACGTGCCAGAAACTTGCTATATGTTCTACATGCATTATATCATTCATTTCTACAAAAACTACCCGAGACAAGTACAATATGCAAGGAATAATAATACTGTTAAGTACTACTGTTTAATAATGACACTCCAGTGGTATTAAGTTAGGAATTGCCCTAGCCACACAGCCACCTAATGGAAGAGGCTGCACTGGAACTCAGGCAGCCTTTCCCACAATACATGCTGCCCAATGATCAGATAACAACTACTGGGAAATTATTATTTCCAACCCTCTCATAAACACTTTGGATCATTTTTTGTTATTTTGTACAAACAAATTTGATTGTACAAGGTACTTGAACAGAAAAAATGTGTTTTCCATTTCAAGTTGCTATTATGTTGAAAGGACAGTAATCAAGTAAATAACATGGTCACTGATCATGTAATCCTAGTGTGTGAGCATTAAGTAACATCATCCTCATTTTGCTGTCCTTCTCCTTAAAGGTGTTCTATACCTAATGAACAATTTGGCTTTACTTGCACTCAAAACATGTCCTATAATTAGAACAATGTTTTTATAGTAATTAACAAAATACTTGGTTCCCAGTGGGTATCAGGCAGAGAAAGTGTCTTGCATTTCAGATCAGTTTCAAATAGAACCAATGATAGAAAACCAGGAAGAATAAAGATATTGGATGCACTCAAACCATGTCAAAGGAAAGATGGATTTTAAAAAATATATTCTTTTTTTTTTAATTTTTTTAACGTTTATTTATTTTTGAGACAGAGAGAGACAGAGCATGAACGGGGGAGGGTCAGAGAGAGAGGCAGACACAGAATCTGAAACAGGCTCCAGGCTCTGAGCTGTCAGCACAGAGTCTGACGTGGGGCTCGAACTCACGGACCGTGAGATCATGACCTGAGCCGAAGTTGGATGCTTAACTGACCAAGCCACCCAGGCGCCCCTAAAAAATATACTCTTTAAAATACTATCAGCACTACTTGTGATTGTGTATACACAGGTCCTGTTTTCAGACATCACTGGTTGTTAATCCTTGCTAACAACATAGCTTGTCATTTACTAGCTTGGGATTTATTTGAATTGACAAAGCACAAAACATCCTTGCTCATCACTGTCACTGCAGCTCTTCGCTTGACTCTAGAAGAGCTTAATGCAGGAAAAAGAAAACATGATGGGGGAGATAAGATCATAAATGTAATGATGTATAAACTGTATTTGTAATTTTTGATCAAAAACAATTTTAATGTTTATTTTTAAAAGGTGGGGAGGGAGGAGGGGCAGAGAGAGAGAGGGAGAAACAGAATCCGGTGCAGGTTCCAGATTCTGAACTGTCAGCACAGAGCCTGACACAGGGCTCACACTCACAAGCCCCGAGACCATGACCTGAGCAGAAGTCGGACATAACTTACTGAGCCACACAGGCGCCCCTAGATAGTAGATGGTAGATAGTATGGAAAATGCATATTAATATGAAGACTTTCCAAGTTAAAGGAAATAATGGTTTGTTTTTTTTTAATTTTATTTTGAAAACTTTAAAGTGCAACCATAAATATCTAAAATTTTAGTTTGGTTTAGAGGAGACAATCTGGTTAGAGAATTATAATTGTGCAAGTTTAGAAAGATAAATCCATATATAAGATCTTGTAAATATATTCCTTCTCCTGATCATCTCCAAACCCAGTGCTGATTGGAGATAAGATCTTCATTGCAACTCACAAATGATATTAACCAAAAACATGCCTAAATTTGTTTTTTTTCCATCTATTTATTATCTCAACATCTAATAAACACCTATTTTGCTGCAGGAATGGTTTCTCTAATTCTCAAATACCCATAGCCTTGACTATAAATCACACATTGCAATATATTAAAAATGAATTTCAACCACACACCAATATATAAGACATGAGAATTTCTAAAGCAAGGTTTTAAACCATCATATGCAGAAGTTAAAAGGTGTTCCAACTGTACTCAAAAAAAAAAAAAGACAATTCTGTAAATTCAATTCTACAACTTTTGGATTCCTTAGCTAGATAAAATACATAAAAAGGGATTGGCAACTGGAAAGAAGAGAGCATTTTGTAAGAATTATTTGAAAAGAATTTTTCTTTAGAAAGAGCTATTCTTAGGCTCTGATTTGCCCACCACCTTGAAGGAAGGCTCAGGAGTCCTAATTGTGTTATCTCATTTCTAGTGTAAGACATAACCCTGGATCTACCCAGCAGTTATGACCCCTCTATGGCTAGTGTGACTTTCACCACAGAAAGAAAGAGAGTGCGACTTTGTGGGGCATATAACAGAGGGCTGGTACTCTGTAATGAACCTGGCTACCTCTAAGATTTGGTCAAAACAAGGGATATGTAGGTATTTCCTGCAGGTATATGGAGACCTTCTGGAAGGAGAAGAACCAGCCTGGGTCTATAATGGGTGTTATACAATTGGCTCACCATAAGGGCTGTACAAATCCCAGTAGAAGATAATGCATCTGCTTGCCCAGGTCACCTGAACTGTAGCTGGAAAACAAAGAAACAAACAAACTATAAACTATAAACTATACAATGTCTGACAGCACTATGAAAGAAAAAGAAAGAGAGGAAGGAAGGAAGGAAGGAAGGAAGGAAGGAAGGAAGGAAGGAAAAGAGAAAGAAAGAAAGAAAGAAAGAAAGAAAGAAAGAAAGAGAAAGAAAGAAAAGAAAGAAATAAAGAAAGAAAAAGAAAAGAAAGAAAGAAAGAAAAAGAAAAGAAAAGAAAGGAGGGAGGGAGGAAGGGATCCATTTTAAACATCTTTGATTCCCACAGAGCATAAAAACAGCTTGCTATTGTACCATTTAAATAAAAGTTTTCACTTGCCTTTACTACTTTACCCTCAGCCTTCCTGGACCCTGAAGATGTCAGAATGTGCCCAGCAGGTGAGGTAGGGGTAGAAAAGCACAGACAAATAATTAAACAAGAAGGTGATCATGCTCCCCTTCCTACTAGAGGCTTCCATTCTCAATGAAGTTCTTACTGAAGGAGAAGAGGTTTTAATAGTAAAATTCAGAGTTTTAATTAATATTTTGTATCAGGCATTCTGATTTCTGAAATGAGACTTAGTGACTTCAACTAGATGTAGAATATTCTTTTGTAAAAAAAAAAAAAAGTGAATGTACAAGACATTTGGTCTGGAAGAGTTTTCATCCAACAGCAGAGGAAGATCACCCTGACTTGAATGTATCTCTAAAAGATCATGAAAAACAAAAATAAAGTTGTGCTTGATGATGTCAGTTGTTGCACTTCATCAACATATGGTTTTACATGCATTCACACTTAAGAAATTTGCTTCAATTCCAAGCCATCTAGAGAAACAGAACTAAGTCAGTTCTGTGCACAGAAACCTGTTCCATAGCCAGTTCACATGTACACAAATGCAGCTGTGGTAGAAAACACTGACAATTTAATTTCAAAATCATTTGCAAAGTTAAAAAGTACATTCACAAGAGCAATGCGAAGTAATGAATCTAGACTCCAATTTGATCTAGTCTTTTCTTGTAGCTGTAGGCCTGTTATCTTTTATACAGACATTAGTTTTTACATCTGTGGAGTTATAGGCTGCACTAAATTAACTTTAAAATGATGTACTATGAGACTATGAAATGCTTATTCAAAAGAAGTTAATGAGTAAACAGTGAATTCAGTCCTGGTTCTTGCCATTGACTTGCAGTGTAACCTTTGCAAGTTTCCTAATTACTCTACGCCACATATATATTCCCTTTGTTCCTATAAGGTGGATGTGCATCATCATTTTTGAAAATTCCACAACTCTATGCAAATGTAGGGTTCAACGGGAATTAAGATGGCATTATAAAATTGTGTCACGTGAACACTGTTTCATTTGAAATGTTCCAGATTACAGCCTAAGGTGGGAAGAGAGGTTTAAAACTATTCACTCTCCACTCAAATATTCCATTTTTCTCCTTATCTAGATAGCATATCCCTTTACTATTTCATGTGCAAAAATTCAACAAAAATGCTCTTCCACCAATTCCACAATTCTTGTAAGTATACATTATTTCATCTAAGGCATGTTAATGTTTATTTATTTTTGAGAGAGAGAGAGAGAGAGAGCAGGGGAGGGGTAGAGAGAGAGGGAAACAGAATCCAAAGTAGGCTCCAGGCTCTGAGACAGCAACACAGAGCCCGATGCAGGGCTCGAACCCACGAACAGTGAGATCATGACCTAAGCTGAAGTCAGACACCCAACCAACTGAGCCACCCAGGCGCCCCTAATTAAGGCATCTCATAAAAAAGGAGATGACAATAATTTTGATCATTAATGGCACTAGAGAAAAGAAAATATTTGCTCTAAATACTTAAAGAAAAGAGATTCCACCTTCAACAAGTTAGGAGCTGTTTGCTAGAATGTTTTACTTTAATTATTCTTGTTTTTAAGTGACATCTACTGTTTGACTGCTGGAATTATCATAAGAGGCTAAAATATGTTGCAAAATGTGTTTTGCTACTGGATTGGTGATCACTGCTAACACAGAAATCAAAATAGGAAAATTTCTTTAAAGAATCTTAAAGTCAATGATTCAGTATTCCGGGTGGGTGTGGGATGAACAATGATGTTACATGCACAGTATTCTCTCACTTGAATTATTAAATAGTAATATACTAGGTTTTTGTTTCACATATAATTTTTTATTGGCAAATGACTTATTTGCAAGTCCAAAATTCCTACAGTGGCTCAGCAAACTCAATTACACTTTTATCTGACTTTTTTGGTTTTTTTTTTTTTTTTTTTTTTGGTTTTTGCTTTCTAATAAGATTCTTAATAAGATAGAAAAATGCATTCTTCAGAATTTTCACATATCTGGGTCTCATTTATCTTATTTCTCAAAGAAATAAAAAAAATTGAGCCAATAAACTGGTTTTCTTTCATCCAATTCCTCCTATATCTTCCATGTTAAAAAAATAATATTGTGAGATGTATTTCTTTTTTATGGCTTAGGTCATCTCTCTCTGAAGGTTGTTGAGAATTATTACTATTTCCAGAATATTATAGTTTTTTGGAAGTAGCTGCATTTTTTGGAAATTGGTCAATATTTTTAATTAGTTCTGGGGGGAGGATTTGTCATGTGTACATTGCCCAATATTACTGGAATTATCATTTGTTTAGTATTTTCAAAATTTTGAGTTATGATATGTAAAATGTATCCCTGATTTCTTAATGGTCAGTTTTTCTTCCCCTTGTCAGTTTCTCTTATATCCCTCTCCACTGAAGAGACCCATAAAAGACACAAGTTGTTAGAGCTGCAGCATCCCTTGGGGCTTTGCCTACAGAGTTGTGTACTCCTTGCTTACACTTCCACAGTGCTCACTTCTCTCTTTCTTGCAAGCAAGAAAGAGCATTGTTGTACTTCCCAGAAATGAACTTTGATATGTGATTTTAAAAATTCATTAATTGTTAAACATGGTAAGGATAATTGTGATGGGTATAGGGATCACCACTGCTGCAGTGGGAAGAGAGATTGGGCTCAACTCCAAATATGACACAAGAAAGTGGGAATTTACAGCCCAAGAGTAGGGTTGGGGGAGGGGTCAGTAGATAGAAAATTACTTGAGAGGAAACACAAGGGTAAAGAGGCTTCTGGCTAAAGCAATGCAACAGGATTCGTGCTGAAGATATATCAGGATGATAGGACATCAGCTGGGAGATGGTGGAGAATGAGGAACCTGATTAGATATTGAGGGTAATTAGACATTGAGGGAAGATGGTTCTAGTTAAACTGACTTAGCAGTGTTCTTATTAACACTCAGTTTTATAAGAAAGTACAGAAGTGGACCTAGGTGATGGTTCAGGACCCTGTCTGAAGTTTTGTCAAGCAAAGAATTTTTGTCATATACAGAGATAGTGGTTACCACACCTGTCTCAGGACATTTCTCTTATAATTTTTTTTAACACTGATTTATTTTTTGAGAGCTAGAGACAGAGCATGAATGGGGGAGGGGACAGAGAGTGAGGGAGTTGCAGATTGCTTAGCAGGATCCAGGCTCTGACCTGTCAGGACAGAGAACAATGCAGGGCTCGAACCCACCAACTGCAAAATCATGACCTGAACTGAAGTTAGAGGCTTAACCGACTGTTAAGCTCCCAGGGCACTCAGGTGCCCCAGGACACTTCTCTTATAAAAAGGTAGGTGTGGGATTGATTGGTGGGAAGATGGCAGCATAGGAGGACGCTGGGCTCACCGCGTCCTGCTGATCACTTAGATTCCACCCACACCTGCCTAAATAACCCAGGAAACCGCCAGAAGACAGCAGAATGGATTCTCCAGAACCAAGCATAGATGAGAGTCCCAGGGAAGAGGGCAGAAAGGGCAGAGAGGAGGTGCACACTACATGGACAGGGAGGACGGAGCCGGGGCGGAGGGGCAGCCTGCTGGCAAAGCAGAGCCCCCGATTCTGGCTGGTAAAAGCAGAGGGGCCAGACGGAGTGTGTTCTGATAGCAAGCGGGATTTAACATCTGGAAGGTTATAAGTTAACAGCTCTGCTCGGAGAGCAGGAAGGCTGGAGGAGGGAGGGAGAGTTGTTGACCCTGGACGACAGAGCCCAGCTTGGTGGGGAACAAAGGCCCTTGCCAGCACCATCTCCCTCACCTGTGCCATCTCCCTTGCCATCCCCCAGCCAAAATCCCAAAGGGAACCAATTCCTGCCAGGGAACTTGCTTCCACCACGCAAACACCAAAATACTGTGCTTCTGTGGATCCGTCCTTCCAGTGGGTCTGACTCCTTCTGGGTGCCGCAAGGCCCCTTCCTAAGCGGATCTCTGAAGGAAAAGTGAGCTGAGCCTACCCCACCTGCTCCTGTGTACTTTGCAGATCCACCCCAGCTAATATGCCAGATCCCCAGCACAAGCCTGGCAGTGTGCAAGTAGCCCAGACCGGCCACACCACCCCACAGTGAATCCCGCCCCTAGGAGAGGGGAAGAGAAGGTACACACCAGTATGACTATGGCCTCATAGGTGGGCTGGGGGCAGATATCAGGTCTGACTGCGGCCCCGCCCACCAGCTCAATTTATTCAAGACAGCACAGGGGAAGTGCCCCCTAGTCCCGCCCCACTCCAGGGACTATCCAAAATGACAAAACGGAAGAATTCCCCTCAAAAAAACCTCCAGGAAATACCGACAGCTAACAAACTGATCAAAAACGATTTAAACAATATAACAGAAAGTGAATTTAGAATAATAGTCATAAAATTAATCGCTGGGCTTGAAAACAGTATAAAGGACAGCAGAGAATCTATTGCTACAGAGATCAAGGGATTAAGGAACAGCCAGGAGGAGCTAAAAAATGCTATTAATGAGCTGCAAAATAAAATGGAGATGACCACAGATCGGATTAAAGAGGCAGAAGAGAGAATAGGTGAATTAGAAGATAAAATTATGGAAAAAGAAGAAGCTGAGAAAAAGAGAGATAAAAAAAATCCAGGAGTATGAGGGGAAAATTAGAGAACTAAGTGATGCACTAAAGAGAAATAATCTACGCATAATTGGTATTCCAGAGGAGGAAGAGAGAGGGAAAGGTGCTGAAGGGGTACTTGAAGAAATCATAGCTGAGAACTTCCCTGATCTGGGGAAGGAAAAAGGCATTGAAATCCAAGAGGGACAGAGAACTCCCTTCAGACGTAACTTGAATTGATCTTCTGCACAACATATCGTAGTGAAACTGGCAAAATACAAGGATAAAGAGAAAATTCTGAAAGCAGCTAGGGATAAACATGCTCTAACATATAAAGGGAGACCAATAAGACTAGTGACGGATCTCTCTACTGAAACTTGGCAGGCCAGAAAGGAATGGCAGGAATCTTCAATGTGATGAACAGAAAAAATATGCAGCCGAGAATCCTTTATCCAGCAAGTCTGTCATTTAGAATAGAAGGAGAGATAAAAGTCTTCCCAAACAAACAAAAACTGAAGGAATTCATCACCACTAAACCAGCCCTACAAGAGATCCTAAGGGGTATCCTGTGAAACAAAGTACCAGAGACATCACTACAAGCATGAAACCTACAGACATCACAATGACTCTAAACCCATATCTTTCTATAATAACACTGAATGTAAATGGACTAAATGCACAAAGCAAAAGACATAAGGTATCAGAATGGATAAAAAAAACAAGACCCATCTATTTGCTGTCTACAAGAGACTCATTTTAGACCTGAGGACACTTTCAGATTGACAGTGAGGGGATGGAGAACTATTTATCATGCTACTGGAAGTCAAAAGAAAGCTGGAGCAGCCATACTTATATCAGACAAACTAGACTTTAAATTAAAGGCTGTAACAAGAGATTAAGAAGGGCAGTATATAATAATTACAGGGTCTATCCATCAAGAAGAACTAACAATTATAAATGTCTATGTACCGAATATGGAAGCCCCCAAATATATAAAACAATTACTCACAAACATAAGCAACCTTATTACAAGAATGTGGTAACTGCAGGGGACTTTAATACCCCACTTACAACAATGGATAGATCATCCAGACACATGGTCAATAAAGAAACAAGGGCCGCGAATGATACATTGGATCAGATGGACCTGACAGATATATTTAGAACTCTGAATCCCAAAGCAACAGAATATACTTTCACTCAAGTGCACATGGAACATTCTCCAAGATAGATCACATACTGGGTCACAAAACAGCCCTTCATAAGTATACAAGAATTGAGATCATACCATGCATACTTTCAGACCACAATGTTATGAAGCTTGAAATCAACCACAGGAAAAAGTCTGGAAAACGTCCAAAAGTGTGGAGGTTAAAGAACACCCTACTAAAGAATGAATGGGTCAATCAGGCAATTAGAGAAGAAATTTAAAAATATATGGAAAGAAATGAAAATGAAAATACAACAATCCAAACGCTTTGGGATGCAGCAAAGGCAGTCCTGAGAGGAAAATACATTGCAATCCAGGCCTATCTCAAGAAACAAGAAAAATCCCAAATACAAAATCTAACAGCACACCTAAAGGAAATAGAAGCACAGCGGCAAAGACACCCCAAACCCAGCAGAAGATGAGAAATAATAAAGATCAGAGCAGAAATAAACAATATAGAATCTAAAAAAACTGTAGAGCAGATCAATGAAACCAAGAGTTGGATTTTTGAAAAAATAAACAAAATTGATAAACCACTAGCCAGGCTTCTCAAAAAGAAAAGGGAGATGACCCAAATAGATAAAATCATGAATGAAAATGGAATTATTACAACCAATCCCTCAGAGATACAAACAATTATCAGGGAATACTATGAAAAATTATATGCCAGCAAATTGGACAACCTGGAAGAAATGGACAAATTCCTAAACACCCACACACTTCCAAAACTCAAACAGGAGGAAATAGAAAGCTTGAACAGACCCATAACCAGAGAAGAAATTGAATCAGTCTTCAAAAATCTCCCAACAAATAAGAGTCCAGGACCAGATGGCTTCCCTGGGGAATTCTCCCAGACATTTAAAGCAGAGATAATACCTATCCTTCTCAAGCTATTCCAAAAAATAGAAAGGGAAGGAAAACTTCCAGACTCATTCTATGAAGCGAGCATTACTGATTCCTAAACCAGACAGAGACCCAGTAAAAAAAGAGAACTACAGGCCAATATCCCTGATGAATATGGATGCAAAAATTCTCAATAAGACACTAGCAAATTGAATTCAACAGCATATAAAAGAATTACTCACCATGATCAAGTGGGATTCATTCCTCGGATGCAGGTCTGGTTCAACATTTGCAAATCAATGAACATGATACAGCACATTAATAAAAGAAAAGATAAGAACCATATGGTCCTGTCAATCGATGCACAAAAAGCATTTGACAAAATTCAGCAACCTTTCTTAAAAAAAACCCTCGAGAAAGTTGGGATAGAAGGAACATACTTAAACATCATCAAAGCCACTTATGAAAAGCCCACAGCTAACATCATCCTCAATGGGGAAAAACTGAGAGCTTTTCCCCTGAGATCAGGAACATGACAGGGATGTCCACTCTCACCGCTGTTGTTTAACATAGTGTTGGAAGTTCTAGCATCAGCAATCAGACAACAAAATCAAATCAAAGGCGTCAAAATGGGAAAGATGAGGTCAAGCTTTCACTTTTTGCATATGACATGATACTATACATGGAAAACCCGATAGACTCCACCAAAAGTCTGCTAGAACTGATACATGAATTCAGCAAAGTCGCAGGATACAAAATCAATGTACAGAAATCAGTTGCATTCTTATACACTAATAATGAAGCAACAGAAAGACAAATAAAGAAACTGATCCCATTCACAATTGCACCAAGAAGCATAAAATACCTAGGAATAAATCTAACCAAAGATGTAAAAGATCTGTATGCTGAAAAGTATAGAAAGCTTATGAAGGAAATTGAAGAAGATATAAAGAAATGGAAAAACATTCTGTGCTCATGGGTAGGAAAAATAAATATTGTTAAAAAGTCAATCCTACCCAAAGCCATCTACACATTCAATGCAATCCCAATCAAAATTGCACCAGCATTCTTCTTGAAACTAGAACAAGCAATCCTAAAATTCATATGGAACCACAAAAGGCCCTGAATAGCCAAAGTAATTTTGAAGAAGACCAAAGCAGGAGGCATCACAATCCCAGACTTCAGCCTCTACTACAAAGCTGTAATCATCAAGACAACCTGGTATTGGCACAAAAACAGACACATGGACCAATGGAATAGAATAGAAACCCCAGAACTAGACCCAAAAAAGTATGGCCAACTAGTCTTTGACAAAGCAGGAAAGAATATCCAATGGAAAAAAGACAGTCTCTTTAACAAATGGTGCTGGGAGAACTGGACAGCAACATGAAGAAAAATGAAACTAGACCACTTTCTTACACCATTCACAAAAACAAACTCAAAATGGATAAAGGACCTGAATGTGAGACAGGAAACCATCAAAATCCTAGAGGAGAAAGCAGGAAAAGACCTCTCTGACCTCAGTCGTAGCAATTTCTTACTTGACACATCCCCAAAGGCAAGGGAATTAAAAGCAAAAGTGAACTATTGGGACCCCATGAAGATAAAAAGCTTCTGCACAGGAAAGGAAACAACCAACAAAACTAAAAGGCAACCAACGGAATGGGAAAAGACATTTGCAAATGACATATCAGACAAAGGGCTAGTATCCAAAATCTATAAAGAGCTCACCAAACTCCACACCCGGAAAACAAATAACCCAGTGAAGAAATGGACAGAAAACATGAATAGACACTTCTCTAAAGGAAACATCCGGATGGCCAACAGGCACATGAAAAGATGCTCAACGTCGCTCCTCATCAGGGAAATACAAATCAAAACCACACTCAGATATCACCTCACGCCAGTCAGAGTGGCCAAAATGAACAAATCAGGAGACTATAGATGCTGGAGAGGATGTGGAGAAATGGGAACCCTCTTGCCCCTCTTGCACTGTTGGTGGGAATGCAAACTGGTGCAGCCACTCTGGAAAACAGTGTGGAGGTTCCTCAAAAAATTAAAAATAGACCTACCTTATGACCCAGCAATAGCACTGCTAGGAATTTACCCAAGGGATACAGGAGTACTGATACACAGGGGCACTTGTACCCCAATGTTTATAGCAGCACTCTCAACAATAGCCAAATTATGGAAAGAGCCTAAATGTCCATCAACTGATGAATGGATAAAGAAATTGTGGTTTATATACACAATGGAATACTACGTGGCAATGAGAAAGAATGAAATATGGCCTTTTGTAGCAACGTGGATGGAACTGGAGAGTGTGATGCTAAGTGAAATAAGCCATACAGAGAAAGACAGATACCATATGTGTTCACTCTTATGTGGATCCTGAGAAACTTAAGAGAAACCCATGTAGGAGGGGAAGGAAAAAAAAAGAGGTTAGAGTGGGAGAGAGCCAAAGCATAAGAGACTCTTAAAAACTGAGAACAAACTGAGGGTTGATGGGGGGTGGGAGGGAGAGGAGGGTAGGTGATGGGTATTGAAGAGGGCATCTTTTGGATGAGCTTGGGTGTTGTATGGAAACCAATTTGACAATAAATTCCATATATTAAAAAAAATTAAAAAATAAAAGCATTAAAAAAATTTAAAAAATAAAATACTTATCCATGCTGCAAAAAAAAAAAAAAGTAGGTGTGAAGTATTGAGCCATACTCTTTCCTTAAAATAAATAAATAAATAAATAAATAAATAAATAAATAAATAAATAAATAAATAAAATTTTAAAATTTTCTAGACTTGTCAAGGAGAAAGAAGACCTGTTTAACAAATTTTTTTATTTATTTTTTCTATACTTAGAGAACATAAGCAGGTGAGAGGGGCAGAGGGTGAGAGAGAGACAGTCTTAAGTAGGATCGATGCTCAGTGCAGAAACTGACATAGGGCTCAATCCCACAACCCTGGGATCATGACCTGAGTCAAAATCAAGAGTTGGACGCTTAACTGACTGAGCCACGTAAGTGCTCTGAAAGAAAGACTTTTGTAAATGTAAAAGGCTATTTAAAAAATAACTATATTAAAAAGCAATCCAGCTAGAAATGGCTATATAGTCTAAGAAGCCATTTTCTTCACTCTGCACACATTTTTTTCTTTATTGAAATTATTGGAATTGTGTGAATGTTTGGGAAGTTTTTATTTATTCCTCTCAATAAATAATGGGAAATGGAATTATGCACTGATTTCACTGAAGATATCTTAGTTAATGGGTACCAGAACTCTCTCTTAATGGTGGGGACAATGAACAGAATTTTAAAAAATAAAAATGATCTCCACACCCTATTATCAAGAATACACTATTTAGAAGTTAAAAAACTTCACCTCTAGATTCTGACTGAGCCAGTCAGATATTCTGATTCCCTCCTTCTTTGTTGTGCATACTTAGGAGACTTACTTAATCTCCATGCCTCCATTTATTCCAGAAGTATCTTGGAACACATCAAGGAAGCAGCCTCATACCCCTAGCACATTCCTCCTAAATAGTTTCTGTTCAAACATTTTTAAGGTTACTACATTTGTTTTAAATTTTTTAATGTTTGTTTATTTTTGAGAGAAAGAGATACAGGGTGTGAGCAGGGTAGGGGCAGAGAGAGAGACATACATAGAATCTGAAGCAGGCTCCAGGCTCTGAGCTGTCAGCACATAGCCTGACGCGGGGCTCAAACTCACTAGCAGTGAGATCATGACCTGAGCTGCAGTCAGATGCTCAACCAGCTAAGCCACCCAGGCACCCCAAGGTTACTTCTTGATAGAAGAGTTATTAAGACTATGATAAAATGAGAGCCTTAGAAAAGACTATTTGCTGCGATGTTAAGACCAACTGAAGGACTAGGGTTCAATTTTAGGTTTAGGGACCTAAATAATTAGAGGATTTAGGGATGAGCAGGAAAAGGATTTCTTCCTATAAGGAAGTTACAGTCCAGCAAAGGGAGAACGATGTTATAGATGACAGGTTGTCCCATACAAGAAATACAGAAAATTTGGAAAACTCCAAGAAGGAAGAAAGATCAATTGCGAATGAGAAACAGTCAACAGGAGAGCACAAAGGAAGACGTTTTGTTAAAAAAAAAAAAAAAAAAAATGGACCATGAAGATTGTGTTACATTCCAATTATGAGAAAGGACACTCAGTTCTGTGGGATATCCCAGATCAAGTGTAGGCTGGCAAAACAGGTAGTGAAAGAATTCACTCAAGGCAGAACAAAGGAGATAGAAGTTTATTGAATACATTGCAAAGGAGTGGCAGACAGGACAGCAAAGGAGAGACTGTTTGCAAGGAGGCAGTGGTGGGGCACTGGAGTTAAGGGGGAAGGTGAGGAGGTATGGGAACATATGGGATTTTCCTTTTTTGGTACTTGTGTCCAGGTGTAAGTAACCCATTGGTCAGCTAGGGCTTATGGATATTTTGAGGTGGGTCACCTAATAGGTCTGTTTGTATTCAGCCAGGTGGTAGGAAGTCACTGTGGGCCCTTCTACTTTACTCAGGTTTCCATTCTTCAAGTTAGTTGCTTAAAAGCTGCCTCTACAAGTTCCATCTGAATTCGTTAGTAAGTTTTATTTGGATTAATTAGTATGGTGAATCTAGAAAAAAAATTAAACTACTTCCTCAGGAAATACTTTACTGGATTTAACTAGGAAGTAATTAAAAATAATAGGCTAAGAGTCTTAATGAGAATGCCCTTGGTACTTAATAGTACTCATAAATAGGGGTGCCTGGGTGGCTCAGTCAGTTAAGCGTCTGACTTCGGTTCAGGTCATGATCTCATAGCTTGTGAGTTCAAGCCCCATGTTGGGCTCTGTGCTGTCGGCTCAGAGCCTGGAGCCTGCTTCAGATTCTGTGTCTCCCTGTATTCCTCCCCTCCCTCACTCACACTCTGTCTCTCCCTCTCCTTCAAAAAAAAATAAACATTAAAAAAATTTTTTTTGAATAGTACCCAAAAATAAATGGTGGTCCAAATACTTGTTTTGTAAACTCTGCAGTTAGAGTTAAATGCACAAATTTGATAAGATTCTTATTCACACTTTAGCATATATGAGAATATCACATAAGTGTATAATTGTATGAAATTAGATTTTAGTATGAAATATTGAGATCTTATTTCATTAAAATACCTTAGATGTAAAGGAAATGGCCCATTCCCATACTCATTTTATGCAAACATTATACTATTTGGTTAGGATCAAAAATTGCATTCTTTTGAAAGACGTGTATTCCAAAAAATATAAAACACTAGTGATAGAAATTGAAGACACCACAAACAAATGGAAAGATAGTCCATGCTCATGGACTGAAAGATTCCAATCCATATTATTAAAATTTCCATACTACCGAAAGAAAATTACAGATTCAATGCTATTCCTATCAAAATCTCAACAGTATGTTTCACAGAACTAGAACAAATAATACTAAAATTTGTATAGAATCCAAAAAGACCCCAAATAGCCAAAGCAAATTTGAGAAAGAAGAGAAAAGCTGGAAGTATTACAATCCCAGAGTTCAAGATATACCACAAAACTGTAGTGATCAAAACAGTTTGGTACTGGCACAAAAACAAACACATAGATCGATGGAACAGAATCGAAAGCTCAGAAATAAACCCATGCTTATATAGTCAATTAATCTACAACAAAGGAGGCAAGAATATACAATGGGGAAACAAATGTTTCTTAGAAAACTGGACAGCTACATGCAAAAGAGTGAATCTGGATCACTTCTTTATACCATATACAAAAATAAACTAAAAATGGATTAAAGACCTAAATGTGAGGCTTAAAAAACAAAAAAACAAAAACACTCCTAGAAGAAAACAAAGAGAGTAATCTCTTTGACATGAGCCTTAGCAACATTTTTCTAGATGTGTCTTCTCAGGCAAGGATAACAAAAGCAAAAATAAATTAGTGGGTCTATATCAAAACAAAAAGCTTGTGCATAATGAAAGAAATCACTGACAAAACAAAACAGAAACCTACTAAATGAGAGAACATATTTGTAAATGAAATATCTGATAAGGAGTTCATATTCAAAATATATAAAGAACTTATACAGCTCAACAGCAAAATAACTAACAAAACAATTAAAAAATGGGCAGAGGACCTGAACAGACATCTTTCTAATGAATATTTACAGATGCCCAACAGATAAATGAATAGATGCTCAACATCACTAATCATCAGGGAAATAGAGATCAAAATCATAATGAGAGGCGCCTGGGTGGCTCAGTCGGTTAAGCG
This sequence comes from Panthera leo, assembly GCF_018350215.1. Taxonomy (NCBI): domain Eukaryota; kingdom Metazoa; phylum Chordata; class Mammalia; order Carnivora; family Felidae; genus Panthera; species Panthera leo. The sequence continues at coordinate 66,017,305 of NC_056689.1, forward strand.
TCCAACTTCGGCTCAGGTCATGATCTCACAGTCTGTGAGTTCGAGCCCTGCATCAGGCTCTGTGCTGACAGCTCAGAGCCTGGAGCCTGCTTCAGATTCTGTGTCTCCCTCTTTCTCTGCCCCTCCCCTGCTCATGCTCTGTCTCTGTCTCAAAAATAAATAAAAACATTTAAAAAAATTTAAAAATATCATAATGAGATTTTACCTCATACCTGTCATAATGGCTAGCATCCAAAAAACAAGAAATAAGTGTTGGTAAGAATGTGGAGGAAAAGAAACCCTCAGACACTTTTGGTGGCAATGCAAATTGGTGCAGCTACTGTGGAAACAGTATGGAGGTTCCTCAAAAAATTAAAAATAAAATACCATATGATCTACTAATTCCACTCTGCATATTTATCTGAAGAAAATAAAAACATTTATTTGAAAATATACATGCATCCCTATGTTTATTGTGGCATTGTTTACAATAGCCAAGATATGGAAGCCACCCAGGTGTCCATCCACGGGTGAGTGGATAAAGAAGATGTGGTGTATATGTGCAATGGTGTTTTTCTCAGCCAAAAAAGAGAATGAGATCATGCCATTTGCAACAGCATGGATGGATCTGAGTAAAATAAGTCAGACAAAGACAAATACCATGTGATATCAGTTATATGTGGGATAAAAAACAAAACAGACTCTAAATTACAGAGAACAACCTAGTGATTACAGGAGAGGAAATGGGGTGAGGGGGTGGGGGAGGATGCTAAAATAGAAGGGGATTAAAAAGTATAGACTTCCAGTAACAAAATAAATAAGTCATGGACATAAAAAGTACAGCATAGGGAATACAGTCAATAATATTTTAATAATGTTGTTCAGTGACAGATGATGAATGTACTTACTATGGTGAGCCATGAGTAATACATAGAATTCCTTAATCATTTTGTCATATACCTGAAACTAATATGACATCAAATGTTAATTATACTTTAATAAAAAAAATGCATTCTCTTTGTCTCCCTCTCTAGATATCTGGATATATGAATATATATAAATAAATTATATATTTATAAAAGACATATTATATGTACATACACATATGTACATATATATTATGTATCATATGATATATATGATATATGTAACGTGTTTTGGAGTAGAAGTGATATTCTAACAATGTTCATCTGTAATCCTGACAGAATCTGGAAACTAAGTAAAGCTGTCCCAAATGACAATGGATCTGCCCACCAGGACAACTCTAGATCTCTAAACTATAGCTAAATAAATTTACTAACCACCAGTATCACATTTTTAACTGAGTTAAGCTATTTGAACATCTACCAGTAATCTTTTCTCCATTTTTTCATTATTTTTACCACAAATTAGATCTCTGAAGAGAGAAGGTCCAAAATACAATACAACTGATTGACTGGCAAGGATGAACTGAATATTGATTTTAAATAGCCCATTTCTTTAGAAATTGACATCTCTACTGAATATAGTGACTGGAAGTCATATAATAAGAGATAAAGGAAAATGTGTTATCATTAGTCTGTAGTCAAGATTATCTGTGCAGTTCTGCTGGTTTTAATCCTTTATAGTATGGTGTAGAAAAACATTCCACTAGTTTTGCTTACTGACTTAAATGTCTGCCTATCCTTATCTAGACTGAAAACTCAATGGCAGCAAAAAGTATGTTTGTTTCTTCAATGTTCTATCGCTTCTTTCTAGTAAAATATCCAGAATAGAATTTCACTAATAAATTTCTAAACATTCTATAGAATTGATTAGAATTGATCTCCTAAAAATTAAATTTATTAACAGTATTGCAATGATAGAAAAATAAAAGGAAAAATTATGATAGTGAAGTCACAAGAAAAAAGAACTACTTCAGAGAAATGACAGAGACATCAGTATCCTTAGAGTCACATCATTAGAACAAAAAAAAAAACAGACATAAATAGCTTTAGTAATTTACAAAGAGAAGTCTCCTATCCTGTGCTCACTTTAAGTCATGCTTAATACCAAATAGTGTCATAGACTCTGGGCCTGGAGTTCTCTCTTGTCCAGGAAGAGACCGGATGCAGGATTGAAATGCAAGAGAGGCTAATGTCCAGGAGGAGACAAGATCCTCAAGTAAGGGTCCTGACTCCATTTTTATTAGGATCAGAAGGCTTACAAGCATGATGGACATGCACAAAGAGACAAGGAAACTGTGAATATTAACTCATGGGTGTGGAGGAAAGGGGGTTTTGAAGATATGTGGTGTTAGGGGTTTGGGTCAATACAAAACAAAATTCTGGTGCTGGAAGGAAGGTTTTTTACAACAGACATGAGGCGCCACCTCTGTTTACCTAAACTGGCCTAGGGGACAAGAAAGAGCATGCTACCTCAGGGTCAACAAGTCACCTTTCTTTTGCTAATTAGCTCTGCTCTGGGCAACTTAGCCTTGCTTCTATTGCCCTGTTTACCTGTTTTTGTCCTTCCTTTCAGTGAAAGCAGCTTTCTGCCATTGTACTAAATTGGAGGACGCTTCCACCCTGAATACCTAATCTTGTTTACCTAATCTTGGATGTTTTCATCCAGAGATTTCCTATTCCTATACCTTTGTCCTATACTGGGGGCTTTTGCCCTGTTTACCTAATCTTGTTTACCCAAACTTGGGTATGTTCATCCTGTGGCTTTCTAATTCTTTAGGCCTTGTTGACCCATCTAACCCATCGTGTAAGCTCAGGGAATTCCTAAACTTAATCCCCACAAAATAGGTTAAGGTATTTTTGAGATATAATTTCTATACCACAAATTTTCATCTTTTTTTAAATGTAAAATTCAGTGGTTTTTAGTGTTTTCACAAACTTATGCAAATGTCAACAATATGTAATTCCAGGATATTTTTATCACTCCATAAAAAAACCTCTTGTGAATTAGCAGTCATTCTTCCCTTCGCTCCCAACCTCAGGTAACCACTAATCTACTTTCTGCCTTTATGGTATTACCTATTTTGGGTATTTCAAATGAATAGAATTATAAAATATATGGCCTTTTTTGTCTAGCTTCTTTCACTTAGTTTAATGTATTCAAGTTCATCCATGTTTTAGCATGTATCAGTAATGCATTATTTTTTATGACTGAACAAAATTCCATTGTATTGTCATTCACATTTTATTTATCTATTCATCAATTTGACATTTGGGTTGTTTCTACTTTTTGGCTATTATGAACAATGCTTCTATGAATACTTGTGTAAAAGCTTTTGTGTGGACATTTGTTTTAATTTTTTTTTTATTTTTATTACATACTCAGGAGTAGAACTTCAAAGAAATATGGTAATCTTATGTTTATCTCTTTGAGGAAATTCCAAACCGATTTTCAAAACAGCTGCTCTATTTTACATTATTACCCCAAATATATTTGGGTCCCAATTTCTTCACTTCCTGCCTTAGATTTGTTTTTTTTTTTTTTAATTTTTTTTTTTTAACGTTTATTTATTTTTGAGACAGAGAGAGACAGAGCATGAACAGGGGAGGGGCAGAGAGAGAGAGGGAGACACAGAATCCGAAACAGGCTCCGGGCTCTGAGCGGTCAGCACAGAGCCCGATGCGGGGCTCGAACTCACGGCCGTGAGATCATGACCTGAGCCGAAGTCGGACGCTCAACCGACCGAGCCACCCAGGCGCCCCATCCTGCCTTAGATTTGTTATCCATCTTTTTGTTGTTGTTGTTATAGCCATGCCAGTGGGTGTGAAGTGATACCTAATGGTTTTATTATGCATTTCCCTAATGATTAAGGATGTTCAGCATCCTTTATATGCTTATTGATTATTTGGATAACTTCTCTGGAGAAAAATCTATTCAAATAATTTGCCCATTTTTTTTTTAAATTGGGTAGTCTTTTTATTGTGAAGTGGTACAAGATCTTTATATATTCTAGATACTTCTCCCTTACAAATGTGTTATTTGTAAATATTTTATCCCATTATGTTTTTTTGTTCATTTTCTTGATAAAATCATTTGAAACACACATCATTTAATTTTGATAAATACAATTCTTTGTTGTTGTTGCTTGGGCATTTTGTTCTCACATATAAGCGGCCTTTGCCAAAGCCATGGTCATAAATTCTAATGTCCATATTTTATAGTTTTAATAATAACACTTTTAATGTACTTTGAGTGAATTTGTGTGTGTGGTGCATGAAGTTGAGGTCCAATTTTTCATTTTGCATGTAAAAATCCAGTTATCTCACTACCATTTGTTGAAAAACCCAGTCTTTCCTCCATTAAGTTACATGGGCACCTTAGTCAAAAATAAGCTGACCTTAAATGCAAAGGTTTATTTCTGAACTCAAAATTTGATTCCATTGATCTATGTGTTTATACTTATGTCAATACCACACAGCCTTAATCACTGATGTTTTTCAGTATTTTTTTAAATAGGAAATATTAGTCCTTCAATGTTGCTCTTTTTTTTTTTTCCCAAGATGGTTGTATATATCCTGGTTCCACTGAAGTTATACATGAATTATAGGATCATTTTGTCAATTTATTCATAAAAAGAAAATAAAGAAACTGGGATTATGATATAAATGTGTTGAATTTATAGATTGATATTGGGAATGGTACTATCTTAAATTTTCCAATTCATGAACATCATATGTTTCTCCATTTACTCAGATCTTCTTGAATTTATTTCAGTTATGTTTTGTAGTTTTCAGTATACAAGTCTAACAAAGTTATTAAATTTATTTCTAAATATTTTCTTCTTTTTGTTGCTATAATGAATGTATTTTAGTATCTTTGGAATAATCCTTGTTAGTGTGTAGAAATAAAATTGGTGTTTGTATATTTATCTTGTATCCTTCAATCTTTATGAAGTTGTTTATTAGTTTTAAAAGTTATGTGTGAATTTTTTAACACATCTTGTTTCGTATAAACAAGATGATTTCACCTGTGAATAGAGAGCATTTTATTTTTTCTTTTACAATATGATATATTTCATTTATTATTCTTGCTAGTCGATCCCCCTAACACCTTCAGTGTCACGTTGAATATAAGGAACAAGAGTGGACATTCTGGTCTTCTTTCTGATCTTAGAAGGAAAGCTTTCAATCATTCATTATTAAGTAAAATGTTGGCCATGGATTTTTCATGAATAACTTTCATTAGCATGAGGGAGTTTCCTTCTATTTCAATTTGTTGAGTTTGTTTTTTTTTTTTTTTTTTAACATGGATAGGGGTTTGATTTTGTCAAATACTTTACCTGTATCAATTGAGATAATCATGTGATTTTTGTCTTTTATTTTTGAATACAGTCTATTGTATTGTTTAATTTTTGAAGTACCTTTGCTGTACTGTCATTTGGCTATAGTTTATAATCCTTCGTATATTTTGCTGGATTTTAGTTTGTTCATATTTTGTTGAAGATTTTTGAGTTTATATTTTAAAGGGATATTGGTCTGTAATTTTATTGTTATATAAAACCTTTGTCTGCTTATTAGGGTAATACTGGCCTCCTAAAATACATTGGGGAAAATGTTCTCTTCAATTTTTGAAGACCTTATGAGGGTTGCTGTTAATGTCCCTTAAAACATTTTGTAGAACTCATCAATAAAGCCATTTAGTCTTAGCCATCTCTATATATCTCAGCTCTGCCAGTCTCTGGTGGAGTGAAAGTAAAGGAGGTCCTTTGTTTGGTGCCCTGAAATATTGCGGAAGGTGGTTTCTCACTCAACTATTCGTTTTCGAGCAGGAGGAATTCTTTCAAGGTACATCATTCCCGCTTGGTGCTGAGCAGCGCTATCTTATGGGATAAAGTGATGCAGACAAATAAGGCTGTTCTCTATTCAGGTTTTGTTTGATTATTCTCAATTTTTTATTCCACTGTGTTGCTAAAGTTTCTTAAGTGGAATACTGAGCTCTCCAGACTGACTCTCCAGGACTCCAGAGCTGTTTTTATTTATGGATACCTGTGTAATCATTGTCTCTGTTGGGGGTCATAAGCTGGGGTTTCCCACTATGCCATCACAGTGATATCATCTCCATATAATTTTCAATTAGTACACCTTTTGATTAGAAATCATTTATAGAACTCTATGAGATTCGCCTCTTGACACCTGCCTTTTAGCATGTATAATATTTCAATTTAATCATTTCTCATTGGCAATCCTAAAATTCATATGGAACCACAAAAGGCCCCGAATAGCCAAAGTAATTTTGAAGAAGAAGACCAAAGCAGGAGGCATCACAATCCCAGACTTTAGCCTCTACTACAAAGCTGTCATCATCAAGACAGCATGGTATTGGCATAAAAACAGACACATAGACCAATGGAATAGAATAGAAACCCCAGAACTAGACCCACAAACGTATGGCCAACTCATCTTTGACAAAGCAGGAAAGAACATCCAATGGAAAAAAGACAGTCTCTTTAACAAATGGTGCTGGGAGAACTGGACAGCAACATGCAGAAGGTTGAAACTAGACCACTTTCTCACACCATTCACAAAAATAAACTCAAAATGGATAAAGGACCTGAATGTGAGACAGGAAACCATCAAAACCTTAGAGGAGAAAGCAGGAAAAGACCTCTCTGACCTCAGCCGTAGCAATCTCTTACTCGGCACATCCCCAAAGGCAAGGGAATTAAAAGCAAAAGTGAATTACTGGGACCTTATGAAGATAAAAAGCTTCTGCACAGCAAAGGAAACAACCAACAAAACTAAAAGGCAACCAACGGAATGGGAAAAGATATTTGCAAATGACACATCGGACAAAGGGCTAGTATCCAAAATCTATAAAGAGCTCATCAAACTCCACACCCGAAAAACAAATAACCCAGTGAAGAAATGGGCAGAAAACATGAATAGACACTTCTCTAAAGAAGACATCCGGATGGCCAACAGGCACATGAAAAGATGTTCAACGTCGCTCCTTATCAGGGAAATACAAATCAAAACCACACTCAGATACCACCTCACGCCAGTCAGAGTGGCCAAAATGAAGAAATCAGGAGACTATAGATGCTGGAGAGGATGTGGAGAAACGGGAACCCTCTTGCACTGTTGGTGGGAATGCAAATTGGTGCAGCCGCTCTGGAAAGCAGTGTGGAGGTTCCTCAGAAAATTAAAAATAGACCTACCCTATGACCCAGCAATAGCACTGCTAGGAATTTATCCAAGGGATACAGGAGTACTGATGCATAGGGGCACTTGTACCCCAATGTTTATAGCGGCACTCTCAACAATAGCCAAATTATGGAAAGAGCCTAAATGTCCATCAACTGATGAATGGATAAAGAAACTGTGGTTTATATACACAATGGAATACTACGTGGCAATGAGAAAAAATGAAATATGGCCTTTTGTAGCAACATGGATGGAACTGGAGAGTGTGATGCTAAGTGAAATAAGCCATACAGAGAAAGACAGATACCATATGGTTTCACTCTTATGTGGATCCTGAGAAACATAACAGAAACCCATGGGGGAGGGGAAGGAAAAAAAAAAAAAAAAAAGAGGCTAGAGTGGGAGAGAGCCAAAGCATTAGAGACTGTTAAAAAACTGAGAACAAACTGAGGGTTGATGGGGGGTGGGAGGGAGGGCAGGGTGGGAGGGAGGACAGGGTGGGTGATGGGTATTGAGGAGGGCACCTTTTGGGATGAGCACTGGGTGTTGTATGGAAACCAATTTGACAGTAAATTTCATATATTAAAAAATAAAAAAAATAAATAAACAAAACATTTTTTTGAAAAAAAAAAAATAAATAAATTAGCTTCTTCATAAAAAAAAAAAAAAAAAAAAAAAAAAAAAAAAAAAATAATAATAGCCCAAAGCTGGAAACAGCATGAATACCCAAATTCTATAGAGACTTGTACATATATTATAAAATATAAATGTAAAACACAATGACAGAGCACACAAAATATAAATTTGTATATTTGTCTCTGTAGAGGAATAAACATCGAAGAATAAAAAAAAAAAAAAAAAAAAAAAAAAAAAAAAAAAATCATTTCTCATTGAAGATTAGATAGAAGGTACTCAATTTCATAAACTGATTTTGAAATATGAAAATAATTTTTGCACTTGAATTGAGGTCCAAAACACACTAGAGTTTAAATCTGAAAATTTGAGAATTGAGCGCTGAAAATTTGTGTGAGAATAATGACTTTACTTTTTGTTTTAACTCTTTTCAGTCTGGGAAGGTAATAAGGGATTGACATTACTTGTGCTTCAAACAACATTAGTTTTTTAATGAAAATGACTGTAAGCCAATATAAATTTCACATGTCAGCTCTGTTTTGTCTTGAAATTGTAGGTTGAAATCACTAATAAATATCAAGCGTCAAAGAAACTATTTACTAAAGTCAGTCAGTTTATAATAATAATGGTGGAGGGCAGTCCTCATTCAGAAAACACTGAATTTTGGACCTGACATCAAATATTACAATAAAATGTCACCAGTGGTAAACCATCAACCTGCTGTAAGGTAAAGTATGTTGGGATATCCATCTTGTATTTCTGACAAAAATTCATGGAATAACAATGTTTAAGACCACTAGAGCAGACAAAGTTTGCCACTGACACTACTGATTCAATACCACAGAGCAGATTAAAATATTTTCCACAAGGAACATGCTGATGAATAATAAATAAACATAAACTTTAAATAATGTATATTTATGTGAGCTTTGTAAATCTGCTCCAAATAATCTCTTTTATGCTTCATTCATACTTTTACCATAATCAGTTAACATATCATAGTAGATTCTACCTCAGGTTTTAATAAATTAATGTCTTTTCAACTTTGAAAATAGTCTTGCCTATATTTATTCCATGTAGGCTCTGCTTCAAGAATAAAGGCTAATTCTTCAATCACTTCAAACTCAGTACTGAGCCCCTGAAAAAATAAATTATTTTAACTCATTGAGAGTCAAGAAAAACTCAAAATCATCCAGGTTATTTTTAATTGACTACTGACATTGCTCCTTATCTCCACTGTTTAGTTTTTTCTTTCACAGAAAGCCAAATAGTTTTTAACAATTTTGTTCCCTCTGGACACCTTTCCTTTGCTGTTTCAATCAATCATGATTTAATTAACTTGCCGTTAGTAAAATGTATTGTTTGCTTGCCTAACAAATGATTCACTCAGACACTTTAGTTGCCATGTCATTTTTAAAATTTTTTTGAAGAAATTCTGCTATAATGAGGTATTCTGCTTTAAATGTTCTAATTTTGCTAAACATTGCTTTAGAGATACTGTGATGAGTACTTAGTTTGGGTATGCCAGTGTATTTTGTATTCTTTTAAAATAGCTATAATATCATTGCATAGTAAACACAATACTTTGACATCTAATTCAATACCAAAATAATCCTCACTCTAGTGTGTCTTTAAGCCACATTATTTTTTCTTCTTTTTCTTGTTATTTTGACATTGTGATTATGCACTAGTAATAAAAATGTAAATAAAATATCTTGATGTAGTATGCCACATTTGAGTGTAATATACGAGGCACCAAAATATTGTCAAGTTATAACTGCCTCACTCCAAACTGTAGTGTGCCAAGCAGCAGTGTAAAGTGACAAGAGGATTGAGGATGAAAGACAGAACACAGGGAATGCAATCGATGATATGATAATAGTGTTGTATGGTTATGGATCATGACTAGTGAGCATAACATAACATAAAGAGTTACTGAATCACTATGTCGCACACCTGAAACTAATGTAACATCATGCATCAACTATACTTCAATAATAATATAAAAAAAAATGATGGGAGCACCACTTACAATCTCTGTTAAAACAACTCAACTCCGCCATTATAGCAGAAAAACAGATATGGACATTACATAATGACCATTGCTGTAATGCAACCACATTTTATTTCTAAATATTTACATTTGAATTAGGTATAATTTTAATGGATCAGGAAATATTATTCTTCTTTGATTTTGTTCGACCATTTAAAAATAGCTCACAGGTCATACAAAAACAGATAGTGGACCAGATTTTGCCCTTGATCTAATTTGCCGATCCCTGGTTTAGAGTATGGATTTTGAACTTGACATTCTTGCACCCATCACTTTCTTAAGCAAGAGAGTTCTAGAATACATGTATAAGTTTCAGAGTCTTTATCTGTACAATTGGAATAATAGTAATAACTATGCAATAGGGCTATCATGAAAACCAAATAAGTTTATGCTGAGCTTGGTACCAGGTACATAAAAACATTCGTTGATAATAATCATTATTTCCTGTTTCCATTTCTGTTGACTACAGACTTAGGGGTTAATTTCATTGATTAATTATCCTCTAGCCAGGGACAAAGATATTTTTATTCTGGAGGATCTTCTAGAAAAATTAAATGCCAAATGCTCTAACTTCAATTATTATTTCATCCCTGTTAGTTTACAGACAGGGAAAAAGAAGTTGATTAAAGCTAAGTGGAGAATCTGAGAACACATTTGTGGACAATATATAGATTCACCTAGTTATTTTATGTCAAGAATCTATAGGGCAGGAAATTCAGATTAGTCCATCCTTTCTATCCAGAGGTTATATCAGGGAACACACTTTTAGCTCAAAGGTTCATACTTTAGCTAAGGCCATCTCAATACTTGTTAGCAATTAGATACATATAAATTCAACATACAAATTCTTCACTTTGCAAAATTATTTTTCTAATAGCTTCAAGTTGTATATCTTCACTATGTAAAGTGGTTGGACAGGAAGTTAGTTACTGCAGTATATTTATTTTGAAATATCTATTAGGTCTTGAGTGGAAAACAAATGTGAAAAGGTTGTACTTATTATTTTCAGAACAATGAATCTTACAAAAGAGGTGTTGAGTCCCATTTATTGGTATACATTGTCACAGAACCAGGTGCCATCCCTGGTTTGACCATAAGAAGTATGATTATACATTCTACTCAATTACTGTTTGAGGAAGGGTAGGCTGGTCTCCAAAACTGATGATACCTACAGAGTAACCTGGGAGAGCTCTCCCTACAGCAAGTCACACTCTGTTCATCAGTCCCAAACTACCTCAAGTAAATATACAATGTAGATAAAAGCAATGTCTTCGATATGCAAATATATCATCAATGCATCTTGGTGAATTTATAGAGCAGCCAAAATATCCACAATTGGCAATATACTGTAATATTCAATAAGACTACAAGAAGTTTACAAAAGGACAGACTTGCTTTGTTAAATCCTTTTTAAAGTCTATTTCACAACTACCAAACTAATCCAACAAAGCCCTGCCAGTAATAATAGTTTGAATACGCAATTACAATTGTGTATCCTGCATTACCTGAAGCCTAGCATAATTTGTTTATAATCAATTTACATCAAGCGGATATTCTATCATTTCAAATATAGGGATGGGGATGTTTGGAAGATAATTTTCCCAAACAACTAACTTACAGAGCTTAGTCCATCATGGTATCCAGGGAAAGACAGACGGCATTAAACATAAATGTAGATTATAATAGCTCACGTCCAGCCTAAATTGGTACATTTACTTTTCATTTGAATTTGATTACTCAAGTGGTGTTATTACTATGATTCTAACTGTTTTAATTTGCCAGTGTGGATAAATGCCCCCCCAACCAAAAAGCAAAACAAACAAACATACAAAAACTATGCCTGTAAATATAAAATGAAGATGATAATTTGCTCTGAGCATCTATGAGGAGGCCAATTAATTCAGGAAGCATTTCACTTAAGAAGCTTGAAGCAGTGTGTTAGACAGAACCTGGATACTTAAAACCAGCAATGGAGATACGGAAAGAATGTTGAATTTGAAAACAAGCTCTGCCACGGAATTCTTGCATGGTATTAGAACAAGTCACTCCTCCTTTATGCAGTTAGTATCACATGCACTTCTATTTAATGCTGTGATGGCTGTGCTTAAGTTGTCTGCTCTTTGAAGAATGTCCTCCTCCCAGTCTTACACAGGTAATGTCAGCATCATGGTGGCATGAGTGGTTCCTTTTTTCTCTCTTCTTTGATTTATAACTAATTGAATATCCATAACTGAAAAAGGCAAAAAGAGCACCTCTGCACAACATACCAGGATAGCCAAAAGATCTGTTCATCATTGTGTACTCGAAAGTGGGTGGTCTGGGCTTTGGAGGAGGCAGCAGAGCAAGGGAAGTGGCAACAGAGCCTGTGGTGGCAGAGGCAGCGAAGGAAAAGAAAGTGATAACAGGTACAGCAGCGGGTAAGCACAGCTTTTCTAGCAGAGGAGGTGGAGGGTGAAAGCAGTGAGTGGGTGATTGCCTGGCCACAAGTGATACAGCTGGAGAGACCAGTTGCTCTCTTTAAGGAGAGACCACGATGACTTGGGGACAGGAGGAAGGAAGTGGGCAGACAAAAAACATAAAGGAAAGTACCTCCTGCTGTCTGCCCCAGGAGGCAAGAGGACAATCCACAGACTTCTGGGAGCCCTGACTTGAGGATTCTCCTACTAGGCTATGGGCATACCCAAATTCCAAGGGCTAAGTATACACCTCCCCCTATTGTGCTGCCACCCTTTGTTTGTTTTTGGTTTTTTCTTTGTTTTTTGGTTTTCTGGGTTTTTTTTTAATTTTTTTTGGTTTGTGTTTTCTTTTTTTTTTTTTTTTTTTTTTTTTTGGTAATGCTTGCTCCCAACCTTAGCAGGATGTAAGAGCCGCTGAGAAGAAACCACAAACTTATGCTATAATACCACCTCTTGGAAAACAAAGGAAAGGTCCCTAACTTCCTGTCTGTCAAATGGTTAGAATTAAATTAAACAAAGCCTTGTCTAAAAAAGAAAGATGTTCACTACTTCAAATGCTGTGGCAAAGGCACTTTTTATCAAACATGAAAAAATCACAGTAATACAGGATCACAAAAAGAAAATGACAGTTTTCCAGCAACCAAATCCAAAGGCATAGGATATAGCAAGGTAGCTGATAAAGAATTTAGAACAGTCATTAGGAAGAAATTCAACAAGCTACAATAAAATTCAGAAGGATAATATGATTACCTCAGGAATAAAATTAATAAACAAAAGTAGTACTTTACTGAAAAGATTGAAACTCTAAAAAAAATCTTGGAACTGAAATTTCAATAAATGAGATGAATAATGCATCAGAAACAGAGCAGATAACATGAAAAAGAGAGTTAGTGAGTTCAAAGATAGTAATATAAAAATGACTCAGGTGGAAAAGGACAAAGAACTAAGTTGTTGTTGTTGTTTTTTTAAGTTAAGAAACTCTATGAGTACCATCTGACTTTAATAAAAAAGCCAACATAAAAAGAGTGGGTATCTCAGAAAGAGGCAAAAAGGAAAAGGGAGCATAGAGCATATTTAAAGAATAATAGCTGAGAACTCCCCTCCCCTGGGGAAGGAACTGGATATACACGTTCACAAAGATGATATAATACCTTATTATCTTAATGCATAAGGACCTTCTCCAAGACACATTATGTTATGTTAAAAATGCTGAAAGTCAACAATAAAGAAGGACTTTGAAAGGAGCTGGGGGGGTGGGGGGGCAGTAATGTACAAAGTTATCCCCATTAAGCTATAAGCAGATTTCTCTACAGAAATTCTGTAAGTCAGAAGAAAATGGAATGACACATTCAAACTATTGAAAGGAGAAAATTGTCATCCAAGAATATACTGTCTAGCCAAGTTATCCTTCAGATATGAAGGAGAAATAAAGGCTTTCCCAAACAAAAGCTGAGGGAGTTCACCACTACTAGACTTGCCTTACAAGAAATGTGAAAAAGAGCTCTTCGTGTTGAAAAGACAAAAGCATGCACAATTCTGATTAAAGTGACAAATAGAATTAGAACACCATAACTCTTTTAGAACAGTATATTAAACTCTAATTGTAACATAAAAGCTAAAAGAAAAGGTTCGATGAACAGTCATAAAAACCAAAAAAATATTAGCAAACTATACTCCACAATACATTAAAAGGATCATTCACCGTGATCAAGTGTCAAGTGGGATTTATTCCAGAGATGCAAGCACGGATGGTTCAACATTCACAAATCAATCAGCACGAAACACCACACAACAAACTGAAAGTAAGAATCATAGGATCATCTCAATAGATGCAGAAAAAGCATTTAATGAAATTTGACATTTGTTCATGACAAAAATCTCTCAACAAAGTATGTGTAGAGGGAGTGTAGCTTAACCTAATAAAGGCTTATATGACAAACCCACAGCTAACATTGTATTTAATAGTGAAAAACTGAGATCTTTTCCTCTAGTGTCAAGAACAAGACTAGGATATCCACTCTTGCCATTTCTATTAATATAGTACTCCAAGTTCTAGCCACAACAATCAGATAAGAAAAAGGATTAAAGTGTTCCAAACTGGTAAGGAAAAGCAAAATCATCAGTTTACAGATGACATGATATTGTACAAAGAAAGCCCTAAAGACTCCACGAACACCTATTAGAATAAAAGAATTCAGTAAAATTGCAGCATACAAAATTAATATCCAGAAATTTGTTCATCACTATATACTAACATCAAAGCAGAAAGAGAAACTAAGAAAAAAATTCCAGTCTTCTGGGGCAGATGGCAGAATAGGCACAATCCTTGTTCCATGGATACAATTAGGTAACATTCACATCAGTGTAAATAACACAGATCACAACCCAAAGACTGGCAGAACAGGCTCTCCACAAGTAAATGTAGAGAAGAGGCCACATCAAAGGGGTAGGAAAGGCAGGGCATGGTCAGGAGCTAAACTGACCCAGAGTACTGCCACAGGAAGGAGGGATGCTGTGGGTGCAGTGGGGAGAAGAACAAACTCCACACCAGACACCACAGGCATGAGGAGCACATACTGGGAAGACAAATCCCCATAATATTTGGCTTTGAAAATCAGAGGGACCTAACGTCTTGAGTTCTTATAATCAGCAGGACTTAATACCTAGACTTTAAAAATAAGTGTGCTCAACTCCAGGAGAGCTGGAGGACAAGAGGAAACTGAGTCTGTGCCATCAAAGAGGTAGCACAACAAACAGCCCCACTGAGATATAGCAGAGGAGAAGCAGTTTGAAAAATGCCTGGGTCACACAGGAAGATTTAGTTCCTAATCTCAGAGTCTGTGTTGGAGGAGCAGGGATTTTCAGGAGATTTCTCCAAGAAAAAAAAAAAAAAAAAAAAAAGAGCTGGTGGGTACATTTTCCTCCCCTTCCCCTCAGCCTAGATACCCTGAAACTAGTTCACCAAAGCCTGAGTGCTCTCTACCATGCTTGCTAAGAGTGGGCCCTGCCTCCGTGACCTTCTGCAAATCTGATCTCTCCAACCCAGCCAACCTCCACAAGAGTTTTCCTCGGTGGTTGCAGGTCTCCTCCCACAACAGACCCACATGGATATTGCTAGCACTGCAATTGCCCCTTATCCTCAACCCTCGCTCTCCTGTAGACTCAGCCCCTCTCTATCAGTGGCGAGAGTTTTCCAAAGCAGCTCCAGGTCCCACCCCACAGCAGACCAGCGCACACCTTGCTGGCATCATGTGTCCCACCCCTGAATTCTCCCATTCTCCTGTGCATCCCTGCTGTGCAACATGCCCTTGTCAGGAGTCCATCCAAACCAATGCCACAACCCTGGCAGTGTGCAAGCAGCCCCAATAGGGGCAAGCAACACTCCAAAGAGACACCCGTTGAAAGGAGAGAAGATAACCACATACACCAGTCCAACTGTGGCACCAGAAGTGGGTTGGGGGCAGACATCTAATCTGGCTTTAGGTTCTATCCACCAATAAAAGCTTCTCAGGGGACAACACAGGGAGAACACCCTGCAGTGCAGTGTTATTGCAGCTCTGGAAAAGACCTGGTCTGACTTAATTCAAGCCCAAGGCAGCCCTGTACTGGCCCAATAACAACACAGGGAAAAAAATCCTGTCCATAACAAGGAAAGAGAGCCATTGTAGATGACTAGACTGAAGGCAAACACGGCTCAACCACAACAGTAAGGCAAACACAATACATAGGAGGTACCCCTGAAGTGCCAGGTCCTGGGGAAGACGGGACTTTGCACTACAGGGCACTATAGGATCTCTTCTTCATAAGACCACTACTTTCAAGAGCAGGTGGCATGGCTGACTTTCCTAACACATAGGATCATATATGTCTATGAGTCTACAGACATAGAGAGTAAGACAAAATGAGGAGACACAGGAATATATCTCAAATGAAAGAACAGGACAAAATCACAGCAAGAGAGTTAAATAAAATGGAGATAAATAACTTATCTGATAAAGAATATAAAGTAATGGTCATAAAGATACTCACTAGACTTAAGAATGGAGGCCCTCAGTGAGACCCTCAACAAAGAACATTAAAAAAGGACCAATCAGAGATGAATAACTCAATAACTGAAATTAAAGACATACTAGCAAGAATAGTAGTAAACTAGAGGAGACAGAAAAACAAATCTGTGACCCGAAAGACAGAGTAATGGAAAGCAATCAAGTTGAACATGAGGGATAAAGACAACTAATAAAAAATAAAAACAGATTAAGTGAACTTAGCCACACAATCAAGCAAAATAATTTGCAATACAGGGTTCCCGGAAGGTTAAGAGAGAGGAAAGGGGGCAGAGAATTTATTTGATTAAATAACACCTGAAACTTCCTGAATCTGGGAAAGGAAACAGAAATCCAGATCCAGGAGATCCAGAGATCCCCCAACAAAATCAACCCAAGGAGTTCCACACCAAGACACATAGTAGTTAAAAGGGCAAAAATGTAACACTGTATGTTAATTACACTGGAATTAAAATGAAAAAAGAAAAAAGAAAACAATTCCATTTACAATCGCACCAAAAGAATAAAATACATAGGAATAAATTCAACAAAGGTGGTTGGCCCTGTACTCTGAAAACTATAAAAAATTGTGAAAGAGATGGAAGATGACACAAACAAATGGAAAGATATTCCATGTTCATGGGTTGGAAGAATTTGGTATTATTAAAATGTCCATACTATCCAAAGCAATCTACAATTCTTATCAAAATACCAATTGCATTTTCCACAGAACTAGGACAATAATTCTAAAATTTGTGTGGAACCACAAAGACCTTGAATAGCCAAAGCAATACTGAGAAAGAAAGAACAAATCTGGAGATATCACAATCCCAGATATCAAAGTATAATATAAAGCTATAATAAAACAATATGATACTGGCACAGAAATAGACACAGATCAATAACACAGAATAAATAGCGCAGAAATAAGTCTATACTTAATACATGACAAAGGAGGCAAGAGTATACAAAGGGGAAAGATAGTCTCTTCAACAAATGGTGCTGGGAAAACTGGACAGCGCCATGCAAAAGAATGAAACTAGACTGCTTTCTTACACCATACACAAAAATAAACTCAAAATGGATTAACAACCTAAATGTGAGACCTGAAATTTAAACAAACAAACAAATAAATACATAAAAACTCTAGAAGAAAACATAGGCAGTGAACTCTTTGGAATTGACCTTGGCAACATTTTTCTGAATATGTCTCCTTGGGCAAGGGGAACAAAAGCAAAAATAAACTATTAGGATTATACCAAAACATAAAGTTTTTGCACAGCAAAAGAAGCCATCAACAAAATGAGAAAGCAATGTACTAAATGAGAGAAGATATTTTCAAATAATATAACCAATAACAGGTTAATATCCAAAATATATAAAGAACTTATACAACTTAATACACACACACACACACACACACACACACACACACACACACACAAAACCCAACAACAATAACAATTTAAAAATGGGTAGAGGACCTGAAAAGACATTTTCACAAAAAAGACATACTGATATCCAACAAACACATGAAAAGATACTCAACATCACTAATCATCGGGGAAATACAAATAAAACCACAGTGAGATATTATCTTACCCCTGTAAGAATGTCTAGCATCAAAAGACAAGAAATAACAAGTGTTAGTGAAGATGTATAGAAAAAGGAATCATCATACACTGTTCGTGCAAATGTAAATTGGTATAGCCACTATGAGAAACAGTACTGAGATTCTTCAAAAAATTAAAAATAGAAATGCAATATGATTCATTAATTCCACTGGTGGATATTTGCCCAAAGAAAACAAAAACATTAATTCAAAAATTTGTATGTTTTATTACGTTTATTGCAGTATTATTTACAATAGCCAAGATATGGGAGTAACACAAGTGTCCATGTATAGGTAAATGAATAAACAAAATGTGATATATGTTACAATAAAATATTAATCAGCCATGAGAAAATATGTGATCTGGACATTTGCAGCAACATGAATGACTTAGAGAGTGAAAAAAGTCAGAAAGACAAATGCCATAAGATTTCACTTATGAGGAATCTAAAAACAAACAAACAACAAAAAAGCAGAAACACACCTATAAATACAGAGAACAAACTCATGGTTGCCAGAGGGAAGGTGGGTGGAGGGATGGGCAAAATGGGTGATGTGGCATTGCTTCCAGTTATGGAATGAATAAGTCATGGATAAAAAGTAAGCATAGAGAATATAGTCAATGGTATTGTTATAGCATTGTATGGTGACAGATGGTAGCGACACTTACGAGCATACCATAAGGTTTAGATTTGTTGAATCACTATGCTGTGCACTTGAAGCTAATGTAACATTGTGTGTCAACTATGAATCAATAAAAAATAAAAGATAAATGCATTATTCACAAAGGAGAAGGAGGAGGAGGAGATGCTGGTGTGGATGTAGTGAAAATGGAATCTTTATACATTGTTGGTGGGAATGTGAACTGATCCAACCACTGTGGGAAATAATATGGAGGTGTCTCAAAAAATTAAAAATATATCTACCATATGACCTGGAAATTCAACTTTTGGGTATAAACCCAAAGGAACTCAAAGCAGGATTTCAATGAGATATATGCACCCCCATGTTTACTGTAGCCTTATGCACAATAGCCAAGACATAGAAACAACCCAAAGGCCCACCAACAGATAAATGGGTAAAAAAGATATGGTACATATACACAATGGAATTATTATTCAGCCATAAGAAAGAAAGATATGTTCCCATTTGTGACAGCATGAATGGAACTTGAACACACTATTCTAAACAAGGTAAGTCAGACAGAGAAAGATCAGTGTATGATATTACTAATGTGTGGAATTTAAAAATGTTGAAGCTGTAAAAAACAGAGAATAAAATAGTGGTTACCAGGGGATGGAGGGGAGGGGATCACAGTAATGGTGCTCAAAAATAAAAACATGTAATGAGTAGGAAATAAGCCATACAGATCTAATACACAATGTAATGAATATAGACAATGATATCGTATTATGATTATGTAATGTAATAAATATCATTACATCAGCAATCATATTATAATATGTAAATACATCAAAGTCATATGTTGTACAACTTAAATTTATACAATATTACACATCAAATTTATTCAATAATTTTTTAAATAAAAAATAAAAGGTCATAATATTTTTCAAAGAAAAAAAAAGAATCATCTCCTTCCTTTCACCCAACACCCACTTGGTAAACCCTCTCATTTGAACTCAAACATAATCATATGTGTTTCCTTATCTTTTCAGGTTAGATTTTGCTATATAAAGCATTCAAGGTATAAAATTCCATGTCGGCAGGGATTTTTTTTCCCTCACTTAGTACTTTAATTAGGTCATTCTGTTGTCTCTTAGCCTTCAGTTTCTGATGAGAAATTACTGGAATTTTTATTTCTATGTAATATATGATTAATTCTTTTTCTGCTTTTAAAATTGTTTTTCTCTATCTTCAGCGTTCAACAGTTGACTAAAATGTACCTTGATAGATTTTTGTTTGTTCATTTGTTCATTAATCCTGCTTGGGTTCCACTAGACTTCTTGGATCTCAGAGTTGCTGTTTTTGGTGAAATGTGAGGGGGAACAAATGTAAACCAATGTTGCATCACTTAATTTTGCCCCATTTTATTTTTCCATATTTCTTTGATTCCAGTTTCAAAAATATAATTGTTTGATACTGAACCACGAGTCACTGATACTCTGTTAATTTTCTTATTTTTCTTTTGTGTCTTCCTTTTTCTATGTTCTTCATTGTCTAGTCTTCATGTTTATTATTCATTTTATATATTGTGTTCTTTAATTCCACTGTTTCATTATCTCTCCTAAACTCTTAATATATTAATCTATCCACTCATTTCCAGCGTACTTTTAACTCACTTATCAAAGTTATTTTAAAGGCTTTTCTAATTTCAACTGTAATCTTCTTCTTCACTGTGGCTGATATTTTCTGGGTTTTTTAATGTCTATTTTTTAAAATTTATTCAAGATCCTGTGGATGATGCATCATAGAGACTTTGTTTTTGGCAATCACTTGAAGATAAATGATTTTGTTTTCCTATTAACTATGTAAGTCACTGTCATATCCAATTGACTTTATGTAGCAGAGAGTGGAAAAATACAGCCCTATACCAAATCTAGACCATCATTTATTTTTATAAATAAAGCTTAATCAGAACACAGCCATGCCCATATGTTTAAGTATTATCTATGGCTGCTTGGGGCTAGAAATACCAGAGATGAGTCATTGATACAGAGATTTCACGGCCTACAAAGCCTCAAATATTTAATAACTGACCCTTTATAGAAAAGTTTATCAATCCCTATTCTAGTCTATAAGCCTGATATTTGTATTTTGGGAAAAAAAAGAATATTCCAAGGTGATTTTAATGCATACCCTTGTATAGAAACCACGCTACTAACATATCTATAAGATCTCTTACATTTCTAAGATTCTATAATTCTAGATATTAGTGTGGATGTTGGAAATCATGAAATAGAGCATGTAACTTTAATCTTAAAATAATGACACAAAATCCACACTCTCCTATTAGTTAACTCATAATGATACTGTTACTCTATTTTAAATATAAAAACAAAAAAATCATTTGGGAGGTCAAAGAAAAATAATCTCAAAGATATTTAAATATAGTCATGGTCTAAGATTCAGAGCACATTTATCATATGTTAGTTTTGTGTTTTGATTTGTTTTTGTTCCTTCTGCTTTTTTCCCAAACTGACTATTTTCTGCGTGGCTAAGAATACAGCACTTGGTCATAGGAGGCAAAGAGATATCACAACCAGAGAAGGCACTCAACATAATTTACTTTGGAACAATGTACAAGAATTTTCAGATGTCAATTTCAAGGATTTTGGACATAAATGAGGTGGGAAATGCTCATTAATCAAACCCACACTGCCTATTTCTCAGAGGACATAGAATCAATATAGGTCAAATTTTCTATTTCTCCAAAGCCTATCTCACTAAGCACCTTGAAAGAGACTTTATGGGCAGTTTTCTGTAGATTTACTGCTTGGCATGCAAGAACATCAACCTCTTTAAATGTTGGGCAGCAAGATCTTTAAATTGTGAAACACATATGCCTGATTGAAGGGTAAAAACAATCAAACCCCAATTCTATTCTATGGGAATTAATTCTGTAATGAGGCAGTGGTATGGGAAGAGAAGTTTGAATTTTCATGTTGCAAATATTGATTTTAGAAAGAATAATTCTATCATTCTCTACCCCTAAAATAAGTACGTAAACAGAAACAATACCTCTTACCAACACAAGTGATAAAAAAATCAAATGAAAATACCTGAAATGAAAGGAAAGAGTCACTATGCTAAAGATTTAAAGAGCTCCTATAATCAATAAGAAAAAATAAATATTATAATAGATTAATATCCAAAACATATGCACAGGCAAATATATTAAATACTATATTTCACTAATATTAAGAAATGTGAAACACAAAAATTCATTATTAATGTATTATATTGGAAAAAATACTATTGAATTTTTTTTTTACTAAAGGTACACATGTCCTTTAGGAGATTAATGTCCAAATTAACTGGTACATCCAGACAATGGAATATTAATCAGTGCTGTAAAGAAATGAGCAATCAAGCTATTAAAAAACATGGAGTAATCTTAAATGCATATTAAGTGAAAAAAAATTTAAAAGGCTGCATACTGTATGATTCCAACTATATATGGCATTTTGGAAAAGGCAAAACTGGAGACAATAAAAAGATGACTTTGCTGGCAAGGGAATGGGAAGAGGGGAGAAATGAATAGGGAGAGCACAGAGGATTTTTAGGGTAGTAAAAGTACTCTGTAAAATATTATAATGATACATGTAAGTCATTATACATATACCTAAACCCACAGAATATAGAATATCAAGAGTGAATTCTAAGGTAGGCTCTAGACTTCGGTTGACTGATGTGTCAATGTAAGCTCATCCTTGGTAATAAGTACACCATTCTGATAAGCTCTTCTCTATTGTCTTATGCATGTGAAGCTTAGTATTCAGTCAGAGATGCAAGGGAAGGCTGACACAGGCTTTTGGGCTACTTCTCTGTACAACTCTCTCTGCTCCAACTCTTTTCCCTGTAAAGTTGAAGCAATATCCAAGTCCTCATCTCTTATCTTTGTTTCCTCTGCTCATTAAGACCACTACTCTGTGTTTGGGCTTCACCTCTCCATATTTGGTGAATCCCCCTACCCCACAGCTTATACAAGTGTGGAATTCACCTCATGTGTTTCTCTTCATTCAAAGATCACATCTCTGGGCTTTTTTTTTTTTTTTTTTTTTTTGGTCCAATTCCTGAAAGAAAATTCTTCATATATTATAGACAGTATCATATTTACTTATGGTGGGAGGTTAATTCTGATAACCATTACTCCATCATTCTCAGAACTGGAAGGTCATGTGCTTTCATTTTAACAGGAACACCTCATATTCAGAGTTCCATTATTCAGAGTTTAATTGGTCCATTCTGAGTAACAACTTATATTTACTATCTGAAGCATAACTTAATTTCCTTATGGAGTTCCCTGACATATTCAGGAGACCAGTCACTTTTAGCATAGGGGTTGGAGCCCTTTTCTCTCTCACTGTACTCTGCTTGCACAAAGCTGTGGCTCAAATACTCACCCATGAGAGCTGGTTGCTATCTCCACTGGAGATTTAGGTTGGGGGATTACAGATTTTGGTAAAAGTAAGAAAGAACTGACTCTGTTCTTTATCTCATCCATGAAACTTTTTCAAATATTGCTATTAGTTTCATAGTCCTGGTAACAAAGTACCAAAATATAATGGCTTAAAACAACATACATTTATTCTACTATAGTTCTGGAAATCAGACTCTGAAAAGAGCTTTTTTATAGGACTAAGGTGTTTTCAGGACTAGTTCCTTTTAGAGGCTCCAGGGGAGAACTCTTTCCTTGTGTCTTCCAGCTTCTAGAGGCTGCTGGCATTCCTTAGTATATAGCCACCTCACTCCTATCTCTGCTTGCATTCTCCCACTGCCTTCTCTTCTCTCCTATCTGCTGCCTCCCTTATGACCCTTAAGACCCTTATGACTACACTGAGCCCACTGGGTAATACAAGAGAATGTCTCCATTTCAAAATCCTTAGCTTAAATATATCAACAAAGTCCCTATCATATGTATGGTAACATGTTCACAGGTTCTATCAATTAGAACATGGGCATCTTTGGGGGGTTATTATACAGTCTACCATATAAATGAATTTATAGAGGCAAATTTCTCTGAAGTCCCAACTTAAATGATATAAAAGGTATTACATACCTCTTCAAATGTATTTTATTCCAACTATTACACTGCTTAAAAATATACTAATGACAACAACAACAACAAAAATTAGAGCAGTTTTAAATTCAGTATATAATCCCATGGATAATTTCCTTTAAATAGCTCAGAGATGTGAATGAAAGATTTTATGTCACTGCAGGAAGGCTTTTCTCTCTATGAGATCTACTTGCTGCAATCAATGCATTACAGATTGAATAAAAATGTCATTCAAAATGACTTTAAAATCAGCCTTGGAGGAAAACCTAATACCTGAGGGTGAGATGCCTATGCATATATTTACAATATTCATCTTCCTAGGAGCTCTTGGTTTCAAACTTTCTCCTCTGTGCACAGCAACTTATCTTGTGAAGTCACTTCCAAAATAATTCTTCTCAGATTCCGTTTTCCTTGATGTGGACTGGCCTGTCCTGATAGATTACCATTGTGTGAAATTCTTTAAAAATATATATTTTTAATGTTTATTTTTGAGACAGAGGGAGACAGAGTGTGAGTGGGGGAGGGTCAGAGAGAGAGGGAGACACAGAATCTGAAACAGGCTCCAGGCTCGGAGCTGTCAGCACAGAGCCTGATGCAGGGCTCAAACCCATGAACCGTGAGATCATGACCTGAGCCAAAGTCAGACGCTTAACCGACTGAGCCACCCAGGCCCCCTGTGAAATTGTTAATATTATTCCCCTAGAGGTTTTTCTCTTCCTGCTCTGCAAAATGGATCAGATGTATAGATGTACATCAAAAAATTCAGGACACTTGGGCAGTTTAAATGTCACCTCTTCGGGAATTGTAGTAGTAGATAAAAACATGAAGCCTAGTTCCAAATAGCTTTAGGTATGTTTCTATTCTTTCTTTACTATTAAAGAATAATATAGATAATACTACTCTACCACTCTAGAATTTTTAATATAGATTTCCCCCTCAATCTAGGACAGGACTTTAACAGTGAACTATCCCCTTTGTTTGACATAGTCCTAGGTCTGACATATAAAGAAAATGCCATCTTCAAGGACTTTGAAACTCAGGGAGGATTAATAAATTATACAAACTTGAACAGCTAGTCCACGTCTAGCCAGGATTCTAAATTAGGACTTTAAATGCCCTGGTAGCTCAATTTTTTATCTTGCTTCCTCTCAGAAGTATTATGTTTGACCTGTAACCTATACCACAAAATCTTTATAGGAAAGAAAGGATGTTCTTTTCCATTCAGGGTCACATGCATCTCCTAGCACAGGGCTGAGTAAAATAATAAACAGTGCCTGTTGCTGCAGAATGCATTTATTCAGTACTTCTGTCACTGAAGTTGCCAGTAAGAGAATGAAACATCAACCCAGAGAAAGAACTGAGGAAGGTATGCACATGTGTGTGTGTATTTCATAAATATATATTTATGGGCATATCAACTTATATCCAGCCCTATAAATCTATAAATAAAATATATACCCAGACCTATAAATACAAAAACACACAACCCAGTGGAGAAAAATGGGCAAAATCCTCAACCAAACAGAGAAAAATTGTGTGTGTGTGTGTGTGTATACATATGTATACACATATACACACATATGCATTTAATTTCATAAAAGCTATACAAATTGTCAGTAAAGCAATAAAAATGTGCTCAGATCCATTAATCATTAGGCAAATGCAAAGAAAATTACAATGCGAAATATCTACATACTCCCCAAGTGTTAATAAGAATGTAGAGTAACTATTACTCTTAAACCATACTGGAAGGAGTATAAATTGGTATGTTCACTTTGGAAAATTATGACTTCTCTATGGCATTGCTGCCCTCATTTATTTACCTCATTTATTTATTTACTTCATTTATTTACCCTGTTGTTACTGTATTTCTCCATCAAGAAGTAAGGTATGGTCTCTTGCTTTTCAATTCTGTGTTCATTTATATGACTTGCTTTGGACAGCACTAGCAAATGTTATACAAGTAGACTCTTGTAAAAGCACTTGTGGATTCTGCTTGTGCCCTCATATCTTTGCCTTTGTAATAAGACTATGTCTGCTGGTAAAGAATAAGAAGCATAGAAGCAGTTAGGATACTGTTTTCCCAGCCGAGGTTAGCTTAAATCAGACAAAAGCCAGTCTGTCCCACTCAGATGAGCCAGCTCATCCATAAATAGTAAAATCATCTAACTGAACCCCAGGTGACCCCAGTGGAATACACTACTGAAAACTATTCAATGCCATTTCATTCTATCCAGGAGAAATCCATACTCTGCGGTATGACTTGGAAGATGTTACCCGATTTAGTCCCTTCCTACCTCTCCAATTTAATTATTATCCTCTTATTTTTCTTTACTTTCATTTTTCCCCCAGTTTTATCAGGGAACAATTCACATACATCACTGTATGAGTTTAAGGTATATAGCATGATGGTTTGATTGACATATATTGTAGAATGATTACCACAATAGGTTCAGGTAACATCCATCTTCTAATACAGATTTAGTAAAAAGTAAAGAAAGACAAAAAGAAAAAAGAAGAAAAAAAAATCCTTGTGATAAAAGCTCTTAGGATTTATCTCTTAAAAACTTTTCTATGTCCTACAGCAGTGTTAGCTATAGTCATCATGTTGTATACTATATCCCTAGTACTTATTTTTCTTACAACTGAAAGTTTATATCTTTTTTTTTTTTTTTTTTTTTTTTGAAAGTTTATATCTTTTGACTGCCTTCCTGGAAGTCCTCCTCCCTCTATCTTCTGCCTTTAGTAACTGTAAGTCTGATCTCTTTTTCTGAGTTCTGGGTATGTTTGTTTTAGATTTCCAACACAGCTGAGATAAATACATTATTTGTCTTTCTCCCTCTGACAAATTTTACTTAGCATAATGCCTTCATGCTTCCTCCATCCATGATGTCACAATGGTAGGATTTAATCATTCTTTATGGCTGAATAATATTCACAACTTCTTTACCCATCAGTGGACACTTATGTTGTTCCCATGTCCTGGCTATTGTAAATAATGCTGTTATCAACATGGGGGTGCAGACACTCTTTCAAGTCAGTGTTTTTGTTTCCTTTGGACATAATCTAAGGTGTGGAATTGCTGGATCATATGTTAGCTCCATTTTCTTATATATACCAAATATAGAAATGTAAAAAAGTAATTATTTGTCACCTTTACTGGGTTCTTCTCCCTTCTGTTTTCATATATGAGCCTTGGTAAAGAGCAGCCACTCTGTAAACAGAATGGGTCTGAATATCGTGTCCATCACTGACCCTCCTCTGAGTTTCTACTTTCCTACAAACACTTATTTGTTTTTCAAAATGCAAACCATTCATTCTCAAAGAACATTTTCTATGACTGCCCTGGCCACATTCCGCCTCATTTTTCCTCTACTTTGTTCCCTTTATAACCTGGGTATATATTTACAGTAATTCTTACCAATAACTTGATAACAGTTTAGCTCTTTGCCTTTCCTCAAAACACTGCAAGCACCTTGGGGGCAGGCACTGGACCTAATTCACTTTTGAATCACTAGTGCCAGCATTTGATCCACTGAAGATGTTCAGTGCACAAGTTTCCTTTTGTGAATTTTGGAAACACAAGGCCCAGCTTTCCTAGAGAAGAGAATGAATAGTCATAGTGGAAAAGGCTGTCAAGGATGAAGAATTCTTGGCTCAGTGAAGGTTGTTCACTCAGTTGTCTTCTACATCAGTGACTGGAAGAAATATTTTGCCAGCCAGGTGAATTCTGACGAACATGAAGATCTGGTAATTCAGGCATCCTACCAGGATCCTGGATCTAAATAACTGAGATACAGCCAAACCTTGGCTCATAACAAGAACAGCTGATTTTGATTCTAGCCTCTTCATGTAGTTATAAACTCATTTTCCCTCAAAGATTTCTATGTAGCAGTTTTCTTCAAATATGCTAACTGATCATTTATTGTGGAAAAAAACTGCCACTGAGAAGCCCGTATTTTAGGTGAATATGAGAGGTTATCCTCTTTGGAAAATTGAAGGCCTCATTTTAATGAATCTGCCAATGTTTCCACTTTCCAAGAGCAACAGATCTGATTATGAGACATATTATGATTTTCCCATCTGGAATTTCAAAGCAGTCTCTCATTAGCTTGGCCACATTTCTCTTTCAAGAAAGATTATTACTTCCAAAATTAAGAATATAATATTCTTAGCCCAGAGGCAACTTTTTCAGTTTTAAGTTCAGTTTCCACTGTAGAGGAGATTTGTTTCCCTTCTTTTAATTTGTTTCTCAGAATATGATAAAATTAAAAAATCAACACATAAGAAGGGCACCTGGGTGGCTCAGTCAGTTGAACATCTAACTTTGGCTCAGGTCATGATCTCAATAGTTGGCTGTGCTGACAACTCAGAACCTGGAGCCTGCTTCAGATTCTGTGTCTCCCTCTCTCTCTGCCTGCCTCTCTCTCTCTCCCTCTCTCAAAAATAAATACAACATTAAAAAAAGAGTCAACACATGAGAGGTTCAAAAAGAAACACACAAAAATTCATACAGTTATAGATACATGATAGATAGATAGATAAATAGATGATAGAAAGAAGAAAGAAAGAAAGAAAGAAAGAAAGAAAGAAAGAAAGAAAGAAGATAGATTATAGATAATTTTTCTAGATTCTCAGCAAAATTATTTGTCCCACCAAAGGTCATAAATCCACTTTTGCATCTAGACGATGGCATTCCTCCTTGGGTTGCTAAGGATTCCTTGGCAGTTACTAGCACAATTTTTGTGATCATGTGTGATATTCAGATTTAACTGTCAGTTTCATTTTGACTCTAATATCCTATCCTTTTTCTACCTTTTCTTTTTAATCTGATTTAAACCACTTCCAGAACAATTCTCTTTCTCATGTTGTTTGATTCACAGGATGTGGGTAATATATAACACTTGACTTCTGTAAAACCTTTCACTTTATGGGCAGAGATAACTGAACTGCTATTTATCAAAACACGTATCACCACTGCTAAGATATTTTGATGATCCTACACTCTAAAAGAATAAGATACTCTAGAAACAAATTCAAAATTGCCATATTCATTGATTCATGAGCTTCCAAATATTGTTTTAATGTAACGAAAACATTTAGAAAGGAAAGCCCATTGTAACGTACATTCAGTAAACTCCCAATTACTCATCATTCCATGTTGTGTTGTATTTGTGTTTTGTAATGTGTCATAGTGAGGCTTACCAGTGGTAGAAGTGCTTGATTTCAATCAAGTATTTGAGAACAAGGAACTGTTAGACTTTTTTTGGAATACAGGAGCTAAGTACAAAGAAAACATTCATGTAATTTTCAATGAGGCTAATTTGGACTAGTAAAAGCTAAACTGTGTCTTCTCATCACCATTCATTAAATAGTCTTATCACTGATCAGTATCTAATCATTAGTTTCTGTTAGGTGGAAGGCTGAAGGCTAAAGACCAAACCATGCTGAGAAACAGACATAGTAACCTACAACAATCGTATCTATCACTGAGGTATGATTATACTTTCAGACTTGAAAATTTTAAGTAACTTTAAGGTAAAGCTATTTAAAAGAAGATAAAGAAGCATTAAAGCCTTGGTAACCAGATATATCAATTTGTCTGTATTTTCTTGTTAAAAACTTTAGAATTCATAAGATGAAGGACTTCAAATAAATAAGACACAAACTAAACATTTTAGCCATCTCTATGTAAATCTATCCTTGGGTAACATTTTTGAGTCCATACATTTGGAAAATTTGAGACTCCTTTTTAAGGAATGATAATTATGTTAGTAGGCAACATTTCAATGAAGACTTGACAGAATGAAATGCTCACTCTACTGATAGACATTATTAATCACAGTAAAATTGACCCCTGATTTTAAGATGCCTGTATATGGTGTCCAACTCTGATTTCTAGGTCTTTCTCTTCCAGGACAGAAAGCACTTCCTTCACCTTAGTGCACTGTGAGATGAATTCTTTCTTAGAAGCAACTGTGACTTATGAAAATAAAGACTACTAAGCCAGAGTGGCTCCAAGTATCATTTCCATGTACCTAAGAGCCAACTGGAGGGCCAAATCTTAGAATCTGTATTTGTTCCATGTGGAAGTAATCTTTTTGTTGCAATGCTGACACCTCACAATTTGGCACTCTTTACCTTCTTTCATGTTTTTAATATAAAATTTGCAACATTTATAACTGTTGACAAAGTCATTCAGTCAAAATAAAATCACAGGCTGTCATGAATTCTCAAATCCCCACCCCTCCTGGATCGTATTTCATGAACATGTTGGCTTTCCACATGTTTAAAATTAGTTGTACCTTCTCCTTTATCTAGTCACCAGATTTCAGTTTAGTAAATATTTATTGAGAGCACATTAGGTGTCTTACATGATGACAGGCAGAAATTTTGTCCCTGAATTAAGCCCCAAAGTTATGTATCCCTTTTATACTCCTATCCTGGAGTAACAATCTCCTAATTGGTCTCCCTATCTCCTTGCTCTCTTCTCTTGTATATTATATTTATTAGCAGAGATTTTTGTCAATTTGTCTGGAGAGCTAACACCTATTTTGCACCATAAGGAAGACATCAATATATCCCAAGACCTTAATAATGAAAGGAATATCATGTTATGTCTTAGAGGCCATAGGATTTCCTTGTTGATAACACCCTGAATTGCAAGTCTCCTAATCAGCAACAATCAAATAGCAGGATTGAATAACACAATGACCCCAATGTTCTTACTAGAAAGATCATTACCCTTAAATTTAATACTTTATTTAATCATGTATAATACATTCATAGTTCTTTAGTCAATATGAATGTGTTCTGTGTGTGTGTATTGAACTTGTCTCAATTATTTGTAATTCTGCAACATATTATATGCATCACCAGCCATTTCTCATGCCATCTTCAAGCATCTCTGTTAAAAGAGCTGGAAGCAACAAGATTGAACATTGATTTGTTGAGAATAAATAAAAATAGTCAAGGCCAAGGCCAACTTTTATAACCTGGAGACCATTTCAGTTTAGCAAAATTTGGTCTCCCTGTCACCAAAAAAATTCCTTCACATTCACCTTGTCCTACCCTAAAGAAAAGAATAAATTAAGGAGTGAACAAAATTCTCTGCTTATCACATAGATACTACTCTGCCTTGCTGCAGCTGTGAAGATATTGAAAATTAAAATGTTGAACACTGCAGGGCATGCCCCCACTTCCCTTTGAAACAGGCCATCTTGCTTACATTTGGTTTGTTGCAAACATTAGGTTTGTTTTTTCATATTCATTACAGAGTTCTGTGTGGCTCTAAGGACAGCATTCATTAAGTATGGGCAGTCAGCCTACAGCATTAATAGACAAATAGCATTCTGTTTGGAAAATAGTACTTTTTTGATGCCTCACTTCATCTTCTCTTTGCCCTTGCCCCTTGATTTAATTTACTCATATACTCATAGATGCCACCTCAGTGGCAGGGGGGTAATAGGCAGCCACAACTTTTTTCTGTTTGAGGGAGAGGACATTACAGATTCCAGTGCTTGAATACCTAGCAAAGATATTAGTCTCTTCCTGAGAGTATCACCCCCATGCCCTGTCAATGCCTTGCAGGATCCCTGTCTCCAAAAGCAGATTCTATGGCAGAGTTAAGAGGTTTTAGAGTAAACCTACAAATTCAAATTTCTACTCCTTCACTTACCCCTTAACCTCATGGTTACCATTTATTTAAATTTTTGAAACCTCACTTTTATCATCTACGAAACAGCAGGGATGAGTCGGCATTCAATGAAATAAAGATAATGCCAATAGCTTGTATCTGGAACAAAGCATTTGCTCAGTAGATGTTCATGAGCACGTTTTTCTTCTTTTTCTGATAATCCTGGGGATATAGAAGGCTTAAGGAGGCCTATTCCTGTGTTTCTGCAGACAGGTGGTTTCAACAGAATCACCTGGATCTGCTTGATAAGAAATACATGTTTTTCATTCCATTCATGTGTATAACTCATACAAAATGAACTAGACACTGTGCTTACCCCATGCCAAACAATCCTTCTGGGTGAGTTTGATGGATAGTCAATCTTGCAAGCCACTGTCTCATTCCTCCAACCCTAAATGGCATTGCTTTGTCCTTTTTTGCAATATTGCTGCCAGATGCTTCTATAACTTTTGTTGTGTTTTTACATTTTTAAACATTTTATGTTATTTTTAGAGAGACAGAGTGTGAGCAGGGGAGGGGCAGAGAGAGAGGGAGACACAGAATCCAAAGCAAGCTCCAGGCTCTGAACTGTCAGCACAGAGCCTGATGCAGGGCTCGAACCCACGAATGTGTGAGATCATGACCTGAGCCAAAGTTGGACGCTCAACCGTCTGAGCCACGGCTCCCCACTGTAATTTTTCTGTTCAAATACTTAAAATAGTGAACTCAAAACACCTCTTGAAGCTTCTCTGTCTATATAAACAGCTTTAAGGGGTGCCTGGGTGGCTCAGTCGGTTAAACATCCGACTTCAGCTCAGGTCATGATCTCACAGTTTGGGAGTTCTAGCCCCACATAGGGACTCTGTGCTGACAGCTTGGAGCCTGGAGCCTGCTTCAGATTCTGTATCTCCCTCTCTCGCTGCCCTTCTCACACTCACATTGTGTCTCTATCTCAAAAATAAACACTAAAAAAAGAAAAAAAAAAGAAGTGGTTATTTCTCCCCAGCAAGATTTCTCTCCAGCATCTCTCATTCACTGATGAAAATTCAAACCTCTAGAGTCATGAGGGAAAAAAAATCAACCCTTCTTAGTGACTGATAGTCATTGATCTATGTAAAATCACAGTTGTCCCCCCAAGCCTTCTCTCCTCTAGTCTAATATATAGCTCACCAAATTGCCATTCCTCAGTTCCCAAATTCGTGTTTACTTAGTCCTTTCCAAGTACATTCTACCACTAGAGTTCCAGCTACCCACATATTCCTATGCTCTGACTGCTGGACCACCTTTGGAATTTTGCATTGATTTAATCTAGTCTCTCCTTCACTTGGGAAAAGAATACCAAAAATGCATATAAGAGCCCATTTGGACTTGTCTGTCATCTTCTACAGTAGGATCCTCAAGTCTTTCTCTCTTTTTTTTAATTGACGTGTTTTACATCTCAACCATTTTATGAACGGCTCAAATTCAATACTATGAGTTTTATTATGAACATCTGAGATTTTAGAGAGGCAGGAGTAGGTATAGAGAGCACTGGAAGAAGAGTTCATAGTTGAGGCAATTAAAGCCCTAGGAGGTCATATGCCTTACCAAAGTTAGTATCATCAGTATATAACTTTGTTCTCTAGGACAGTAACTGTTTCTGAAAACAAAAACAAAAGCAAAAACAAATTCCTCTTCATATGGTACAGATGTCTCAAGTCAGAAGCCTCTAGGCATGTTCTGTTGACCTTTGTGGACATAGTTCTATTTTTGCTGTTGTTGTTTTAATGTAAGCCTATATTTAATAGTTAGAAAATATCCACTGGACTAAAGATTCATGGGTTTTTCTGAAAAATTATATACCTTATAATTTTGGGTCTGCATCCCTAGGTACTAACGATGGGCTAGGCCTTCCTTTAGTAGGCTTATATTTCCTGCCTGGCCTTTGTAGACACTTAAGTTTGCTATGCCCTCCCATGGGATAGTATTATATATTTTTACAAGCACTTTCTTATATTTTAAAATTCATATTTACTATCAAATTGAAAAGGACAGGCATAAACATAGACAGTAAAACCTTGGATTGTGAGTAACTTGTTCTGCGAGTGTTCCACAAGACAAAACACTTTTTTAAATGTTTATTTATTTTTGAGAGAGAGAGAGAGAGAGAACGCACACAGGTGGGGGTGGGGCAGAGAGAGAGAAGCAGACACAGATCCGAAGCAGGCTCCAAGCTGTCAGCACAGAGCCTGACATGGGGTTTGAACTCACGAACTATGAGATTGTGACCTAAGCCCAAATTGGATACTCAACTGACTGAGTCACCTAGGCGCCCTGATCAGCTAACATTTCTAATAAAAATTAACTTGATAAATGAACGATGTCTTTCAGTACGAGTAGTACATGATGCTGAATGTCACATGATCACAACTGAGCCAAGGGTTGGTTCTTCTCTCTCTCTCTCTCACTGTGGGATTGTGGATGATCATCTCCCATCTTGGATGCTCAGTCTCAGGTCATGGTGTTTGGCAGAAATCAGTGATTTTTCAGAACATTGGAAAGTGCCCACACCTGGCCTAAGACTATTGCAACAGTAAGAGGTTATGGAGAAGAGTCTGCATAGGAGGAGGAGAAAAAGGCAAAGGAATCCTTCACTTCAAATGAGATTAGGGAGATGTGTAAAGAGTGGTAAACAGTGCAAAAATTTGTAGGAAACACCACTCAAATAAGGCTGTAGCAGTGCAAGCGATGAATCTGTTTAATGCCAATGCGATGTTACATTTCTGCGAAATCCTCAAAAGGAGGCAAAAGCAAATGTCATTGGATAGATTCCTTATTAAAGTTGCACAGAAAAAAAAAGAAGATTCCATTGAGCCGATAGCAGTGATTTGTGATAGTGAAAGTTACTTGTGATTGGTGATAGTGAAAGTGGTCCTACACAATAACCCTCCTCTGTCTTGTCTCCCTCAAACCAACCATGAAGGTTTTCAAAGATAAGTGCAGGTTAATTTGCTTCTTTTTCTTTTTTTTTTTTTAATTATTCTCAAGTTAGTTACCATGGAGTGTAGTCTTGGCTTCAGGAGTAGAACCCAGTAATTCATCACATACATATAACACACAGTGCTCATCCCAACAAGTGCCCTCCTTAATGCCCATCACCCTTTTACCCCACCCCCATCAACCGTCAGTTTGTTCTCTGTATTTAAGAGTCTCTTATAGTTTGCCTCCCTCTCTGTTTTTATCTTATTTTTCCCTCCCTTCCTCTATAATTTTCTGTTAAGTTTCTCAACTTCCATGAGTGAAATTATATGATATCTTTCCCTGACTTATTTCACTTAGCATAATTTATTTTTCTTTCTATTTTGTATTTTCTTTATTATCTTATATTACAGTATTATAATAATTTTTATGAATATTTTTGGATTGTGGAATGAATCATCTGAGTTTCCATTATTTCTTATGGGGAAATTTGCTTTGATATACAAGTGCTTTGAATTACAAGCAAGTTTCTGGAACTAGTTATGCTCGTGAACCAAGGTTTTACTGTATATGTATTTTTTGTTTGTATGAAATATACCTAAGTCCCCTAACATAGGCCAGGAGACAGTGACGAAAGTGTAAAAGTATAGCATTGTTGGAGTAAAATTTTCTGGTTGAAAACTCCCATTTTGCTGTTGACTAGCTATTAACACGGGCAAGTCATTTTATGTTTTTGAGACTTGGGACCTTATGTCTATAACATAAAGATGAGATAATATCTGTCTGATAGTATTTCAGAAAATATTAAATTAGATAATGAATAAGACTGTTAGCTTAGCTCCTGGGATATGGCAAGTCCTTAATAAATATTTGCCACTAAAATTTTTCACTTAAGCACTAGAACCCTAGACCTCTCAACAGCTAATGTGAAGCTCCTTACATTGTATATATAAAACTGCTACAGGCACTCTGTCCCATGTGCCTCATGAACTCCTAGTTTCTAAGGTTTCTCAAAGTGAACATCTCACTGCACTGCTGATGACTATTGACTCATGACCAAACACTACTTGTCCCACTGAATTGCATCAAAATCCTTCCCTAATCCAAGCTCTCTGCCCCAAATCTTCTCATATGGGAAATGTGAGGGGCACCCCATAACTTGGTGACTCACTCACATACTCAGCTTGGATTCTGGTTGGGACTGCGTATTTTATGACTAATGTGTTCCAACAGTAAGGGATTAAAAATGGAATAATTTGCTAAATAAATCAATAATTCATTTACTGGGATCACAGCTGATGTCATTTCCGAAATCCGATAAAATCTTCAACAAATGACTGTACACCTCAGTGGGTATTATGAGTGGTTTTGCCACTACTGACACTTCAAGTTGAAAAATTCACTTGTTCCAAAAATGTAGACCAATCACCTGTCTCCAAAATCAGGCAGCCAAGCTTCTGCAGATTTCATATTTTTATTAGTCTCTGTTTCTCCTTTCTCTATTTTGATTCTGTGTCATATAGCAGATATTTGGGTGCTGCATGGCCACTGAAAATTCAGGCTGGAGGAGTAGAGATGTAGGCATTTTTTTGAGAGTATTTTCTGGTGCCTTAACATTCTATAAATAGAAGAGGTTGAAGGATCTTTGGAAGCATTTCTTAGAGTTTTGTATTTAACTCTCTTTGGAATCACAAAGATACATTTCTAAATTCATCCAAGATCAGTTGAACCATGTCTCTTGGTTTGGAACCCAAGAGTCTTCCTTTTAAACAAGTGGTACACACTGAAATTGAGCATTAAGAAATCAATGGGGAGATATAAGCGAAAGCTTGAAAAATGGTTGTAGTGATGAAGTAAGGATTTGATTAACTCTAGCAACAGGTGTAGAATAGCACTGAAGACCATGGAGAATTCAGATTATCATTCCTAGCCTCTTGATATGAGTGTTGACTAAGGCCTTGGGTATAAGAAGAACTTGAAGTGTGAAGCAAGATAAATACAATTAAGTATTAACATGAGTAACTCAGATGCAAAGCACTCAAAGGAGGAATCCTTTCACAATGGGTACATAAATCAAATCATCATGATGTACAATTTAAATATGTTACTAGTTTATCTGTCAATTATACCTCAGTAAAGCTGAAAAAAGTACACACTTTGTTTGGATTTTCTTAGTTTTCACTAGTGTCATTTTTCTGTTCCATGATCCCATCAATAATACCCTTCTACATTTATTTACCATGCCTCCTACAACATTGTCTCAGACTTTTCTTGTTTATGATAGGCTTGATAATTTTGAGAACTACTGGCCAGTGTTTTGTAGAATGCTCAACAGGGGTTTCTCCGATGTTTTTCTCATGATTTTTTTTATTTTTGAGAGAGAGAACGCAAGCACAGAGGAGAGGGGCAGAGGCAAAGAGAGAATTTTAGCAGGCTCCAGGGCCAGCACGGAGCACTCAATCCCACAACCCTGAGATTGTGACCTGAGCAGAAATTGAGAGTCAGATGCTTAACCAACTGAGCTACCCAGGTGCCCCACTTTTCTCATGATTAAACTGGGGCTATAGGAGGGCAAACACAGAGATAAAGTGACATTCTCACCACCTGGCATCAAGGGTACATAACTATCAACATAATTTATGATTGTGAGGATTATGTCAAACTGGAGAGGTAATGGGCAGCTGTTATGGACCTCCATCTGATGGCTGCTCTGGGGAAATCCTGCCCTTTTTTGCCTGATCTTGATTTTTCAACAGATGCCAGAAATCTCAATGTTTATGTGAAAAATCCAACTGTTAAATATTGACACCTAATTTAAATTTAAAACATGATGGTTCCACAGTTGTGTGGGCCAAACGAAATGTTTGTGGGACTATGTTACTCTATGGTCACTGGTTTGCAAACTCTTTTGCAAATACATGGGCATCGTTAAGGTTTTTATTATTATTGATGTTTAACTGACATATAACATTATATTAGTTTCAGGTGTACAACATAATGATTTAATATTTGTTTACATTATGAAATGGTCACAATAAATCTTGTTAACATCTGTCCCCATTCATAGTTACAAAAGTTTTTTTTTTCCTGTGTGATGAGAGTTTTCAATATCTACTCTCTCAACTTTCAAACACACAACAAGTTAGCTTTTAAATCTCCTTTAGATCCTTTTTTTGACCATGGACTATAAACTGATACTTAAAATCTTAAAGTTGCTACTTAAAGAGCCACCTAATTTAACTCCATTGTAAATCAGATCTTTTTAGAAATTTATAATTACCCACTAATTCATTAGCTTTGCAGCTTTGCTTTGCATATCCTAGGCTTCTTTAATTAAGGGACCTCCCTACCATAAGACTTTTGGATCTCGGAACGTTAGGTGCTGATTCTCCTGTCATTCAGCCATTATTTTACCCTCTAAAATTAAATATATGAAACCCATTTTCTAAATCTTCAGTGTTACCTACAGAATTATAACCGTTATACTTCAGATTGATATTTTTCATGTCAAGCTATGTCAGATCAGGCTTCATGTATGTGAACCCAATGGCCAGGGACGAAACCTAGTATATCAAATCAGGATGCAAATAGATGCTTACAACTATAACATTCTTTCTTCTACCAGTAAAATAAAGTTGCTACATAACAAAATCAGGCACACATCCGTCATAATGAGTTAATACAGAATGGAGATTAACTTCCCCAATAAAAAAAATGGAGAGGGTAGATTTAGAAGGCCTGGAATCTTTATCTGGCTCTTTACTAATATTATGGGGAGGAAGATGAAGAAAGAGTAGGTTTTAAGAACAGACTCTTATTCCAGTTCCACTGGAAAAACTAACCCAAGCTCCACACACTCTTCCCTTATCTGTAAAATAGGAGAAAATTCATAGAACTGGTGTCAGAAATCAATAAGAAATGCTAAAGAGAAGGCAACCTATAACAACAATTAACTCCAAGGCTTGAGAGTGAGACATTTGGGGGTTTGAAATTTCTCTCTGAAAATAACTTGGGCAAGCTACTTACATTGGGCCTCAATTTCCATATCTATCAAGGAGGTAGAAAGCTAGGCATGGAGGACTCCTAGAGAAGGTTCCCACCCTCTCCCGCAGTAGGGCTCTGATGTGCACATCACAGTTGCGGTTCCCTTCTTCAGTTTATTCCATTTCACTTTCCATCTGCCTAGGATTCTTCATAGTTGCCCATTCATTAAAGGTTATCTTTCTATATTCAAGAATGCTTATGGATTTTCTCAATATCCTTTCTAACATTTCAAAGGATTTGGAGTAAATTGAATCAGTTCCAAACATGTGTTTCAGATGAACATCATTCTTGATTCATACCCTTTCCTAAGAATGTGGTGTCATTCCCTATAAGGATTTTCCTCTAATTGCATGTAACCATTTTCTTGTAAAATAAGATTAGTATATGTTGTCTACAATTGTTCCCTCCTTTTGCTAGAAAGAGTCTCTTCTCCATAGCCTGTTAACTGGCTTTTTCAGAATGAGCTTCTTAGGGATTTTGCATAACATTTTCATTCTACTTCTGGGATTTTTCAGAGTGCAGGGCAGGCTGCTATTATCACAAGTTCATGATTTACTGCCTCTAATTCAGCACCAGCAAAAGCTGCACATGGTTAATAAACTGAAAAACAAGATTGAGTTAGTGTTGGCTTTCCTGAAAACAAGTGCCAAGTTAGGTAGATTTAAGATTTCCTTTCTTGTGAGATGATCAAAGATTGGCAACCACTCACCCATGAGTCTAAACTGTCCCAGTGCCCTTTAGTAAGCTGAGCTCTGCCACAACTGCTACTATGCATGACAAAGCTAAATCAGCTCAGGGTCAGGCTGCCAAACAAACACAAGCACACAAGCAAACACAGTAGCACACACATACAATAGCAGAAGAAACTCTGCAGAAACCTCTAGCTCAGAGATCCTTGAAACAACTTCTAGAGCAAAAACTCCGAAGCCATGCTGTCATGCATATGTACACACATACATTTATGTTATATACATGTATATATGTTATGTATACATGTGTAAGGTATATATGCATGTTAAGTTTTATACGTAATGTGTAACATTTTATGTAAATAAACACTACTACATATAAACATATACATTCTCAATTCAACAGTGAGTAAAAGTCTAAAGGTCTAATTATTCCACATAGGAGGGTAGTGTTAGAATCCAGCTATGAATTCTCTTTGATGTGAGGTATCTCAAAGTAGAGAGATTATTACAGGACAAAGCAAATTTAGAAAAGCCCACAGCCATTGTCCAAATCTTTCATGTCATTATTGTCAGGATACAAGGATTAGCAATTCAAGACCTAAGGCTTTATGAAGGGTCTCCAAACCCAGAAAAAAGGCTGAACACGTGTTGTTTGGTTTTATTAAAAATAAAGTTCAAACTTACACTACCCCTCAAAATTCTGTACCCTAATTTTGAAGGGTTTGTTTCATGATTTCAAAGACCTGTAGAGCTAGGTCTCCCTACTAATGTTTCCAGATTCATAAATGAAAGGTATCAATGGTCTAGAGTTTATAGGAAATTTATTTTCAGCCTCCTGAGTCAAGTGCCAAATGCACATATCCTCAGTCCATGGTATCAAGGTAACGTCCCGGAGTTTTGTGGTTGAGGAGGCTGCTATTCCAACTCTGAATGAGCCTTTTGGGATTCACTGCATGCAAGGTGCTCATTCAATTATTCATTCATTTATATATATCTTGTTTTAATTTTACTAAACATCTAATAAGTGCTGACTGTAGGAGGTACCTGGGCCAGCCTAAATTATTTTTGAGAAGAGTTGCTGGTTCAACTGATTAGTGATAAGTAAATGAAGCCAGACAGCGTCTCTAATTAAAAAATACCTCTCACTGTCTTTCCATCACCTTTTACTGAGGCGTGAAATGTATAGATATCAATTCCTTTGAAACTATATAGAATGTTCTAGATTATACAAATAAAAGGAGGTATTTATATATCCGTGGTGATAACAATACCCCTGCAAGAGACACAATAGACTTAATCATCCTTAGCTTGCTGGAATGAATTTGTGTTTTATTTTCATTTGATGTTTTCTTTAGCTCTTTGAGGGTTAAGCATTCTAAGAATAAAGTTTTGAGATAGCGAGCTCACTCTTCACTCCAGTGAAGACTATAAGAACAACAGGAGGACTGTGGAGTGGAACAAGAATTTTTTTTTCTCTCCCTTTTTTTTTTCAGTGTTAAAATGTCTCTGGATGTTAAGTAGGTGTCAGGCAAATAAGCAGATAGACAGACCAGAATTGCAAGACTGATATTGTTGAAGATTCAGGTGTCAAACTGCTGAGCATATAGGTGGAAGTAGAAGCCAAGCATGTAGATATATTTGTCCAGGAAGATTTTTTTTTGAGAGAGAGATAACATAAGTGGGGACAGAGGGACAGAGAGAGGAGAGGAGAGAGAGAGAATCTTGTGGAGCCCCACATGAGGCTCAATATCACACAGAGCCTGAGGTGGGGCTCAATCTCACAATCACGAGATCATGACCTGAGCTGAAATAAAGAGTCAAACACTTAACTGACTGAGCCACCCAGGCACCCCTGTCCAGGAAGATTTTTCAAGTGAGAAGAGATGCTCATAAAAATCCTATGAGGTGGATATTATGTCCCCATCAACAGAGAAAAATAGTCCCAGGGAGGTTATTTAAATGTTTCTTCATCACATGACCAGTGATAAAGCCAAAAGGCCATTTGACCTGTAATTCAGGGTCCTTTTTACTAAGGAATACTTGAGTCAGCAAGTATTCATTGAGTGTCTAAGCCCCAGACGTTTATATCAATGCCCTTCATCATCATTTCCTTGAGGAAGTCTTCTCACAACATCACCAAGGATAATTTTGAAGCACATATTTTTTAAAAATAAATTTGACACATATAATGTTAATTTTGATTTTCTATGTACATATCTTAACTCTCCAACCTGAAAGATAAGAACTCTATTTCAAATGTTCGTAATTGACCTTGTCCAATACAGGAGGTAAGCAGAATATTTACTGGAAGAATGAGAGCATAGACATTTTAAGTGTTATACATGATAAAAGTAAATAAGATAACACTAGCATTTATTAATGACTTGGCTAATGGGTAGAAGTTCTGGAGTGGGGTTTCGGAGTTGTGAGTTTTAATCCAGAAACTGATTGAAGACACA
This sequence comes from Panthera leo, assembly GCF_018350215.1. Lineage (NCBI taxonomy): Eukaryota > Metazoa > Chordata > Mammalia > Carnivora > Felidae > Panthera > Panthera leo. The sequence goes on from NC_056689.1 coordinate 66,058,776, forward strand.
AATTATAACCACCATGCACCTCAGTTTACACAATTCATAAGACGCAAGTAAAGCTACTTTTCCTGAGCTTTGGTGGGAATGGAGAAAGCCAAAATAATACTAATGGATTCTAAAATCAGTGTATTTTCTTGGCACTCCATCCTCTGTCAGACTTACTGAAATATCTCTAATTTAGACATTTTAACAATTCTGTTTTGTGCTTGAGTGACTGTAGCTTATAGAAATCTTTCATCTTAACAAATGCTCACTAAAATGAAAGGTCACTGGAGCCCCTGGAAGACGATTCTGTTCAGGAACCCAATTAGTTTAGTTCCAACCCATGACCTATCTGTTCAGTACTTTAAGACTACTATCCTATTTTCTTTTGTGTTTTCTTGGTCTGAAATTAGTTTTTAGTCAGTATAATATCCATGACCACAAGAAGAATTTAGCTGTTAAAAACATCAGTATCCCTGGTCAAGAATTAATTCTAGGGAAGGAGAAAGCTGAATAATTAGAGAACCTCAAGATAAAATATCCAACCTTTCGGACATATCATTAATTTGAGGATAAAAATGAACCTTCCCATAACGGTGCCATACAGAACTCTCTCCATCACAGCAGTGAGATCCTGGTGAGAATAGCATGGGCTCCTGAAACCGTTATACTGATATGGTGTGTTATGGAAGGCAATATGGTTTTGGTCTTGGTTCTGAAATGTACATAACCTTTCCCTCCCCACCAAAGAACTAAGAAGGCACGCCAGAGCCAGTTCTAAGGATACGGTAGATAAAATTGGTTATTTATAAACAGTGAAATCAGAACCGAACTCTCAATTTCTGTATAATAAATCCCCCCCCCAACCTGCCAAGCCCATTTCATAAACATTTAGTGATGCTCTCTCCCCATCCCCCTACTTGCTTCCCAACCTGCTTTTTGATTGAAAGTGCCTATAACTATGTCATTTCTCCCTAGAGTATACCCATCAATATTCATTCTTTTTATTCATTTTGTTCCCAATATTTGTTTATCACTCTGCTGAATGCTACAGGGCAGCGCTGCCCTCAAGGACTAAGTAGGCTAGCAGGAATACAGTGAAAACAATATTTGTGGCTCACTGACTATTTAACATGACCAGCTATGGAATACAATTTTTTTTTAAATATAATGTCTATCATGATAGGTGAATCATGATAAAAGTATCCTTGTCTCTATATTTCATAATGCAAGAGCTGAGGTTTAGACAGGTTGAATAATTTTTTCAAGGACATGGATTATTAGTGGTAGAGTTCTGTTTTAATCCCAGTTCTGCTGACTTCAAAATTCATGGTCTTTTTGCTGCACTTTGTGTACATAAGTAAGTATAAGAGTTTAAAATAATAAAATACTAACAATTGTAGATGAAAATGGGGGAGATCAGAAGAGATGCAAATAAGAAGAAATGGTTTCTTTGTTCAAAGCCACTTCCCTAGTATCTGGCATAATGTCCTTATTGTATTGAGATTTAATATGTATTTGTTGAATGAATCATCTGGCTAAAAATAGCAGAAAGATAGTTTTCAATGAAGTGCATTTGTGTATGCATATGTGTGTATGTATATATGTAAGTGTGTGTGTGAAGAAGTAGAATTTGAGATAGGCCTCAAAGAATGGGAAAGGTTTGAGTATGTATACGATAGGAATTAAGTGGTGGGAAATGATTTCCTGTCACAGAGGGAGAGAATGAGCAAAGACTTCAAGGCAAGAAGTGCTAAAGGGTTTTTGAAATTACGAATAGTCAAGTCTGAATTGATTAAATTCTTAGGAAACAGGAAAAAAAAAAAAAACCCTCATATTAGAATTTCAGACCTTGGCCTACCTTTATATAAATAAGGAGAACGACGCAAATATTGTCTTCCATTCTACAAGTTCCCTTTTCATTTTGTTAGTTGTTTCCTTTGTTGTGCAGAAGTTTTTTGGTTTGTCTATTTTTTGCTTTTGCTGCCTGTGATTTTGGTGTCAGAACCAAAAATTCTTGTCAAGACCAGTATGAAGAAGATGCTTCTCTGTTTTCTTCTAGTAGTCTTACAGTTTCAAGTATTAATTTGATCTATTTTGAGTTGATTTTTATATACAGATGGAGATAAGGGTCCAGTTTTATTCTTTTGCGTATAAGTACTCAGTTTTCCCAACATCATTTATTGAAGAGACTACCCTTATCAAAGACCTATTGACCGTAACTAGATGGATTTACTCCTGGACTCTTTACTCAGTTCTGCTGTCAATTTTGGGTTTTTGTTTTCATGCCAGTACCATACTATTTTGATTAATGTAGCTTTGTAATATACTTTGAAATCAAGAAGTGTGATGCCTTCAGCTTTGTTCTCCTTTCTTAAGATTGGCTATTTGGCTTCTTTTGTGTTCCATATGAATTTTAGGATTTTTTTTCTGTTATTGTGAAGAATGGGACTTTGATAGGGATTCACTGAATCTGTAAACTCTAAGGAGATAACTGGTCATGTTGTGGGCTTACAGAAGTTAGGTCTGGAAAGGTCAGGCTTAAGGAAAAATTTAGTGTTTGTTTTTTGTGGGTTTCTTTTTCTTTTTTGTTTTGTGTATTTCAGAGGAGTCGATTTTAAGATCCAAACTAAGTTGTGTTATGGCCAAATTCTAAAGAAAAGAAGCAAGCAAGAAAGCAAACAGACAAAACACTGTTCTACAAACACTGCTCTACAAAGAGCAAAGTATAGAAGGCAGCACTACGAAAGAGGATGCCATCTCTCCCAAGTACGTGTTCTCTCCAAAGCACACCGGAGTGTTTTTTTCTTTCCTTATTACTGATAAAATCCCCTCCACAGCCCTGACAGAAACAACATACCCAGAGAGAAGTTGTATGAAGAGGTCACATCACCTAGAGAAAGCCAGAGGAAGAGCAAAAAACTGATAATAGTCATAAAAACAAAATGCTTTCAGTGAGAAGAGTGGAAGTCAGGAGTTCACTATATCTCTGGCTAAGCATCATAACAATACTTGACACTTTCATGGCACTTTTTAAGATATATGAATTGTCTAGATTAATGATTGAATCAACAATTATGTTTTCCTTAACTTCCTTTTTTCCTCCCTCCGTCACTTAAAGCCATTTCGAGCACTTATTATATGACAAGCACTGTTAAAATGCAATGAATAAGGCACTTCCCCATCTTCAAGGTCTGTAGAATCTAATAAAGCACATGAGACTACAGGGAAGATGGTGACCCATGGCATGAAAGAAATGGAAGAAGATGATCTGCAGGTAGTGTTTCCAGAACAAGGAGAAATCACTTCATAAAATGCTCACAGTGTCTCAAATACTTAACCAGATGATAAGAACAGGATTCTTATCTCCATTTTAGGTGAAGCAACTAAGGCTTAGAGAAACGAACTTGTCCCAGATCACACACCTAAAAGGTATTAGATTCAAGACTACAAAAAGCAATGAGCCTTCCTTTTCATCACTCCACACACTGTCTCAGAAAAAAGCATATTTAAAAATGCTAATTTAATGGCTACCAGAATATAGCAACAAATTATACCTGCTTACATGTAAGTAAAAGATTCAGAGGTGATGGAATCTGGTTTGTGAATTTAGAATCAAAAGAATTTATTGATGAAGGCATAATCTTGGATGTTAACATCAACTATTCATATTCTTTAATGCAAGCCTCTTTTGTCTTATCCAGATTCTACATCATCCCAATTTGCTGCCAGAAGAAACAATTAGTCATTGCATAAATAGATCAATATTTGCCCACACTGTAGTTGATGAGATCCAATCTCTAGTGTCCCATCTGCATAGTGGCACCAAGCCCACCTCATAAGATCAGCTATGGGCATTCCCTTAGTTCTTCATTTCAAAGATGAGACAACAGTTTCAGCAACAACTATTAGCATGTCTAATCTCACACAGCAGAGAACTGGTGGTGCAGGATTTGAGCAAGTCTTTGTGACTCTGAAGCCCTTATTCCTGCCCCTCTATCATGTCCATTATATTTTATTATTTTTGCAGTAACGATTACAGCTAGAGACTTTAGACGCTTTATATCTGGGAATTCAGAAATCCTCCTCATCACCACTTATTTTATATAAAAACTTCTTGATTCTATAAAAAAAAAAGATTGGAAATGACTCAGTTTCCTTCCATCCAGTGCTTCATCTCTGAACCTCACTGTCTTAGATGAAGCAGCTATACTACTCTAGCCAAGCACACTCATGGGGGATAGAAGCCACATTCATACCTTTCCAAACAGGACTCATGTGAAGATGTGTAGAAGCACTCGGTTATTATTCACATTCTGGCTTTATTTCCAAGATGACCTGGCTATAATAATGTCTGAATTTGAAGATTTGTTTACATGACCTTAGCCTACCTTATGTGAACCATTGACCATCTGTGTAGCAGTTTTCAAGGAAGAGATTGAAAGTGGACTTATAATTTTACCACAAGTGTCAGAATAAAGAAGGGGGTCTTGTAAAGCAAAATTTAATATAAATAAATCAACATGACCCATATTCTGTAGATAGTATTTCCTTGGTGAGAAAGTGCTGACAGTGGAAGTCCTCCTCTCTCAACACCAGTATTATTTTAATTTTCATATACTATTTTGAGCTCTTAAAATAAGAATAAATAATGGTAGAAGGAAAATGAGATTCCTAATAAATGAGAAACACAAGTGAGTTCTATAAAATATTTACCTGCAGTGAAGGTATCTTCACATAAAGAAACATACACAAGGCATTCCATTATCTACAGATTTTCTATAATAGGATCCTTTATTTCAGCATTTTTATTTGAAGGTCTCAATTATGGGTAATGAAAAAAAGAAAAAAACAGAGAAAGTCTGTAGCTTTTTTTCCCCTCCTGCTCCGTTTTCCAAAAGCTAAATTTCAACATGTAGCAATGATGGATACTTAGCACTACATGGTAACTTAGTGTTTATGCATCTAATACTCACCATTCTGATAGTTCAGTAATGCTCCTAAGGGTTTTATGAATAATCACAGTTCCTCCAAAGGATTGTTGGGGAGAATAAGCCAGGATATGTATAGTACCCATCCATGACTCCAGTGGGGATTGAGAGGAAGAAGGCCTGGCACATAGTAAGTGGTTAGTAAACATGGAGTGTTATTCCCATGATCAAAGATTTGCAGAGGCTGATGAAAATATGTCCCAACTGTGTTCTTCATTATTTAATGTCAGTATGGAACAGTGAAACTTTCCCAGTATCCAGGCTTTATGGTATCTGATTTCTATCATAGGTTTTAAAACCTCGTTTGCTCTTTGGTCTCTATTTTCTTTTTTGCAAGACTTCAATTTTTAGAGCAATTTTAGGTTTACGACAAAACTGAGAAGGAGTTTCATATTTACCATATATTCCCAATTATCAACATCAATTATCAGAATGGTACTTTTTTTTTTTTTTACCAATGATAAACCTAGATTGATGCATCCTAATCACCCAAAGTCCATAGTTTAGGCTTCATTCTTGGTGTTGTATGTCATATGTGTTTGCACAAATGTATAATGACATATATCTATCATTATAATATCATATAGAGTATATCCACTGCCCCCAAAATGCTTTGTTCTCTCTTTATCCCCCCTGCCCCACTTCCCCAGAAAGCACTTATCTTTTTACTGTCTCCATGGTTTTATCTTTTCCAGAATATCACATAGTTGGAATCATACAGCTTTTTCAGATTGGCTTCTTTCACTTGTCTTTTCACAGGTTGATACCTCAAATCTCTTCAGTACTGAATAATATTCCATTATCTGAAGGTACCATGGTTTGTTTATCCATTCAACTACTGAAGGACAAAATAGCTGCTTCCAAGTTTTGGTCATTATGAATAAAGCTGCTATAAATATCTGTGCACAGGTTTTTGTATGGACATAATTTTTCAAGCTTGGTCTAGTTTTAAATATTTAGTTGGGAAATTTTATGGGTCATATATTGTCATTTTTCTCTCCTGTGTGTATGATGGTCAGCACTAACTAAATCAAGCATTTTCTAATTGAGTCTATTCAGGTCTCAGGGTCATTTTTAACACATGCTCTGAACAGCCACTTAATAAATGATTCCAGTCAGTACATGAGATGAAACTCACTCGTCATTCCTTTCCTGGAAATAGTGCCTAATGATATCATTCTGACTGCAGTTTCAGTATGGAGTTAAATCGTGTGAGGGGGCTATCGTGTCATAAAGAGGACAACAATGACTGATGTTCTTTTTAACATCTGCAAAGCCCATTCCTTGTCCTGAACACTTGTCCTTCATTACTCCAGCATGGTGATTTACAAGAACATAAATTAACACTTTTCATAAATTTGCCAATATGGAACTGTAATAATAAAATATCCAGATTAACGCAGGCACTACTGTAAATATGAAAGCACCACTTAGCCTCCAAAAGTAGCTGGGGGGGGGGGTGCAAAAAATACAGGGAATAACAGCTGACAGTGTCTTGTAACATGTGGTGAAATATTACTGCACCTCTGCTCTCACTTATGGGAAGGTCAATTAACCTTAAATGTGGAAAAATTACAGGAAGAAAGAAAAATGAATCAGTGTAGAATTTATATTGAGGTAACTGGAAATTTTCCTAAGTTCTTAGCATCAGATCCTTTATTTGAAGAGTATGTAAAAGTGAACATTCTCTCAGTGTGTCCTTCTATGAAAACAAAGGACTCCAAATCAAAAACAGAATATTTTCAAGTGTGAAATGAATGTATGGAATGAGTGCTAGAAGGTTCTATTATCATCCTGAAAGGCAGGAGAAAACACACCTGGACTATACCTTTTCTAAGACTCTACTCAGGGTAGCATTTACTCTTCCCAAAACAGTCACCTCACCCCACGTGTATTTAACAAAGCTGAGAGGTGAGAAAAGGGAGAATAAGCCGATGCTGACAACCACTGCCAAAGCAGAGACTCATGTAACTAGGACGGAATCTTCCACTCTCAGCCACACCCCTGACTTTAAGGAGTATGACAGACAAACTTGTAGGAAATACCAACTCCTCAGCTTCACTACACTCTTATCCAGGTTATACGTTTCCACTTTGCAGTGTCTTTCTCTGTTTCGCCTCCAAGCTTGTTGATGTTTCCTCAACCTACATTTCACCTGGATACACACCTGTTGTCTTATCTTGGCTATTCTAAGTATGGTTCTCAAAGCAGCAGTATTTGCATCACCTGTAATCTTGATAGAGTCAGAATATCAGCTCCAAATCAAAACTACTAAATCAGAATTTGAAGTTTAACAAGATTTCCTCATGACATGGTATACAGTGATGTTTTTCAATATAGCTCAAAGTTTACTCTCACTCATGACAGTCCTGCTTATCACACCCTCCCTGTTCATTATTTTTTTTTATTTGAGAGACACAGAGAGAGCGAGCGAGCATAAGTGGGAGAGAAGGCAGAGTGAGAGAATCTTAAGCAGGACCCACCCTCAGAGCAGAGCCCGATGCAGGGCTCAGTCCTATGACCCTGGGATCATGACTCAAGCTAAAATCAAGAATTGGAAGCTCAGGGCGCCTGGGTGGCTCAGTCAGTTAAGCGTCCGACTTCGGCTCAGGTCACGATCTCGCAGTCCGTGGGTTCGAGCCCCGCGTCGGGCTCTGGGCTGATGGCTCAGAGCCTGGAGCCTGCTTCCGATTCTGTGTTTCCCTCTCTCTCTCTGCCCCTCCCCCATTCATGCTGTGTCTCTCTCTGTCTCAAAAATAAATAAACATTAAAAAAAAAAAAAAGAATTGGAAGCTCAACCAACTGAGCCACCCAGGTACCCCAATTCTCATACTTTGTATTTCCTCTCCCCCTCCCCCTCTTCTATTCTTCTAAGACATAGAGTCAAAAGCAGAAGGAGAATATTACCTATTTTTCCATATGCCTTTATCAAAAACCACTTATCTCAAATCCTTGTGTCTGATGAAAAATGAAGTCTTGTGAGGACATTGCAGAACTTCTCATTCTAGGTGAAAACAAATCTCTCTTTTCCAGATCTTGAGATATGAAGCTTCCAAATCTGTCTTATATCACCTATTGTAAAGCTTTCCTATTCACTGGTCAGAAGGTTTTCCCTGCTGCTTAATCTAACTTGTTCCAGGTGCAATTGTTTCTTGGCATATCTTACTCCCACCTCAGGAATTATTAAGGACAGCTGCCCACCATGTTATTGTCCATAAACCCCTTAGCCTGAGTCGTTTCCTCATTTGTATTCTTCTCCAGACTATGAACTGATTTGACTAATTTCACTGTCTGAAGCTCCTTTTGTGGATCCACTCTGCTACCCTTCAATGGCTGCAGTGGCTTCTTCCAACCTCTTTATAATTTTAAGGACACAGGAGGGGAGGTTTGCTTATCAACAGGAATCCCTCTCTCTTGCTCCTGTCTTTCACTCCGTCTAATCCCTTTTGGTGATTTCCAAAACAATTGCTTGCAAGAATGCTCATGTAGTCATGCTGAGCACAGTCCCAGGCTAGCAATAATAATAAGCAGGTACTAGAAAGCATATTTGTGTGTGTGTGTGTGTGTGTGTGTGTGTGTGTGTTTACGACTCCTGAATTCTTTATTTCATTACTGCCTACACGGGGATCTTGAGATCTGTTGGGAGTGATAAAGGATCATTCTCATTATGAACCACAATTTACCTCCCTTTGCCCTGTTACTTCAAACTTTGTTAATTTATGATCATCAAAAATTATAGAGAAAGAGGAAAGGCAATCCCTTTTTAAGGTGTGAAGGCAGGAAACCTACCACTTTCTCTTTGGGTATGGGATAAAGGATTGAGAATGTAGCATTCAGGTGATACATAAAACCTGCATAATATTCCTTTAAGAAGATAATTGGCAGACTCATCCATCATGGGGTTATTGCAAGGTTAGAGGTTTTTCTCTCTGAAGGTTTATCTTCTTAAGATGAAAAATAACAGGAAAGGGATGTAAAAGGGAGTCAGAAAGACATACTGAATAACTGACTAATTGATAAAGGGGAGAAAAAGGACACGAGAGAGGGGAAGGGCAACAGTTCTCTGGAAAGCAGCCAGTGCAAATAAAATAAATGGTGTTTGGGTAGGGAAGAACACATCTCTTCCCAGCTTCTAACACTTGAATAACTCTAAATCAGTCTAAGTGGGACAGTAATCATCTTAGATGTTTCATAATAAATGTCAGTCTTTTTCTGCTTTACTTTTGCCCAGTTTAGTTAGAAATTTGCAAATCCCCTTTCATGAAGGCAGAAAAAAAGAAAACTTCTCAGTTCTATTAATATGGTCATGATTTGGTAAGGAGAGTCTTTGTACCAAAGAAAGAGAAAAATAAATTTGCCCTAAATAATTTTCTCAGATCCTATGCTAGAGGGACCCTGAACTGTACTGAAGTCTAACTTTATCCCTTCCATTTTTCCACACTAAAATCAGGACTGTCTTGTTTACAGTGACCAAAATCTAATTTAAATGGAGTCCTCAGGCCCTTAAGCTAAAACAAGCAAACAAACCAACTGGGATAATGCTGTCAGGTAAGGCTATATGCAGAGGTTTAACAAAATTATTATGTATCTCCTTTGTAACACCTGCCTCTGAATCCCCTGCTTGGACAGTGAAATATATACATGGAAATTGGACACTTAAAGATTATGTACACTTTGTGTCTATAGTATAGTCTGGCTATCTGTAAAATCGGGATAATAATACAAACACGTAGCATTTATATGGGAGAAATAGTTAAGATGAGGTCTCAAAAAAACTTACATATGTTACACATTAAGAATCTATATCTTCCCAGACCAACCCCTTTATTTCCAATCTCATCTTACTAATTCAATGGATATAATTGGAAAATTCACAATGTGGGTTATTTTCTCATCTCACCTTACTATCTTTTACTTCAGATACTGTCCTTGCCCAACCCTACAATAAACACCTCCTTTCACTAATATTTTTTTCTATATTTCAGTCTGAATGATCCAGGTTTATGAGTAATAGTAAGATACCATGTGTTCTTGACCTTTCATAAGTGTCGTCTTGATTTCCCAACTATGGTAGGAGAAATACCTGAAGGGAAGGTGTCTAATTCAGTGCACTGCCTCTATCCTCTACTCACTATCCAACGAGGATTGCATGCATTGTATACATTGTTCTGCATAGTCATCTGTAATATGGGGATAATTAATCCAACCTCAAAGGCCTGTCATGAGGAAAATATACTCAAGTGAACAAATAGTAGAGCAAGGAATATTTGCTGATTTTTTTCTCCTCCTAATATATATATAATATATATATATTATATATATATGTTTCTTTTGGTTCTTACCACTACGAGCTTATGATGCCAGACACAGAATATGACAAGCCAATAGTCACTCAATATGGGTATATGAATAATCAATCCCACATTCAGATTCTACTTCTTTGCCATTTTCCTCACAATGACATGTTAAAATGACTGCTACCATAAATATTCACTTCCAAAATTTCCCTCCTTACATTGAGTATAAAGGTAAAGGTTTTAATGTTTAAATGTACAACTCAAGATCACAGGGAAATGTTTGGAAGCACATTAAATAAACATACAAAAGTAGCAGAACATATGAAAATTCTGCTTAGCAGTCCTCCCTCTGCTTCTGGCCTGTGGAAACCCTTACAAGTCCACTCAAAAGGCAGGTTGGAGTGAGAAGGGAGTCTGAGATCCCTGGGTGATACCATGAGAATTGCCTTCTTTCTCAATGAGTAGTGCTGTAGAGGAATGACAAACTCACCATTTGGTAAAGGCATGCAACAAAGAAATAAAAGCAACTGCTCCTAGTGTCAAAAATTTAGTAGGAGAAAAAAATTAGCAAATGTTCCTTGCTCCATTATTTGTTTTCTAATTAAGGATATCAGCACAGAAATGACTGTATATTTTGGATCTTTTATTTGCCTTTTACTGTGGCAAAATACTTCTAAAATGTAATGGGTCACTGGAATATTCAATCCTGGAAATACATGGGAATAATTTAGAAAATACGTCTAACATAGAAATGAAAAACGGGGCACTTAATAAGAGAGGATTAAAACAAATGAGCACTAAAGGGAAACATTTTGAAGTTGAATGCCCTGGTTTTGGCAACCTTATTATGGACAAATTTGGGGCCTGTTTTCATTGGATAGAGGTAAAATTTAAGGATGGTCATTCATGTATGTGGTGGATATGCATGGGTATAGGGGACCCATATATAAAATGGAAAAATACGTCTTTGCTCTACTGCTTAATTTGATAATGGGTTTTACAAAGAATCCAGTAATTTATCTCATTAATTGTGTCCAATGGGAGTGAATCCAGAATAGTGGTGGAGGATATACACTTTGGAGGCAAACTAAACTGAGTTTGGGAACTGGGATCCATCATTTCCTACTTGTACATCCTTAGGCAAACTCTCTTTCAATTTAATTTTTCTCATCTGGAAATTAGATAATGCTAATACCTCTTATCGTAAGATCACATGAGAAACTGCATATAATGTCTTCAGCGTCATGCCTGAAACATAAAATCCACTGAATAAATGTCGGTGATGATGTAGATGTTGATGGTTATGGTAATTGTGGTGACAGCAATAATAATGTTCAAGATGATGATACTAGATTTTTTATCTATGGTATGGCTTATCCTTTAAAAAAATTTTTTGAGAGGCTTAGAAACTTTTAAAAATGCTCTTTAATATCTTGCAATGGTGAAGGCTTTATAAAAACTCCTCTAGAATCCATCTTCCAACTTCCACGAGAAATTGTGGAGGCACAGAATTCCAGAACCAACCAATGTTAGCACTAAAGGAGGCAAAGTCAAACATCTTCATTTAGTATGCATGGAAATTAAAGGTCACAGTCTGGTTGGCAGCATCTATGACCAAGACTCCTTGCCCAGTATTCTTTGAGCTATAAAACATCAAAACTACACAACAGCATACCATACTCCCCAAACACTGTGACAAACGCTTTAAGACATGAATTTAATACAGTTAGCACCATCAGGCCATAAGTGGAATCACTGCTGGTAGAAAGAGGGTGGAAAATGACCATGTGAGTAGGCAATATGAATTCTAGTGGGTCTGTGTCCTGTCCAAAGAATGAGAAGCACAGCTGCACACATTGGCCACATGTCTATAGAATACATGGTTTTTCTTGGTTACTTATGACATGTGACAAATATTCATGGGATACTTATATCAGTGATTACATAAATATTTCATGATATGCGTTTAAAACATTTACTTTCCAAAGTCAAATTCATGCTACAAAGAATACCAACTTTTAAGAGCACAAAGAACGATAGTATTAGAAAATCAACATTCTGTCAACAACAATGTAATTGGTAATTCAGGCAAGGATCATCCAAGGATAATAGATGGAGTTTGTGAAAGTCTGAAGAGAAAAACAGGTGATCTTTCTTTGTAGCACATCATATATGCTTTCTTCTACAATACACACTGTGATCAAATGGCAACTGTTACAAAGGTGACTCTGTGACAGCCTAGAGCTATCCAGGAATTTAAATTCACCACTACACTCTCAGGACTGTGTACCAGCCATGGAAACCTACATCTATGTTGGCACCTTTGAGACAGAGTTCTGCCATTCCTAAAATATGAACCTGGCCAGAAATGCCTGGACCAATCAAGGGTATCTGAGAGTATTCTCAATGAGCAGGTGGCAAGCTGTGGAATACACACTGAATGCCATCATTTCCTATGACCCAAGCTGGAGTGGTAGCGACAGTTTCTCATCCTCAGATAAAAGTATTCAAGACTTGATGTTCTGCCAGAGAGATAAAATGTAAGAGTCTAACCTACACATATTCAGCAACATGTGCCTTCCTTGTCACCTGAGCATTTCCTCCATTACCCGCCAGTTCTGTCCTATTAGTCCCCTGATGAAAGGACCAGCCTGCCTGCCTAAGTCTGCTCCTGTGTTTACCCAGAAATGTCCCTGGTACTTGACAAAACACATCAGTGTGAGTCTGTTCACCTCGGTAGGCCTCCTTTCCTGCTTGAATGCACACCCACAAATCCAAACAGTGTTAAAGGATATTGATGAAGTGGATGCCTTTCTAAGAATGATGGCCCAGGAGGAAAACAGAAACCATGCATAGTAAGCAATCAGGAAATGTCAGCAGACCTTAGAGAAACCCTTCAAACACACCAGAGCATCAAGACAAACATCAAAACTAATGGAGTGTTTGTAAAGAGATGTGTGTTTGCCCAGGAAGGGAAGTAGGAAGTGAAGTGAGAAGCCAAGTGGAAGGACTGTGTGTGTTACTTGGGGGCTGACAGCATGATAGGAGAAGAATACATCTCATGAGCTGCCAGTCTGGAAAAGAGGCTGGAAAGGAATTTGAGGAGGGAGTACACAGTTAATGTTTTGCCTTCAGTGTATTCATTCCCCCTTCTGTTTATAGCCCCTTATTTTCCTAGGTAAATTAATTCCCCACTATTTTCTTAACATGTTGTTGTTAAGGGAAGGGATTAATCCCAACTGAATATGAGGCATTAAAATGTCACTGAGGAATGACCGAGGAGAATGGCACATAGCCCTGACCACAGTGATTGATTTAGAGTTAGTCACATGACTCGAGCCAGAGCCACCTGAACTGTTGAGACAGAACTCTAGATCTTTAACTGCAACTCTTGAGACATAGAACATTTCTTTCTGCTTAACTTAAATAAGGTTCTGGGGGAAACAGAGTATAAAATGGGATTAGGCATACAAAACAAAACAAAACCATATATATATTAAAGGAAATATCTGGGAAGGCTGAGAGACAGGGAGACCGGACTCTCTCATTACATTGGTTGCGCTGGGCTGCTGCGTTATAATGCTCTTAGGGAATTTAGAAGCCCCTTTGTCTAAGGGGGATTACTAGGAGATCATCTTAAACTTTGCAAAGAACTTAACAAAGGCTGTGACAGCTATACCCTTGATTCGCACTTTGCCCCCAGCCTCATTTCATTTGAAAAATCTTTTACTTCCTGTAAAGACTAAAGGTAGGAAACCCGGCAAGCCCTACTTACTAACCAGGCAAGCCCTATCCTTTATCTTACTAACCAGGCAAGCCCTATCTTTTGTATACAGTTTTACAGCCTCTGAATAAAAAAAATATACCTGAAAACTAGTTTCCTTCCTTAGTTCATTTCTCTCTCCTAATTTTTCATAGGGAGCAAGATGAAGCCAACTGGAATCTGTAACACTCTGAATGAAAAGCATCTTTCCAAGTCTCACAAATTCAGCATGTAAACTTCTTATCTTCCACATGACCAAGATGATAGTTTTACTTGCATAATTTGAGTTGTCTTTTCTTTTTCAGCTTAATATTACCTTTTTGTCACTACTTTTCTAACTTTATTAAACCATTTATGCACTATTCTTACAGCCTTGGCTGACATTTTCACTGGATTTAGTTCAAATCTAGATTTAATTACTAAACAAAGTGGATTATTTTCCTAGCTTAGGATACAGAGGCTACAGAGGGGGCAATATTAATGAAATAAAATTAATTTGCAACAAGTTAATCAAGTGGAGAAATCTCAGCATTTCCCTAGAAAGCTATTATTCAGTCTCATATTTATTTTTTTTCCAAAATTACTGTTTTCCACAAGGATCACTCCAACAGTAATGAAGCAGAAAAATTATTCATGTTAAGAAATTAACATGCTCCATAATGGGTTATAAACTTGTACCTCTCTATTGCTCATGCACTTTTCATAAGCCTGACAAATTTTAGGCCCCTTTAATTTAAAATACAGCAGTTTTAGTTCTTTAAGTTACAGTGGAAATAATTTCCCTATCTATCATCAGAATTGTTCAATGTAATCATTAATCTACAAAATATCATGCAGAAAGTGATTTTTTTAATCTACTCCAATCACTCATTTAGCCTGTTTTAGAAACGAAACGGACTATTTTCTGAGAATTCCAAATCTAGACTTGAGGCAAAAACTTTCATAAGCCACTGTAATTATAGAGGCAAGATTTAGAGATAAAGTGGCTGTTGTCATTATGTCTTCGTTGGTATGAGTAGGGCCATTGCTATGGGCAGAAACCACATATAAGAAATCAGAAACGCCACACTGCATTAGGACATGCAACACTGCCTCTGGGCATCAAGAGTTCATTTCCTCATCCACCCAATGGGAGCCTGTGGCGTTGCTCATGTCCCTCTTGTTCCTTCTCTTAGTGGCACCATCAGCTATTTGCCAAGCAGATGAGACAGGTTTGAAAATATTCAAATGAAGAACCAGCAGAGGAAGTATCTACTCTTTTTTAATGAGCTCCACCCATGGTCCTGTTTTTTAAGTGATCATTTATTAAGACCCTTCTCTATTTCTCCAACAGAGCATTTGGATTCATATTCAAAATATACCAGAGAGAAGTAAGGGGCATTTTCAATGATGTAAGATTAGATTTGTCAGTCCACAAGTTATATGGGGCCCAATGGATTCTGTTCGTGTATGATTTCCCTAATAGTAGGACATTATAAAGGAAAGGGAATTAACAAGCTGACAGATGGTCAGAATTCCAGCCTGTGAGGCTCAGAAAACACAGACACATACTGTACTAACATAAAGTCTGAGCATTGTTACCCTACAATTTTAGGGATAATGGATCCCAACTCTCCTAAGAAATGCCATGAATCCCAGCACTACGAAACTATAATGGTAAACTTGGAAAAGAGGAAAGTGGCAGGGTAGGGGAGGGGTGGTGTTCAAAGAAGTGAAGACAACTATACTAGTGATGGAAAATCAGTACTATCTTCTACCTACAGCAGACATCACTAATTGTAACAATTAATATTGCTATGTAACAACCCCCCCCCCCCAAACTCAGTGGCTTGAAGCATTTCCTAGTTTACAAGTGTGCAGGTGAGCTGGGTAGTTCTGCTGGTCTGAGCTGGGCTCACCTGTTTAGGCAGAGTCTTCTCATACATTTGCAGGCAGCACCAGAGTTGGCTCAGGGCCAACTGAACTAAGGGCTGAGCAGGAATAGCTTCTCTTTGCATTTGATGGCCTCTCAATCTCCAGGATAGCATGGACTTGTTCAAGCGATGGTAGTGGTGAAAGTTCTTAAAGAAGAGGCAGAATCACACAAAGCCTCTTGAAGTCTAGGCTCATAACTCAGAGCAAAATTACTTTCACTGCATTCTATTGGCCAAATCGAGTCACAAGCCACCCCATATTTAAAGACTGGAGAATTAGACTCTGAAACTAAAGAAGAGCAAAAAACTGTAGCCATTTATACAAAGTCTAATCTAGCACAAAACACCTTCCTGTTAGGGAATGAGGAAGTTTCCAAATCCTCATGAGCCCAACCTTCCAAATGGTCACCTCCAATTTTTCAACCAGCAAATGTGTCATCCACGATGTATGGCAATATCTAGTGTTAGCCCATTCACTTTTATGACTTGGATAATACGATTAATATAACCTAATTAAACAGTATTTACTATTCATTTGGTTAATTTAGGAATGAATAGAAAATGATTTCTGTACAAACTATCTCAAATATTTTCTTCTCATTTTTAAAACGTATATTGTTTAAACTATCCGTTTTTTACTTCATCATGTACAACCATAAGTGTTTCTCTTTTGATGTAACAAAACTTTTATATGTGTGTGGTATATAATATTTTTTAAATTATAGTTTTTATGTAAACTAACTTCTTTGATTTTTGAGGTACGGAAGGCAGGAATTATCATTCTCAAGTTCTGATTAAAAATATAAAGAACAGAGAAATTTAGTAACTTTTGAATTTCACACATTTAGTAAATGGAGGGCCTATAATAGAAATGTAATCCTTACCCAGCAAAGTTGGCTTTTGTACACTTTACATGTTGGGAAATTTGCCCTAGAAATTGCTTTTAAACTATCTGCTTACAAGGTTGAAAATTAGGAAAATAAATGACATATAAGATTATTTATAGGTCTAGCACCCAAATCTTATGCCTAAAGCTAGAGAATGTTTACCCAGTTTTTTCAAGGTCTTCACTATGACCTATGAGGAATCAAAAGTCACCTTAACAAATCCAGAAAATGCCCCCAGCATTAACAATATCTCAAAATCTCAAAATTAGAACAACTAATAAATAACACAAGAATACACTATGGAATAGGAGATTACTTTCTGGTCTTCCAGGTATTTGTTTTATGTACTGAAGCAAGAATATATGAATATTTTCTTGACTGTCTTATGGGGAACAGCTAAAGATATAATTAGGTACCAGCAAGTTACCTGAAGTTACTAAAGCTTGCAGGAATGATGATCCAAATAATCATACCCTGTGATCATGCACTTTGTATCATCAAAATGAGCCTTACCATCAGTGGTTACACTGCCAGGTCATGGTCTCAGGAAGAACCTCAGGTCAAAATTGATGATTTATATCTTATCCCTACAGTGAGCAGAATGGAGAGTGAACTAATATCAAATCTTAAAAAAAAAAAAAAAAAAAAAAAAAAAAAAAAAAAAAAACGAAAAGAATTTAAAAGCTATACACAGAAAATTACTATATTTTAGGTAGTAATAAAGAAATGAAATACAAGTCTATGCTATAGGTGCACAAATTTGAGAGGAATTTGAAGAAAAGGTCTGGTTCTTCATTGATCTAAGATTACTAAGAGATGGTGATCTAATCAACACACATTTAGCCATTTCCAACTTCAGCCTCACCAGCATCTTCATTACCAGCGCGTGCCATTACTTGAATAAATCCTTTGTGTAAAGCACTGTGCTAGTCAGAATTCAAAAATATCATATGTATCCTCATCACCAACCGTGAGAAGATACGTTATTCCAAATTTATAGGTAAAATTGGTAAGTGTGCAGATAGGACTCAAACTCAGGTCTTCCCGATTCCCTAATTTTGAAGTCTAGTCTCTTTTTAAAAAAAATTTTTTTAATGTTTTTATTTATTTTTGAGACAGAGAGAGACAGAGCATGAGCAGGGGAGGGGCAGAGAGAGAGGGAGACACAGAATCTGAAGCAGGCTCCAGGCTCTGAGCTGTCAGCACAGAGCCCGACGCAAGGCTCAAACTCACGGACTGTGAAATCATGACCTGAGCCAAAGCCGGACGTTTAACCGACTGAGCCACCCAGGCACCCCAAAGTATAGTCTCTTACTGACCACATCACATTCTCCTTCCAAAGCCATCAGTCAGGAAAACATGCCCTGGACAGGTCAGGCTACCTCAAAAGCACTGAATTCAGGACTGTCACCACATTTTAGGGAGGACGGACCATGGTAACACTAAAATATTCTGCAGTTAAAAAAAAAAAAATCAAACTGGGGAAGGGCTTTGGAAACCCTGTCCTAGGCAAAAAAACAATGATAAAATACAGTGAATTTTAAAATTTTGAATAAATTTGTCTAGAGTAGAGAATTTACAGAGAGTAGATTTAGCATCCCTAAAATGGCATAGAGCTGTCAGTCATGTGGCCTTACTCAGTTACTAGGAGTTAGAAGACCCAATGTGTGGTAGCCTCAGAAAAGTGAATTTACCTCACTTTAAGGAAAACAAAAACAAACAAATATACATGTACATGTATATTTGACCTTACACAGTTGAACCCTAAACAGTGCAAGGGTTTGGGGGTTAGGGGCACTGTCCTCCCGCCCAATCAAATATCCACATGTAACTTTGAAATCCCAAGAAACTTAACTACTAATAGCCTACTGTTAACTGGAGAGCATACTGGTAACATGAAGTGTCAATTAATACATATTTTGTATGTATGTATTATATACTATATTCTTACAACACAGTAAGCCAGAGAAAAGAAAATATTGCTTTAAAAATCATAAAGAGAAGGGAAATATATTTACTCCACTACATTTATTGATAGCACAGTTTGTTTACAAGATAAATCATCTCTCTCAGTACCTATATCAATATTGACTTCTATGATACAAAATACTGTGGACATTATATGTATTACTAACACTAGACATCAAACGTGAAAGGACAATGTACAGTTTGTATTTGTGCACATAAGTTCTGATAAATTTTGATTAATTTTTATAAATGATTTCTGTATATTTTATGGTAGTAAATGATCAAATAGACTAGTATCTATACATATTTTGTGCATTCATGGCATACATTTTTTGTTTTTTCAATGAGTTTTAATTAGTCTGATGAATAATCCAATTTTTCAGGAAAGGAAACAGTTCTTCAGAAGAAACAAGACTTGCATAAGGTTGTACAGTAGGGAAAAGACAGATAGGTCTTGAATGAAGGTTTTCTGATTCCTCATGCCCTGGGGGATGAGAAGCTATTTCTGTGTTACATATATATCATGCCTCACAGTATTTGAAATGCTCCTGTGAGCATTGTCCTGTTTGAGCCTAACACCAACCTGGTGATTTTCACATCTTAAGATGTTCCTGAAATAGTGCACTTTAGTCCTAACTTCTAAACATCCATGCAGCCTTCACTCTGTACCACATGGGTTATATATCCTTATCCTAGATACTTCGTTCTTGCCCAGCCTGGCTCCTCTGGCTTTGTCATGGCCCTTCTAATAGACTCCCTGCTTGCAGATATCCTAAGTCTATCTTTCTCCTCTGCATTTTCCCATGCTGAAGAGGAGAGGGTTAGCAACATAATCAGTACAAAATTGCGTGTGCTTTAGACCACATGCCAACAATACATGTTATTTCGCTAAAATCAAGCCACTATGTCTCAGGACATAAGTTTTGACACATTGTCAAAGAAAGACAAGTTGAAAAGGTTTACTCACTCTTATTTCAAATGTACTAGAAATGTTTACAGCACCATGTCCTAATTATTTTTTATTTTTCTTTTTTTTATTTTAAATTTATTTATTTAAATTCAAGTTAACATACAGTGTAGTTTTGGTTTCAGGAGTAGAACCCAGTGATTCATCACTTACATATAATCCCCAGTACTCATAGCTCTTTCTTAATTTTTTCAACATTTCTTTCTTAATTATTTCAACATTTCTAGGGTATTGCATTTGCCTGCAAGTTTTTTCAAATTGTTGCAAATCGCCAAAACCTTTCCCAATGTAGTAATTAAAAAAAAATCTGGACGGAAGTGTACCTGCTCATTTCAAATCCATGTTGTTCAAGGATCAGCTGTATGAGCACACATGAGAGAGAGAGAGAGAGAGACAGAGACAGAGACTATGTCAAAATATAAATGAGGTCTTACAAAACAGGATTTTCTATTACTAAAAGTGCTCAAACTGAAGCAAAAAGCCAAACACCAAATGTCAGTAATGACTTGGGGAAGAAAGCAAATAATAACACCAAAACAAACAAAAAACTCAGTTATACATCCATTCACTCATTTAAATCAAGAGACCATGTTTCTAGATCAAGAGTCAGCAAACATTTTCTGTGAAGGGCAAGATAGTAAATATTTTACGTTTTGTGGCCACATATGGTCTTACATAATCTTTTTCCCCAAATTCCTCATAAATGTAAAAGTGATTCTTAGCTGATGGGCTATAACTTTCCAACTGCTGCCTAGACAGTGTTAACTTTCTGCAGCTGTGCACACAGGGACAGCCTGCCATCACCTCAGTCTCAGCCATGTGTCCTTAGGTTAATTAACTTGAACTTTTGTAGCTAGTTTTATGCATTATACTTTGGATCACTTATAAATGAATTTCTTCCCTGAAGACTAGTCAGGGGGCACCTGGGTAGTTCAGTCAGTTAAGCATCTGACTCTTGATTTCGGCTCAGGTCATGATCTCACGGTCATTGGATTGAGCCCTGTGTTGGGATTCTCTGTCTTCCTTTCTCTGCCCCTCTTCATGTACACATAACAACTTCCCAAATGTGGACAGATATTTTTAAATTGTCAAATCCAAGCATCTTCCCTAGTCTGAATCATATGGGTAACCTCTAGTGGGCAATTCCAGAAATGACTTCATTTTACTTTTTTTTTTTTTTTAACGTTTATTTATTTTTGAGACAGAGAGAGACAGCATGAATGGGGGAGGGTCAGAGAGAGGGAGACACAGAATCCGAAACAGGCTCCAGGCTCTGAGCTGTCAGCACAGAGCCCGACGCGGGGCTCGAACTCACGGACCGTGAGATTATGACCTGAGCTGAAGTCGGCCCCTTAACCGACTGAGCCACCCAGGCACCCCATAAAAATGACTTCATTTTAAAACGTCAACATTTTCTAAGAGAGGCTGAACCTAAAGCCAAATCTACATAACAAATACATTCACATCCATATCGTAGGGGCTCTTCAAACCTAGTATGTCCACAAGAGAATGCATTATGCTCCCTACCAGATTCACATCTCCCTTAATTCACTCTTTTATTTTTGTTCTAGTGTTGATCACATACCATAGGCAAAACACTCCCTATGATTAGAAACCTTGGGGGCACCTGGGTGGCTTGGTCGGTTGAGCGTCCGACTTCGGCTCAGGTCACGATCTCACGGTCGGTGGGTTCGAGCCCCGCGTCGGGCTCTGTGCTGACAGCTCAGAGCCTGGAGCCTGTTTCAGATTCTGTGTCTCCCTCTCTCTGTGACCCTCCCCCGTTCATGCTCTGTCTCTCTCTGTCTCAAAAATAAATAAACGTTAAAAAAAAAAAAAAGAAAAAAAAAAAGAAACCTTGGAGGATGCCTCAGTCCGCTGCTCCTCCCTTATTCCTTGCAGTAAGTTAATCATTAAATGCAGTTGACTGCAGCTCAAAATGTCTGTAAATTCAGGTGTTTCTTGCTAAGATATTGTGACGGCACCCAAGCATGTCCTGGTCTCTTATATTCCCCCAATATGCCTCTCCCTGGTCTTTCCAGTTCCAGTGACTCTTTCTTCTAATCTGCCTAACTAGTAAGGTGGTAAGGTGGCATCCCCTCCAGAAGCAGCTTCTTCAAAATTAAACACTAGTCTTCACAGTCTCCTGCATTATCTTGTTTCCAGTGCCTAAAGAATGTAAGCACAGACATTTCAAACTGCCATTCAAGGCCACAGGCACCTTCTCTGTATCATCTTCTCCAGCTAGCTATCCAGGGAGGATTCTTTGATAGACCAGCTGAGAAGTTCCCAGAATACCAATCTATAAGTAGCACAAAAATATATTTCAAATATAAGAAAGAGGAGTACCACATGTGGTTCACAAGAGTATTTTGTGGAACTATTTGGGTTGGTAAGACTTCCAAAGGGCAAGCTGAGTTATGAAACGTGATGGCTAAACTGGCTTCTCAAGATTTTGTTGTGCTGAGATCAGAATGTGCAAACAAACTGTGAAGAGTAATAGAGACCAAGCAATCCCCTAAGTGTCCTCTTAGCCATTCTCTTAAAAGATTATCAGTGAATCCTATTAAATAAAGAAAACTTATATTGGTTGAAAGGAATGCCAACATATTTACCTTCTCTGAAATCCTGTCTTGTCTGAACCTGGTCCAGTTGCACTGAAAATCTCATTTGCTGTTGGAGGTGGTTATCAAGAGGGTATGACCACTGGTTAATGTAAGACCTGGACCTGACCAAAGGGAAGCTCCTCACTTCCTCTCTTGTCCTTGCAAGGTACACTCTGCTCACTATTCCCACAGTGGGGACTGTTTTCAAGGATGCAGCCGTGAGACAGTAATGTGTCGTTGAGATCTGGATAGTATATATGACTGAACCCAGTTCAGGTCTCTAGCTGAACTTTAAGATGCTGGCAGGCAGGTATGGAGATCCACTCATCTTGCAGCCACCCAGGATAAGCTTCATATGTAAGTTTCCTTGCATATAAAACCTGCTTCTGGAGTGGTGTCCCTCTTTCTTCCATCTCTCCGTGCCCTCCGTGTAGGGGTCCAGTTTAGGAACCAACACCTGCCATAAACAAGCTGAGTCTTTTATAAGGCTTTGCCTTTGCCATGCTATTCCTTCTTCCTGGAAGCATTTAAACATCCTCCA
The DNA here is from genome assembly GCF_018350215.1 of Panthera leo. Classification (NCBI taxonomy): domain Eukaryota; kingdom Metazoa; phylum Chordata; class Mammalia; order Carnivora; family Felidae; genus Panthera; species Panthera leo. The sequence continues at coordinate 66,081,682 of NC_056689.1, forward strand.
TGCCACGAGCACCCATATCTAAATTATCTTTCTCATGTTCGTAACTGAACTTAAAAGAAAAGGCTTTCTCTGCTTGTCTTGAGCAAGTTTTCTTCTTCCTCTGCAATCTGCATTCAGTTCATACCTTTATAATATCACTTACTATGTTGATTTTAATGCATTTGTTTACAAGTCTATTTCCTGTAATAATCTATGAGTTACTTGAGGGAAAGTAGAATTTCTTATTTATCTTTGAATTCCCAGTTCCTAGCTCACTACCCACCACTGGGGATTGGCTCAGTAATGTTTGTTGATTTAATTGAATGAGCTCTCTGAGAGAGAATCTGGATTGTATTCTCTCTCCAATTTTATGAAATGGGTTCCAGTCCCAACTGAGTCACTAGGCAGGTGTTTAACCTTGGGCAATCACTCTACTTCTGAGGCTTAGTGTTTTTGAAAAAAAAAAAAAAATAGAATAATGCCAAGTGTTCTCTCTAGCTCAAATGATTATTTCAAGAATAAAATGGGATAATGTGTGGGAAAATGCTATAAAAATGGAAAGGAAATGCACATACTAAGTTGACTTTCTCTAGCATTTAACATCATGCCAGCATATCATTAAATACTTGTTAAAATGAATGATGTAGGCCCATCGTTGATGAAGGTCTATGTTAGAGCAGAAAACATTAATGTGAAAGTCCAAGGTTCTGTCTCCTATCCAAGAGGGACAATATGCAAATATCATATTCTGGAAACTCAACTCTTCTGAAGAAATTGCCAAAGAAGTATATCCATTTTCAGTGAGTGCCATGGTTTCGTTCATGAGCATGTTTCTGAGAAACTCTACAAAAGGGAATAAAAATACAGGAATTGAATTTGAAAAGAAGGCTAAAATTGGACAATATCAACAGAGAGAGAAGAGAAAAATAAGCTAATAAGGGTTGGGACAGTTTTTAGTGCAGAATGGGTCACTGAAATAAACATTTTACTTTTTGTCTACATATATGCAGCTAAGTGAAACAATTAGGCATACTAAACCCAGTCATATGAAAATGATTTATCACTTTGCATACTCTAAGACCATCTCATAATTATTCATTCACTCATTCATTCTACATATCCTGCAGTGTTTACTCTTTTTTAATACATAGCTATTAAGAACCTACTGGGGAGAAGGTTAAGTGGCAGGTATTAGAGATATAGCTTTAGAGTAATGCAATCCTTGCCCTTATATCTCGTAGTTTAGGAGACAATGAGGAGCAAATGAGCAATGACCAGAGAGTGTGGAAAGTGTTAATAAGCTAAGTGTGAGGTTCGTTGAGAATAATATGTGGACCACCTAAGAAATCTTGGTGCCGGGAAGAACATCCAATAAAAGAATTTTTCTAAACTATATATGAATTCCCTGGATTTCTCATTAAGAATGTCAGTTGTAGGGCTATAACATAGCCTTCCTAAATCAGAACTTCTGAAGCCAGGGCTCCAAAATATGCATTCTAACCAAGGATTCAAGCAGTAAGCTTAGTGCTGAGGGAATTTGAGAAACACTATTCTAGATAACTGATATCTATGCTGAGACCTTCATACAAGTAGGAGTTAATTCAACTCTTGTTTTCTTCTTCACTATAGAGGTAATAACTAGAAATCTGTGTCAGAATGCAGGTCAATGAACTTGATATACAGAAATAGCTTCGAATTAAATATAAATTATTGGCTAATTTGTATTGTAGAGCTTTAATCAGTCACAATTTACTTATAACCCAGCACATAATCCAACAGCATAGAAGGTTAAAAGTTTAAACTCTGCCATCAGACCACCTGAGTTCAAACCTTAACTTTGCAACTTATCAGGTATGTAGTTTAAGAAAGTCATATAACATCTCTGTGCAACAGTTTTCTCATTTGTAAAATGAGTGTAATATAAACAGGCCCTACCTATCCTGCAGGGAAGTGAAGTAAATGGCATAAATATTGAGAATACCATCTGCACATAAGTACCTAAGTTTTGAGTGTCATTATTAATCTCATTATGTTTACTTGTTTTCTTTCTAGGCCTAACCTGGGCTCCATAGTCATTCGAGGTCAATTCCCATTTGTTATCATGCACTTTCCAGCATTTAATTTTCTTGTTGCCTTTCCAACTAGTCATTATAAACACTGAATAAGTCTCACTGAGGCACCTAAGACAGGGATCTGATCAGATAGTTGTTTCTCTTGCGGTGTTCATCACATCTTTACTCTGCATGGTCTTTGGGAGGAAAACAGTCAATTTTGCTCTTGACATAATATGTCTATGTCTATATCTATGACTATATCTATCAATCCATCTATCTTTCTATCTATATAGGATTAATGTATTTGATTACTTTTATTCTCTCATAACAACAACAAAATTTTCTTCCCCTTAACTAGCACACAATGTATCCTTCAAAATAAAGTAATTGGAGAGGATCATTTGACAAGAATATCAATATTAGGAAGCTGATATTTTATCTTGTCAGAAACCCTCCAATGCACAGAGCACAGATTAGCATTCCCCCCTTTTCCCTACCCCACACTCCCAATTACTTACAACTGATTACATCAGCTTCTTTTTCAGCCTTAAGCAGATGGTATCCATTGCTCTTCGTTATATAGCTTACTGAAATTCTCTACATTTTGTAAATTAGACCTTGAAAATTGGTAATATCTTGTACCTAAATACTCTAAAACCCCATAAATAAAAGTGCAATTAAATGAATTTAAAATTATATAAGTAGAACATTATATGATCCTGTCCAAGAGCATTTTGGATGCATTTTTATAATGTGCATTACTTTAAAAATTAAAACATTTTAGTTACTTAGTGGAAAGATATTTTAAAGTTATGCTTAGAAGTACATTTAAGTTAAAATATGGTTAAAAGTTAAAATCGAATCACAAAGTTTTATCTGGCTCAAAAAGCCCAGTAGAAATAAATGTCTTCCTTACATTTAGGTATATTTGATAGCACCCATGTTGTTCTGAAGGAACAATAACAAACATTGCAGCTCAGTGAGAATGTCAAAATCAATTAGAGTTTTACACTGGGGCTAAATGTATTACCATCACCATAAGCATGTAGGAGCATAATATTATACATATTTTCTAGTAATTCACAAAAACACCTCCTTTAGTTTGGACTGTTTATAAAAATATTCCTAGAGAAAGTTTGAAGCAATTGGTACTGTTTTTCCTGGAGAAGAAATAACCACCACTGAGCACTTCAGCTACAAGCATCTTGATAAATAATACATTATTTATAAAGTTAAAGTTCTAAAGTAAGTTATAAAATACTATTATTACTATAGTTATCAACAGCATTGACATCATTTTATGTTATGCTCTTTAAGTAATTTGAAATGCTTTTTTGCAACAAAGTGAAAATAATGAGACAGTGAGATGGAAAGGGAAATGAGAGAGGGGGAGAGAGAGAGGAGAGAAAGAGGAAACCAAGTATTTTCAAATACCCAAAATGTTCTCAACATCATGCCAAATATTAAGTATTAAGCAACAATGTCATAATGTAGTTTTAAAGATGAAATTAACAAGTCTGACATAATGCACGCACCACTATGTACTAAAGAGTTTGCAATTCTTGAGCTGTAATTACCTAGCAAAGAAAACTCAAGAGAACCAAGATTGAAACATCCAAACATAACAAAACTCATCACTACAAGCTCCAATGGTATCTAACTACAGTTACTTAAATCAAATTATCAATAACTCAAAAGAGCACTATGTAGAACACGTCATAAGAGGTTCTTTAGATACAAAATACATATTGTATTATGAAGACTTCATACCAAAAAAGAATGTAAAATGCCTCATTAATATTTTGATATTGATCACAGGTTGCCAATATATTTTTATATATACTTCATTAAATAACATACATGAATACAATTATTTTCACCTATTTCTTTTATGTGACTATTAGTGAATTTAAATTATATATTTGGCTGAATTGGATTTCTAAGCAGTGGCACTGATCAGGAACCACTTACTTTGACACAAAGAACAGTGATAAATATGAAACACTAGCTTTTAGGAAATGAGGAGAAAAAGAGATAAGACTAGAGATAGAAGCCCTCCTCAGGACATGAGGCTTGAGTTGGGCCTTATTTACTAAATAGTATTGGGATCAGGCAGACAAAGGTAAAAACGGAACAGCACTGAGCCAAGATATAAAGATGCCAATGAGTTTAGCGTAGGATGATGACCATTTGGCGACCATTATGACCACACCAAACAATATCTGCAGAAAAGCTAGCAAGGAAGTTAGGTTTGAATGATTTTGTTTTTCTAATGGACATGGTGGGATGAAAAAAAAATGCAGATTTCTGATTTAAAATGATAATTAGAGATCAACACTGATTAGAGTTTTTCTTTGAAATGACCAACATCTGGTTACAATTTGGTTTTAGTTTATTTATTTACTTTTTGTTTGTTTATTTTGGTAAAAACACAGCATGAGATTTACACTTTTAATAGATTTTTAAATGTCCAATATAGTATTGTTAACTATAAACACAATAGTGTATGTCAGATTTCTAGAACTAACTCATTTGCATAATTGAAATGTTATGCACATTGATTAGCAACTCCTCATTCTCCCTCCTTGTAGCCCCTGCAAACCACCATTCTATTTTTGTTTCTACAAATTTGACTATGTTAGATACTTCATATAAGTAGAATCATGCATAATTTTTCCTTCTGTGACTGGCTTATTTCACTTAGTATAATGTTCTCCAGATTCATCTATGTTGTCACATACTGCAGGATTCCCTAATTTTTGAAGGCTAGATAACATTCCATTCCATGTATGTATCACATTTTCTTTATCTATTCATCTGTCAATGAAAATTTAGGTTGCTTCCTTCCACATCTTGGTCTTTGTGAGTAGTGTTACAATGGACATGGGAGTAGTCATATCTCTTTGAGATCCAGATTTTAATTCTTTTGGACAGATAACCAGGAGTGGATTACTGGATCATATGGTCATTCTATTTTAAATTTTTTGAGGACCCTCCATTCTATTTTTTATAGCAGCTGCACTTTGCATTCTCACCAACCGTGTACAATGGTTCCAATTTCTCCACAACCTTCTGAACACTTTTGTATTTTTGATAAAAGCCATTCTACCATGTTTGAGGTGATATTTCATTGGGGTTCTGATTTGCATTTCCCTGATGATTAGTGATGTTGAGCATCTTTTTATCTACCTGTTAGCCATTTTAAAATCTTCTTTGGAGAAAAGTATATTCAAGTCTTTAGCCCATTTTTAAATTGCTGCTGGTTTGTTTTGTTTTGCTATAAATTTGCTATTAATTTGTTTTGTATTAGTTTTTGAGTTATAGGGGTTTCTCATTATTTTAAAAATCCACCCCTTATCAGGTAAATTGTATACAAATGTTTCCTCCCATTCCATAGGTCACCTTTTCACTCTTGTTTCCTTGGTTTAATGTAGCCACACTTGTGTGGCCACAGCCACACTTGTCTGTTTACTTTTGTTTCTTGTGCTTTTGGTGTTATATCCACAAAATCACTGCCAAGACTAATGTCAAGGAATTTTACTTTCCTATGTTTTCTTCTAGAAGTTTTATGGTTTCAGGTATTACATTTAAGTCCTTAATTCATTTTGAATTAATTTTTGTGAGTGGCATAAGATAGGGCTCCAACTTCATTATTATGCATGTGAATACTCAGTTTTCCCAGAACCGCCATAAAAACTATACTTTGGTTATTGACTATTCTTGGCTCCTTTGTGAAATGTTAGTTGACCGTGTATGTGTCCGCTTATTTTTTCTAGGATCTTGATTTTGTTCTATTGATTAATGTGTCTGTTTTTATGCCAGCACTATACTGTTTTGATTACTATAGCTTTATAATATGTCATTCAAAAATTAATTCCAAATTTTCTCATACTCTTGAAAAAAAGTTGAAGAGTAGGGACCACTCCCACATACATTTCATGAGATCAGAATTACTCTGATACCAAAGCCAGACAGAGATACCAAAAGAAAACTATAGGTCAATATCCCTGATGAACATAGGTGCAAAAATCCTCAACAAAATGCCAGCAAGGCAAATTCAATAGCACATTAAGGGAATTATTCACCACAACCAATGGGGATTTATCTCTTGGATGCAGGGATGATTCAATATATAAAAGTAAATTGTGATTCATCATATCAATAGAATGAAGGACAAAAATCATCTGTTTTCAGTTTGAGAGTCCACCAAGTACTGAGCTCTATGAATAGGATGAGAAAACCAATGTGCATCTTGGTACAATTTCAGAATTTTAGAAAAATCAGAAATCCCTAAACGCTTTCAGAGAGGCCAAAGGGGTAGGAACTCAGAATGGTATCAGCCTTTTCAATCACAGCATAAAGCCAGAGATACGTTTTCAATCAACTGCTGAATAATGAACCTCTAAAATTTAAATTTAAACTAAATTTAAACTAAAATTTAGTGGCATGAAGAAAGAGCCTTTTGGGGCCCCTGAGTGGCTCAGTCCATTAAGCATCTGGCTTCCGCTCTGGTTATAATCTCCCATTCCTGGGTTCAAGCGCTGCATTATACCCTCTGCTGTGAGCACAGAGCCTGTTTTGGATCCTCTGCTCGCTCTCTCGCTCTCTCTCTGCCCTTCCTCCACTCGTGCTCTCTCCCTCTCTCTCAAAAATAAACATGAACATTTTTTTAAAACAATAGCCATTTAATTATGACTACACTTATGGCAGGGCGCAGCGGTGGTGGTCCTTCTCTTCCCCAGATAACTGAGGCCTTAGCCAGGGGACTCAAATACCTAAAAATAGCTGAGATAGGTTAACTAGGGTCATAGGTGTAGGACCTCGGTTTTTGTTGTCGGATGAATTGTTTGTTTTCTTTTATTTCTCCGGTAACATCTACTAATTTGAAATCTTCAAAACAGCTTCTTCATTCAATGTCTGGGATCTCTTTCCAGTCAGCCTCTTCATATGGCTACCTTGCTTGAATTTCTTCCTTCCAGGGTGTTCTCAAGGCACTCCTTCCCTAGAGCGAGTTTTTCAAGAGGACTAGGTGGAAGCCACAAAGTTTTTAATGACCTAGCTCCGGAATTTATAAAATAGTTTTTGCCAACTCTATTTGTCAGGTGAGTCACTAAGTCTAGTCCAGATTCAAGGAGAGAGTAATTACACTGCCTCCCTGAATAAAAGGATTAGCAAAGAATCCACAGTTGTATTTAACATACCATTTGAAAGAAAATTATTTTTAGCTTAGAATTATCACACAGTTTAGCTTTCAATCAAGCGTGAAAGCAGACATTCCGGTGCTACAGGGACTTGGTGGTTTGTTCTAAGACATCATTTCTCAGGAATCTACTGAAGAGCTAATATCCACCCAAAATAAAGGAAGTTTATCAATAAAAGAAAGATAGAGAATCCAAGGAACACTGGTTGTGAAACAAACCTAAAAATCAACCAGTCCAGATTACAATAGGTGAATTTAAGCTCCTAAAAAGAGAGCACCAAGGAAACTTTTTTTTTTTTTTTTTTTAAGAATAGAAAACAGATTAAATATTATATATGTTTGAGTGTTTGGGGGAAAAATTTTGCTCAATAGGCATTTGATAGATGTAATGGAATGAAATATAGGCATATTAAAATTTATAAAACTGATCAAAATAACAGAGATTAGTGAAGGGAAAACAAAAAGTTCCATAAGAAAATACAATTCTGTATCTATAATGAATGATATATTCATAGTCATAATAATGTATAGAGTGAATATTTACCCAACAGTATCTGGGATAAATCCATTGGGAGAATAGGAAATCTAAGTGAGGATGAGGTGCTCTATAAGAACGTTCTATCTTTATTATTATATCAAAGGATACTGTAAAAATTTGGTAAAGTATTTTTTTAATTATTATAAATACATAGTTAGAAATATAGAGATAAATGCATAAATACACAATTAAATGAAAAGAGAGTACCTCAGGGGAGAGAGGAACTGGGGAGTAAGAAGCAGTGGAGAAAGATTTCCCGTATTTTGTTGTAAGCATTTTAATTTAACACACACACTCACACATACATAAAAGGGAAAATGAGACACATGCTGACTCTATGATCTGTTTTTTTTCATTCTAGGGTTTAAATATTTTTTACATATTCAAAAAGAATTACAAATTGAAAAATAGAAGGTTTTGACAGAAATTATCTCATAAATGATTTAATGTGTTGCCTACCTCAAAGAATAGTGATAGATTTCCGTACATAATGCTCCTCCGGCAGAAGCCAGACCCATACAAAAACAAAGTTTTGAAAAAAAAAAAAAAATTAGACATAGTGAAATTTGTATGTGGAATGACAGACCTGAAGAATTGCATTTTGTAGCAAGAATCCAGCCCCAGGGAACATCTAACAACATCAACACCTCTCTAGCTGAAGAGACTAAATGAATAATGTGTCCAGGTTGCTGGTAGGTGAGAGGAGAAGGTTGTGTTTAGGAAATAAAGCTCCATGAGATATTTGTGGATGTGGCATGCTTCTGAGAAAATGGCACTGAAAAGCAACTAAGTAATTGAGAAGACTTTTCAAATATGTTAAAGAAAGAATAGAAGGAAGGAAGGGAGGAAGGGAGGGAGGAAGAAAACAGAACAAAGAAAGTATTACAGGTAAGCCCCCTGGGCTATGTGTGCTCATGATTTGATTAGTTCTATGCTGAATAATATTAATGGTGTGATGTGATATAATTAATGCCAAAGTACAGTAATTATAAAGTGATTATAATTAACCCAACAATTAAATTTATGAGAAAAAATGAGATAAAGGAAATAACATGCATACTTCATCAATGAAAATATTACTTACTGAATAATTAATCACACACTCCAAAAATGATGGAGTTTGTAGAAAGTCTTCACATTATCACCTTTCACAGCAGGAATAAGAATGAATCTCCAGCATGCATTTGCCAAGCAACTGATTTCTCCACTTAGTGAGGAAAAAGCTTTATGTGGAGCAAGGAAACAGACATGAAACTCACACCTGTCTGGCTGACCCCATTATTTATGTATACATCCAAATCATGAAATTCTTGTACCAAGTTTGGATATTTTATAACAATTGTTACCATTTTGTAATCATGTACTACCTACTAGGTACTTTGCATACATTTTCTTAAATCATTAGATCCTCTTAGAAATCGTGCAGGAGATATTATTTCCTCCATATAATTTTTGGAAAGATATCAGAAAACTCAGAGAGAGTTTAGGTCACTTGCCCAATGACTCAGCAGGAAGTGGGAGAATCTGAAGTTGCCTCTTGGCCACCTGATGCCAAAGACTTTGTCTTTCTAATCACTTTCTGCTGCCTCCAATAGCCCCAGTCTCCGTGCTATTTACAACCCATCTTCTATATTCTTGGAGACATCCTTAGTAGACTGCCTGCAGCCTTTAAGGTCTTAACCCCCTGAGCCTGTGCTGGCATGAATAAGGCTGCTCCTTCCTAGAAGGAAAAATCTCTGAGTCCCAACTCTCTGTGTAAGACTCACCGCTACACTGGAAGCTGTGAAAGAGGAGAACTGAGGCTGCAACAGTAAGTGGGGGTGACAGAAGAGTCTGTGGGCAGGACAGGAACAGCTGACAGCCGGTACAGAGTTAACTTGATCCTCTGTCATTGTGGGTATAATGTGCACATACATTTCTGATTAGTGGCCTCTTGTCCTGGTGCTTAAGAACTGATTCAAACCTTTTGTAATAAAAACTTCCTTCTCCAAAACTGCATTTGCTCATCACTTTTGGCTGTTTAATTCACACAAAAGATAGTCCTTGGCCTTTCAGATTCTGGGTTGTTTTTATATTCTAATTTAGTTGACTTGGAGAGAATTTTCCTCCTGGTTCTCAGGTTTTTGTTAAATTCTAGAATATGTTTATACCACAGTATCTTGGACAGAGAAGAGGTCTGAAACCCCAAGGACCCAAACCAGTGGAAGAAACTGCTACTGTCTTCGCAGTACCCTCTGATATTCATTGATATTCAAATTGAAGAGACAGCAATCAGTATGATTCACTCAATAAAGCCCACCCACAAAGGCAGAGAACAGAGAACTGGAAGGAGAATGAGAGAGTAGGAGGTGGCCACAGACTTACATGGAGAGGAGGACATTTCAGCTAATTCAGAGGATGGATTAATTCCTCACACTGCACCAAAATTAATGTTTAAGCTGGCAACTATAATATCCCACATCTTCCCCACGAGAGAAAGCCTTCCCAGCAAGAAAATTTAATCAACAATGGGGAGCTCCCCTCTAAATAATCCAGATGTTTGAGTCACTCTCAAGTGAATAAATGTTTTGCTGCCTAGGGTGGGATACTGAGAGCTTAGAAATGCTCACATGAGACAGCATAGCATGAGACAGACATACAAAGACAGCAAAAATTCCATAAGAGAAACAGCACAAGAGAGGAAATAGGTCACTGTGATGATTTTCACGAAATTGACTGAATTGGACTTTGGATGAAAAATCATAAGAATGAACCATATAGAAAGATAACAAGAAAACAAAAATGTAAGTTTTTTGGAATTCTTTTACATGAGTGATTTCATAAGTATGTGTTTGCAGATGCCTTGATAACTGAGTGCAATTTGGAGAAAATATGAGATTCTTAATGAAAGTTCTCTCCAAAATTTCACAAGGAAATTTATTAGATCTTAAAAGGGATGAAAGTCCCCAGCTTTATGGAACTCATCAAAGGACACATTGCTGACTTATGTTAGCAACATGTCAAAAATGAGCTGAGGAGTATTCCCACATCTCTCTCTCTCTCTCTCTCTCTCTCTCTCTCTCTCTCTCTCTTGTATATATCTTGGAGTAAGAGATCCACCATTTATTCCCCACTTCTCTGTCCACTACCTCTAAAATAAAAGGTATAAGAAATAAAAATGCACATCTCCAGCTTTCTTAGTAGATTGGGTGAGGGGAGAGGTAGGACACTGTTCTTGCTAATGGGACATAAACACAGACTTATTCTTTCTGCCTCTTCCTCTTCCTTCCTTCTGGTATGTATATGTGAGGACCAGAAACACAACAGCCTTTAGGAACCAGGAGATGACAGCCATGACGATAAAATCCCAGGACACTAAGAATAACAGAGACGACACGGAGAAAGATCTTTGACAGTATCACTAAGATGCCAATTTTGCACTGCTGACATCTGGAATCTTTTTTATTTAAGAAAAAGAATATTTTAAATGTTTTAAACCACATAAGGAACAGGGAAGATTTCTGTTCCTTGCAACCAAAGTGATTCCTAACCTAACCTTTAAAGTATTATAACTTACTCTCTGAAAAAGGGGCGCCTGGGTGGCTCAGTTGGTCGAGCGTCCGGCTTCGGCTCAGGTCATGATCTCACAGTTTGTGGGTTCAAGCCCTGCATCGGTCTCTGTGCTGACAGCTCAGAGCCTGGAGCCTGCTTCGATTTCTGTGTCTCCCTCTCTCTCTGCTCCTCCCCTGCTCATGCTCTGTCTCTCTCTCTCTACTTCAAAAATAAATAGAAACACTAAAAAAATTTTTTAAGTATTATAACTTACCTCTGGCAGTAAGGTGATTTTTCTCTTATGCAAAACAGAGCTGTTAATTGGTTTTAATTAAAAAGAAATCTGCTTAAGTCTGTGGCAACAGCATTGCATACAAACCACCCTGAGATGGGAGACAAGCCCAGGGAGCCAAGACTGAATTAAGAGAGCCCAAGGCTGCCCTCCTCACTCACTCTGAACCTCCTGCCTGGGGCTTTCTGGAATTCCTTCAGGGCCTATGTATGACGGGGATGCCCCAGGCCATCCAGCTACCTCCCCAGATCTATGAGGTGCCCACCCCTAATTTTTTTTTTAATTCTGTTTTAATAAAAGTGCAACTCCCTTTTTTGTTCTTTATTTTTTTGTGGGTTGGCTTATTAGTGCTGTACTGGTCCCATCTCTAAAAGAAACTCAGAAGTATAAGGATTCTGCCACATCTTGCAATAAAATCAAAATCCAACCTTAGAGGCTGGTCAGGAAAAGAATCCTCACCTTATGGCAAGGATGAGAAAAGGAAGATTCCTCAAGAAAGAGGATAATCTTATGTGGGGCATTCACGAATCAGCTTTCAATGGTCAATCCTTCATGCTTTTCTGAGTAGATATCCTCCCCCATTACAAGGCCTTTTGGATACAAGTTTAATTTGATAAAGAATACAAATGGCTTCTTTACAAGAGTCTATCAGGATCTTAGAAGTAAAAATCCAAACTCCTGATTATGTGGGGAGATCCCAAGATATGTATACACACTTCTCAAGGGCACTATACTCAAAGGGCATACTCAAAGGGGGAAATGCTCAAGAATAAGGAGTACAATCAAGAATTTCAGTGAGATTCTCCTAACTGGGGACCAAGAAGAACCCAGAATCTGGCACAGATGACAAGTGTTAGTTTTCCAAAGCAGAGAGCAGGGGGCTTGTCTCCTGCCAGACGTGAAGGCTCACCCCACCTGGTAAGGCTCTGCCACTTTGTAAGGACTTCACCTCTAGTCCTTGCATCCGTTAAATACAGTTTATGTTGAAGAAAGTTATTAAAGATGATGCAAAAGGAATAAAATATTAGTTTGTTGTTGTTGTTGTTGTGTTTTTTTGATCCACCCAGCAAGGAAAACAGAGATCTTGGTAAGTACAACAAAAATGGAAACCATGTTTGCTCTTTAAAAAATTTTGCACGTATTTCATATAAAAATCCAGTTAGTCTTAAAATGAAATATAAACCTTTTGTGTGAACGAAGGTCTAATACAAATAACTTCATTCTGAAATGAGGTAATTTTATTCCTCAACCACACTGCTGCATAAAGAAATCACAAAAATTAACTTTCTGTAACAAATATTAACAATTTAATAAAGAGGCATTAGATTAATATTTTATCAAAAATGAGCTGAATATTTTCCTGCCCTATTTTTTTTTCAGTGAGGCAGAAATGTGTCTGACTTGAGAATCAGTCTAAAACAGATGCTTCATTATTTGCTTCCTATTTTTCCAAAGTACAACTAATTTGATTTATTATATAGAAGCTATTAAGTAATTATTGCTGAATATAGTTGATTTTGACTATTTCTCAAGGAATCTCTTCCTTTATTTTATTAGTATTAATAAAACCATGGTGTCTTGGATAATTTAATTCCAAATTATTTTCTACCTGGAGAGATTTAGAAACTTTAAAAATCTAATTTTGGAACATAAGCATTGCTCCATTGAATAGGGTTTTTTTTTTCTTACTGTAGTTTTGTAAAATAAATATTTGAAAAAGAGACTTAAGGACTGGAAAGAATTATAGTCTCTTCACACGCATTCTTTCTTAGAAATAGAGTAATGACTTGTTTTAAAGGATTTCATGGTGAGTTTTATTTGCTAATCACATCTGAAGTTAAACATGTCTTTGGGAATAATTTTAATTCTCTGCTGGAATTAGAAAATTCAAGATTATTTCTTCCTGCCTATACTATCAGATTGAAGCATCCTTATAAACCACATTTTTATTATTATCTCAAAATACTGACACACGGCTTTAAATAGTATTAATAAATGTTTTACATTGCCACAAATAAAAGCTTAAGGAAATACCATTGTATTCATTCCGTCTTCTGCTAAATGTTTACTCAACATCTGCTATGTTCTAGACAATGTTGAATATACACTATTTCTCCAAACATAGATTATTGGTCTACTATGGATTGGAGAATCATATTTCTTCATCAAAACTAATTAGAAAATCAATAACTTATAATGAGCCCAACCCTGCAATCTTTCTTGGACTATTTGTGTGTTCATGTGTCTGTGTATCTGCATTGTATTTAGAAAATTGCATAATTATTAAATTGTCTGTGGAGAATAAAGACAAAGTTCATTATCAGTAAGTTACTTAACTTCTATGGACTACATTTTTACCCCTGCAAACTGGGGAAAAACAGTTATCTTAAAATGTTGTGATGGTTAGACATAATTCACTTTAAGCTCCTGTCACCTATTCGGTAGGCTCTTACAAAATGTTAGCTATGTTTATCCCCTTGTGAGAAATGTTATTTGACTTCAATTCTGTCATTGATATGGGTATGGAGAGATCCATTCTATTGAATATTCATTGAATTGAATGTTTTGCAACAATTTCCTATGGAAGAAACCCTTTGGTAATATCACACTCAGAAATGAGTCCAAGGGCGCCTAGTGGCTCAGTTGATTGAGATTCCAACACTTGATTTCAGCTCAGGTCATGATCTCACAGTCCCTGAGATTGAGCCCTGCTTCTGGCTCTGTACTGACAGCACAGGACCTGCTTGAGATTCTCTCTCTTTCTGTCCTTCCCCTGCTTGTGCATGCACACACACTCTCTATCTCTCTCAAAATAAATAAATAAACATTACAAAAAAGAAATGAGTCCAATTATTCAATTACTGATAAAAATATAAATATGCCTTTATTGAAGACTGATCTTTTTAGGAATACACTCAAATAAAATGTCTTATACTGACATTTTGCCTTTCAAAATCTTCCTGGGTAAGACATTCAAACTGACAAGTAATTCTAGTATCTGGTTTTGATTTCCCACCATCTTTTAGTGAGAGAATGAGAATATATTATTTTGGGGGAAAAAAAAACTTTTTTTTTTATTTTTGCATCACAAAGAAGAATAATAGCAATGAAAACCAGTTGCACATCTTCCTCTAAAATATTTATATAAAGACACACACTTATTCCATGACTTAAAACATTATTATTCTAAAAGTATTTAAGATAAAGATCCTCTAGTTTTTACTTGTCATAAGACTAAAATCAAATTAATTCCTCATTAATTATGAAGAAAGTCACTTTAAAACAAGTTGTTTGTTTTTCAACTGGATGATGATGTGCCAATGAAAGAAATTAAGCAAGAGCTGTCACCAAAAATAGCAGCCCAGACACTAGGACACAATAGCAAATAATCCATCGACTAATTTTCTGTTTCCTACTCTATGTTCTTATAAATATATATGTTTACTGAAATAAGTCACCGATTGGATTCGAAAAGTTTTCATTCTACTGATATACAGCTATGTGTCTGAAAAGATTGACTGCAACTATAGGAAATCCAAAGATGGCCCAGAGGGTGGTGGGTGTATGAAGCAAATTCTGGATATAAATGCATAGATATTATCCACTCGACACATACAAAAATATCTTACAATCATGTGTGACATGTGATACACCATGTATAAGTATCAGATGCCTGAAGCAGCAGCTGATACCATACGTAAACTTACCTGGAGGAAGATATGTTTTATATAACAGCATTCTATTAAGGCACAGAGGTAAACTCACATGCAAATTCCTGTCAAGAATGAACACAACTTCAATCTTTAAGACTATCTCTAGGAAATAAAAATAAGTTATTTAAAGGATGATACTTGGGCAAAAGCTTAGGCTGCAAATTTGGACTTGTGGTTAGTATTTCTTAAATAATTTCTCTCTAGACCCAAAAGAAGAAGTAACACTTCCCAGACTAAGACATATCTACTAAGACATATCTATCTTACACATGGAATTCCTGAATCACCATTGTGCCATGGACATAGTAGCCTCTCCGACATAAATCACAGGGGATAAGTGAGGTTTGCATGTCACACAAAGTGTTCTAAGATAGGGTATTCTTTGTTCCCCAAACATGGGTAGGGCATTAGTTACTTGTCTAATGATCCAGCACTCAAATACGTGCCTTGTTTTTATTTCTACTTAATTAAAAGAATAATTCTTACAGCTTACAGAATAATCAAAACTAATGTTTTTACATTTAGGTCAACTTTGTGTGCTTTTGACAATTCAATTTTAAATTTAAACTCCCTTCCCCCACCATAAATTATGGAGCATATATTGCCATCTAGTGTCCTTCTGAAATAACACTTCTGCCAGAATCATGAAATAAAGTATGTTACATCAGACAAAGGGATTATAAAAAATTTGCAAGTAGGTATTTTGATTTGCATAATGTATCAAAAAGCTTTTAGCTGAAATTCATAGAACAATCAATTAAAGGTATCTTAAGATCAGTGCTTTCACTGCTAGGAATTTATCCAAGGGATACAGGAGTACTGATGCATAGGGGCACCTGTACCCCAATGTTTATAGCGGCACTCTCAACAATAGCCAAATTATGGAAAGAGCCTAAATGTCCATCAACTGATGAATGGATAAAGAAATTGTGGTTTATATACACAATGGAATACTACGTGGCAATGAGAAAAAATGAAATATGGCCTTTTGTAGCAACATGGATGGAACTGGAGAGTGTGATGCTAAGTGAAATAAGCCATACAGAGAAAGACAGATACCATATGGTTTCACTCTTATGTGGATCCTGAGAAACATAACAGAAACCCATGGGGGAGGGGAAGGGAAAAAAAAAAAAAAAAAAAAAAAAAAAAGAGGTTAGAGTGGGAGAGAGCCAAAGCATTAGAGACTGTTAAAAACTGAGAACAAACTGAGGGTTGATGGGGGGTGGGAGGGAGGGCAGGGTGGGAGGGAGGGTAGGGTGGGTGATGGGTATTGAGGAGGGCACCTTTTGGGATGAGCACTGGGTGTTGTATGGAAACCAATTTGACAGTAAATTTCATATATTAAAAAATAAAAATAAATAAATAAATAAATAAATAAATAAATAAATAAAAAGTAAACAGAGAAACAAAAAAAAAAAAAAAAAAAGATCAGTGCTTTCAGCATTTCAACTAAAAAATCCAGAGAGTCCCAGATTTGGTTAATTAGGAAGAATAATAACATCATTTATGACCCAGGTTTTTCCATCTTACTACTTAGCATCTTTAGTATGTTGGCCTTAGTCCCCAAGCATATGCCCTCATGATCACAGGATGGCTGCCACTCTTCCATGCATCGTATATTCACCTAAGCATGTCTGAAGGAAGATGTAGAAAATCTCCACATGTATCTCTTTTCTAGAGACCTTCCCACCCCACCCCCAATTGTATACTTTCCCTCAGGACCCATCCCATGGATTAAGTCATATGTTTGTGACCTAAAACCAAGGAATCCTATGAAAGCAAGTGTATTCTGACATTTTCAGCCTTTGTATCATGGAATTTTAGCAAGGAATAACTGGGTGTCAATCAACTGTTTTTGAAACACATAATAATGAGAAAAGAGAGAAAAATTTCAAGAAACTGTTTCAGTTTAAATGGTACAAGGAATGAACATTACTTTTCAGGTTTCAACAATCTGTAGAAAGAGTCCTAGACATATTACAGAGGTATGTGTATTGGGGAAGTGAGGGCACTCAAGAAGAGAAAGAGAATTCTAAATGAGGTAGACCTAGAAATATCCCCATGAAAGCTTTTCTGTGACACAATATCACATTTAGCTAGAAATTGGAGATGACCCTGAGAAAGCCAGAGGACATGATTAGTGGGTTCCTGCAAAATGCAGAGCGAACAGTAACGTGATAGTCCACTCACTTGCCATTTATCATTGATATGCCCTGATTAAGTAGACGGGAAGTTCAGCATTGAAGGATGTCTTGAAATACAGTTCTGGATTTGCATAGCAGCTTTTCACAAGAGAGTTCTGAACCCCTGTGGTCTCACACTATGTATGTGACACGTGGACCATCCAAAACCAGAGGCTTTGAGCACTAGCATTCACATAGCCAGAGTATGGCTGTTAAAAACAAGGCCTCAGGAGATCAACATGATTTCTACTGAAGATGGGCAGTAGCTTATTTTTCAAAAGTAGGTATTATATATTTTAGATTTTAGTGTTGTATTCCAAAGAAGGAAGGTACTGTTTACCTATATTTCTCTTCTTTATGGGGTGCCTGGGTGGCTCAGTCAGTTAAGCAGCCAACTTTGGCTCCGGTCATGATCTCGTGGTTAGTGAGTTCAAGCCCCACACAGGGCTCTGTGCTGACAGCTCCGAGCCTGGAGCCTGCTTTGGATTCTGTGTCTCCCTCTCTCTCTGACCCTCCCCCACTCACGCTCTGTCTCTCTTTCTCTCTCTCAAGAATAAACATCAAAATAAGTAAGCAAATAAATAAATAAATTTCTTTTCTTTGTTTACACTAAATTCTGGAGATTGAAATATATCTTGGGGGGTTCCGGAAGATGGCGGCGTAGGAGGACGCGGGGCTCACAGCGCGTCCTGCCGATCACTTAGATTCCACCTACACCTGCCTAAAGAACCCAGAAAACCGCCAGAGGATTAGCAGAAGGGAGTCTCCGGAGTCAAGCGCAGACTAGAGGCCCACGGAAGAGGGTAGGAAGGGCGGCGAGGCGGTGCGCGCTCCACGGACTGGCGGGAGGGAGCCGGGGCGGAGGGGCGGCTCGCCGGCCAAGCAGAGCCCCCGAGTCTGGCTGGCAAAAGTGGAGGGGCCAGAGGGACTGTGTTCCGACAGCAAGCGCGACTTAGCGTCTGGGAGGTCATAAGTTAACAGCTCTGCTCGGAAAGCGGGAAGGCTGGAGGACAAAGGGAGGGAGAGCTGCTGAGCCCCCGGACGGCAGAGCTCAGCTTGGCGGGGAACAAAGGCGCCAGCGCCATCTCCCCCGCCCATCCCCCAGCCAAAATCCCAAAGGGAACCAGTTCCTGCCAGGGAACTTGCTCGCTCCACGCAAACACCCAACTCTGTGCTTCTGCGGAGCCAAACCTCCGGCAGCGGATCTGACTCCCTCCCGCTGCCACAGGGCTCCTCCTGAAGTGGATCACCTAAGGAGAAGCGAGCTAAGCCTGCCCCTCCAGCCCCCGTGCACCTTGCCTACCCACCCCAGCTAATACGCCAGATCCCCAGCAACACAAGCCTGGCAGTGTGCAAGTAGCCCAGACGGGACACGCCACCCCACAGTGAATCCCGCCCCTAGGAGAGGGGAAGAGAAGGCACACACCAGTCTGACTGTGGCCCCAGCAGTGGGCTGGGGGCAGACATCAGGTAGGACTGCGGCCCCGCCCACTAACTCCAGTTATACACCACAGCACAGGGGAAGTGCACTGCAGGTCCTCACCACGCCAGGGACTCTCCAAAATGACCAAACGGAAGAATTCCCCTCAGAAGAATCTCCAGGAAATAACAACAGCTAATGAACTGATCAAAAAGGATTTAAATAATATAACAGAAAGTGAATTTAGAATAATAGTCATAAAATTAATCGCTGGGCTTGAAAACAGTATACAGGACAGCAGAGAATCTCTTGCCACAAAGATCGAGGGACTAAGGAACAGTCACGAGGAGTTGAAAAATGCTTTAAACGAAATGCAAAACAAAATGGAATCCACGATGGCTCGGCTTGAAGAGGCAGAGGAGAGAATAGGTGAACTAGAAGATAAAGTTATGGAGAAAGAGGAAGCTGAAAGAAAGAGAGATAAAAAAATCCAGGAGTATGAGGGGAAAATTAGAGAACTAAGTGATACACTAAAAAAAAATAATATACGCATAATTGGTATCCCAGAGGAGGAAGAGAGAGGGAAAGGTGCTGAAGGGGTACTTGAACAAATTATAGCTGAGAACTTCCCTGAACTGGGGAAGGAAAAAGGCATTGAAATCCAAGAGGCACAGAGAACTCCCTTCAGACGTAACTTGAATCGATCTTCTGCACGACATATCATAGTGAAACTGGCAAAATACAAGGATAAAGAGAAAATTCTGAAAGCAGCAAGGGATAAACGTGCCCTCACATATAAAGGGAGACCTATAAGACTCGTGACTGATCTCTCCTTTGAAACTTGGCAGGCCAGAAAGGCTTGGCACGATATCTACAGTGTGCTAAACAGAAAAAATATGCAGCCGAGAATCCTTTATCCAGCAAGTCTGTCATTTAGAATAGAAGGAGAGATAAAGGTCTTCCCAAACAAACAAAAACTGAAGGAATTTGTCACCACGAAACCAGCCCTACAAGAGATCCTAAGGGGGATCCTGTGAGACAAAGTACCAGAGACATCACTACAAGCATAAAACATACAGACATCACAATGACTCTAAACCCATATCTTTCTATAATAACACTGAAATATATCTTGGGATAATTTAGAATTTGAAAAGTTACTCATGTATATTTTGGCATAAAAAAATCACAGGATCATATAATATCATGTTTAATAGAAAGAAGAGTAATTATGATAAATGTCCCCATTTCATATAGGAATAAACCTAGGCCCAGAGAAGCAATGACTTACCAGTGCCTCCTAATGATAGGACAGAAGTTGAGTCTAAAGTTTAGATATCTTTATTCCAACCCAATGTTCTTCCCATTATTTTATCTCTGAAACTGTACAGGATAGTTATTCAGATTTTGGGTTTTGGAGACAAACTTGCATGTGAGTATCAACTCAGTATTTAGTGGTGGTGTGATCTAGAAAGGCCAATTTTGTGCCACGGAGCCTTGGGTCCATCATCTGTCAAGTGAGAATATAAATAGGAACTATCTTACAAGGAATTTGGGAAAATAAAACGTAGAGTCTATAGCATGGTGTTGGAAGCTGACACGTATGGTGCTTCCAAAAGTTAGTCATTAGCTATGCCAGAACTCTATTTTCAGGAGATGTGACTCTTGGGGATCCTGTGGGAATTTAAGGCCCTTCTAATTTACATCATATTACATCATGTAACTCAGTATAACAATTTGATTCTGTAGCCAGATCCCCTGGGTTTCAACACCAGTGCTGCCATTTTTATTTTTACAGTCTGTGTAAGTAACTTTGAGCAGTCGTTGCCCTGGGGCTGTGTAACTCTCAAAGGAGTTTTATAAAGGCATATGTCTCATAGGGTGTTGAAGGTATTAAATGAGTTAATACATATAAAGAGCTCAAAACAGTGCTTCACGAATAGCAGGTCCTATATAAGTATTGTTTTTGCTTTTATATTATTAATTGTGACACTATTGTATTGACATCTTCAGCCTAGCTCCAGAATGAATATTCTGAACACAGTTTCCTTTTTTTTTTTTTTTTTTTTTCACTGAAGTGCAACTCTCCTTAGTTCTTGGAACCTCCACTCTCCACAACAACACATTGTGTGCTAGGGGAATGTTAACTCAGGGTGATCTGTCCTGAGGAGTCCCCTTATCAGCAATCTTCGTCCTTCTGCCCAAAAGCACTGTCCGTCCAGGCTGTATCAGATAATTGCTGCTTAGATTCATCCTCCATAACCAGCAGCCTGAGATCAGAAAAGTGCCCAGACTCCCAGAAAACCTAAATATCAACTAGGGGAAATGCAAACCATCGTAAGATAGAAAGAGCCAAGTAATTACCAAATGGCTCATAGAAGTATACAAGAAAGTATCAGAGAAAGACTTGTAGCAAGATTTAACCTTGGAGAAACTAAAGACTTTAATCTCTGCCATTTCATAAGGCTAGTAAATGCATAGCCCCTTCCTTTTTGAAAATCCACACTAGCACTACATCATGTCCCACATGCTCTCTTATTCCACTTTAAAATGATGCGTAAAATCCATTATAAGCTGATTACTCTGTTAACATTAGAGAGTGAAACACCACTGTAATGTTTTTCTAAGCTCTTCCTTGCCTGAGTGTCAGTGTGGTCAGGAATGATACTGAACAGTGGACCTCAGATGACAGGAGTCACAGCTGCCAGACAAAAGCAAACATATTTCCGTCTATGGCCACTGGAATATTCCCATTATGCTGGATAATTTCCAGAGTCAGGTTATTGTAAATTGAAAGTTGATTTCCTCCCGATTTTCAGTATTTCACAACTAAAATACTAGAACCATTTCTTTCATAGTTTTAGTAACAACAACAACAACAACAACAATCTTGGCTCACTGTTTTTGTAAATAAAGATTTATAGGACTACATAAGACTCATTTGTTCATGACTGCTTTTTTTGCTACAGTGACAAAGCTGAATAGTTGTGACAAAGACTATATGGCGTGAAAAGCTGAAAATATCTGTATCATTACAGAAAAACTTTGCTAACTCCTATTTTAAATAGACTAGCATGTCTTTAATCCAGAAATTGCAGTTTGTTCTATGATTAAACCCTAAAGAGAGAAGTGAGCAAGTGAACAAAGATATGGACCCAGAGATGTCCATTGTAATGCTGAACACAACAGCAACGAATTTGAAAATAATCTAAAGCAGGTTGAAAATAATTTATAAACATATACAATAAAAACACATATAGAAGACAACCAAAATAACTGAATAATTAAAAATTGTTTAAAAGAATAAGATAGATCTAGTTAGTTTGATACAAAAATACTTGAACAACAATAACAATAGTGATACACCTAACTTTTAATTGAGTGACTAATGTGGGCCAGATGCTCTGCTAATCCCTTTCATCCATTATTATCCTCAATTTACAGGTTAAAATATTGATGTTTGGAAAGATTGTATTCTTATTTAAATTGTAGAACTTAAAAGTGGCAAAGCTGAACAGAGATTTGCCTGTTTGCCCCTCTTCAAAGACAGACAGAGGCAAAGAAAGAGGAGCCTGTTAATAGGCTATGGTCTATAAAAGAACCATTGGCCACTTCAAAATACTTTCTGTAGCTATAAAAAGAACTGCCAAAGAACTTTTTATTCCTGAACGACTTCAGAGTGAGTTGCTAACCTGATGTCCCTACAACAGTTTTGTGTTAGTCCTTTAAACAAGGACATTCTCCTACATAACCACAACACAATGATCACCATTAAAACCAGAAAGTAACACTGATACAATACCCAGATACCAAGTGAAATGGCTTTATAGCACAAAGATCCTGTGCAGAATCATATGTTGTATTTCATTGTTATGTCTTTTTCAGCTTTGGAATATTTCTTTAGTTTTCTCTAGACTTCATAACTATTTTTTTAAATTTTTTAATGTTTATTTATTTTTGAGAAAAAGAGAGAGTGAGAGAGAGACAGAGAGACAGAATCTGAAGCATGCTCCAGGCTCTGAGACATCAGCACAGAGCCTGACATGGGGCTCAAACTAATGAACTGTGAGATCATGACCTGAGCTGAAGTCAGACGCTCAACCGACTGAGCCACCCAGGCGCCTCTAGACTTCATAACTTTGATACTTTGAAGATTGCAGGCCAGCTATTCTATAGTAAGTCCTTCCTGGGTTTGTCTGCTGTTACCACACAATTAGACTAGAGGCATGTTTCATTCCCTTTTCTTCTTTAGTCATCTGAATTATTTTAATCTATCCCATTACTGATAATGTTCACTTTATTATTACAAATGATGATGTTGATTGAGGAGGCTTCTCCATTGTGAAGTTAACTCTCATTTTTTTCAAGTATTTTGTTTGTGAAGAGGGTCTTTGAAACTATGAAAAGATCCCTTTCCTCTTCAAAATTATTTGTTCGTTTATTTGTACACAGTTGGATTCATGGTTTCCTATTTTTTGCAATTTGTTACTAGCATTATATACTTACCTTGATACTCAAATTATTGTTCTTTTTGGCACGGGGAGCCCCTCCCAACTGGCTTTTGTGTCTTCTTGATATGCACCCCTCATTCTTTGAGCATTTTTTTTTTATTTCTGGCACAAAGAGATATCCCTGGTTCCTACTAGCGGATAATTTATTCAGAGAACAAGTTCTGGGCATAAAGCGTGCTCATTTTTATTGGTATCTTGCCGTTCTCAGACCCTCTCAATGGACAGAGACACCCACACATGCACACTTCCATGAAGTCATACTGATACTTCAAATTCCAATCTGCCAACACTGAAAAGATTCCTTTCAGTTTTCTTTTTCTAATATATATTTTATCTACCTTCTGACAGTGAGAAGCAAGACTCGCATTATCCTTTTTTTTTTTTTTTCATCAATCACCCTGTACACAACCAGCCTTTCACAACATCCTGTCACCACCTTACCCACTGTGGCTGGGCTACACCCACCAGGGAAGCCCTTTATCTTTCACCCATTTGATATCACAAATGCCAGTGTGGGCTCCTCCCACACCCACCCTGCACGTACACCCTCCTTACCCTGCTTTACCCCTGATGCCTGTGCCGGGCAGCGTGGCTTTCCTTTTTTTCCAACACAGGCCCTTACCTTATCCTGCCCAATATCATGTCTGTCGAACTTAATTGTTCATGAAGGAAAGAGTAGGAGAAGGAATGGAAGGAAAAGGAATGGAAAGATAAAAAAACAAAAAAAAACAAAAAAACCCACAAAATTCAATACCATGCAGTGTAACATAAAGTGGGAAAGACAGGGTGGGGGAATATGCCCACAGAAAAGAAATTCTCCAAGAACTGAGAAAATGAGAACAATTTGGAACAATCAATCTAGAAAGATAATCAAGCAGCAACATGGTTGGCTAATAAAACATTTACTAGAAGAAATGGTTAAGCTGTTGGGCAAAAGAACACATCTTGTACAAAGTAGGCCTTTGATAGCTTTGAATACAGAAAGAGGCATCTCCCTAGCGACACTCTGCACTGTAGATGTGGTGGTTACGCATCTTGGATTTACAAGGCAGTGACAGTCGTAGAGAGTTTTATTCTTCTCAATTAGTCTTGTTCAATAAAAGTACAATGGAATCTATCATTGTGTTGCCAAGCCTCTGTGTGTGTGTGTGTGTGTGTGTGTGTTTATATATGAGAACAAAATCTTTCATCAGATCATATGATCCTTTTTTTTTTTGCTTAGAAAATGTGGTCATTATAACCACATAATTTTGATTTGACAATTGTGGAAGGATTACACAAATTTAAGGGAAACTAATGATCAAAGACCTTCTAAATTATTCAGCATATATTTCTAAATCACACTCATTGCTCTCTATTCACTTCATGACAGGAACACAGAGTGCCCATGCTACATTTTATGGTAATTATTATTGTTATTATAAAATAATAATAGTTTACCTTCATATATTAGCCTTCGTGTTGTCAAGCAGTATACAGCTCTAGAATATAAATACACTCATCACCACTTATAAAACAGGAAAGCAAAGCTTTTAAGGGTCCTTGCTCTAACCACCATGCAACACTACTATTTCACCATGCTGCCAGAAGAAGATATGGAATTTATTAGTAGTTTACACCCTTTGGAGCAAGCACTAGAGGAAAGAAAACAAGTCCTCGACATGAAGCCTCCTCGGCTATTCATCTCTTACTTTGAAAGATAATAATTTGCACACTCTTGAGACAGGATCTGGAGATCTGGAATCATAACTCTGCACAGTGGGTAGAAGGTGGCCCAGGCAGTGGATCACCAGGCTCAACACCCAGCTTGGAAACTGACTTAGGTCTTCAAGCAAGTTACTTACTCCCCTGTGCCTCATTTTCTCACCCATAAATGAGCATTTAATAAATATCAGTTCATGAAGACTGAGTGGAATAATATATAAAACAGTAAGTGCAGTATCTGGCACATGACTAGTGTAACTAATTTTTATTGTTATTATTGCAGTTGATAATGCCATTATTTTTTATTTATTTATTTTGAGAGAAAGAGGGGGAGGGAGAGAGAGAGCATGCATGCATGTGAGTAGGGCAGGGGCAGAGAGAGGGAGAGAGAGAGAGTAAAAGAGAGTGAGAGAGAGGGAGAGAGAGAATCCCAAGCAGGCTCCACACTGCCAGTGCAGAGCCCCATGCAGGGCTCAAACCCAGGAGCCATGAGATTAAGACCTGAGCTGAAATCAAGAGTCTGATGCTTAACCAACTGAGCCGCCCAGGCATCCCAATAATACTATTTCATAGGCTTTAGCTATTCCTTACATCTGCTGCTTTTTTCCTAAGCTTAATTAACATCAGTGTTAAATGTTGAAACTTAAGGAATGACAATCCTTGACAAGAATAAACTATCCTTAATTATGAAAGCTTTTAAAATCTTACTGCATAAAAATCAATCAGGTCAGTTAATGTGCAAATGTACCACGAGCACCTCCTATGTACCAGATGCTATCCTAAGCGTTAAAGATCCAGTAAGAAAAGACAAACAGATTCCTTGCCCTCATCGAACTTTCCATCTTGGTTGCTCTCAAGTATGCTTCATATCATGTGTAACTTAAAAAATACTGAGATATGGTATTTGTTCTCTGGCATACATAAGAACATACATTTGTTCTCAATGGCATACATACATTCTGGCTGGATACATAAGAATCACACAGGAAATAACCGGAGAGTGATTTAATAAGAAACCACATTAAATTAACTCATAAGTACAATGGTCCAGAGATAGATCAGCCTAAGGCTGAGAGACTATCTGCCTCTGAGCAGGCTCTTTGGAAGAAAAATAACAACAGGAAATACCAATTAAGTGTTCAGCTTGAAAACTGGAGGCATAGAGGGGGCTCTCTTTGTTAGCGTTAAATTTTTGTTTGTTGGGGGCACCTGGGTGGTTCAGTTAGGTGTCTGACTCTTGATCTTGGCTCAGGTCATGATCTTACCGTTTGTGACATGGAGCCCCACATCAGGCTCTGTGCTCAGTGCATGCAGCTTGCTTGAGATTCTCTCTCCCTCTGCCCCTCTCCCCTTGCTCGGTCACAACCCCCTCCTCTGCCCATGCCCCACTCACATGCTCTCTCTTTCAAAATAAGTAAATAAGCATTAAACAAACTTTGTTATTATGAGAGTTCAGATATGGTGGGTGTATCAGCATATACAATGAACATCGGTACACATATTACACAGTTAAAGAAATAAGCATCATCTATCAATTGAAGCCTTCTGGGAATTCCTTCTTGATATCTATGATCATCAGATATATGGGTCTGATCCCATGCCCAATGGGCTATGCCTTCACTTTTTCTGTGTCTTCATGGATATAATTATTCAAATACATCAAGGGTAGGAATGGCGAACCACTTACAGAAAAAGCTTTCTAGTGAAGCAAAATATCTTTAAGTGAACTAAAATTGTGGCTCATTGTCTGCTTTTAAGATGATGCTAAAATTCAGAGGCAAGGAAAAGTCACCTTCCTGATACCAGGCAATGTGTCAGGCACATTCAGTCAATTTAGTTTATTTATTTAATTGTCATCAAAGTATTATTATTATCTTCCTTTAATAGATAAGAAAACCGAACCTCAAAAAGATCACTCTTGGGCACATGAATAAGTGGGAGGTCGTGGTTTAGACTTAGTCCTCCTCAGGGAAAGTCCCTGCTATCTCTCCATTTATCACCCACCTCTCCATGGGTGTGTTGAAAGCTTAGGTTCTGTGGGCATTCTTAATGGAGCTTTATATCAGCTTTATCCCACACTGTCTTTAAGCCTTAATTTCCACACATGCAAAATAGAGGTGATAATAATTCCCATGTTTTAAAGTTGTTTAAAATATTTAATAAAATAATTAATCTATGGTAATCAGCACAGTTTCAGATGCATAGAAGATGCTCAACAAATAGTAATTGATCTGTTCTTCCTCAGGAGGAAAAAAAGATTATTCGAAAATCTTTTGCAAACTGCACAGTGCTGACCTTCAGAGTTTGCCTGGGAAAGGCATGAATTAAGTGAGGCAGCACTAATTATCTGTAGGAACTTGATTAACGTATTTGTACATGTGTTCAACCCCAGATAACCAGTCTGTGACTACCATAAACTGACCTCTGACATCATGGAGTCTCTCCTCATTTTACTGCCACAGCCCAGCATGTCTCACTCATTCCTCCACAGGGAAAACTGTGTTCAGCTTCAAAATAACGTCTGTTGGAGTGCTGGGGAAAGCTTTGACCTTGTGGGGAAGTCTGAATGATGTGATTGGAGTAGCTTCATATTGGTTTCTTCCCAAGGTTACAGACTAAGTTGACAAATCACTATTTTCTTCACCTCTTGTCAAAGAAGCAAGGTTACATTGGTTTTATTTATTTATTGATTGATTGATTGATTGTTGAGAGAGAGAGAGAGAGAGAGAGAGAGAGAGCAAGCGAGCAGGGAAGAGGCAGAGAGAAAGGGAGACATAGAATCTGAGCTGTCAGCACAGAGCCTAATGCAGGGGTTGAACTCACAAACTGCGAGATCATGACCTGAGCTGAAGTCAGATGCTCAACCAACTGAGCCACCCGGGCACCCCTATATTGTTAAGAGTTAATCTGGGTTAATTGTTAATCTGGGTTCTTGTTATTTGCTAACAGAACCCGGTTAATGCCTCAGCTCAGGAAATATAAGAGTAGATTATTTGGGGATAAAGATTGGTGTGAGGCCTCTGTTACCCTAAACCAAACATGATTACAATGTAAAACTTACAAACTATTTGAAACTAATATTTTTAAAGTCATGATAGAAAAAAAAGTAAAATGGGCTATTCTTTGGCAAACCAGGGCAATTTTAGTTGTCTCATAATGTGTTTGCAAAGAGCTCTGAGAGGAAGGTTCTCCGGATGCAGATCTGAGAGTTTTATTAGTTCTGTCCTGGAGGAAAATCAGCATGTCCTAAAGAATCAACTTGTATAGGGCCTTTTGCAGACTCACCAATTCAGGTGCCAATAAAAATATTTTTGAATCAACCCATGACATTTTTATAAGGAACATGAAAAATTCTATATTAAAAGCGCCAACTTCCACACACTCCCCAGGCCTTTCCTTCAGCCAAGAACAATATTCAGTGAACAGAGCATTTGACAGGACAGGGTTTGAAATGTTCTTTCAGGTGGGGAGTGCAGGAAGATTTATCAGCACCACTCTGCCCTTTTCCTCAGACACATTCTGATTTAATACATTTCATATTCAGACTTTGGCAGAGACTTGTTTGAATTTTCTAACCAAGATGGGTGGGGATGGTAACCTACTGGCTGATGAACTGGCCAGGACCACAGATCACGGCGGAACTAGGAGTTTTCTCAAGAGAAAGCAGGTTGACTGCTGTACCTCAAGATGAAGGTCAGTTGCGTTTCTAAATCCTGAGGCAATAAGGGACCTCTCAGCATAGGCAGCAAGGCCCTTTTCTGTGCAATAATCCTGTCTGCCAGTCCACCCTTACCCTTGCTGCCCTGTGTATGGTCCAGCTACACTGCTCTTCCTTCTGGTTCTTGGGTGTGTCACATTTACTGCACACCTGATCCTTTGCACATCTTGTCTTCCCTGAATGCTCCTTTCCTCACCACCAAACCCTCCCCTACTTTTATAAGACTCACTTTTTCTCAGCCTTCGGCCAAAACTTCACTCCCTCAGTGAGGATGTCCTTATATTGAGACATATACTTAAGCCCTTTGTGATTCTCTTTTGCTGTATCCCATATAATTTCCAATAAATATTTGATAGATCCTCCATAAATACTCCTACTGACAGGTATTTCACTGCTATTCAAGTTGGCCTATTTTCATTGTGACCAGATTTTATCATTAGAAAGTGTGACCAAAAAAGACCTGTCTGAAGAAATGAGACAGGATAAATTAAGCTGAGAGCATAGGATAAATTAGCAAATTGAAAGTGTGTAAAATCCAGACAACAAAAAGCATGAGCAGAAAGAACTCATCACACAGGAAGAATTTGAGAAAGACTGATACTCCTGGGATGAAGGAAAGGAAGCTGGAAAATTTGGCAAGCACTTATTTTTCTGTTGTTTTTTTTTTCTTAATTATATATAAGAGACAGAAGGAAAATGGTGTTATCTGATGTGATTACTTAAAGAATGCTCTGTAACTGGGGTGCCTGAGTGGTTCAGTCAGTTGAGTGTCCGACTCTTGATCTCGACTCAGATCAAGATCTCACAGTTCGTGAGATTGAGCCTCATATTGGGCTCTGCACTGACAGAGTGAAGCTTTCTTGGGATTCTCTCTTTCCCTCTTTCTCTGCCCCTCCCCTGCTTGCTTGATCTCATATTCATTCTCTCTCTCTCTCTCTCTCTCTCTCTCTCAAAATAAATAAACATTTAAAAAAAAGGACACCCTATAACTTAATGTTGGTGCATTAGGAAAATGAAAGAATACGCCAACTTTAGAAACATCCCTCAAATTCCATCTTTCTCACCAAGCCCACTGATTCTGCCTTAGTTCAGGCCCTCACAACATCTTTAATAATCTAATAAAATAGTCTATGATTTCTTTCTTTTATGATAGGTCTCCCAGCTTCCAATATCTGTGCTGTGTATGTGTGTCCCCTCCTTCTCTTTACCAGCAACATCATAGGGAGTTACAGAATTGATCCAGAGTAAAAATCCTAGATGTTTTGTGGCCATTAGTGAGTTACTTACCTTCTCTTGCCCTCAGATCCATCATCAGTAGAATGAGAACGATGTTCTCTACTTTAGTAGGTATTCTAGTCTATTAACTTTGTGACATCCATAAAGCACCTACTATAGACTTAGATATATAAGAGGAACATAATAAGCAGTGGCTCTTATAGTTCATTTTTAAAATTCCATTATAAAACATGGATTGTATCGCTCCTCTGATAAACAGGATTGTAGAGAATTAACCCCAGACTTGACACAGATATTACTCCACAGAGAGGCCACATATACCTCTTGAGCCTGCTTTGTAAATGACTCTGACTTTTTGTCCTATGCTCTAGACATAAAGCCCTTCTCGCTGGTCCTAGATCTCTTCACAACTCCATATCCTTTGCACATATTGGTCTTTATACAACATTCATCCCTGTTTATTCCCCTCAAAAACTCCAATTCATCTTTCTGGACCTGGAAACATTGAGGATCAAAGGCTTTGAAACCCACTTCACGCACATCTAATTTTTAAGACCTGAGAAATGAGCCCCAAATCACCAAGCTTTGCAAATCAACAGGGGTCCCATCCATGAGATCCACAAGCTACAGTGATCTAAGGAACTGCTCTTGAAAAGGCCACAGAGGTGGCCATTGCGAGGCTGGGCTTTGGATGTGAGAGGCTCAGATGCTTCTCCTGGAGAACAGAGGGGCAGACATCTGATTTGGCACATATTAGGAAACTTGCAGAAATATAATAAAATGGAAATGCAATACAGTAAAACCTTGGATTGTGAGTAACTTGTTCTGCGTGTGTTCTATAAGACAAGCAAACATTTCTAATAAATTTTAACTTGATAAATGAGCAATGTCTTGCAATAATAGTAGAACATGACACCAAATATCACATTATCACAACTGTGCCAATGGTTCTTTCACTCTTGCTGTGGGATTGTGGGTGATCACCTCCCATGCTTGGATCTTCAGTCTCAGGCTGCAGTATTTGGCAGAAATCAGTGATTTTTCAGAACACTGGAAGGTGCCCACACTGGCACTAGTGTATTTCTGTCACTTCAAAGCACTTATGGACAGTCCTTTGCTTTTCCATACCCAAGTAAGCTTAGAAATGCTTTGCTTCATTCTAGGTCATTGGATAGGCTCCTTGTTAAAGTTGGATGAAAAGAAAAAGATTCCATTGAGCCAAAAGATAGCAGTGATTCCATTAGGGCCAGTGACAGTTGTCCTACACAATAACCCTCCTCTCTCTTGTCTCCTTCTTACCAGCCACAAAGGTTTACAAAGGTAAGTGCAGGATAATTTATTTTTCTTTATAGTGTATATTTTCTTTATTATTTTGTATTATATTACACTATTGTAGTCATTTTTATATGAATATTTTGGGGTTGTGGAACAAATCATCTGAGTTTCCATTATTTCTTATCAGGAAATTCATTTTGATATACAAGTGCTTTGGATTACAAGCATGTTTCCAGAACAAATTATGCTTGAAAACCAAGGTTTTACTGTACATAGAATTCAATAAGCATAGAAAAATATGCACACAAAATATATCAATATCTGTATGATGATAACAATCCAAGGCAAGCTAAAATGCATGTGATAATATAATTAGTTAATTCTATAGTAAATAAGGCAGAAACCATCTTCCGAATTGAGATGGCCCAGGGTCACCATGGAGGAGGTGGGACTAAAGACCAGGAAGGGTCCAAACACAGCAAAGAAGGCATGAGCTTGCTTCCAGAGGTGACACAGTCTGAATTTACAGAGTAGTTACTATACATTCTCAAGGAGTGTCCTGCTCCAATTTATTCACAGTGGTAGGGAGAGGGGAATTGCTATAGGTGTGCAATGACAAGCTTATAATCCTCAAAATTATAACTTGAGCAAGGTCATTCTGAAATGGAGTTAAAAAGCATTTTGTGTAAGGACACCGAGGACTCATGAGGGAAGCTGGATAAGTGAGAAGCTGAATTCCATTCACATTTGTTAACTGCCTCTGAACCCTTTAACACCCACCCCTAAAGTTTCCTATTCACCTGCCCTTTGCCTTAGAGACAGTTTCTGACTCTTGATTATGTTCACTCCACAAGGTACAATACTCTCTCTGCTCTCTGCCTCCCTCAGGAGTGCTCCCACCCATTAGGAATAGTATTGGGCTTTCTGAACAATTTAGTCAGGCATTTACATGCACATGGCAAGCCCAGCTGCTGTGATGGAACAGCCCGAGTTTAGGCATCCTAAAATGCCACGGGGATCTGAGTCAGGCTCTGTTTCCAGGAGGGGAAGGAGGCTTTTGTTAAGTTTTAATGCAAATGTAGATTTCCTCTGATTCCACTTCCTCAGCTCCTCATTCACAACTAAGATCACCTCCAAATCCCTCCAGTTCCCCCTCTCCAATTACAAACATGAAATCTCCTTTCCTGTTGCTATTTGACTGGAGTGACATCCCAATCTCTCATTGGCTGTCTGTATCCATGACAAAAGCATCCAGTACTCCTTGAGTTTTTCTCCTGCTCAAGCAATGTTCTTTCTTGCAGTCATTGCCCTTGTCAGTCACCTGCTCAGAGGGCTGAAGACAATGAATAAATAATGGGCTTTAAAGAAAAAGAAAGGAGCAGAAGAAAAACTGTAAAATAAAACACTGAACACATATCACAGGTTTTGGTATTTCTCCTTTTTGTGTCAATTAAATTAAATCAGTATAAAACAAGCTTTGTTTTCCAAGAAGCAGGGAAACTATATAATCATGATTTGAGAAAAAAATGTCATTTAAATACAGGACCAACTGGCGTGTCTCCTTTCTCAGTGTTTCTTCATTGCACAGAACTGGTTAGAAAGTCACAACTAGGGTGCTAGTGGTCACAACTAGGGTGTGGTGCTTTGCTAGTGTTAAAGAAATAACAAATTATCAGTCCCAGATTGGGCAGGGGCTACACAATACAAGGTCCCACCATAAAGGCTCCTAACTACAGGTCTTAATGTGTGTATCCAAGGAAGTATTGTCTATTCTCCAAGCATTCTTTAAAAAGAAAAAAATGTAGGAAAAGTATTTTATATTACATATTAGGCTCTCCAATGTCTCTGACACAGAGACTCAAATGTCATATTTACATGAGTTCAAAACGGGTTTAAAATATAAAATATCAAAACTGTCTTAACGTTTTCTTGTCATATATATATGCGCACACACACACACACACACACACACACACACACACACTACTTCACTTTTGGCCGCAGTACTCAGGAAACTCACTGTGTAACTTCACACCTCATAATAATACATTCCCTAACACAGATCTGATATAGTGATTCTTCTTTGATATTCCCCTTATAATCATTACATAATTCCCGGGGTTTTTTTCTTTTTTTACTGTGGTTTTTATGCTTTGTTTTCTGGCACTGCTTTTTGATTGTTGTAGGTATTCTTTAAATTATTCTGTAATGTTTTCATATCTATATATATTTAACATATTTTGAATATGTATATATTGGCATATGTATACACATACACATGTGTATGTCTCTCTTCCTACATCCCTCCAGCTACCACATGTTCAAGGAAAATCATTTCCTTGACATCTAACACCAGTGATTTCTTTTTTGGCCTATTTTTGTACTTCATAAAGTAGTACAGCATTTATACTTTTATTTTTAACTTACGTTGTTCAACATTATGTTTGTAATATTCATCCATATTGCAACATGAAGTTATAAATGCTCCAGTCTCAGTGTTGGTATTTGAATGTGTGATACCTTAGTCCATTTTACTGTTGATAATAACTTCAGTACCTTCAAGTTTTAGGTGACTACAGGCAGTGCTGCTACAAATATTCTAGTACATGTCTTTTCTATTGTGTGTATATATTTACTGAATTATGCACTATATGCACAGAATATGTATATGTGTTGCATAAGTACACACACACACATACATGTACATATATACACATAGAGATACACACACACACACACACACACACACACATACTGGGCCAACAATGCTGAGATTTCTGATTGCTTCAAATTCTCTTCAGTACTTATTGTCAGTCTTTAGCCTGTTTCATCTTCTTCTTTGTGGGGAGTATGTGAGTATATAGAACTTCACTATAATTATATCTCCCTAATGACTAAAAAACCATTTTATATATTTATTGATAATTGATCTTTCATGAAGTATCAGTTCAAATCTTTATGTCCATTTCTCCATCAAACTGTCTGCTTCTTAAAAATTGATTCGTACCAGAAAAAGATTGATTCATAAGTGGTTTCTATATAATCTGGATGTTCACAGACATGTATTTCACAAATATATTCTATTGTGTGGGTTTCCTTTTGAAAAATTTGTTTTATATTAGTGTTACAGTCACAGAAAAGTTGCAAAGATAGTACAGGAAGTTCCCATATATTCCACTACACCTGGTTTCTCCTGCTATGAAGATTTTACAATGGTTATATCCTCTTCCTGGATTCGTCCCTTTATCATTATGTAGTGTCCTTCTTTGTTTCATTACAGTCTATTTTAAAGTCTATTTTGTTCGATATAAGCATTGCTACTCCAGCTTTCTTTTCACTTCCATTTGCACGGTAAATGCTTTTCCATCCCTTCACTTTCAATCTTCATGTGTCTTTAAGTCTGAAGTGAGTCTCTTTGTAGGCAGCATATAGATGAGTCTTGATTTTCTATCCATTCAGTCACCCTATGGCTTTTGACTGGAGCATTAAGTCTATTTACATTCAAAGTAATTATTGATATATTTGTACTCAGAGTCATTTGTCACTTGTTTTACAGAGATATTTTTGGTTTTGGATTTGGTAGGAGGGGTTGTTTTTTGGGGTTTTGTTTGTTTTTTGGGGTTGTGTTTTTAGTTTTCTGTTCCTTTCTTCTCTTAATCCCTCCCCTTGTGATTTGATGGCTTTCTTTAGTGATATGCTTGGGTTCCTTTTTATTTTTTCTATATCTGTTATAGGTTTTTGATTTGTGGTTACCATTAAGGTCATATATAGTATCTTAAGCATATAGCAGTCTATTTCTAGTTGATAGTTATATAAGACTGAACCCATTCTAAAAGTACTGAATTTTTACTCCCCTCTCCAAATTTTATGTATATGATATCATACTTCAGCTTCTTTTATTTTGTGAATCCCTTGACTGATTTTTATAGGTCCAATTGATTTTACTGTTTTTGCACTCTGTACTGGTTTTATATTATAAATATGTATGCATTCAACATAGAAGCACACAAATATATAAAGCAACTACTAACAGACATCAAGGAAGAAATTGACAACAATAAAATAATAGTTGGGGATCCCTACTATTTCGCTTTCCGGGATCCAGGATACCACATTATATTCTGTAGTTGGGGCTCCCTTTGCTCCAATTGGCTATAATAGTTTCTCAGACTTTCCTTGTCCGTTTTGATGACCTTGACACTTTGAGGAATACTAGTGAGATATTATGTAACATGTCTTTCTATTGAGGTTATCTGATGTTTTTTCTTGACTGTACAATGGTTATGTGTTTGGGGGAGGGGGAGATCATAAAAGTGATTGCCATTTTCATCAAATGATTTAGTAGGTACACACTATGGACATATACTTTGATGTTAATACTGATCACCTGGCTGAGATAGTGTTTGTAGATTTCTCTACTATATTCTTTTCCCCATTTTCCATACTGTATTTTCACCTTCTATACAGTATGTTTACTCTATATTTAAGGAATGGAGAGATACGCTTTATCTCCTTGAGGACAGAGTATCTGCATAAATTATTTAGAATTCTTCATGGGAGATTTTATTTTTTCCCCCTGGTTTAGTATAGATATATAGATAGATATAGATGATATAGATATAGATATAGATATATGATGATATACCTATAGATTACATAAATATAGATGATATAGATACAGATAAATATATATAGATATATAGATACAGATATAGTATACAGTATTTACCTATTTACTTATTTATTATGTACCTTAAGTTATAATTCAATACAAATTCAGTTATTTGTTGCTCAAATTTATTTCAGTTTTGGCCATTGGGAACTCTCAATTAGTTCCTGTGTCCCTTGACATTTTCTCATCAAAAAAAATTTTTTGAGTATTTTTGGGTTTTGTGAGGTTTGGGGAGGGTTAGTTTTGGGTTTTGGTTTTGGTTTTGTTTTGCTTTCCCGAACTAAAAGATGCCCCAGACTCATCTTTATATTTCCTGCCCAGTCCTAGAACCAGACTAGGAGTTCTGGTTCCTGCTTTGGAGAAGAGCATTAGAAACCAAGAGCTGGGTGTTAGGTGTACTTGTTGCTAAGGTGTCTTGCTTCTGTGTTCTCTCAGCTGACACAGCATGGAAACGTGTGATTCTAACCCCCGTACATGCACATATAAATATTTCTACATGCATCTATATCTATATCAAGCTACATTTGAGTTCATTCTGTACCTCCAATTCTGATCCATTGCCACATGTATCATTTTAGCCTACTTCCTGTGCTTACTGGTAACTTCATACTCCAATAATAAGAAACCTGGCTCCTATCAACCAACACCCAGTTATTAAAATTATTCAAGTCCAGTATACACTTTTATGTTCTTAGCTAACAAGTACCTTTCTTTTTTTAAAAAGTAATGCCTACCTTTAATATATTGTGTACCTTTTATCTATTCCAAGTCCATCTTCAAACAACGTTATACCGTCTCACACCAGTGTAGGTAGCCTATAGCAGAGTGTTCCCACTTCCTACGTCCCATTCTGAGTGACAAGTCATTCATGTCACTTAACCACTTAATACAAGTATCCAATACATTATTACTAGCACTGCTTTAGACAGTTACATTTTAGATAACTATATAACTATCTTTTGGATAACTTTTAATTAACAAGAAGAAAAATAAACCATTTTTAACCTAAATTTATCCCTTTTTTGATGCTCTTCGTTTCTTTATGTATATCTAAGGTTTTTTTTTTTTTACCTACATCATCTTCTTTCTGACTGAAGAACTTTTGACATTTCTTGCAGGGCATGTCTTTTGGCTATAAACCTCTTCTGTTTCTGTTTGTTTGTGAAAATCTTTATTTATCTTTCAGTTTATTTCACTGGATATAGAATTCTATATGGAAATGCTTTTTCCTCCACTCCTTTCAACCCTCTAAATATTTCTCTTTGCTCTCATTTTTTTTGCATTGTTTCTGATGAGCAGTTACTGGAATTCTTACATCCATTGGTGAGGTGATTTCTCTACAAGTGGCTTCTTTCCAGATTTTTCCCTTTATTTTTGGTTTTCTATAGACTACAATATATGTATGTGTCCATTTTTTTTTATTCTGTGAGCTTTCCAGAACTGTAGCTTGAAGCATGTCATAATTTTGGAAAGTTCTTGGCCACTATTGCTTTAAATACTAGTGTTCAGTTCTCCCTTCTTCTTCTGGCATTTTAATTATGTATATAAAACACCTTTTGATGTTGTCCAAAGTTTTCAGATAGTCTGTTCTGATTTTTTTTCAATTGTTTTCTTCTTCTAGTCTTGAGAGTTTTCATGGACCTAACTTCAAGATTACTGATTCTCCCCTCAGCCCTGTCCTATCTACTGATGACACCATCAATGGCATTCTTCATTCTCATTATACTATTTTGACTTCTAGCATTTCCCTTTTATTCTTTTGTACAGATTCTAGATTTCTGCTTACATTACTCATCTGTTGTTTTATGTTGCCTACTTTTCCATTAGAGATGTAACATATTAATCACAGTTATTTTACATTCCCTGTCTAATAATTACATCTGTGTCAGCTTAGTCTGGTTCTGATTGTTGTTTTCATTCTTCAATCAGTGTTTTTTTCTTGTTTTGCTTTCTGTCATGCCCTGGATGATGTCTTCTTAAAAGCCAGACGTTATATTAGTTAACAGGAAATGAAATAAGTATGACTTTAGTGTAAAGATGCATGTGAGGCTGGTTAGAAACTGGGTGTTTTTAATATTTGTTGTAGCTTCTAAGTGTCCTTATTGCCATCTCTCTCTTGACCTTGGGCTTCTCTAAGTGCTGCTTCCCAGAGAGAGTTTATGCCTTGTGACTCTCTCTTTTATTATCCATTGTTTCTGCATCAGAGCCCTGTTGGTGTGGTGGTTAGATCTGGAGTATGAGTGGTGCTTTATAACCTTGCAATGAAATCCCAGTCTCTTATTTGACCTTTATCTCTGGGCTGTTACCTTCCCAAGTGTTCCTGCAGTAATAAAAACCTCCTTCCAGCCCCCTATTTCCTTTCCAGTCCTTGCGATGTTCCTAACATGTTTTCTTGAAGATCTGACCATTGTTGATTATGTCTTCTTCCTTTTTAGCTAAGATAGGAAGCCTGGGGGTATCTTAAGTGGTAAGAATTCCCTGCATCTAGGCTAGGATAAAGCTCTTTCAAAGTCGTTTCCTGTGAAGAATAGTCTTTTATTATGGTTTGGTTCCTGCACAGTGCTTACAAAGCTTTTTCCATATAGTGCACCTTAAGTTACTTGTTACTGAAAATGAAATATTTCACCATTTGTTCAGTGCTCCTGGATAAATGGAGAAGAAAGGAAAAAGCCAAATGGTCCTTACTTGATGACTTCATAGTATTGACATTTATGATTCCATACTATATACTATTTGAATATTTTTAATTTAAGGCCAGATGAACTTTTGGAGTAAGGTGTCCTATGTTAGAATCCCAGATTTATCACTTCCTACCTGTGAGCACTTTGTCAAGTTACTTATTGTATGGGCAACATTTTCACATCTGCAACATGAAAATAATAATAGCACCTGTATGTAATTGTTCATTTAATTAACATTTATTAAATTATGGCTATGTGCAAGATAATTTACAAGATGCATTTTTATATGGGATAATTTAAATCTCACATGGGGCACCTGGGTGGTTCAGTCAGTAAAGCGTCCGACTTTGGCTCAGGTTATGATCTCACAGTTTGTAACTTCAAACCCCACATCAGGCTCTGTGCTGACAGCTTGGAGCCTGGAGCCTGCTTCAGATTCTATGTCTCCCTCTCTCTCTGCCCCCCTCTCTCTCTCAAAAATATACATTAAAATAAATAAATAAATCTCATATAAACCTTCTGAGTTTGATATTATTCATTTTATTTATGGGGAGAAACTAATAAGTAGCATAACACTTGCTTCTCTGAAATGTCCAGCCATGTATCTGCTCTAATTTTTACAGTCTTTTCTTAATTTTTTATATCCTGAATGTAGTTTCAAGCACACATTTGTTGCCAGGAGACACACACAGATTTATTTATTTTTATTTTTTTTTAACATTTATTTATTATTGAGAGACAGAGAGAGACAGAACATGAGCAGGGGAGGGGCCGAGAGACGGGGAGACACAGAATCCAAAGCAGGCTCCATGCTCTGAATTGTCAGCACAGAGCCCCACACGGAGCTCGAACTCACAAACCTCAAGATCATGACCTGAGCTGAAGTCGGACGCTCAACTGACGGAGCCACCCAGGCGCCCCTCACACACGGATTTCTAAGAATGCCTACCTAGTAAGGGAATTTACCAACTATTAATAAGACCTATCAAAATGACAACACTGCCCTCTTCTGTGACCATGCTTCCTTGGGTAACCATTATCCTCTCTCATGGTTATGTTTAAGGCATACATGTCATGCATGAGTAAACATGAGCATTTGTTGTTGGCAGAAGAATTCTCCATCACTGCCTTAATGAGATAACGTATTTATTTTTATACTAATATCTCTAAAATGGATCATAAACTATATGATGTGCATATTTCCATACTCAATATTTCATCTATAACTGAAAAATAAATTATCTTCTTGTTTCACATCATCTACTTCCTATTTTCTTCAGTATCCATGGTAGTTAAAAACAGTCATCATAATTAATACTAATTTCCTATGTCAAAACTATACGTAGAAATTGATTAATTTTGTAATAAATTTTTAATCTAATATATTATTGCTCTTTCCAATCCATTCACAAGTCATGAATCTGATCAACTTTCTTTCCTTGTTAATCATTTTTACTTTATCACATCAATAATATTGAAGTTTCTTCTTATTCATGTGTTACAGACAATGAAGGATATTATATATAATAGGTGGATTGATAATCTAATCCATCATCCTGATGATAATCCCTAAAGAGAGGATGAAAAAATTAGTGTTGCAAGTAACAACTTAAGATTAAATTTCCCTGATTACATTACTCAAAAGTGAAGGTAGAAATAGCCATCTGCCATTAAAAGCAATTAAGTATAATTATAATGATGTCTGCTTCTGCTTATCATGGAGAAACTTGCTCTAGACTAGACTTCCACTACAAAAAACTGTAAAACTGGACAAAATATCTGAGACAACTGTCTTTAGACACTAAACTACATGTAGCACAGAAGTGTCCTCTCTGACAGAGGGAAACACATGAGATAGAACCCTCAATTCCTCAAGCTTTCTGATTCAGAGTACTTTCCAGACTGGCATGAGTCAGAGAATTAAAAATTCAGGCAGAACATGACAGCCTTGTTGAAATGAGGAGACAGAAATTGTGACACTTAGGTAACTGGAATATGTGGGACAAAGTACTAAAGAGAGGAAAGTTGCACTAAAAAAAGGATCTTCCAAAATTTCAAGATGTCCCATTACATCTTTGATCATATGCTAAGCTGTGTGTGCAGATTGAGGCTTTGAAGATTGGCAGAGAAAAGCAGCCAGGGAGCTACAAGGTGAGTGGAGATGGAAGAAGATGGAAGAATAAGGTAGAAAATGTAGTAGTTTTGCCAGCATGGAATGACCTTGATGAACTCTCGAGGCTGGTCAACTGAGTACACCAGAAAGACCACAGCATCTCTACCCCTGAAATAAGGAATTCTGTAGACTTGTCCTAACAAGATTTAAAATCAAGCCATGAGAGGATCAGCATATCCATAAGAAAATTAACTATTTTCTGGAACAAAACTCAACTTTCACAAAAAAAGAGAAAGAGAGAAGAAAATTCAGACTCCCAATAATTTGCATACATGTTTTACATGTATAAATGGTGAAATCCAATAAGCACATCAAGTAATACAAAATTAATAGCCATGTCAGGAAATAAGAAAATGTATCCTATAACCAGTGACAAATAAACATACATAGTTGTAAATACATGGGTATATGCAATTGTCAAGTCTCTTTGAATTGTACACTCTTTGAAATTACAGTATAAATTAGATAAATTAATGTGTGTGTGTGTTAAGTGTATAGTTTGATTACTTTGGGAAAATTTGCATATGTATGCAAACCCCACCCTCCATTAAGACTCTAAACATTTGTATCATCGCAGATGAACTTTCTTATATGTGCTGTATTCAATTTGCTAATATTTTCTTGAGGATTTTTTCATCTATGTCCACAATAGATAGTTGTGAATAGGCTTTCTTCTTTGTGATGTCTTTACATGGTTCTGGTATTAGTTTAATACTAGCCTCATAGAATGAACTAGAAAATATTCCTTCTGCTTCTATTTTCTCTAAGAGATTGTAGGGAATTAGTACCATTTATTCCTTAAATGATTAAGCTAAGGGATGCCTAGATAACTGTTATAGTATATTTCTGGGTGTGCCTTTGAGGCTATTTCCAGAAGAGATTAGCATTGGAATCAATAGAGTAAGAAAGATCCTCCCTCTCCATGGCTGGGCATCACCCAATCTATTAGGGGACCAAATAGAACAAAAATTCCAAGAGAGGGTGAATTCTCTCTTCTCTTCTGCCCATAAACATCCAGAGTTCCTCGTTCTCAGCCCTTTGGATCAGACTGAATTACACCACTAGACTTCCTAGTTTTCCACTTGCAAAAGGCAGACTGTGGGACTTTTTGGCGTCTATAACCACATGGGCCAATTCTTAGAAAGAATCTTACAAACATATTTTTTTTATTTTTTTAAGTTTATTTATTTTGAGAGCAAGTGAGGGATAGGCAGAGAGAGAGAGAAAGAGAGAGAGAAAGAGAGAGAGAGAGAGAGAGAGAGAGAGAGAGAGAGAGAGAGAATCCCAAGCAGGTTCCATGCTGTCAGCACAGAGGCGGATGTGGGGTTCCAACCCATGAACTGTGAGATCATGGCCCAAGCTGAAACCAAGAGTCAGACACTTAATAAGTGCCACCCAGGTGCCCCAAGAATAAATCTTATAAAATAAACAAAATTGACAGGCCTTTAGCCAGATTTATCAAGAAAAATAGAGAAAGGACCCAAATAAATAAAATAAAAATTGAGAGAGGAAAAGTAACAACTGACACCACAGAAACACAAAGGATTATAAGAGAATACTATGAAGAAGTATATGGTAAGAAACTGCACATCCCAGAAGAAATGGATATGCTTTATGGCCCAGAATGGGATCTATCTTGGAGGATGATCCATGTAAGCTTGAGAACAATAAGTATTCTGATGTTGAATTTCTATATATTTCTATAAATGTCCACTAGATCCAGTTAATTGATGGCTGTGATCAATTCAACTATATCCTTGGTGATTCTCTCTCTCCCTGCTCTGTCAATTACAGTAAAGGGGTGTTGAAGTCCCCAATGACAATAGAGGCTTAGTCTATTCTTTCTTGTCTTTCCATCCGGTTTCATCTCATGTATATTGACAAACTGTTGTTAGGGGCTTTTTTTTAGGTGCTTAATGTAAGAATTATGTCTTCTTGAGCAATCAACCCTTTTTATCATTATATAATGATTGTCTTTATCCTGATAATATTTCTTATTCTGAAGTCTATCTTTTCTCCAGTTTTTTTTTTTTGATTAGTAATAACATAGTATACCTTTTCCCATGTCTTTCTTTTTTATCTGTGTATTTATATTTATTTATATTTAAAATAGTGTCCTTGTAGACAACATATACTTGGATCTTATTCTTTTTTATATATTCTTTTTATGTACACTTATATTATATATATATATATATATATATATATATATATATATATATATATACTTTTAATTGATATATTTTTTCATCTGTTCGGGATACTAGAACAAAATACCATAGGCTGGGTAACTTAGAAATTTATTTCTCAAAGTTCTAGAGGCTGAGCGGTGCAAGATCAAGGTGCTAGCATGGTCACATTCTGTTAAGGGCCCTCTTCCTGATGTAATTTATCTTCCAAGTCAGATAAGGCTCTGGTGAAGTATTTTGTCTTGCTGGGTGGTCATTTTTATAGAGGACACACTCTGGGCTTACTTTAAATCTGTTCCTTTCACTTGGGTATATCTCAAAAATGGTTACTTTTCCATTTGCCTATGCAAATTCAAGGTCATTTTGTCTCCCATCTTCACTGTGAGAACCTAGTAGGGCTCCTGGAAGTAAAAACACATGAATACCTGCCCCCTCCTTTGACTGGTCCCCAGGGAATTTTAACTTTCAAGGTAGTCCATATATAGCCTCCAGCAGTGCATCAAAGTTAACACCTAAGTTTTCCAACCAGTTACTGGTTCTAGCATCTTCTGCTTCAGGCAACCTAGCTAATCTGTATCCTTTATTCTATGTATCTACCTGTCTCTCCAGTTTTGGGGGTGGCAGTCTATTCTGTAACCTTAATTCTCTGGAAGAGCTAAGAGAAGTCATCATATTTCAATTTGTTCAACTACTTTTCCTTTTATGAGGGTGGCAAGGACAACTTGCAACCTCTTTACATGTCACAGTGGAAACTGGATGTCCTGTTGACTTTTTATTATGAAAGAATATTGTAGTTTGCCAAATGTCACTCATGCATCTATTGAAATGATAATTTGATTTTGTTTTCTTATTCTATCAAACTGCGTGTTACATTAACTGAGATTTGGAGGTTTAACCAATCTTGCATTCATGAGTTATACTCACTTTGTTATGGTATATACACCTTATTCATTTAAAACCAGTCAGGAGCAAAGGTTAAGACTTGCAAATTGGGACATTTCTACACTTTCTGAGAGCAAAATATCTTGGGTTAGTTCATAAGAATGCAGGAGTACTTCTTTGAGACAGATTATGTTCAAACCTGTATTTTCAGTCCTGGGTTCTCTTTAATGTGTGCTCACTACATATTCTTTGTTCTATATTTCTATCTGGGCATAATTAGTGTTTGGAATTCTCTAGGTTAAAGTGGAACTCAAAACTTTCTGGTATATATCATATACACGCACAATAATACAACACATTGGCTTCCTTTTCTTTACTTTTTAACTTCAGCATATGAATATTTCCTGGGATCACTTAACCAAATTAACTTCTTGGCTCAAATCCTTGTCTTAGGCCTTGCTAAGGGAGACCAATCAAAGACTGACTGGCTCAAACCCTGTCCGTAGCTTTTAATTACTGAGTAAAGCCCAAAATTCGTAGTTTATATAGCCTTTGGTGATTTGCCCTAA
This sequence comes from Panthera leo, assembly GCF_018350215.1. Lineage (NCBI taxonomy): Eukaryota > Metazoa > Chordata > Mammalia > Carnivora > Felidae > Panthera > Panthera leo. The sequence continues at coordinate 66,126,205 of NC_056689.1, forward strand.
TTGTCATTTCTAATGTTCTTTCTCAACACATTTCCCAATGAGTACTTTGTTATAGGCAGACTCAGCCCTGTGTTCTTTTCCACATCCACCTCATATTCTCTTGTCCCTGCTATTACACTCATATTATTACTCATACTTGTAATTTCCCATAGTAGAGTGATTAAAAACTGAAGTCAGGCTGCAAGCACTCATACCCTAGTTCTGCCACTTAGTAGCTGTATGTTCTTCACCAAGTTACTTTGTCTCTGTGCCTCTATTTGCTTATCTATTTTATAGGGATAATAATAGCACCAAACTCATGAAGTGACTGTGGCAGTTTAAAAAAAAATTGGTATTTAGAAAGGTACCTGATTACTCAGTAAATATCAGCTATTATTATCCTGTCTCAAATCTTACCTTCAAAGCCTAACTAAACCCTTTGCTTCAGGGAGGCCTTTTTTGAGCCTATAGCTATATATAAGCATTGCATCTCTTGAAGTCTCTCTTTTCATGTATTTCCTTGTGTTTATTTTTTTATTATTTAAAAATAATAAATGAAAGAGAGTGAGCAGGAGAGGAGCAGAGGGAGGGAGGGAGGGAGGGAGGGAAGGAGAGAGAGAGAGAGAGATCCCAAGCAGGCTCTGCATTGTCAGTACAGAGCCCAATGTGAGGCTCGAACTCACGTACCATGAGATCATGACCTGAGCTAAGATCAAGAGTTGGATGCTTAACCAGCTGAGCCACCCAGGTACCCCTCTTTGTGTGTATTTTCTATCATGCATTATATGTAAATTTAATTTTCCTAATAAAACTGTATGTTCTATAGAAAGATAATTTCCTGTCTTTGTATCCTGTTCAATGCTTAGCACATAGTACATACTCAATAATATTTAATGAATGATTTTATTCCCACCACAAAATAAAGAGATTATGTTAGAGCACATTTAATGCATATCAATTTATAATATATTAATCACATTCAATTTACAAAAGCAATAGAAAGTTCACAATTCAGAACTATATTTTACTCCCAGGAAATAAATCACAAATTAAAACTGGAAGTGAAATAATACTTCAACCTCATCTTCTCATCTCTATTATAAGAGATTGATTCCACTGTGGATTAATTTATAATGCAAAAAAAAAAAAAAATTAGATTTCAAGTGGGGATATTAGACCTGTTTTGTTGTTGTTATTGTATTGTCTGTGGTAAACAAACCTGTTGGCCAGAATATCATTTCCAATTATCCCCATGTTTATGAATCACAAAGAAACTCAAAGGATCCCAAACATTCACAAAGAAATATTATTTCATTCAAGCAGATGTCTCTCCCCAACCTTTCATTTGCTTCTTGACTTAAGAAACTATTTGGTTCACATAAAAATAACCACTGTGTTAAGATGGTAATTAGGAAGGCAGTTACATGGAATAGCTTCTGCTCTATAACTGAAGAGATACTCTTCATTTACCTATCACATGACCTCAAACTTCTGAATTCAATTTAGAAGTTGAGACCAGGCCTCTGAGACCAATTTCTGAGACCAGGCTTCACAATATTGCACGTTAAAATCTAGAACCATGTTTCCCCCAAAGAAATGGAATAAAAGCTCAGGGTTTTGGGGTGTTTTTTCTTTAGCTTTCCAACTGAAATACAATTATTATTTTAGAAACATAGAATTCTGGTTGATATCTAATTCATAAAGTGCTTATATTATATCTCCCACATGTAGGTCACAGTATTGGTTGCTTCAAGGGATTCTCTAATGATGAGACAGATTCTCTGCCTTTCGTGAGTTTTTAGTTAGTTAAGACAAATGTTCAAATGGGTCTAGAAAAAAGCATATTATAATAAAATCCACATAAAAACCACAAGTGCCAGGAGCCTGGGTGACTCAGTCGGTTAAGTGTCTGACTTTAGCTCAGGACATGATCTCAGACTTCGTGAGTTTGAACCACACGTCAGGCTCTGTGCTGACAGCATAGAGCCTGGAACCTGCTTCGGATTCTGTGTCTGCCTCTCTCTCTGCCCTTCCCTTGCTCGTGCTCTGTCTGTCTCTGTCTCAAAAATAAATAAAAACATTAAAAAATTTTTAAGAAATAAAAAAATAAAAAATAAAATAAAAAATAAAACCACAAGTGCCATTTGTATTATATTGAGTCAGAGAGCTAGTTCACCAGGATAATGAAACTTGAATTAAGATATATGTTATAGAGGAAGTGACACTTTAGACGGGAAAGGAAGGCATGGTTAGACTCAATACATACAGATGGTGAAGGAAGCTTCTCCACAGAAAATGAAGAACAAGAGTGATCTTATTTCTCCTGGGTGGTATATAATCACCGTCTTCCTGGAAAAACAGCCCTGATTTTTTAAAATATAACTTATTATCAAGTTAGTTAACACATGAGTACACAGTGTGCTCTTGGCTTCAGGAGTTGATTCCCATGGTTCATCACTTATATACAACACCTGATGCTCATCAACAAGTGCCTGCCTCAATGCCCATCCCCCATTTTCCCCTCCCCTTTCCCCCCCCCCCCCATCAACTCTCAGTTTGTTCTCTTGTATTTAAGAGTCTGCTATGGTTTGCCTCCCTCCCTGTCTGTTTGTAACTATTTTTTTCCTTCCCTTCCCCCACTGTCTTCTTTTAAGTTTCTCATCTTCCACACAGGAGTGAGAACATATGAGATCTTTCTCTGACCAACTTATTTCACTTACCATAATAGCCTACAGTTCCATCCACATTGTTGCAAATGGCAAGATTAAATTCTTTTTAATTGCTGAGTAATACTCCATTGTGCATATGTGTGTGTATATACACACACACATATGTATGCGTGTATATATACACATATCACCTTCTTTATCCATCCATCAGTTGATGGACATTTGGGCTCTTTCCATAATTTGGCTATTGTTGATAGTGCTGTTATAAACATTGGGGTATATGTGCCCCTATGAATCAGCACTCCTGTATCCTTTGGATAAATTCCTAGTAGTGCTATTGCTGGGTTGTAGGGCAATTTTATTTTTAACTTTTGAGGAATCTCCACAGTTTTCCAGGACAGTTGCACCAGTTTACATTCCTACCAACAGCTCAAGAAAGGTCTCTTTCTCCACATCTTCACCAACATCTGTTGTTTCCTGAGTTGTTAATTTTAACCACTCTGACCGGTGTGAGGTGGTATCTCAATGTGGTTTTGATTTGTATTTCTTTGGTGATGAGTGATGTTAAGCATCTTTTCATGTGTCTGCTGGCCATCTGGATGTCTTCTTTGGAAAAGTGTCTATTCATGTCTTCTGCCCATTTCTTCACTGGATTATTTGTTTTGGGTGTTGAATCTGTTAAGTTCTTTATAGATTTTGGATGCTAAACCTTTATCTGGTATGTCATTTGCAAATTTCCTCTCCCATCTCATTGGTTGCCTTTTAGTTTTGTTGATTGTTTCCTTTGCTATGCCAAAGCTTTGTATCTTGATGGGGTCCCAACAGTTCATTTTTGCTTTTATTTCCCTTGCCTTCGGAGATGTGTTGAGTAAGAAGTTGCTGTGGCTGAGGTCAAAGAGGTTGTTGCCTATTTTCTCCTTTAGGATTTTGATGGTTTCCTATCTCACATTTTTATCTTTCATTTATTTTGAGTTTATTTTTGCATATGGTGTAAGAAAGTGGTCCAGTTTCATTCTTCTGCATGTCCAGTTCTCCCAGCACCATTTTCTAAAGAGACTGTCTTTTTTCCATTGGATATTCTTTCCTGTTTGGTCAAATATTAGTTGGCCGTACATTTGTGGGTCCAATTCTGGGTTCTCTATACTATTCCATTGGTCTATGTGTCTGTTTTTATGCCAATTCCATATTGTCTTGATGTTTATGACTTTGTAGTACAGGCTATGTAGTCCAGGATTGTGATGCCTCCTGCTTTGGTTTTCTTTTTCAACATTACTTTGGCTATTCGGGGTCTTTTTTTCATTCCCTACAAATTTTAGGATTGTTTCTTCTAGCTCTGAGAAGAATGCTGGTGCTATTTTGATTGGGATTGCATTGAATGTGTAGATTGCTTTGGGTAGTATCTACATTTTAACAATATTTGTTCTTCTAATCCATGAGCATGGAATGTTTTTCCATTTCTTTGTGTCTTCTTCAATTTCTTTTGTAAGTTTTCTATAGTTTTTAGCATACATATTTTTTACCTCTTTGGTTAGGTTTATTCTAGGTATTTTATGGTTCTTGGTGTAATTGTAAATGGGACTGATTCCTTGATACCTCTTTCTGTTGCTTCATTATTGGTCTATAGAAATGAAACCAATTTCTCTACATTGATTTTATATCCTGTGACTGTATTGAATTCATGTATCTGTTTTAGCAGTTTTTTGGTGGAGTCTTTTGGGTTTTCCACATAGAGTATCGCGTCATCTGTGAAAAGTCAAAGTTTGACTTCTTTGCCAATTTGGATGCCTTTTATTTCATTTTGTTGTCTGATTGCTGAGGCTAAGACTTCCAACGTTATGTTAAACAACAGCGGTAAGAGTGGACATCCCTGTTGTGTTCCCAGTCTCAGGGGGAAAGCTCTCAGTTTTTCCCCATTGAGGATGATATTAGCTGTGGGAATTTCATATATTGCTTTTATGATGTTAAGGTATGCTCCTTCTATCCCAACTTTCTTGAGGGTTTTTATTAAGAAAGAATGCTATATTATGTTAAATGCTTTTTCTGCATCTATTGACAGGATCATATGGTACTTCTCCTTTCTTCTATTAACATGATGTATCACACTGATTGATGTGGATATTGAACCAGCCCTGCAGCCCAGGAATGAATATCACTTGATTATGGTGAATAATTATTTTAATATACTATTGAATTTGATGTGCTGGTAACAAGCTGAGAATTTTTGCATCAACCATGTTCATCAGGGATATTGACCTGTAATTTTCCTTTTTAGTGGGGTCCTTGTCTGGTTTGGGTATCAAGGTAATTGTGCCTTTGTAGAATGAGTCCAGGAGCTTTCCATTTCTATTTTTTGGAACAGCTTGAGAAGAATAGGTATTAATTCTGCTTTAATGTCTGGTAGAATTCCCCTGGGAAGCCATTTGACCCAGGACTCTTATTTATCGGGAGATTTTTGATAACTGATTCAATTCTTTGCTGATTATGGGTCTGTTCATATTTTCTATTTCTTCCCGTTGGAGTTTTGGTAGTGTGTGGGTGTCCAGGAATTTGTCCATTTCTTCTAGATTGTCCATTTTATTGACATATAATTTTTTAGTATTCTCTAATAATTGTTTGTATTTCTGTGGTTGGTTGTGTCCTCTCCTCTTTCATTCATGATTTTATTTATTTGGGTTATTTCTCTTTTCTCTTTGGGAAGTCTGGCTGGGAATTTATCAATTTTGTTTACTCTTTCAAAAAAACAACTCTTAGATTCATTGATCAGTTCTGGTTTTTTTTTTTTTTTGGATTCTATATTGTTTATTTCTGCTCTAATATTTATTATTTCTATTCTTCTTCTGGCTTTGGAGTTTCTTTGTTGCTCTGCTTGTAGTTCCTTTAGGTGTGAGATTAGGTTCTGTATTTGGGATTTTTCTTGCTTCTTGAGATAGACCTTGATTGCAATGTATTTTCTTCTTAGGACTGCCTTTGCTGAATCCCAAAGGGTTTGGACTGTCATGTTTTCATTTTCATTTGCTTTAATATATTTTTTAATTTCTTCTTTAATTTCCTGGTTGACTCATTCATTCTTTAGTAAGGTGTTCTTTATCCTCCATGCTTTTGGAGGCTTTCCAATTTTTTTCTTGTGGTTTATTTCAAGTTTCATAGTGTTGTGATCTGAAAATATGTATGGTATGATCTCAATCCTTTTGTATTTGTTTAAGGCTGTTTTGTGACCTAGCATGTGATGTATTTTGGGGAATCTTCCATGTGTACTCAAGAAGAATGTGTATTCTTCTGCTTTTAGATGAAAGGTTCTGAATATATCTGTCAAGTCCATGTGGTCCAGTATCATTCAAGGCCATTTTTTTCTTTATTGATTTTCTGCCTAGATGATCTGTACATTGCTCTGAGTATTAAAGTTACCTACAATTACAGTATTATTATCAATAAGTTTTCTTATCTTTGTTATTAATTGGTTTATATATTTGTGTGCCTCCAAGATGACACCAGAAACATTTACAATTTTTAGCTCTTCTTGATGGATAGACCCCTTAATTATGATATAATGCCCATCTTCATCTCTTGTTACAGTCATTAATTTAAAGTCTAAGTTTGTCTGGTATAAGTATGAGTACTCCAGCTTTCTTTTGATCTCCAATAGCATGATAGATGGTTCTCCATTCTCTCACCTTCAGTCTGCATGTTTCCTAAGTCTAAAATGAATCTCTTATAGACAGCATATAGATGGATCTTCCTTATTATCCATTCTGATACCCTATGTCTTTTGATTGAGGTAGTTAGCCCATTTATATTCAGAGTTATTGAAAGATATGGTTTTAGCGTCATTGTATTATCTGTAGGTTTCGTGTTTGTGGTGTTGTCTCTGATCCTTTGTAGTTTTTGTTGCTTTCCACGCACAGAGTCCTCCTTAAGATCTCCTGCAAGGCTGGGTTAGTGGTCATGAATTCCTTTACCTTTTTGTTTCTATGGGAAAGCCTTATCTCCCCTTCTATTCTGAATAACAGCCTTGCTGGATAAAGGATTTTTGGCTGCATATTTTTCCTACTCAGCACATTGAATATATCCTGCCACTCCCTTCTGGCCTCCCAAGTTTCAGTGGACGGGTCTGCTACTATTCTTATGTATCTACCCTTGTAGGTTAAAGTGTATTTGTCCCTAGCTGCTTTCAGAAGTCTCTCTTTATCTTTGTATTTTGCCAGTTTCACTATTATATGTCATGGTCTTGACATGTTCTTGTTGATTCTGAAGGGAGTTCTCTGTGCCTCCTGGATTTGGATGTCTGCTTTCTTCCCCAGGTTAGAGAAGTTCTCAGCTATAATTTGTTCAAATAAACCTTCTGACCCTTTTTTTTCTCTCTCTCTTTCCTTTTTCTGGAACTCCTATGATGTGATACATTACGTTTCATTGAATCACTCAGGTCTCTAATTCTCCCCTTGTGGTAAAGTATTTTCAGCTTTCTTTTTCTCAGCTTCATCATCTTCCATAATTCTTTCGTCTATTTCACTTACTGCTTCCTCCATCTATTTCCCGTCTGCTTCCTTCCTCTATTTCCCGTCTGCTTCCTCCATCCTTGTTGTCATTGCATCTAGTTTATTTTACATCTCATTTACAACATTTCTTACTTTGTCATGATGATTTCTTAGGTTTTTGGTCTCTGCAGCAATATATTCTCTGCTGTCTTCTATGCTTTTTTCAAGCCTAGCTATTAGTCTTATGACTATTATTCTAAATTATTGTTCTGATATATTATTTATATCTTTTTTGAGGAATTCTCTGACTTTCATTTCTTCCTGGAATTTCTTTTGAGGAGAAATCTTCCATTTCATCATATTGGCTAGTTTTATTTTATGTGTTTTATGTGTTATGCACCCTGTACCTGTGAGTAATACAATATTAAAAAGAGGTCATACACTGTCCATGGCCTGGCATGTCAGGCAGTGTTTTTGGAGTGTGTTGTGTGCTCTCTGTTGTGTCTCTGGTTTCTTTATCTCACTACTCATAGTGGTGGTTTGGACCTTCAGCCAGGTGTGCTTTGACTTGTTCACTGAAGTAACTCTGTGGTGCAGAAAGGCTCCCCAATTCCTTTTCCCTAAATCTTCCTCCTACTCCCCTCTCTTTCTCTCTCTCTCCCTCAGTCTCTGCTGAGCACTAGTGGAACTGGCCAGACCCGACCCCTAGCCCTGATTTGCTTTTGAAGAAGCACCACTCTAATCCATGTTCTTTGAATGAACTTGATATTATTGGTACATGTAACCTAGACCTATCACCCCAATTTTACTATCCACTGTGATTGGTTTAGGAATTGGTTTAATCCACGACTTTTGTTTTAGTGACTAAAAAGGAGACATCCACTTTGGCAATGACCTTGAGCTTGAGAACATATAAGCTTCAGGCTGCTGTTTGCTATGGATCCTGGAACTAAAGCTAACATAGAGGCAAGATTCAGGAGATGAAGAAATGGTCCAGAAGACATTGTTGAGCCTGAATATGAAGCCTACATGGAAGTAGCCAGTTCTGAACTTTCCAGTTACTTACACCAGAGAAATTCTTCCCCTGCCCAAGATAACTTTGGTCAAGTTTTCTGTTGCTTCTAAAATAAAAGTTCCAAATTGATTTAGTAAATAAATGCATGGAGCTGGAAAATCAGGTGTAAGAGAAGTAATATCTCTCTGAGAATAGAAAGGTCTCTCCTATGTAGTGATTATCAATAATTGTCAACATCCTGCACACTCAGGGATTGACATTTATTTTAGTGTCAGACCTCACCATGTACAATTCTATGAAAAAACTCTCAAAGAGAACAGAAAATGAGACCAATGTAATGAAAAGTCTTTTACTGTGATTGTCAAATTTTTTCCCCACCCCCATCCCTTCCTATCAAGTGGCCTTTTCCACCTAACACATCAGTTAATTGGCACAGAATACTTGGTTGGTGTAAAATCTCCTGCCTGATTTTCTTCTATTGAGTCAGCAGAGGTTGTAAGCTGGGGGTTGGTGGTGAGACTGATAATGATGATGATGATGATGATGATGATGATGATGATGATGATGTAATAGCCACCATTATTGAGGGCTTCCTATATTCCAAGAACTGTACTAAGAGTGCTAGATGTACAATTCCCTCAAACCTTCACTGAAGTCCTGTGCATTATGTACCATTTTCCTGTATACAGATGAGGGAACTGAGACTCATTAATGTTCATTATTTAGTCTTATTACCCCAGTGTCAGAGGTCAAATACAATAAAATCTACCTGATTCCAATATCCACTCCCACACCGCATTGTAGCAATAGTCTGTGAGTTTACAGTGTACTGGGAGCTTTAAGTGATTAATAACAACTTGGTCATTGGGTCAGTGGAGAGTTTCCCCACTTGCTTCCACTGGTTTGAGACTAACACACAATATTTTCAGAGTCTAAGGTAGCTTGATAGATGCCTAGCCAAGTCCAGGGTCTTAGAGAAAAGTTAATTATGGCAGAGAGATCAACATTTGTACTATGCATTTGGAATTAATACATAATTACCCTGAAGTATGCTATTCTTATTGACCACAGATACACAAAACAGATGAGGATGTGGTCCAGAGAGGTAAGCTCCTCCAAGAAACTCACTGACTAAAGATAAGAACCTGACCACCTTGGACTCACCCTCTGAATAGATCCCTGTTTCTCAGAAAAACTTTAAATCTGAACCATAACCAAGACCCTGGAGCTGGGGTTAGGATAAAGGGCTTGGCATTCCAGTGGTCCAACCACCAGTGCTCATCATTGAATATTCCAGGGCAACTATGTGCTCGAGATTAGTGCTGCTTCAATGGAGGAAATTAGAAATCATCTGTTGAAAATCGGTTACAGACCACATTCTTAGGCTTTATCTTTCTCAGTCAAATAGTAATCAGTCATCAGGATCTCTCAGTAAATGTGACAGGCCAACTGCATGAACAAGAAGACCCAGAAGACCATAATATTCTTATTTGTAGTCCCCTTTTCCATCAGTTTGACATATGCTGACATTTCCTGAAACATTCCAATAGCTACTTTGTGCATCTTTTCACCACTCTGGGAAAGTCAGTATTGTTGGTGCTTTCATCTTTGAGTCTGCAAAACTAGGAAACTCACCTCCTCCAAGCTAAGGACAAACTTCTTTTTTAGAAATAAAGGGAGGGATCACCTGGGTTGCTCAGTCAGTAAGTGTTCAACTATTGATTTCCACTCAGGTCATGATCTTGCAGTTGGTGAAATCAAGTCCTGCTTCAGGCCCTGCACTGACAGTGTGGAGCCTGTTTGGGGTTCTCTCTCTCTCTCTCTCTCTCTCTCTCTCTCTCTCTCTCCCCCTCTGCCTCTCTCCTTCTCTCTTTTTCTAAAAATAAATACATAAACTAAAAAAAAAAAAAGAAAAATGGAGGAAAATGTCATCAGGTAAGTCCCCTGGTAGTGAACAGGGCCACCATTCATCACCCCAAACACTATCCTGTTCTTTGAAAACAAAGCGGTGGCAAAGCTACAGTAGGTGTTGGAACTTAAGGGCTTACAACGACCAGACATGATTTAAATGAGTGATGTGAGAAAATAGGTAGTACTAGAGCACATAATATCTGGGAGCATCCAGAAGGCAGTTTTGCAAAGTGTCTAATACTAGAATTTGAAGGCAGAATATCTGAGATTCAATCCTGGCTCTCCTTACAAATTGTGTCTGTTTGTATATAATTTATCTAAGCATTTCATGCCTCAGTTTCCTCATCTGTAAAATGGAAATAAGACTAACCTTAGAGGACTGCTAAAATGATTACATGATATTGTCTATATAAGTCTTCAGCACAGTTCCTGACAAAAAGTCAATACTCACTAGATTTCCTTACCTTTAAAAAGTAATATAGGAAAATACATATTTTCCATAAAGTCTCAACTGACATGACTTCAACTCACTAGAGTGGGAAAAAAAGGATGTTTTGTTGGTCCTGGGGAATGTGAAACACATATGAATCACTTCCATAACCTATACACTTGCCATTTATTCTAGGCAATTAATGTTTTATTTTATTTCCTGACTATAAATTGTGCTTTCCATTTGAACATCCTTTAGTAAACACAGACTTGTCCTTGAAAAGTATAAGAATCAACATGAACTAGGTAGGAAATCAAGAGAGGAAACTGCATATATTTTGCTAAGTAAAATTTAAAGTCCTATTTTATCTAATTGAACACAAGTAACTCTAGGAAGTACATCAAAGGGCCAAAATGTTTTTATATAAAAACTAGCAGAAGCAGATAAACAATACCCAAGGCCAAACTAAATACACACCAAACTTGAAAAAAGTTCACAAGAGGAAATGTGCTAGCAAATTAAGTATATAGAAAAGTGTTCCTAACCTTCAAAAATATTAGTCAAAACAATCATGAGGTACTATTTTGATTTATCACACTAGCCATAATTTTTTTAATGGAGATAACCAAAGACTAGAAAAATTCAGCGAGCAATCCTATATTTGTGTTGAGAGTTTATTGTGTAATAGGGATGCCATTAGGAAATATGGATCCAATCTTCAAAAGTGTCCAAAGACAGACTCCATAATGTTAATTATGAGAGTCACCTCTGAAAATAGTCCAAAGTTACAGAAAAAGTTTTACGTCAAATATACAAATACATTTTTTCAGCCAAAATATTTACATGAGATATTTGCATTTTTAATTGATACATAGTAGTTTTACAGTGTTAAAATAATAACTAAACACAAGGAGAAAACATGAAGTGGAATGCCAAGAATTTTTCTATAGTTCTTGTCCTCAAGGAATCTACAATCTAACTGAGGATGATAAAGCCCATATTAGAAAAAAACTTGAGAATAATATAATAATATTATAAAAACTGGAGAATAACATAAAGAACAAAACTTGGATGCTGCAGAGAGGCAAAGTAAAATAACAGATTAATATATGGATCTTTCTTTTTTTATATGCATCTTCAATATTAAATGTAATACAAGTCTATTGCAGAAAGTCTGAACAATACAGGATAAAGTAAAACAAGGAATATGAAATTGTCTTAATTTTCTTAGATAAATTTCATTTAATTTATTCTTGTCTCCTTGTGTTTAATTATATTTTTCCTTCAACAAAAACATCCTATCCTTCACTCAGATGAGATGGGACCTGACAAAGAGTAGGTAGAGATCCACATAGTAAAAGGCAGAGTCTTTCCAATACGTCTGTGATTTTGTGGCAATCATTTAGACACTAATACCATTAATGGCCCCAAATGATATTTTAAAGGAAAAATTACAAGATAAATATGCATTTGCAGGGACAGAGTCTGTCCAGGTATCATCTATTTTATAGGCTGACTACCAACCTGTATTCAGGAACGCCACCCCCAAGATGTCAGCATATGGAAGGTTTTAGTTCTCATTCCAGACTTATGTTAAAATGTTGTAGAAAAAAAACGCATAACTGTGCTAACTATTCATAGGATGGTGGTTGCAATTTATTTTGTAATGGCTTTCAAAACCTATACACAATACCTGATTTTTAATACCCTCCTTGACTAGTCCTTTAATAATGTGTTATTAACCTGATTGTCAGGAGAATGGGACATGACCCTCCAGTGATGAAGAGTTCTTTTCAGAGTCCACAGATGGACATGAGGGGCCTAGAAATCATCTGAAGTCAATGAGAAAAACTTCTCTAATCGCAGGTAACTCCTCTCAGTCTCCCCCCACCCCCACACACACACACACTCACACACACACTCACACTAATATGTTCCAGAGAGAAGATCCACAGTGATGAGGTTTAGGTAGGCCACTTTCATATATTGATGATGATGATGATGATTTATTTCAGAGAAACAGAGAGAGAGACTGAGCAGCAAGAGAGGGGCAGGGGGGGGGAGAGAGAGAGAATCTTAAGCAGGCTCCCGGCTCAGCACAGAGCTGAATGCAGGGTTGGTTCCCACAACCCTGGGATCATGACCTGAGCCAAAATCAAGAGTTGGACGCTCGTCTTACTAAGCCCCCCAGGTACCCTGCATATTGATTCTTTTGAATTAAACACTCTGACCCTCCTCTCTTCTCCTGAAAGCAGGAAACAAATTCTCCATGTGAAGGCTACCATCCCTGTATCTGGAAGGTAGAAGGCATCGTTAGTGCCAGAGACAGGGAATCCAGAGCAGAGAGGGCTGTATAAACAAACTTTGTTACTTCTTCACTTATTTGCTACCCCAAGACCAAACACCTTTGTTAATTCTTCACAAATGATTGTTTGTTTCTTCGTTTAAAAGATATAAAAGCTGCCTGCTTTGGTCACTTTGGGAAAGCCTCATATTTCCATGAGCTCCTTATGTTCACAATTAAAATTTGTTTTTCTCCTGTTAATCTGTTACATCACTTTAATTATTAGGCCATCCAAGGAACCTAGAAGGGGAATTTTCCCCTCTACAAAAGCTTCCACAGAATCCTGAAAATTTCCAAAAGCCAAAATACCAGAGCCACTGCTCAAGGCTTGAAAACTAATTTACAGTTTGACCTTACGTAAGTCACTTGGTCACAGTGTTAACTCAGTTTCCCCTCCTCCCAAATAATAATTTATTTCTATTCTGAAAAATCTTCAAAGGGTAAAGGTTGAATGAAATAAAGTGCTACCTATACATCTGCTATTATTATTTCTTTACCCTTTCTCTTTTCCCTTCTGAGAGATCTTGTGAAATTTAGCCACGAAGGTTCTTTGGGGAAAAATACAAAATTTCCCCCATGCCATGCTTTATGTATTTTTCTTTTTGAAGATATTTTAGTATTCTGTGCTCACTGTTGACTGAAAATTGTTATTCCAATTTGGCCTAATAGCCAAGGAAATTTTTAAATTAAGGATAAATAAAAACAGTACATATGCATTTGTGCCCATCAACTTAGAGATGGAAGACAGCATGAACAAACATCGAAATGGCACCCCATGATTCCAGGCTGATTTAAAAACCTCAGCAAGGTGCTATTTTAAGAGCAAAGCAGCTTTGCTAAGGAAACAAGCAACACTATACTGCTTCAGCACTGAACTCCAGTAGCAGAATATTTCCATGAGAAAAAGAAACTCCAGTTAATGTGATTTTGCCCTAAAAGAAGGAGGCTTGAGCAAATAGCAAAGACATCATCACCATGATTGCTCTCATGGCTCTGTTACTCTGCCCGTGAGAAGCAGCATGTGTGCAAACACACACACACGCACAAAAATACGTCAAAGCAATGGATGGCTCTTAAGGACAACACTTAAGCAACATCTGACAGCATTAGGTCTAGGGATGATGGTCTGGCTTGAATTTGATGCAGAAGCTCCACAATCAGCCAACATTTAGGGACAAAGTTTTTATTTTGCTACCCTCTCAGGAATGAATGAGACCCATCTAACGCTGGCCTGGGAAACATGCAGCTTCTGAAATCCAAGTAACAGGGACAAAGAACTATGCGGGGGGGAGAGAGAGCCACTTGGTTTCTTAAAGACATAATTTTTATTCCCCCTAGTCCCAGGAGGGAGCACCCAGCTCTCTTTTTCACTGCATACCAAGGAACCATATATGGTTTCTTCCTCCTCATAAACTGCTTTACACTTAGGGGAAGAACATTTCTTTAAAAATTATGTGGAGGGACTATTATGTATAAGCAAAACACATACTCCAATTTAAAAGAATTTAAGTGAATCCTAGGAAGATTCCTTTAAGGATTCTGTGACAGTTTATTAAATGTCAGCTTGATTGGGCTAAGGAATGCCCAGATAGCAGGTAAAACATTACTTCTGGGTGTGTCTGCGAGGCAATTTCCAGAAGAGATTAGCATTTGAATCAGTAGACAGAGTAAAGAAGATCCTCCCTCACCATGGCTGAGCATCACCCAATCCATTGGGGGACCAAATAGAACAAAAATGCCAAGGAAGGGTGAATTCTCTCCTCTCTTCTGCCCTAAGACATCCAAAGTTCCTGGCTCTCAGGCCTTTGGATTCAGATTGAATTACACCACCAGATTTCCTCATTCTCCAGCTTACAAAAGGCAGATTGTGGGACTTTTCAGCTTCCATAACCACATGAGCCAATTCCTAGAATAAATCTTATACACACACACACACACACACACACACACACACACTTTATGAGATATATATGAGATCTCATATATATATATGAAATTATATATATATAATATTTCCTGTTGGCTTTGTGTTTCTAAAGAGCACTGACTCTAATTCTAATTCTAATTCCATAATTAGAATAATCATTTTGTATTATCTAGTTCACGACCTTTTCTGGAATCTTTGCTATTGCTCACGATATGTAGGTACTTAGGCAATATGCAACACCTCTACTAATGGGGAGCTCACTACTGTAGCATGAAAAGTTCTGTTCATCATTCATTTATGCATTACTCACAAATGTATTAAATTTCTACTATCTGGTACTGTGCTAGGGGCTAGAAGCACAGCAGCGGACAAGAAATCTCTCACAGGAGCTTTGAATTTAGTGGAAGATACGACTAAGTCAGAAGTGACATTATAGCACTTCTTATTTTTAACTGAATACTCATATGTAAATCCCACTCACTGTTGTGGATTAAGCCCCTAGCAATACATACAAGTTCAATTTATATCCCACAGACAAATCCATCAGGCATTTGAAGACAATAATCACAGCTTCTCAAGTTAAAACCCCTAATCCATTCATTCAATTTTTTTCAAGCATCTACAATGGGCCATGTTATGAAGATACAGCATATTAAATACTAACACAGCTCCCTTCAATTGTCATCCCTCCTTGCATCTACCACGTTTTTATAGGCAGAAGTCCTCCTGTCCAAATAGCTCTCTATTTTCCACTTTAAATACTAACAATCACCACTGTATGAGAGATTTCTCTACATACAGAACTAAGTGGCACAGCCCCTGCTATCAAGGAACAAACAGACTGATTGCAGAGCCATGTGTAGTTGTTTCATTTATGTCATTTATCATGAATGCACTAACCTATACCTGATTGATAGACGTCCCTATTTATCGCTATCCAAGATATCTAAAAATATGCAAATGTAACAATATGATGTGGTTTTCATTTATTGAAAGCAGTGTAAAATGGTGTCAAACATTGAGCTTTGAGTGTGGAGGCTACGCATAGTCATTCAAGATTGTTAAAACCATAAAGCCCACTGACCTAACCCAGAGCAATTTATGCTTTATTCCTTTTCCTAGATTATTTCCTGAGACCTAGGGCTGCAGTTTATTCTGTGAAGCACAATGCAACATTTTGAGACCCTACTGAAACACCAAGGCTTGCAGTTTGCCAAGAAAACTCTTTTGGCAAGTGCTCCAGGTCAATCTTCACTCTTTCGTCTCCACGTTAGCTACAGGTCAGGTTACTTTGGCTGCAATCTGGAACTTCTTTATTTGGGAAAGTCAAAGAACACAACTCATTGTTTTTTACCTTTTCCCTTTTTTCACCAAAACACTACAAACTACATAATCTACTTCCAACATTTTCAGAGGCGTAGGGAACATTTTGATGGTGATTGTGATCGTTTTTATTTCTTCTACTTTCTTGGTGTGACTCTCTGACTTTCATCATTGAGTTCCCCAAGAACCTCTCTACCCAGTTATCATTCGGTACAGCAAACATTGCTTCTTTAATCGGATTACTTTGATATAACCATTTTTGAGATGAGAATATATTAATACAGCCTAAAGCAGAAGCATTTCAGTTTCAGATTCTTAAATTGACACTTAATGAATGTTAGGTTGAGCCTACTGCATCTCTGAGGCTAACGCCAGCCATGCGTTGCTAACTCTCAGCCCTTTGGCAGGGCCTAGAGATGAAAGGAAGGTTGGGATCAGCCAGCAGACAAACCACAGATATTCCGTTACCTCCTCAACCAGGCCTTTCTGGTACACCCAATCTGGAGTCGTAACCACAGCACTCCTTCATATCACTTTTTTTGGTTTATTCAAAGTATTTTTCACAATCTGAAATTAACGTATTCATTTATTTCTTAACTTGTTTTATTAAATAAACTTTTATGACTATTAACTTATTTATAGCCTCAATACCATCCACCTCCACCCCTAACTTGATATAAGCTAGAGGAAGGGGCGGGAGGGGCCCTACCCATCTTGTTTATTACTGAATCCCTAGCTGGTACATGATGAGCAGATAGAAACACTGAATAATAAATGATTGAACCAGAAGATCAGAAGATGTATCTTTCATAGTTGTTCATCTCAGAAAAAGAAATGATCAATCATTCTAGGCCAACTGATTACACTTAGCATTTACTTCTATTTTACATAGACATCATAACTTGACTGACTTTTTTCTGACAATTATAATTGAGATATGTGTTTTATTTTTATCAACTAAATGAAATTGATAAATTGCTAGATCATTAAACTGATTCTATTTGATCTTTGAGGGTCTAGAGTTTGCATACCTGGGTTTCTGTAGGATTACTAATACTTGCGTAGGTTAGATATTGATTGAGCTGGCCAGAAATATTTAATTACAACATGATCTTTCATTAACAGTTCTAGATTTCAGGGAAAAATTATCAATTAACTTTATAAGAGTTAACACAAAATATTCAATAATATACAATATCATCTGTAATGGAATTTCCAGGTAATGTCTTTAGGATCAGTACAGAGACTGACTTAATTATAATAGTTTCTTCCTGCCTCACTGGCTACTTTTCAGTTCTCCTTGTTGGTTCTGCTTCCTCTATCTGATGTGGATCCTTTTATTTTCTATCTACTTAGTCCCCATAAATAATAACATTTAATCTTGTAATAACTGTATATCCTTCATTTGGCTTTTCCTTTTAGTTGCAAATCAATATATTTAGCTACCTAATCCACATTTCCCCTTGCATATACTTAGCTCTCACTTAATCCAAAACGGAACTATTGATTTCTTCCCCTAAATACATCCCTCAATCATACCAACCATTTGCCTAAACCATCAACATTAAAGTTATCCTCATTTTCTAACTTTCTCTCAGCATTACTCCATGTCTCACCAGCTCAAAGGGGCTAAGATTCTAGAAAAAAAATGAAACCAACTATAGTCACAGCCAAGGTGTTGATGAAGAATCTACTTCTGGGGGAAATATATTTTAAAGGGTGATGACCTGGATTGGTACAGCAGATGACCTCTTAGGAAAATAATGGGAATATTACTGATTGAACAACCACCTTTCCCAGCTGTGTCTGGACCGGCTGCTCTTATGCCCAGGCACTTGGGAAAATCCAGCTGTGTCTTCTCATATTCTGACAAATGTCTATGATCAAACACCAAAAAAGTACCAGTGGAAGAGGATGCATTTAAGATGTACTTGGTTCCTATTTGCATGGCTATGCCACTATCCTGTGGTGTGGAGTTAGGAAATGTGTCTGGTTGATGGGGCAGTAACACACAGGTGTGAGTCCAAACCACAAACAGACAACAACACCTGAACCCAGAGTTAGAACACTGATTCTTCTCTAAGACAACCCTGTTTCCTTTAAGGTCTATTGTAGGACAGAGAGAGAATATAAACTCTGAATCTTTCTACAACATTCTGGGAGAAAGTTATTCTATAAACTGGCTGTGTATAGATAGTGAAACCGACAATTTTTTTTTCAAATTAATAAAATTCATTCAAAAGAAAATTTGCAATTCATTTGTTCTTTAATTTACTCTCTTAATAAGCACATATTGAGAACAAAATAGGCATTGAGGCAATAAACCAGTCCCCAAGAAGAGAGAGAAACCAACACATAGTTCTTATCCTCACTGAGTTCACAGTTCTGCGTCAAGAATATATATGGTTACAAAAGAGTGAGCTGTAAAATATAAAGTAAAAACACAAAAGAAAGACAGTCTGCACATTTGGAGTAAAAGTGAAAGCAGAAAGGAAATATTTCCTACCAAAGGTGATATTTGAGTCTAGAGTTACGATAAGACCAAGTAGAAAAAAAGTCCTTTCAAGTAGAGAGAACAATGTGTGCAAAGGCCCACAGAAAATGCAATGCTTTAAGGGAAACACAAGGGAAGCAGCAAGTTAGAGCAAAACATGCCTGGTGGGGAGGGTAGACTATGATGCCCCAGAGCAGTCAAGAGCTGGATTGTGAAGAATCCTATGTAGCATGGTAAGGGGCTGAACCTTATCCTCAGATTCAGGGAGCACTAAAGTGAGCCGCTAAGTATAAACAAAGGATATACATGATCAAATTTGACTTGTGACACAAATTTGACATTTTGATCCAGAAAATAGTATGAAGGATGAATTGAAAAAAAGGACTATAGGCAGAAAACTAAACTAAGGGGCCATTTTGGTAATTTAGACAAGGGGTAACAAGGGCAAGAACTCACATGCTGAACTAGAGGGTTAATATGTTGTCAAAACATGTAAAATCAACATAAATTGGTGATGAACCAGAAATGGGAGTTGAGGAAAAGGAAGAGACCAAAATAGAGGCCTCTGGATTGGATTGACATAAATCCACATATGTTATTCATTCCCTGAGGAGGGGGAAATGGAGTTCAGATGGGACAAACTGAGTCAGATTAACCTGCCAGATCTTCAGCTAGAAGTTAGCAACAAACATTAGAAATACCAAATAGAGACATCTTTTTGACATGGTATTTAAGCTAAAGTAATAACAGTTTGATTCAATGCAGGAATGAGGAAGGGATAGGTCTGCCTTGTTAAGTGAGATGAAAGTAGGTCAGAACCAAGTAAATCTGGAGAAGAATGAAGACACAATAATAGAAGAGGTAGGGAGAAATTGCTAACACATGAAGAAATTAAACTTTCTTTAAACTCTTACTGGAAACACCAGATCAAGAAGGCTATTCCAAGCAGTTCTTGAAAAAACTTTAATTAAACACATTAAAGCAAACAAACAGTATTCTCGGAAACTTTCATGTTCCCTTGGAGCAGCATGTGCATTTGGTCTCCTCTAGTTGAAAAAGAGTTGTCTTGATTTTGCGAATTGATAGGAGGAAGATGGCGGCATAGGAAGATTCTGGGCTCACCGCGTCCTGCTGATCACTTAGATTCCACCCACATCTGCCTAACTAACCCAGAAAACCGCCAGAAGACTAGCAGAACAGACTCTCTGGAGCCAAGCATAGACAAGAGGCCCACGGAAAAGGGTAGGGAGGGCGGGGAAGCGGTGCGTGCTACACGGACTGGCGGGAGGGAGCTGGGGCAGTGGAGGGGCAGCCTGTCCAGCAAGGCAGAGCCCCCAAGTTTGATGTGCAAAAGTGGAGGGGTCGGATGGAGTGAGTTCTGACAGCCAGCCAGACTTAACATCTGGAATGTTATAAGTCAACAGCTCTGCTCAGAGAGTGGGAGGGCAAGAGAACAACGGGAGGAAGAGTTGTTGAGCACCAGAAGACAGAGCTAAGCTTGGCGGGGAACAAAGACACTGGTCAGCACCATCTACCTCGCCCATCCCCAAGCCAAAATCCCAAAGGGAACCAGTTCCTGTCACTGAACTTGCTTGCACTGCGCAAACACCCAATGCTGTGCTTCTGTGGATCCATCCCTCCGATGGGTCTGCCTCCCTCCTGGTGCCACAGGGCACCTACTGCAGCAGACCACTGAAAGCAAAGCGAGCTGAGCCTGCCCCTACCTCCCCTGTGCACCTTGCAGATCCACCCTGGCTAATACACCAGATCCCATAGAAGCAGCACCACAAGCCTGGCAGTGTTCAAGTAGCCCAGACAGGGGCCACACCACTCCACAGTGAGTCCTGCCCCTGGGAGAGGGGAAGATAAGGTACATACCAGTCTGACTGTGGCCCCAGCAGTGGGCTGGGGGCAGACATCAGGTCTGACTGCAGCCCCGCCCACCAACACAAGTTACTCCAGACAGCACAGGGGAAGAGCCCTGCAGTTCCACACCACTCCAGCGACTATCCAAAATGACGAAACGGAAGAATTCTCCTCAAAAGAAACTCCAGGAAGTAGCGACAGCTAACGAATTGATCAAAAACGATTTAAGCAATTTAACGGAACATGAATTTAAAATAATAGTCATAAAATTAATCATTGGCCTTGAAAAAAGTAAAGAGGACAGCAGAGAAAAAGGCATTGAAACCCAAGAGGCACAGAGAACTCCCTTCAGACATAACTTGAATCGATCTTCTGCACGACATATCATAGTGAAACTGGCAAAATACAAGGATAAAGAGAAAATTCTGAAAGCAGCTAGGTATAAACACGCTCTAACATATAAAGGGAAACCTATAAGACTAGTGACGGATCTATCTACTGAAATTTGTCAGGCCAGAAAGGAATGGCAGGAAATCTTCATTGTGATGAACAGAAAGAATATGTAGCCGAGAATCCTTTATCCAGCAAGTCTGTCATTTAGAATAGAAGGAGAGATAAAGATCTTCCCAAACAAACAAAAACTGAAGGAATTTGTCACCACTAAACCAGCCCTACAAGAGATCCTAAGGGGTATCCTGTGAGACAAAGTACCAGAGACATCACTACACAGAGACACCAGTACAAGCATGAAACCTACAGACATCACAATGACTCTAAACCTATAACTTTCTATAATAACAATGAACGTAAATGGACTAAATGCACCAACCAAAAGACATAGGGTATCAGAATGGATAAAAAAACAAGACCCATCTATTTGCTGTCTACAAGAGACTCATTTTAGACCTGAGGACACCTTCAGATTGAAAGTGAGGGGATAGAGAACTATCTATCATGATACTGGAACTCAAAAGAAAGCTGGAGTAGCCATACTTATATCAGACAAACTAGACTTTAAATTAAAGGCGGTAACAAGAGATGAAGAAGGGCATTATATAATAATTACAGGGTCTATCCACCAGGAAGAGCTAACAATTATAAATGTCTATGCACTGAATATGGGAGCCCCCAAATATATAAAACAATTAATCACAAACATAAGCAACCTTATTGATAAGAATGTGGTAATTGCAGGGAACTTTAATACTGCACTTACAACAATGGATAGATCATTTAGACACAGGATCAATAAAGAAACAAGGGCCCTGAATGATACATTGGATCAGATGGACTTGACAGATATATTTAGAACTCTGCATCCCAAAGCAGCAGAATATACTTTCTTCTCAAGTGCACATGGAACATTCTCCAAGATAGATCACATACTGGGTCACAAAACAGCACTTCGTAAGTATAAAAGAAACGAGATCATACCATGACTACTTTCAGACCACAATGCCATGAAGCTTGAAATCAACCACAGGAAAATGTCTGGAAAACCTCCAAAAGCATGGAGGTTAAAGAATACCCTACTAAAGAATGAGTGGGTCAACCAGGCAATTAGAGAAGAAATTAAAAAATATATGGAAACAAACGAAAATGAAAATATAAAAATCCAAATGCTTTGGGACGCAGCGAAGGCAGTCCTGAGAGGAAAAGACATTGCAATCCAGGCCTATCTCAAGAAACAAGAAAAATCCGAATTACAAAATCTAACAGCACACCTAAAGGAAATAGAAGCAGAACAGCAAAGACACCCCAAACCCAGAAGAAGAGAAATAATAAAGATCAGAGCAGAAATAAACAATATAGAATCTAAAAAAAAAAAAAACTGTAGAGCAGATCAATTAAACCAAGAGTTGGTTTTTTGAAAAAATAATCAAAATTGATAAACCACTAGCCAGGCTTCTCAAAAAGAAAAGGGAGAGGACCCATATAGATAAAATCATGAATGACAATGGGATTATTATAACCAATCCCTCAGAAATACAAACAATTATCAGGGAATACTATGAAAAATTATATGCCAACAAACTGGACAACCTGGAAGAAATGGACAAATTCCTAAGCATCCAGACACTTCCAAAACTCAAACAGGAAGAAATAGAAAACTTGAACAGACCCATAACCAGTGAAGAAATTGAATCAGTTATCAAAAATCTCACAACAAATAAGAGTCCAGGACCAGATGGCTTCCCTGAGGAATTCTACCAGACATTTAAAGCAGAGATAATACCTATCCTTCTCAAGCTATTCCAAAAAATAGAAAGGGAAGGAAAACTTCCAGACTCATTCTATGAAGCCAGCATTACTTTCACTCCTAAACCAGACAGAGACCCAGTAAAAAAAGAGAACTACAGGCCAATATCCCTGATGAATATGGATGCAAAAATTCTCAATAAGATACTAGCAAATCAAATTCAATAGCATATAAATAGAATTATACACCATGATCAAGTGGGATTCATTTCTGGGCTGCAGGGCTGGTTCAACATTCTCAAATCAATCAATGTGATACATCACATTAATAAAAGAAAAGAACCATATGATCCTGTCAATCGATGCAGAAAAAGCATTTGACAAAATTCAGCATCCTCTCTTAATAAAAACCCTCGAGAGGGGCGCCTGGGTGGCTCAGTCGGTTAAGCGGCTGACTTCAGCTCAGGTCACAATCTCGCGGTCCATGAGTTCGAGCCCCACATCGGGCCTGGGCTGATGGCTCAGAGCCTGGAGCCTGCTTCCGATTCTGTGTCTCCCTCTCTCTCTGCCCCTCCCCCATTCATGCTCTGTCTCTCTCTGTCTCAAAAATAAATAAAACGTAAAAAAAAAAAAAACCCTTGAGAAAGTAGGATAGAAGGAACATACTTAAGCATCATCAAAGCCATTTATGAAAAGCCCACAGCTAATATCATCCTCAATGGGGAAAAACTGAGAGCTTTCTCCCTGAGATCAGGAACACAACAGGGATGTCCACTCTCACCACTGTTGTTTAACATAGTGTTGGAAGTTCTATCATCAGCAATCAGACAACAACAGGAAATCAAAGGCATCAAAATTGACAAAGATGAAGTTAAGCTTTCACTTTTTGCAGACGACATGATATTATACATGGAAAATCTGATAGACTCCACCAAAAGTCTGCTAGTACTGATACATGAATGCAGCAAAGTCGCAGGATACAAAATCAATGTACAGAAATCGGTTGCATTCTTATACACTAACAATGAAGCAACAGAAAGACAAATAAAGAAACTGATCCCATTCAGAATGGCACCAAAAAGCATAAAATACCCAGGAATAAATCTAACCAAAGATGTACAAGATCTGTATGCTGAAAACTATAGAAAGCTTATGAAGGAAATTGAAGAAGATGTAAAGAAACAGAAAAACATTCTGTGCTCATGGACTGGAAGAATAAATATTGTTAAAATGTCAATACTACCCAAAGCTATCTACACATTCAATGCAATCCCAATCAAAATTGCACCAGCATTCTTCTCAAAGCTAGAACAAGCAATCCTAAAATTTGTATGGAACCACAAAAGGCCCTGAATAGCCAAAGTAATTTTGAAGAAGAAAACCAAAGCAGGAGGCATCACAATCCCAGACTTTAGCTTCTACTACAAAGCTGTAATCATCAAGACAGCATGGTATTGGCACAAAAACAGACACATAGACTGATAAAATAGAAGAGAGAACCCAGAATTGAACCCACAAATGTATGGCTAACTAATCTTTGGCAAAGCAGGAAAGAGTATCCAATGGAAAAAAGACAGTCTCTTTAACAAATGGTACTGGGAAAACTGGACGGCAACATGGAGAAGAATAAAACTAGACCATTTTCTTACACAATACACAAAAATAAACTCAAAATGGATAAAGGACCTGAATGTGAGACAAGAAACCATCAAAACCTTAGAGGAGAAAGCAGGCCACAACCTCTTTGACCTCAGCCACAGCAATTTCTTACTTGACACATCCCCAAAGGCAAGGGAATTAAAAGCAAAAATAAACTATTGGGACCTTATGAAGATAAAAAGCTTCTGCACAGCAAAGGAAATAATCAACAAAACTAAAAGGCAATGAACAGAATGGGAAAAGATATTTGCAAATGACATATCGGACAAAGGGCTAGTATCCAAAATCTATAAAGAGCTCACCAAACTCCACACCCGGAAAACAAATAACCCAGTGAAGAAATGGACAGAAAACATGAATAGACACTTCTCTAAAGAAGATATCCGGATGGCCAACAGGCACATGAAAAGATGGTCAACGTCGCTCCTCATCAGGGAAATACAAATCAAAACCACACTCAGATATCACCTCACGCCAGTCAGAGTGGCTAAAATGAACAAATCAGGAGACCAGAGATGCTGGCGAGGATGTGGAGAAACGGGAACCCTCTTGCACTGTTGGTGGGAATGCAAATTGGTGCAGCCGCTCTGGAAAACAGTGTGGAGGTTCCTCAGAAAATTAAAAATAGACCTACCCTATGACCCAGCAATAGCACTGCTAGGAATTTACCCAAGGGATACAGGAGTACTGATGCATAGGGGCACTTGTACCCCAATGTTTATAGCAGCACTCTCAACAATAGCCAAATTATGGAAAGAGCCTAAATGTCCATCAACTGATGAATGGATAAAGAAATTGTGGTTTATATACACAATGGAATACTGCATGGCAATGAGAAAGGATGAAATATGGCCTTTTGTAGCAACGTGGATGGAACTTGAGAGTGTGATGCTAAGTGAAATAAGTCATACAGAGAAAGACAGATACCATATGTTTTCACTCTTATGTGGATCCTGAGAAACTTAACAGAAGTCCATGGGGGAGGGGAAGAATAAAAAAAGAGGTTAGAGAGGGAGGGACCAAAGCATAAGAGACTCTTAAAAACTGAGAACAAACTGAGGGTTGATGGGGGGTGGGGAGGAGGGGAGAGTGGGTGATGGGTATTGAGGAGGGCACATTTTGGGATGAGCACTGGGTGTTGTATGGTAACCCATTTGACAGTAAATTTCATATTTTAAAAAAAAAGAAAAGAAGAGAAAAGAAAAGAAAAAGAAAAGAAAAGAAAAGAAAAGAAAAGGTCTTGGGATTACTGGATTTCCTATTTCCCAATAAAATATAATGAGCTTTTGGTGACATTTTTCATAGTGCCATGGGTCAGTCTTTGATAATCCTGGGCTCCACCATACATGAGACTCCATGCACATACCAAAAAGTGACCAGCATTTAGGCACCTCTAGAATGACCTGTACAATTGCTCAGAAAGTCTCTTTTGAGCAAACAATGGCCACTACCATCTATGGGCAAGAGAGTGAGACACAGGATGTGCTCTCAAATCTGATGCATTTCTCTGGCCAGAATTATAGTTCAATAAGAGAACTGAACCCTTTGGCACTCCCTTTCTCCACAAATCTTTTCCTGGCTAAGTTAATGAGAGCAAACCCACCAGGAACGTCAGGACATAGAGTTTTTGCAGGGAAATAAACACAAGCTACTTCCAAGGTAAAAGACAATGATGCAAGAAGGATCAGAATGGTGAAGAGGAAACAACAGAAAATACATCACTGAGGGGCGCCTGGGTGGCTCAGTCGGTTGAGCGTCCGACTTCAGCTCAGGTCATGATCTCGCAATCCATGAGTTCGAGCCCCGCATCTGGCTCTGGGCTGATGGCTCAGAGCCTGGAGCCTGCTTCCGATTCTGTGTCTCCCTCTCTCTCTGCCCCTCCCCGTTCATGCTCTGTCTCTCTCTGTCTCAAAAATAAATAAATGTTAAAAAAAATTTTTTAAATAAATAAATAAATAAATAAATAAAAGAAAATACATCACTGAACCTATAACTACAAATAAGAGATATCAACCATCTCGTGATTTTCCCAAGTAGCCTAGCACCCGAGTAGGTACACAATCATTGGCCTATGGTCAAACTGCAAACTTACAATAGAATGTTTCCAAACTAGATAAATTACAACAGCTGTAAGCAGCCACATTTTCCTTATTTGTTTATTAGGATAGAAGATATTTAAGAGCTCAGCAACGGTCAGAAAATCTGAAGGACACAAAGACCACAAAACATGAAGGACACAAAGCTCATGGCTTACTCTTACCACCAATATTACCAAATTGTTTAGTTACTACTCCCACTTCATTTCAGAAAGGACTACCATGAAGTATTAAACACTAGTGGGAAATGGACTTTGAGTTGTTTGCAG
The DNA here is from genome assembly GCF_018350215.1 of Panthera leo. Classification (NCBI taxonomy): domain Eukaryota; kingdom Metazoa; phylum Chordata; class Mammalia; order Carnivora; family Felidae; genus Panthera; species Panthera leo. Next base: position 66,152,858 of record NC_056689.1, read on the forward strand.
TCAGTGTAAGGAGGGAACTTGTGAGTTACATGATGTACAGCAGTTCATGCACCATAATTGCAATTCTCACTAGACCGAAGCACTGTGGTGTGGGCAGCAGACTGAGAGAAGACAATATTCTAAGACCTATATGTCAGTATCATTCCATAGCTGAAAAGTGGTGTAACGTACAATAAAAACTAAACCTCTGTAATATAAAATTAAGAGGTTTAGGACAGTTGAATTGAACCAAGTAGGAACTGCAACAAACTCCAAAGCAGAAATTTTTACCCAAAATTGAAAGGTGGTCACTCAATAATATGGAAAAAAACCAGCTGAAGACCTACCTGACTTTGCAGCTACAAGTGCACACATATATGATAATCTTCCTCAATGGCATCATCCTCAAAAGACAGAGACCAATGACAAAAGCATGAAGTGTATGTGTCACAGCCAGACCAATGATGACCTAATGTCTAGAGCAGAAAAGAATAATGATCAAATACATTAATCACAGTTTTGCTGGTTGATGTTAATCATTTATTATCAATGAAAAGGCTAGCCTTATTCAAAGCCATTAGTGTCCATTAGTAAATTAAAATTTGTTGTTTTTTAGTTTTGTTTTTATTCCACATATTTTGTCCAGTTTGACATCAGGAAGTCACTTAGATTATTTCTACATTTAAACCTAAATATAAAAAAGTGAATTTTCTTTTACAACATTACCTAAACAGACTTTCTAAGTCGTTAATTTGCAGAATGTTCCTCTCTCCCCTCAATCACAAAATTACTGAGTACTCTATCTGCATATAGGTCTTAGCCACATCTTTATCAATGATGTTTTGTGAGCCCTAGCTTAATATTGAGCTGAATAATCTGTGCTTGGTCAAAGTTTTTGCAAGTAAAGAAATTTGCCAATCCTAGATTATAAAACAAAGTACATTTTGTAGAGAAGATGTACTTGCTTTACTTGATTTTCTTCTGTATTTTTCAGTGTTCAAGTAACATTTTTAGCATTCCAGGCAACCTATATAATCAAACATAAGTAATGTCTTTCTTCATATCTCTTCAGAAGCAAAACATCCCAAAATACTATTGTTGGCTTATTTTGTGCATTCATTATCTGCTATATAGTCTCTGTCACCTCAGAGTATTCTTTCTCTCCCTTTCTACACACACACACACACACACACACACACACACACACACACATTATGAAGACAAGTAAATATTCAGTTTAGTTATAGACATAGGCAAAGTTCAGAGGATCACTAAGATCTTAGTAAACAAAGATTCTCAATCTCCACTACCACTCATACTTGATCCTCACTGAGCTTTTCTCAATGTCATTGTTTGTACATCTTTTGAGAGTGAAATTTTGTATCTCTTCAGATAACATGAGTTAAATTCTGGGCCTTGGAAGGAGCAGGAAATCATTGGAACACACAGTTGAAGGAGATAGAAGAGAGGAAGAGGCTTCTGGAGAAGAGATCTCAGTGGGCATCAGAGTGTCAGCCAGACAACACGAGCAGTGACTTTCCATTGAGAAATTACCAAGTGGTGGACACTGTGCTAAGCAATTCACATTTGTTATCTCTAACAACAACTCAGTGATATTAGTACTATTATTATCCCCACTTTACAGATGAGAAAATTGAGGCTTATAGAGTTTCAGATGTGTATCTAAGGTGAAAACTAAGTCCTGGAGCCTAAATTCAAAGGCAGGCAGTAAGATTCTTAACCATCATGCATACAGTGTTAGCTTCACATCCTATGCCAATCTGCAACTATGCCTACGTAAGGAAGAAGGAAAGTTTACGTGTGTGTGTGTGTGTGTGTGTGTGTGTGTGTGTGTGTGTCAGAGAGAGAGAGAGAGAGAGAGAGAGAGAGAGAGAGAGAGAGAACTCTAACTAGCCAATCAGTGAGACACATAGCCTCCTGCCATTCTGTGCATTAAGTATTCTCCCTGGAGGAACTAGACATGGGAGACCAGCTCTCATTCCTTTCATCAGACCCAGTGTCTCTCACAGCGCAATCTTGTGAGCCTCTGGGGATCTTACCAGTGCCTGAAACACACACTTTTTAATACGGCATGGCCTATAGATGAGCCAACTACTTCATCAGATGTTCAATCACAGAAGGACCCATAGGGTCCACCAGGAGATGGCATTTGTGTCTCCAATGTGGCACTTTCTTAAAGGATTTGGGAAGCAATGTAACTTTACCTCATGCACCCCTTTAAAACTTAGTGCCACAGTGAAAGCAGCTTCTCTCTGCTTCCAGATGGTACAACTCCTGCTCTCTCTCAGAAGCCACAGACTTTTTTGGATGCCCTTATTTTGCTCTGGTCATTCTTAATACAGGTCTCTAGATTCCTGAGTAACATAAGATAATGTAAAACTATTATTTAATTGCTCTAGAAAGAAATTAAAAGTGCCTCACCAAGGACACATGTTTTTTCAAGACAAGGCTGATCATAAGTAGTCATCTTAAATAATCCAAGACAGTCTATTTGACATAGGACAGTCTCCCTATTACTAGAATAGTAGATAAGTGAACAGATTTCCAATTGGGATGAGAAAGATAACAGAATGAGAGATGAGACATGAGGGGCTGAATATGAACAAAGATTTGTGCAAATATAGATAGATGCCCACCTTCTTTCCCTCTTTGTGCAAGGAATAATACAAAAGCTATTGTAAAAGAAAGAAGTACATTTGAATTATAGTTCTGTCACATATTAGCCATGCATCCATTATTTAATTTGTTTGAGCTTCCCATTACATACTTATAGAGAGGTTATCAGAATAGCCATTTAAGAAGTCTACTAGGAAAATATATACAAAGTTATTGGAGTGGAGATATCCAATAAGAAGTTGCTGCCTCCACAATTTCCTCCCCTCTCTTATTTCAGGAAATAAATGATGGGCATCCTAAGGCACATGATGGAAATGTGACTGTGAGAATCCATTCTGGTGATAGTGATGGAGCCGCCTCTGTGCTCCCCATTTCCTACTCATGGATGGGTAGAATTATTTTCTAACAAAGTCCATCTCCATTTCCAGAATGAAAACCTCATTGTTTTCTCTTTGGTTTCTCTCTTTTTGGCACTTACTGTCTCTATGGCAATATCATGCCCTGAATAAGAGGATTTGTGGACAGAATATATTCTATGTTATACCTATACCTATATTATGCCATGAGTCAGAATCAGGTACAGATGCTCTATCCAGAAAAGATGCTACTCCCAATGTATGAATCACAAAAGAATCACCTACTTTTTGCTAATATCACACCTGCTCCCCACTTCCCTGAAATAAGATTCCACAATTTCATAGCAACTTTTATTTTATTCGACACCCAGTTGACCATTTGCCTGGAACCATGTTTTGTTTGTTGATTTGGTTTGATTTGATTTTGCTTTTTTCCCCCACCATTTTCCTTTGTTATCAATGAAAACATATAATTTGGATGAAAAAGAGAAAGCAAGATCAGTTAAACTACTTTAATTTGGTGTTTAAATATCAACATCTAAATTTTTAAAAACCAGCACTGCTTTCTTCTCAAGATATACATGGAACTCTGACCAACTGACTCTAAATCTTACAATTGCCTCAGCCCTGTATTTATATGATAGATATTAGCAAGAAAACAAGCACACAGATGAACCACAATATCATCTCCATTTGCTTTCAGACATTTTGCTTACAGCATATCTCCCATTTTAACTAAGTTTTATTTAGTCTCTCTAACGTGAAATGTCTTCTGATTCTGAGAGGACTCCATTTTATTCAAGTGGGGCAAGTATGTCCTGAAAAAGTTTGGTGGCTGAGGGAACCAGCCTGGCTCTTACATTTTACTACACAGAGTTAATTAAGATCAGTTCGGTAGTCCTGTATCTAGTATCTCCCTTGTGCCAAGAACTAATCCCTTCCCGGTGGTGAACCTTCGTGTGGCCAGCACTTGCTGGGACATCATTCAAGATATGTTGTAATATGCCATTTTAGGTTATTCTCCTAATCTCATCTCAGAAAGGCAGAAACAGACATCATTTCTTTTCCTTTTAACAATGCTCCTTAACTATTTTTAATTGCTTGTAAACACTTTATTTCATAATAGTAGATGTCATGTATATAGTGAAAAGCACAGTTAAAAGCAACATATGATGCTTTTTATCAATAAAATGAAAATAGTTCACTTTCTCTTGCCCCAGTGCCTCCACGTCCCTAAATTCAGCTCCAAGAAACAACCATTTTTATCTTTTTAAATAGTTTGTGCACATCCTTATTTAAAACAGAATTTTCCTTTGCTATCCTTCTCTCCATTCTTCAGCTCAAGAACTTGGCTATACTGGGTGACACCAACTGCAGTGAATATCAATTCTAACTTAAGCCATTTAATGGGGAGAGGAAGAATCAACAAAGAAGTATCTAGAGCAAGCAGTACTGCATCATGTTGTTACTTTCCTTCTCTGGAGTCATACCCAAATCCAGCATTAGGAAAAAAAAAAAACAGGAAAACGTACTCTTTTCAGTCCTTCCTTTCATCTCTACCCCCTTCCTTACTCTGTTTATCCCCACAGCAGATCTAAAATTTCCTCTGGATTTGTTTTTTACATTAATTTTCTTTCTCAGTGCCACTTCCTCTCCCCATCTTAATCTTCACATCAAGATTTTGATGAACAGTACCAGCTTCATCAGAAAGGCCACATGGCTTAGAGATTAAGTACCTAGTCTTTGGCACCCAAAGATATAGTAGGAATCCTAACTATATCATAAGGGTGACCTTGGGAAAGTTATGAGTTTGTCCTATCTCCAGAATGTTGAGGGTATTGACTATCTTTCAGGATTTCTGTGAGAAACAAAAATTTGATGCAAAAAGCACCCAGAACATAACAGGTAGAAAATAAATATTTAAAAAAATTTTTTTAACATTTATTCATTTTTGAGAGAGAGAGACAGAGACAGAGACCAAATGCTAGCAGGGGAGGGCAGAGAGAGGGGAAGACACAGAAACCGAAGAAGGCTACAGGCTCCGAGCTGTCATCACAGAGCTCAACATGGGGCTCGAACTCCCAAACTGTGAGATCATGACCTGAGCAGAAGTTGGCGCTCAACCGACTGAGCCACCCAGGGGCCCCGAAAATAAATATTTTTAAGTCTCCTGTTATAGAACACTGTTGCTAAAGAGAAAACAATTTGAAAGTATTTAGTCACTGAAAGGTTGTAATAAATTCGGATTATTGTGGCAGAGATATTGGCCATGAATGCACTGGATTTCCTTTCCAACATTGACACTGATGTGTTACTCTTGATCAAGAAAATCTCTTCTGTCCATTGATACATTAGCCCTATTTTGGTGATGCTATGGTTTCTCAAGGACAGAGTAAAATAATTAATTTATTATTATGGCATATATTGACAAATTTGCATTACAGTTGCTTTTACATGAGAGGTAAGAGTCAGATTCTCACTCCAGAAAGGATAGGCAATAGGACTCTGACATTACTAACTACAAGGCCTTGGGAATATTACTTAACTTTTCTAAACCCCATCTGTAAAATAGAAATAGTAGGCTTGCCTCTCTTTAGGATTTTTCTGTGAATTAAATGGAAAAAAAGCATATAAATGCTTCATCACATATGGGAAACCCTAATTTTTCCATGACCATTATGGCAATGATGAAGATTCTGATGATGATAGTATCATAAAATGTCAAGAAATATCAAGATATTAAGAAGGAGATAGCCTTCCTGGTGGAGAAGTTCTTCTTTGGTGAGATATTGCATATGTCATTTTTAGTTAGGGAGCCTACTTCTCCAGTTGCTCTGGATAAGTAATCAGACTACTCAAAAAGATATAAAATGACTTTATTTCTCATTAGAGGATAATTGGATCTGTCACCTGTTAATTATGACATTAGTTAAATATTTTGGAAGGTCATTGAGGGTAAATCACTAAGAGAAATATCACTGCATTTGTTTGGCATGTTTCTGTGTATTGCAGATGGTGACAGCCTCAGCATAAAATTAGTCATTTATAACTTCAAATGGTGCCTCACATCCCCTGAGACTCCACCTAAAATGAAATCCAAGGAAAATGACAGTACAAAGGACAAAGAAGATGATTGTTTGCAGTAGTTCATCTTTAGTTTGTGCACAGAGGAGTTATCAAACCAAGCTTGTTATTAGAGTAGATAAACTTCAAATACATAGAGCTCTCTTTTGTTCATCTTCAAACTCCTATCTCTTCCATCATGATGCCATACAGCTCATAAGGCATGAGCAGAGTCACCTGTTCTCAGGACCCACTTCTTCTGGGAACACGGTGAGGGCAGACAGTGCCCAGTTCACAACTAAACCATAGTGCAGGGACGGAACACAAGTAATTGTACGGAAGCATACAGAGTACCCAAATAACATCCAGCTAATCTGTCAAACCACTACTAATAGCCATTCACAAAACCTTCCAAAGCCCCAAAATGTGTCCCAGGCCCTATGTATCAGGTAATAGAACACAGCATCAGAGACTAAAGCACATTTATGGGGAAAAAACCCTACAGGTAGTATCATACTCAGTGATGAAAGTCTGAAAGTATTTCCCCAAAAAAGAGGGAAAAAAGATAACCTTTACCAGTGTTATTCAACATTGTACTAGAAGTTAACTAGAGCAAATAATGGTGGGTGTGGGGGAGAAAGTGTATGAAAGACACCCAAATTGGAAAGGGAGAAATAAAACTATCTTTATTTGCAGATGGCATGATCCTATATATACAGTATCCTTAAAAAAAAATCACAAAAACTCTACTAGAGTTAATAAATATATTCAGCAAAGTTCCATAGTATAAGATCAATACAGAGAATTATCTGTGTATACCAGCAATGACACTCGGCAAATGAAATTAAGAGAATTCAACTTATAATAACATACAGATAATAAAATAACTAGGAATAAAATTAATTAAGGAGGTGAAATATTTATACACTGAAAACTACAAAATAGTGCTGGAAGAAATTTTAAAAGGCCTAAATAAATGGAAAGATACTTCACATTTGTGATTGGAAAAGTTAACATTAAGGTGGCAATATTACCCAAAGCAATCTAAAGTATAGATTCAATTCAATCCATAAAAAACAATATTGAAAAAAAGAATAAAGTTGTAGGATTCACTTCCTGATTTCAAAAACCAATACAAAGCTAAAGTAGTAATAATAATAATAACAACAACAACAACAATAATAATAATAATAATAAACCTTTGGTACTGGAATAAGGGTAGGCATAATTCTATGGAATAGAATTAACAGTCCACAAATCCATGTGCAAAAGGATACAGCCTCACACTTTACACAAAAATTACCTCAAAATGGGTCAATGACCTAAATGTAAGAGTTAAATCCATGACATTCTAGTGGAAAACGTAGGAGTAAGTCTTTACGACTTTGTTTGACAATAGATTCTTAGACATGACACCAAAAGTACATGCAACAAAAGATAAAAATAGATAAATCAGACTTCATCAAAATTAAAAACTTTTCTGCATCCAAGGACATTATAAAGAAAGTGAAAAGATACCCTGAAGAATCGAGGAAATATTTACAAATCCTGTATCTGATAACTGATAAGTATCTAGAATATATAAAGAAATATTACAGCTCAACAACAAAAATATAAGCAACCAAATTTTAAAAAGGGAAAGAATTTGAATAGACATTTCTCCAAAGAAGATAAACAAATGAAAAACAAATGCATGGAATGATACTAAACATCATAAGTCATTTAGGAAATGCAAATAAAAACCACAGTGAGATACCACTCTTTACTCAATAAGATGCCTAAACTTAAAAAAGAAAGAAAGAAAGAAGGAAGGAAGGAAGGAAGGAAGGAAGGAAAGAAGGAAGGAAGGAAGGAAGGAAGGAAGGATGAAAGAGAAAGAGAGAGAGAGAGAGAAAGAGAAAAGAAAGAAAGAAAGAGCAAATATTGGCAAGGATGTAAAGAAATTAGAACATTTGTCCATTGCTGGTGGGAATGTAAAATGATTCAGCAGCTGTGGAAAACGTTTTGGTGGCTCCTCAAAAACTTAAACTTAGGATTATGATATAACCCAGTATTTCCACCACTAGGTACATACACAAAAGAATTGAAAACAAGTACTTAAACAAATATATACATATCCATCTATGTTTGTGTTAGGACTATTAACAATAGCCAAAAGGTGGAAATAACCCAAATGCTATTCAACAGATGAATGCATTAAAAAAAATTGTGGTGTATATAGTCAATAGAATATTATTCTTCCATAAAAAGGAATGAAGCACTGATACATGCTACAACATGTATGGACCTCAAAAACATGATATTATGTGAAAGAAGCCAAACACAACTGTCAAGTATTCTGTTTTCATTTATATTAAATGTCCAGAAAGAATAAATAAGCTCATAGAGACAGAAAGCAGATTTGTGATTGTCATGAACTGGAGAGATGGGGAAATAGAAGACAGTTGCTTAATGAGTACTGGGTTTCAATGCGGGATGATGGAAATATTTTGAAACTCAATTTATTTTATTATTACATAATATTGTGAGTGTACTGAATGTTGCTGAATTGTACCTTTAAAATGGTTAATTTGATCTTGTCTGAATTTTGCTTCAACTAAAAAAATGTTGAGTATTGAAGTCTCCAACAATTGCTGTATTATTTCTTCTTTCAATTCTGATAGGGTTTTTTTTCCCCATGTATTCTGGAATTCTATTGTTAGGTACACACATATTTATAATTGTTTTATCTTCCTGATAGATTAATCCATTTATCACTATAGACTTTAATTTTGGTACTAGTAACATTTGTCTTGAAGTCTATTTTGACTTCTATGAATATAGCTGTTCTATCTATTTTGTTTTTAAGTTGTTCCCATGGTATAATTTTTCCATCCATTTAATCTCAAACTTTAAGTGTCTTTAAGTCTCAAACATACATCTTATACATAATTTGGTTGAATCATATTTTTAAAACTTTTTCAATTTCTATTTGTTAAATCTATTTATTTTAAATGTAGAATTCCCATCTGTCATTTTACTATTTGCTTTCTTTATGTCTTATGCCTCTTTAGTTCTTCTATTCTTCCATTACTGCCTTCTTCTTATTAAAAAGATATATTCTAGTCTATCACTTTAATCCCTTGTCATTTATTTCACTATAATTTTTACTTACTCTTACAGTGATTGCCTTGAGATTAGGGGGATTTTACTCAGTTGATATGTGTAAAATTTTGTTTCTAGATTTTCTGCAATAGTTCTTTATGGGTTTTATTTTCCTTTTATTCATTTTAACATATTGAAGTGCTTTTACAAAATGCCAAATCTAATGCTGTGCTTTTTTGTCAGGCTCATAAATGTCCAGATACCTCAGTGGGTTCTGTTTGCTTGTGTGTTTTTGTGGTGAGAAAAGAGTTGTAAATTCTTTCACTGTCTGCTTTAACACTCTTAATGGTTCCAAGTTTCAAGAACATTGAGAAGGGACTCATTGGCACAGCCGGTTTCAGTCACTTCATTCTTTAAACAAAGGAAACTTTGTCAATAGGGTGGGTCATATAATAAATGCTATCTATTTAGAAGTCATTTCTTTGTAAACCAAATGGTATTTGTGGGTAACATTTTAGGAAAAAATTGAATTGCTTTTCCCAGAAAATACAGGACTACTGACTGGAAAAATAATTATGAATCCATTATAACTACATATGCAAGGGAAGGCCCTGCATCAACCATATGAGGGTACTTTCCTGTAAAACCAGAATATGATAAAAGGAATTACATGGTATGTATAACCAGCCAAAATCATCAATAACTTTGATCGTGTGGTCCCACTCTCAATTCCATTTGAATAACCCTTCTCAAACACTTTATTCTGTTTAAATTCTGTACACACACAATACTAGTGCATTTCTATTTTCCTCTTTGAGCCCTTTACCAAGTGCCATATTCATAGCTGTCAATCTTTTTCCCCAACTTCCATAATAATGATAATAACTTACATTTGCATTCATTGATGATACAATGTGTTTATCACCCATTGTCTTTGATGTGCAGCTCATCCATTATTGTCAGCTCCTCAAAAGTCTTGGAGGCATTATTAGGAATAGCATAGTTAAGAAAAAAGTATCTTTGCTGTATCATCGGTAATTTGTACCCCAAACCTTGTTAAATTAGTGAACTTCTGTTTGAGAACAGATTTGGGAAAGAAAAGGTTAAGCATTGCTTTTATGAAGCACACTGAAAAGCCCCACAACAAGCAGAATAGTTGACTTCCAGGATAACTGACTTCTTGCTGAGACATAAACTGGCTCCAGTATGAATCATATCTTTAAGAATCATCTCAGACTGAGTGATCAAACTCCTGGTGTTTGTCACATGTAAGACAGTGTTTTGGCCACCTTGAAGCAGTATGCTAATGATGATCATGGAGTCAGGAGACCTTTACCCTATTTCTTCTATTATCTATAAGATTTATCTCAGAAGAGGAGGCTCAAAGGAGTATTGTCGGTTTTCCAGAAGACAAAGGAAGTTTTTCAACACAGATTTTTATCATTATTTTTTTATATGTTTGTAAAGTTTTATTTATTTTGAGAGAGGGAGACAGTGAGCCGAGGAGGGGCAGAGAAAAAGGAAGAGAGACTCTCAAGCAGGCTCTGAGCTGTCAGCTCAGAGGCTGATGTGGGGCTCGAACTCATAAACAGTGAGATCACGACCTGAGTCAAAACCAGAAATCAGACGCTTAACTGACTGAGCCACCCAGATGCCCCTCAACACGGATTTTTAATGCTGAGGCTTGTCAAATCAGGCATTAAAAACAGCTAACATACCAGCTTACTAATTTCAACTACAATAACAATTAGAATTTTTTTTAACTCAGAATTAAAAGGTAAAATAACTGAAATCTAATTAACAATATGTAACCAGAATATTCTCCACACAGCAAACATTCCTTAGCAAACTAATCATGAAGATTTGACACCGGGCTTTTTATTGTTAGGATATAAACAATGATCCCTGCATGACTGAAAACAGCTTGTTCTTTGAAATAAATTAAATCCTTTTTTATACCTGTCTACATTATTGTTTGCTGACTTTTATAATTTTGCTCTTGATTATGTGCAACACATTAAAGTTTAAGGTGACATTCTAATTTAACCATTACTTATCTTTAAGAAGTAAGTAAAGACACTTTAATGGGCAAAATAGGTAGTTTAAAGATATTTTGTGAACTGCCTCAAGACAGGTGTGTGTATACAGTGGGGCTAAAATCAATAGAATCAAGTTCCTACTAATGACTCAGGTAAGCATTGACCACAATCTTCCAGTCTGTTAGTGAAATCTGAATAAATAATGTCATTTTTTAAAAGAGATATATGTTGATTACCAAAAAAAATATCTCTGTTAATTCTCAAAGCTCTTACAGACTTGATATATGGAGTGTTTGGAGTGGGATGTAAGAGTCTATCTCCCTTAGTTTTGGCTGGGCTGGACTGCACTGTAATATTTATCATTTTTTTATTTGTTGATCTGATCCAACGTAATAAGAATAATATATGTTAAAATAAATGAATGATATTTCCTTTTATGTCCATTTATCATGACTGGAAAATTGGAACCAAATTGATCTTTTGAAGTTACACTGAGTAAGCTCTCTCCTTGCCTCTCTGTCTGCAGAGCCCCTGCTCAGGACTGTTGACAGAAAAAAATTACATTCACTGCTTGCTTAAACCAATATATTTTGCTGCTAGCTATGCAAGTCCAATTAAATCCTCTGACAATATGGTAAAATGAGGATATTGAATTATGTTTGTAGCCAATTAGAAACGTCACGGTTGAATACTCATTCTTGTAACACTATTTAAAGTTATGAAATCATGGTACTGAAAAATATTTCATGGAGTGGGGAAGAAAATTCAGGAGCAAAGTGAGGAACAATTAGTCCCTTTAGATCACGATATCAAAGTCATAAATTCTTATATATGTTTAGTGGGGTTTTTTTGTAAGAATCAGAATTATGTGGGGCATAAATTACTAGAAGTATATCTCCTTATCATTAACATTATTACTAAATTATAAAAATTAACATTTTTTGATGGAAAAAAATATGGTAAAATGGATGGAATATTGGGTTAGGAAATCAATAGGCCCAAATCCCAATCCTATATTTGCTGTTCCCTTAGTCACAACCTCCCTCATTTGAAAAGTGGAAATAATAATTCTGATATCATAAGAATCAAATGAAATAATACATGTGATTGGATTTGAAAAATATGAATCATAAAGAATAAATACTTTAAATTTATAAATTTAAGTATAAATTAAAAAATTATAAAACAAATTTGGAATAAAACATAAGTCTTATAAAATTATTTTAAACTGTAGTGCAAGCAAATCTTCCTTTACATATTATGAGTACTTCCAAGGAAATATTTATAAAAAGAATAAGTGAGAACCAAACTTCACTTTAATTCTGCTAAAGAAGATCTCTCATACATATTATATATTTCATATATATTATAATATATTATAAATATTTTGTGAGAATGGAGTTTCTAATATAACATGGAAAAGCTGAAGAACTTATGCCAGAAAAGCAAAACATCATTATAATGGAGCAGATCAACAAGAATAGAGGGGCCTCTTGGAGGAACTCAAAGCCAAGTGCTAAAAACCAAGCAAGCAGTGCTGAGCACCAGGACTGAATGACCCCAGGTCTTGGTCCCCAGCACCAGTTCTTATCCTCTCTAGCCATAGTTCAGCCCCGATTCAACTTTGGTGATAGCTAACCCCTTCAACAATACTTCTCAGGTGGTATTATCACCCACAGCTCAAAAATAAACCTGAGGCTCAAGGTGGTCATGCAATCTCCTCAAAATCACAAGATGAGTAAGTGAAGAGTCATGTTTGATCTTAGTCATACTCGAGATCTCCAAAGCTCATGTACTTCTACTCCTTTAATCAAAGAAATCAGGTATTTCTTTTGAAGTGGCAAGTCCTCTCCCATATTTGTGACCATGTATACCTAACACAATTTTCTTCCTTGGTTTCTCATCATAGTCAAAACACCACTGTTCCCGATCACATAGTTAAAAGAGAAGTACAGACAGTACTTGGCAGAATTGGTGAGGGCAACAGCAAGGACAGACGGGCTTCCTCCATTCTCCAACACAGTGAGAAAGCAGACCTAGATAATGGATCATCAAGTTGTAATAACATTCACATGGCTGCCATGAGATGGGAGAGTCAGGAGCAGGCACAATGGGAAGGAGTGTGGCTACCCCATCATTATCTGTGGACCCACTAGCCAGGCCTCCGGCACAAAGCAGTATTTGTTTTCCCTTTTGCACAGCTGAAACCAAAAAGGAAAAATTCATCCTTAATCACAATAAACACCTTTTTCTAAACTGCTTGGAAACTACCTTAAATTAGGAACAGCTTTGAGCATGAGCATGCACAGACTCAAAGTAATGTAGTTGGTGAAGCCGCTGGAGGTCTGTAAAACCAACCTGGAAACAACTTGACTGAAATTCTTGTAGTTGTAGCAATTATTAATCCTTAAATCCTATAAATTCATATGCCGGTAACTGGTAAAATACTAGTTAAACCCAGAGTTACAAATGAAATTCTTTTGTGGATTACTTAGCTTTGTTTCCTTCTTCAGAGAGTACCATGGGTTCCCACACAGTTAAGATCTAGACCAGAAAGTGTGGGTGACTCAAAACATACCCATCTCTGCTACTACAGGGGAATAAAAATATGAAGAAAAGTTCTGCTATAGTTGGGAGAATAGCCTAATAGCATTCTTTTTAATTATAAAGCATTATTTCCGTACTATTTAATATTTGTATAAGTGTCAGTTTGTATAAGTGTCTGACCTAAAAGTTCACATAATGTTAGGGCTAGAGTCTATGCCCTATGAACACTAAAATTTGAGCAAAGAAGAAAGTGGAAAGAGTAAGATGGGTTAAAGCAGTGATGGGCATGTGAACAGACAGAAGCAGAAATATTATCTCACAGAGACAGACACACAAAAATACTAATTGAGACATAATTTGACAGAGTCAGAGACACATTTAGATACAAAGAAAAATCTCTAATGGCTTTCAGCTATCAAATTTAATTCCCATAAAATCTGTGAGATCTCTGATTCTTAAAACAACTCTGCTTTTCCATTTGCATGAATTTGCTTAAGTAGATTTCTTTTTCTCATAAACCAAAAATACATGGATTTTATAGTCGTAAGGTTTTGTAAAGAATATATGTAGTTCACTTGTGCATTGCATTAGAATAATGGAATACCCAGGATTCTTTAACCTGATTCCTATAAAGTATATCTCCTGACACAAAAAGAGTTTGAGCATCCTCCCTGGGCATAGCACTACGCTCTCATTGAGCTCTATGTTTGGAAGTGTTAAAATATTCATTGGTGATAGATTGCAAACCTAAGTGAAGCTCTTTATGGAAACTAAAAGAAAGAGTTTGACTCAAAATATAGAGCAAATTTGGCACAGACTAGGGCCTCAGCCTTATATGCAACAGGGAGTGTTTCCAATAGACAGAAGTTCAAGTCTCATCTTGCCTCATTGAACTAATGGGAAAAGACACAGCATCACAGAGACAATATAGCTTGTGGGCTTTTGGAAAGACTGGGTAAGGAGTTCCACAAATCTTCTCCTCCTCAAATAGCAGCAATAAAACTTGCTAACAGTTTGAAAAACATTTAAAATCTCTGATAATTCTCTGGCATACAACAAATAAAGAAATAATCATTCAAGAAAATCTAAGGAATCTGGGTAAAAACAATGGGAGTGTGTGGTTTATAAATCAGAAACTGCATCTTAATCCAAAGCCCCTGCTACAGAAGTTTTATTCTTGAGATGCAGGGCAGGTCATGAGAACTAGCAGCTCCAGCTCTGTGGCATAGAGATTCTACTCCAGATAGTTGCATAGGAACTTGGGGTCAGCAGCTATGTGATCCTGCCTGAGGATGTTGGCTTGTTAGAAGTAGAGTATGGGGAAAAAAAACGTACCCAGAAGCACTGTTAAAGATAATAGAGATCTTAATGGAAAACAATTAGGGAAGGAAAACATCTCTGTGATAAAGCAAGATAAATTGTCCATCCAAAGAACAGAGAGAATAAGCAAAACGAACAGTCTCAGAAACCTGTAGGACACCATTAAATATATAACTCATTATTATTCTAATGGTTGCTTCAGTGGTTGTAGTGTTTACCAAAGTCTACTGGGATAGACTGAACAATTTCCCCCAAATTTTCCATGTCCTAATTCCCAGAAGCTGTGAAAGTTACCTTGATTGGTAAAAGGCACTTTGCAGATGTGACTAAGTTAAGGACCTTGAGATGAGGAGATAAGCCTCTACTACTGTAGTAACACAGAGCTCAAAGTAATCACAAGGTCTTTATAAAAGGAAGGTAGAAGGTCATGGTCATGTGATGACATGGAGATGTGTGACATAGTCATGTGATGACAAAGGAGAAGACAGAGAGAAACTTAGAGATGTTACACTCAGGCTTTGAAGACAAAAGGAAGGACCTATAGCCAAGGAATGCCTCGAAAATCTGGAAAAGGCAAGGCAATGGAGTCTTCCATAGAGGCTCCAGGAGGAACACTACCCTGGTGACACTTTGAGTATCGCCCAAGAAGAACATTTTGGAATTTTTAGCTCTAGAACTATGAAAAATAAAACCATGTTCATTTATACCACTAAGTTTGTGGTAATTCGTTACAGTAGATATAGGAAACTAAGACATCATATTCAAATCAGACTGCACTGCTTCTTGTATAGTAGGTATTCTTAATGGAATCATTTGTGCCCTAGGGGACAATTGACAGGATCTGGAGACATTTTTCATTGGCACAGATGGAGGAAGGCAAGGAGGGTACAGGAGGATGCTGCTGGCATCAATTGGGTAGAAGGTAGAAGGCCAAGATGTTGCTAGACAGTGCATAGGATAGATCACAATCAATCAATCTATCAATCGCCCAGGCCAGAATGACAATTACTAAAATTAAATATTTTGATGTGTAGGGGCACCTGGGTGGCTCAGTCGGTTAAGCGCCCAACTTCGACTCAGGTCACCATCTTGCGGTTTGTGAGTTCAAGCCCCGCGTTGGGCTCTGTGCTGACAGCTCAGAGCCTGGAGCCTGCTTCGGATTCTGTCTCTCTCTCTCTCTCTCTCTCTGCCCCTCCCCCGCTCATGATCTGTCTCTCTCTCTCTGTCAAAAATAAATAAATAAAAATTTTTTTAATATTTTGATATCTAGTTTAGAAGTATATAATATTTCTAATATATTTCTAATTGCTATATTTCTAATATAAAATATATAATGATAGAACACTTTTATTTTTCTACTCCCATATTCTATGCTTTTGTTGTCATGTATTTTGTTTATACAAGAGTTATTAAGTATAGAATACATTATTATTTGTATGTAAATAGTCAATGAGAATTTTAACAGCTTTATGGAACTATAATTCATATATCATACATTTCAAAGTATACAGTTCAATGAATTTTAATATGCTCAGAGTCCTGTAGCCATAACCACAATCAACTTCAAAACATTTTTATCACCCCCTCAAAAACCCCATAGCAGCAGACACTCACCAAGGACTTCTTACATTCTTTCATTTCAAGCTCTTGGCAGCCATGCATCTGCATTTTGTCTTATAAAATTACTTATTCTGGCCACTTTATATAAATGGAACTGTCTAATATGTGTTTTTTGTGAGTAGCTTCTTTCACTTAGTGTAACTTTTCAAGGTTCATCCATACTGTTGTAGTACTATTTTCACTTACTAGCGCCAGATAATAACCCATTGAATGGATAAACCAGATTTTTATCATCAATTATTCAGTTGCAGATACTTAAGCTTTTTTCTATTATTTGGCTAATAACAGTCATATTGTTAGGAAAACTCAGGTTACAGATACTGTGTGGACATATTGTATACAAAGGAGATTTACTAGCTCATGTGATAACTATAACATGTTGAGAAACTGCCAAACTATTTTCCAAACTGGCTGCACTATATTACACTCCTACCAACAATATACAGTGTTCCAATGTCTCCACATCCTAACCAATAATTGGTTATATCTGTCTTTGTGATTACAGTCATTCTAGTGGGTATGAAGTCATAGGTAAGTGTGGTTTCAATTTGCATTTCCCAAATGGCTACTGATTTGAGAATCAGTATATCTTTTCTGGAGAAATGTTTACTCATAGAGTTTTCCCATTTTTAAATTGAGTTCTATGTCTTTTTATTACTGAGTTGTAAGAGTTCTTTCTTTATTCCGGAAACAAGTCCTTTATCAGATATGTGATTTGCAAATATTTTCTTCCATTCTGTGATTTGTGTTTTCATATTCTTCATGGTTTTCCTTTAAAACACAAAGTTATTGATTTTGATAAAGTCCAAATTATGTTTTTCTTTTGTCACTTTTGCTTTTGTTTTATACCTAAGAAACCATTGTCTGACTCAAGGTCATAAAGATTTACTCTTGGGTTTTCTTTTTAGTATTTTATCGTTTTCATTATTCAAGTTTATGATCATTTTGAGCAAATTTGTATATAATGTAAGGTACAAGTCTAACTTCATTGTTTTGACATGTATATTTAGTTGCCTGAAATATCTATTTTTCCCCCTGAAGTTCATACTTGTCTTTGTAACCACCTTTCATAGAGGGAGAAGAATTCCAATCCAATGCTCCTACCCTTCTCACCTTTGATCATGGTTCTTTAAAGGAAGACAAGGGAGTGCTGGATGAAAGTTCATTTTTTTAAAATTATTTCCTTTCTTCAGCTGCCATGCAATAGCACTGTCCCTTCAAACTGCCAATCTTGAGCAAATTAAGAGAGGAAAAATGCAAATTCCCCTGTATCACTAACAAAAAGAGCAAACCAATGATTTATTCAGGTAATTTCCCCTTTCTAAGGGCCATAGGTACCAAGAAACTCTCATTTCTGGCTTCTGCAGTGCTGACTTGATACTGAAGTGAAACAGCTACTCAGCTCACTTCACCTTGTATTCAGTACCATTTTCCTAAAGAGTTGATACATAAACCATACACATCAACTCTGAATCCACACTGCAGTGAGCATGCCATATTTACTGGCAAAAATGTGTACCTTGTCTAATATTTACAAGGCAGGCAGTTAAGAGACATAGGGGCAACCTGGATAACGAAAGCAGAAGAGAATTCAAAAGTTTAATAATCAAATATTAACCTCCTTAAACCAAAGTGAATCCCTTTTTATAAGCACTGTACCATCTCAACTATCTCTAACTCTGTGCATTAGTCTGAATACCCCCAGAAAGAAGACCTTGAGACAAAAGTGCAAGTGCAGGTGATTTGCCTTTTGGGAGGAAATTTCAGGAAACACAAGTAGGGGGACAGGAGAGCCAGACAGAGAAAGGTAGGAAGCCAACAGAGGTAAGTTATTATGAAAGCTATCATTATGGATGACTAGAAAATAATCACAGTAGGAAAGTCTGGGAATAGCAGGGAATGTACGCCTCATAGCTATCACACATGGAGGTGGGGAGGGAACTGGATTTTTTGCAATAATGCCACTCATTGGGTGAGGGCCTTCCCCTCTTTAGGAGTGATAATTCCCCAGCACATCTTGCCTGCAGAGTCTATGGGCAGAGCAGGCTCTGGTGGTGAGAGAAAGCCCCAGACAGATGCAGGGATGCCAGTTAAGCCACCATGAAATGAAAAGGTAAGGGCCAAGAGGATGCAATTAGGGAAACAACAGTGCCTTCTATGATCACATATTTGTCAACTTTCTTTTTTTTTAAGTTTATTTGTTTATTTTGAGAGAGAAAGAGAGCATGTGCAAGAGAGAGTACCAGTGGGGGAGGGGCAGAGAGAGAGAGAGAGAGAGAGAGAGGGAGAGAGAGAATCCCAAGCAGGCTCTGTGCTCTCAGTGTAGAGCCTGTTGCAGGACTTGATCCCACCAACCTTGAGATGATGGCCTGAGCCAAAACCAAGAGTCAGATGCTTAGCTGACTTATTTGTCAACTTTCTAAAACAGATCTAGATCAAGGAACTAGCTAAGAAAGGTGTCCTTGAGTACTCAAATCTCCTTTCCTTGTGGAAGATGCCATAACTTCCCTCTTAAAACACATGTGCTCACTCCTAGGAGAGGTTTTGAACCTCTACAAAATTTGAATAACGAAGGGCATCTGGTTCCCTAATTCATTTTAGCTTTCAAATTAAAGGCAGCAGATGCCTCCTATTGGCAGGCATAGGCTGAAAACTAAATCAACGGCAGTGGAGTGTTAAGAGCTGATAGTGAAAAAGAAAAGTGAAAAATTATACAAAACATATAAAAGAGAACAATGAATGCAGATCTTTAGGATAAGGAATAAATAATCTTATACTTTTCAATACTGTTAAAGGTACATTATATTAAGTCCTAGGATCATAAACAATGATCATAATAGCAGCGTCTGGGTGACCCCATCAGTTAAGTGTCCAGCTCTTGATTTCGGCTCAGGTCATGATCTCACAGTTCGTGAGTTCAAGCCCCACATCAGGCTCTGTGCTGACAGGGTGGAGCCTGCTTGGGATTCTCTCTCCCTCTGTCTCTGCCCTTCCCCCCACTTGTGTGCACTCTATCTCTCCCAATCTCATAATAAATAAACTTTAAATAATGACCATAATAGGCATTGATTAATCCAATATTGAGCATGTTGATATGTCATTTGCACTGTTGAGCATGCAAAGGATTCATAATTAATATTGCCATCAGTGTCACAGCCATTATAGAGTCACCATTCTGTGGTGAGGGCAGATACTTAAAGAAATAGATATGTAAAATGGTTATGTTCAAAAAGATAGGAAGTAAAATTCATCCTGCAAAAAAATACTCAAAGAGAAGTTTGTTTTTAATTTTGAGGGAATAAATATGGGCAGGTTGTTCCATAAAGAAAGAAAACCTGGTTATTTAGAAATATTCATTTCCCTAGACTGAGCAATTGCCAGACTTTCACTGGGACTGCCCTGCACTTTCTTCCATTTCTGCTTGCCTTCTGTGTGAAAGGTTTTAACAAACTACTATGTGGTAAACACAGGACTACACAGGAAACGAAACTTATGGAATTAATCCTCAGAAAGGACAATTAACCATGAAGAAATGTGTATAGTAATGCTGAAAGGACACTAGGTTGTGATGCACTGCAGAGAGCTTTGGAGTCAGGAGAGCTCAGCTATCTGGTAACTAATCTTGAACAAGGAACGTTTCCTCCCTGACCCTCCTCAGTTTCTTGGGATATAAAATGAAGGGTTTTTTAAGGTTATTTTATTTATTTTAAGAGAGAGAGAGAGAGAGAGAAAGAGTGAGACAGAGAGAGAGAGAGAGAGAGAGAGAGAGACAGAATCCCCAGCAGGCTCCACACTGTCAGCACACAACCCAATGAACTCGTGAACCATGAGATCATGACTTGAGTCGATATCAAGAGTCAGACACTTAACTGACTGAGCCACCCAGGATCCCCTGAATTTTTTAATAATATCTAGCTTTAAGGGTTGGGAAATTGGATTGAAATATAAAATGTAAAGTGCCTAGCTCAGCAATTCTTGTCACAATGATAGCACAAACAGTAAATAGTTCCCTTCTTTTCATAAGAATATTCAGTCACTTGCCAGATTTGCGTTGATCCATCCACATATTTGAGGCCAAGAGTGCCTCAGTGATGGCTGCCCTGGACTAAGTTTACCTGTGTATTTTGTCAAGCAGATATTATCTGGGAGAAGCTATCAACATGAGGATTTCTAGCCCACAACTCTAGACTTATTATACATATTAACCATACTCAACTCACCAAACCCGACCACCCAAACCTTAGTAATTTGCTGGCTTCAGAAATAGGAGTAGCATTTTGCTTAGAGTTTATCTATAATTCACTTCGCTGTGTTCCAAGTGTTCTCTGTAAAGGTGCCAAGCACTCTAATGTTTCAGAACTTGGAAAAATGCACTGAGCTTCCAGAATCACTAGCAATCAGGGGCAAATATGAGGAAGGAGAGACAGATGAAGAATAGAACCCATTCCAGACCCATTCCAGATGTTTAAGGAAAGTCATTTGCTTAGAGCACACATCCTACTTGCTTAACTAGCTGTAATCAGAGCCTTGTAGAGCTTCACAGAGAAATTAGTAGTAACAAATAAATAACCTAAGAAGACTTAACAATTCCATACTAAAGACAGAACAGAATGGCATATAATAAACAAGATGGCAAGTGAAATTGCAGGTTAACGACCTTGTACTTTATAGTATAATGAAGCACATACAGTACCAGGCTGGAATAAAATGTATTATAGGATATAAACTCATACAATAGCAGTTTATAAATAAATTATTTTACACTAATTGCGATTAAATTGCCTTATTTTAATATGATCTTGTAATTAAGATATGAACAGCTTGCTGCCTAGTTCTTGCCTGATCAGCACCAAACACAGATATTTTTCTTAGCTACAGTCATTGTGAATAAACACCCAAACATTTTATCTGAACTTTCTTTTTTCTTGACAAACATCCACGTTCAAAAGTAGATTCTCAAAAATTTGGTAAATCTGCAAACATGGTCTATTCTGACTTCCCAGAGATTGTATCTAATTGTTTCCAATGTAAAGAAACTCTTAAGTCCTCCAATTTTCCCTTTCATGTGTCCAGTACTACTGGACTGATGAAGCTCTGGTCAGAAATGTCATAGCAACTTTGAACTTGGCTTCCCCTTCAGTCTGAATCAGGGCCACTTCCCCTGGGGCTCCTGTGTGTAGCTCTCCTACCACTACCAATTGAGAGGTCAATTCTCAACATCCATTCATAGGCTTGTTTATGTTGATCCTGAGCAAAGAAGCATGAGGTCTTTTGATGCCCCAGATCACATGCTTTTTCTGGAATCGGGTTAGAACCCAGTATATACAAAGGAAATGAAAACTCCAACAATCCTTGCCTTTAAGAGCTTCAATTTAGCAGAGAAATAATAACATATATACTACTTATATAAGGCACCATGACATTAGCTTTCAATAATGTTAAAAGAAACAATTTCTGGAAGACGAATGGAAGGCACAACTAATTGGCTAGAAAGTAATAGGAAAAGTTCATGATAATGGCATTTTTTTGCCTGGGAACTTGAAGGGAAAGACTCCCTTTGCCAAGGAGTTCCTGTGTGTGTCTCTTTTGACATAAATGAAAGGATGTCTTTTCAAAGTACCATTCGACGAAGAAGGAAAACCCATCACGCTTGAAGAACAAACAACTCTAAGGAGAAGCAAATTAAAAATAAATAAATCCTGGATTGAGGAGAGGGAGTATGTGTGAAGAGAAATGTCAGAGGGAGAGGGGATTGCAAGAGAAAAGAGAATTTAGCACCACTGGGGTATTGTGAGTAGAAGAAAATCACTATCAAAATAGTTGAGAGAGTAGGCTGGGTGTAGTGAGATCAAAGGAAGTATGCAGAGATCAGTACATTGCTCTGTACTAACAAGTGAGTAACGGGCAAATTTAAGTAAGAAAAGCCTATGTAAAGCATTAGGTTCTCAGGAGACCCAACAAATAAAGGCTCTCTGTCCCACTCTGGGTTCTGAATAAAAGAGTAAGGCCCAAGGGGTTCAAAATATCACCTTTACTATGATAAAACCAAAGCAGGAAGACATACCTTTAGTATAAAGACAAACAAAACAAAGCATAACAATGAAGTCTGCCATTTGAATCTCAGAATTGG
Source organism: Panthera leo (assembly GCF_018350215.1). Lineage (NCBI taxonomy): Eukaryota > Metazoa > Chordata > Mammalia > Carnivora > Felidae > Panthera > Panthera leo. Next base: position 66,175,633 of record NC_056689.1, read on the forward strand.
AAAGACCATTGGTGCACTCAGAAGCACTGGTCCAGGGCAGGCCTCCCCACTCAAGAGGAGGAGGCATGGGGGGGGGGGGTGGAGAGAACCCCACTTACCTGCGGGTACCTAAGAAGAAAAGCAAGCAGGTCCAATACATTGTTTGGAAATTTACCAATCCAATATGTCATTCCAAAAGGGGATCATAAATCTTCATTTTTAACAAGCAGCTGCCATTCCCATCCATTCTCTTCACCCCACCCCCACCTGGGAGTGATTTTCTTGCAGCTAGTGTGTAGGCACTCTCTGAGAGCAGCACACTATCTCATGTTGCCTACTTCCACAGCTTGATTGGGATGACCTAGCAAGCTAATGAAAGTGACCTATGTAAAGTTTTGTATAGTTCTTTATCACTACTAGTCCTATGTAATTATTCACCGCATTGTTATTAGTTTAATTTTACATTCTCAAATAAATATATATTTTTAAAAGAAATTCTTTTGCCTCTATTGGTCAAAAGTCTAAAGATCATTTTCAAAAAATCAGTTGCCTAGTGATTTCTCAAGTGCACTGAAGAGCCCTTCATTAACTAGGTCCCCAAATTTCAGTTGTGAGACATAGCCATCGAACTCTTCTGATGATTTTTTACCAAGAGCTCTCCACCCCATCAGAAATGACATACAAAGGCTTTGGGACCCTAGCATTCACACAAATCTCATCCGTTTTCTTGGCTACGTGCCCATGGAAACAGTTACTTCTACTTTCCAGGTGATTCAAATTCTCTTTCAAATAAAAGACCAACAAGTAATTAAGCACTAATCTTAATTTTCCATGCTGAGCCATGACATTAAATCTACACAAGATTGGAGGATGTGGATTGAGCAAGGAGACACAGGCCTCGGTAGCTGCCCATTTTGCTCTTCAAAAGTTTCACCAAGAATATTTTCTTAGTTTGCTTGTGTTTAAGATGTCTAGCTTATTTAACTAAGTGTGACACTACACTTGATTTATGATTACATCCTTTAGAATCAATAGACATTTTGGGCACCACTGTTTCATTAACAAGGTATTTCTTTAAATTAGGTGATGGATTATGGAGATGTACTTAGATCTCAATTATAAATGAGGTATTACTTGAAGAAAACTAAAAGAGTTATCTCTTGCCAGAGATCATCAGCCAAGTTGCTCTCTTTTGCAGGGATAGGCTTTATGAGTTAAACTATAGTCATATTCTGCTTTCGTGATCCAGGTTTCGAGCTAATGCAATCATGTTCCCCTGGTATCAGCCTGATTTATTGAATAGGGTAGCTCCCCACAGAATAGGCCCTGACTTTCAAGAAGCCCCTGAGAAAACCATCTCTAGTTTAGTCATCCCAGGAAAAACTAAAGCCTAAAGCCGGACAAAGGTCATGAAGAGTTGAATAGAAAATGGGAGCTGAGTGTCCTAAACATACATAGATTTATATCATTTCAGATCAATTTCATGTTTAATAATTGACCAAATAATAATAGCAATGAAATTATAATAGGAATGCCTAGCTGATTCAGTTGGAGGAGAATGCTACTCTTGATCTCAGGGTCGTAAGTTTGGACCCCACATTGGGTGTAGAGATTACATACACACACTAACTAACTAACTTCAAAGTCTACACAATCTTGCCCAGCCTACTTGGGGTTGGGCAGGTTGGATGTGCCTGCCTGTGGCCACACTGGTGCTATGACACTTCTTGTTTTATCAGAAAAAAAGAAAGGAAAGGAAAGGAAAGGAAAGGAAAGGAAAGGAAAGGAAAGGAAAGGAAAGGAAAGGAAAGGAAAGGAAAGGAAGGGGAAGGGAAGGAAAGATAACCATGACTTATGGGGACATACTACATGTCAGACATGATGCTAAGTATCATATTTCTTTCAACCCTTACAACAATCTAGTCAGATGGATTTTATTACTAACATCTTTTTTAAGTGAAAGTGGCTCGATATGTTAAAGCTTTTTGCCCAAAGCTACATGGCTAATGATTGACAGTTTTAGAATTAAAGCCCAGGTTGGTAAGATACTGAAGTCCACGATCTGATCTGCCATGCTATACTCACCAATACTCTTACCAACCAACACAGGTTAATGGGAAGCAGGAAACCCTGATGGCTTGATTTATTTATCTGTCACAAGCACAATGAGCCTCTATTTGTTGGTAAGATTTGAGGGGCATAAAAATTCACTGGTTAAAAAATCCATGTCTGCAATGAGCCAAAGATTCTTTTTAGTCATCGGTGAAGGCTTCTTTTAAATTCAAATTGTTTCATGTATGGAGGAATGGAAGTAGGATGAGAAATGTATCAATATTCTTTGGACTATTTTCAGGCATTCTGTGGAGCCTGAGACAATGGAAATAGGATGAAGAGCAGGATAGAGGGAGAGTCCAGATGTCATATTACTTAAGGACATGTCAAAATAATGATAGAAGGATTTATCTTTTTTTTCCCTCTGTTTTCTAGGTGGAAAAAAAGCTCCCTTAGAAAAAAGTCAAGATTTGTCCTAATTGACCACAGGAAAAAGTATTTCTGCATTGTTAAGCCATTTGGTCACAAGTAAGGTAGATCGAAAAAATTTTGTAATTTTATAGAGTGCTTTAGTGTTTATTTTCCTATCAGATCCTCACAATGGCCATGTAGAAAAATAGGATAGAGATTATTTTACCCCATTTTACAGGTGAGTAAACTATTTTTTTTTAAATTTTGAGACCAAAACACTAAATGATTAGCCTAAAGTCACATGGGTGGTAATTAGCAGAGTCAACACCACCCCCCTAATCTTCAGCTCCAAATCTCCCTTCTATTACAGCTCAGAGACGGGTTGAAATAAAATGTAATGATCTAAGGATAAGTTGATGGATAAATCTGTGAACACTGATCCTAGTCTACCTTTACCATTTCCCATTCTCCCCCAAACTTTGTGAATAAGAGGCCTCTAAGAATAAGAGCAATCACATATGCTTATGCATCTATTGGTTCTAAAAGCCATTTCACAGACATAGTTCATGGTTAATTGAGGATGGAGAAACATCAGCCAATGGTCTGTGCTATTCTTGTGTTTTTCATGCCATTATCTTGGCAGTCATGGAACCGAGAGATCCAAACATGCTCCAGTCCACCTGCTGGGAAGGTAGCAGAGTTGGGAGAACATAAAGAAGAGTATTTCAATGTTTCAACCTGTTAGTAATGATAAAAAGATGTTTTAGAGTCTTTAGGTTAGAGAGGTTAGTAGCCAGGTGCTAGTTTTTCTCACTACTCAGTGCAACAAGGCCAAATGTGTGTTTTCTTTATTTTGGTTTGGCTGGTTTTAGGTTTTTAATTCTTGTGCAATTTCCTTAAGCTAATCATTACCAGCACAGCTGGACCAGACAAGCACATGTACTGCTTCTATCATTACCAGTTCAGAATAAATACATTAGGCAATGATGGCACCCTATTGCTGAGAACTTTTCATATTCAGGGGTCTAGAGACTCTGAAAAATAACCCTAAATCTTCTTGTCTTTGAAAAGTCAATACTGGAGTTGAGCAGAAGATAAATTTAGCTATGGCTTATTTTTGATGAAACTGAAAGCTGAATAAAAATGTAGGTACAGAGGTTCCTGGGTGGCTAAGTCAGTTAAGCATTGGCTTCAGCTCAGGTCAGGATCTTGCAGTTCGTGAGTTCGAGCCCTGTGTCAGACTCTGTGCTGACAGCTTGGAGCCTGGAGCCTGCTTCAGATTCTATGTCTCCCTCTCTCTCTGCCCTTCCCCTGCTCACACTCTCTTTCAAAAATAAACATTAAAATTTGTTTAAATACAGGTACAGACACACAGTAAGTACATTTGAGCTTTATCTGTGCTTCCAACTAGAATGTGTTACAGAAGAGACTAGAGACATGCATTCTATGGTTCCTGCCCATAATAGGTTCAAAGTCTAGTTGAAAAGATAAGACTTGGATGTATATTTCACATGAAGAAACAGTAAGATTGTTCCTCATGAACAGGACACTCATTAGATATTAACCACCAGTTTTAAGTCATTTACAAGGGCCGTGTTGTGCTTATGAGTATAAACTCTAGAGTCTGATGCACCTGGCACACAGTCCGGAAAATGCACTTCCTTGGGTATCATAGTTACTTTCACCAAAACTTCATATTATTATCAGCAAAATGGGAACACTATTAGCTACCACATACTGTTTTCATGAAGTTGACTGAGCTGATACATAAAAACAACATAACAGTGTTTGATGTTTTGTAAATTCTCTTACGTGTTAGTAGTAGTAGAAATAGTAGTAATAAGCAAAACCTTACAGGAAAAAGATCAAAACTGGGTATAATCCCATGGGGCTCAGTAATGTGAACGGGAAACAGCATCTCAAGGAGTACCACATCAGAGCTTAGAGGATCACTTACAATGTTATTGCCAATCCAATAAGCTTGCCAGAAAAAGGAATGATGCCCTTGGAATCTGCCACCAAGGGGAACAGATAGAGGAAGATGTTTGAAGCAGAGGGAGGGAACAAGAGCATGAAGTAAGTTCAGAGCTAATGTGCAGGGGCTGAAGCCCTGCTACTATCTAGAATGGCAGCCACTATACCCTGGAGAGTGCGTGCTATACCAGATGACCCCGTTGCTATTCACCCTCTCCCATCATAGCCCAAAGGAAATATCTGAGATTAGAAGTTGCCTGTCTGTGGACTGGCCAGTTTCTGGCTCAAAATCAAGAATGCTTCTATTGGGAATTTGAACACAGGGAAATTCCAATCCCAAATGGTAGAACTCAGAAGTCCATGAAAGTGGAGATTACCAGCCCATTTATACCACATAGTCATAAAGAAGTCCCAGAGGCTGCAGACCAAGAGCAAGTTAATTAGTTCAGAGCAATCACACGTAAGGAAGTAAGCTGAGAGAGCAGCCACATTCTGGGGCTGTGCTGGAGGTTCTGTTGCTGACATTTCTGAGACTCAGCTCTTTCTAGATTCCCATGAAATCTCTCTTTAGTTTTTCCATGGCTCCTCCTCCAATCCTTTCATTTTAACCTATTTTCCTGTCTTTCCAAATAGATCAGAACCCCTATATTAATTGTAAAAGAAAAGATTTGAAGGAGCCAACTTCTAAGCAAAGCTTTTTTTCTAAAGTTTCACTTCATGCTTGCTAATGCTTTGGGATTATCCAGGAAAACTATATGCAAAAGTATCTGCTGGAAGCTGAGCTATCCCAGCCTAAGTGGCAGGGCCTGGGCTGTGGACGGATTGGTGACTGCAGGGCGGCCCACGGCAGTGAAGCTTCTTGTAGTGTCTACAACAGCTTGGGAGAGTCGCAGATAAACCAACTGGTATCTAATCTGACTAACGAAAAGCCACAGCTCCTTTCCATAGAAAGGCTTCTCTGTGGTGCAGTGCAGACCTTGAAACTGAGGGGAAATAAGCCAGGACTCTGCAGTTTCCCAAGACTTGAAAGGAGTCTTCTGGTGACTGGCCCCCTGACCATGGCTGATTTGTATCATTCCTATGGGACTTATTTTCTGCAGCTGTATATTGTGAGTAATAATATTTACCTTATATGAGTTCACATAAATTAAATGTGATAGTGCATTAAATTTCTACACGTGGGCACCCAGTAGCAAGTCTTCCTCAAGCCCATACTACCTTTACGAGAATAAGAAAAATGTGCTTTTCCTTCTGGGCAAAAAACTGGCAAGTAGAGTAAGGTCTCTAAAGAGCAGTACAAGGCAACCCCACTTAACTAACAGTCACTAAGTGGTGATTATTATGTTGTTGTAGTACATAATGTGTGTCCAAGTTTGCTTATTTTGGAAAAGTAGCATGGCTACATATAGCAACTTATAATTTATATAATTTTTCCTCTGCAAACGTTCATAACCAAGTAGTTGGAGTGAAAAAAGGCTGTCATCAGATTTCAGGCTGATAGGAAAATCAATGCAGGCCAGAGTGTTGTCAATAGCACCAATTACATCTCATTGGTCATGATGGAAGTTTACATTTAATATGGATCCTTTTTTTTAACTTGATATCTGTTTACATGTCACCATAAACACTGAATCAGAGCAGGATGACATAAAAATAAAACACATCCTGATCTTCCAGCAGCTCAGTTAGCTGCCTAGGAAGAGTTGATCTATCTATAGTACAGAGTGCATAATTCAATTGACAATAAAGAAAAAAAGAAGCTTGCATAATTTCACACACATGAAGAGTAAAGATTGCTGACAGATTTATGGATTATAACCTGCTGAAGACTCTGTGCGGAAATGTTTCACTCACTCCTCTTTGCAGACAGGCAAATTCTTTCATCTCCAGACCTTTTGGATAAATTTTCCCCAGAACTTTTTGGACATTAAATCTGTCACATAGAGACCTATGAAATCTGACTCAATGCTATAAATAGTAGCAGCTCTAAAGATGACACACACCTCTCCGTGTGGCACTTTGTGTAGAGGACAGCAAGGTTGTTAGGATCGTCGTTCTCCAAGACAGAAATGGTATGGAGCATCTGTGATTCCTTCCCCTCTTAGAGGACTCCTCCTTTTAAAGCAACTAACACCAACCCAGGCAGCTGTGGCAACTGCCCAGCTGGACTGTGCTTTGCTCTCACATGTTTCAGTGGTCAGGATGGGTGGATAAAAAACTCAGAGCCATGTGATTCTCCAGAATTGGTTAATGAATATTACCCAAAAGACTGGGAAGCAGTGATATTTTTGTTCCCAAATTTGGCAGCTGGTGATCAAGCATTCTGAAGGTGTTAGATTTGGGAACATTTTGATCTAACACACTTCACTGTGTGAGTAAGCCAACAAAAATTCAAGGATGCTTAGCCAACTGAGCTCTCTATAGTTTATATTCCATCTGTCTGCTTCCAGAAATCAGTGCTTAGGCACCAGAACCTAATTAAGGAAAAGAGAAATGAGGTCTCCAAATGGTCAGTCACATCATTCCTAGCAATAGGCCTAGTATACAACAGGTGTATCTTAAGAGGGTCCCCCTTTCTTGCTTATCTAGGATATTCTATCCTTCTGACTGAAGAATTTCTTCATAGCATGGGGGAAGGAAGAATATTAATTCTGTCCAGAGGAGAGTTGGGCCTGAGGACTCTCAGGGTCTATTGGAGGTTGGTATTCCAGAAGCAGATGATAAGATCGAGTTTGGCATGCTATACACCTTCTAGGGATAAACACTTGTGGAAGAGTGTTGGAGGAAGTGAGATTGGTAAGAGAGAAAAGTCTAACTGCAAACCAGGTCATATAAGACCTTGGCTAACCCCACTGGAAGCGCTGGAATACAATTTGCTTGTCTGAATTGTTCCTTGTTGGGTCAAAATGGCTGGGCTTTTGGTCATATCTTTAGGGGAGGTGGCTGTCTTCAGTAAGGCACATCCTGAAGAGGTGACAACTAGATAGTCTGTAGGCTAGAACCTGGGGCAGCCAGATCTTCTTTGAAAGAGTCCCACTCTTTCCCTGTAGTTCTCAGCAAAACAGACCTATCTTGGTTGGGTTTTAATCTCTGTAGCTTAGCCACTCTGATTTAGTACCTGGTTCTCAGCTTTCTGTTCCTCTTGCTACCAGAGATGAGAGCCTTTACATAAGCTACCAAGGATGCCTTCCTTTCCAGTTTCCACACTTTTATTTCAATTGCTTATTAGTCTCCTTGGACTTTTCTGTCCCTTCCTTAAATCCTGGCCTATAGGCTAATTGCTACCAACTGGCCTCTATTATTTAGTGTTCTCTGATCTCATTGTTATCAGTGAGCCTGGTTCTCTCTTAACCCAACAATAGCTTCCAGACAACTAGCTCTGACCATTGTTAGTACACAGATGTCCTCCCTGAAACTTACAGCTTGTAAAGTCCATTTTAAAACTGATTACCTGTTTTGGAGATAAGGAATAGGCTAGAATTATTAATAGTGTGGACTCCAGAGTCACATGGATAAGTTGGATTGTGAGCTCAGCCTATATCAGAGTAACCTTTGTGTAAATTATTTAACATATTTGAGTCTAGGATTCCTTACCTACAAAGGAGGTCTAATAGTATCTAAATTAAACCATTAATAGATAGGGTATTTAGCAAAAGGAAGGAAGGAAGGAAGGAAGGAAATATGGTAGAAAGGAAAAGAAAGAGAGAAAAATCAAGTAAAACTGTTTGAAATCAAGTCATTTATACAAATGATCTGCAGTGGAAGAGACTGGAGATGTCCTTCCCAGGGCATTCCAACCAGAGCCTGTACTTATTCTTAAATTTCACTAACAATTCATATGAATTCATTTAATATGAATTAAAAGGTAGAAGATTATATTAACATGGAAGGAGCATCAGCCCTCTAGGAGTGTGTACCCAGAGGCCATCCAAGTGTCAAGCAAATTTACTGATAGTCATGGTGGAGAGAGAAGATGCCAAGTTTTCCTATGGCCATGTGGCCTAGCAGAGAACATCAGCAGATACATGCCCTTGCCCTTGCCCTGTAATTACAGACACTATTATAAGGGCAAGTGAAAACAAAAGAGTCTGCAGCAGCTTAAATCCCTAATATCAGCTACTCTGCCTGCACATATCCTCACACCCACTAAAGAGAGACTTGGGCTAGAGCCTTCTCATTATCACTTGGCAGCTTCTTTTAGAAGAAGTATATGGTGGAATTTGGTGACCCCACTTTGTCCCTAGTAAGGTTCTCTGTCCCCAAGATCATAATTACAATAAAACTAAAAGAGCTGATTTTGTGAATATATGCAACAGCATATGGAGGGTGGCTATATAATTTATTACATAAACCAAAACACTACTGGGAGTAAAGATGTATTAATCTTTAGTATTAATCTTTAGTATTAATAGATGTATTAATATTTAGTATTAAGAATTCTATAGGCAATAGTCTAAACTAGAACCATCCCAGGTAAACTGGCCATACATTCATCTAATTATAGACACACAGCTGATGCAGGGCATGAAATTGGGGCTTCACACTGCATGAATCCATTTAAAAAGCAGGTATGAAATCTTCATTGGTTGCCATTCTCCCTTTGGAAACCACTTATGGTGCATTGAATAATGGTCCCCAAAAACATCATGTACTAATCCCAGAATCTGTAAATATGGCTTCACATGGAAGACTTTTCAGATGTTTTAAGTTAAGGATCTTGAGATCAGAAGGTCATTCTATCTGGCTGGGCCCTAAATGCAATAGCATGTATCATTATTAGAGACAGAGGAAAATGTGATTACATACAGAAGAAGGAAATGTGAAGGTGGAGCAGAGAAAATTTAAAGATACTGGTCTTGAAGACTGAGGCAATACCAGGAGTCATCATAACTAAGAGAGACAAGGAACAGCTTCTCCACTAAAGCCTCCAGATGAAGAATGGCCCTGCGACACCTTCATTTAGACCCAGTGATACTGATTTCAGACTTTTGGACTCCAGAACTATGAGAAAATAAATCTCAGTTGTTTTAATAGTGGTAGTTTAATAGTGGTAGTTACAGCAGCCACAGGAAACAAATACACAGTTTTTTCTTTAGCAATCATTTCTTAAAACAAAAGTTTTTTTTTTTAACTTTTAATAAGTATGTAATATAAAAGCATACCAAAAAAATAAAGTTAAAATAAAACCACTGAAAGTTTCACATCCCAAGGAGGGGAAACCATTTGTTGAACATCATTTATACTGTCTTTCTATTCATTTAGAATACATCCATAAGTGGAAAAATAGCTATATTGAATAAATCTAATTCAACAGAATTGAATTATATTCAATTTTAATCAAAATATTTAAATTTAATTTAGCATGCCAAAGGACATAGACGTGAAATAAAAGGAAATGTTGAGCTTCCAATAAATGCTTCTTAATAACGAGTAAGTTGAGTCTTGATTTCCAAACTCTCCAGGACTCTACAAGACTACATTTCTTAATCTCTTTCCAATGTAACCCAAGTCTAGCATCAGTTTAATGTGGGTTAAAGAGAAGGTTGGCCTTTAGCAATGCAACAGCCTTTTGGTAAGACTAAAGAAACATCAAAGATATTCTTTGTGCCAAAATATCTTCCTTGTGGCTCTGGGCTCTCTAATCTCCACCTTCAGACACTGGTTTGTAGAAAGGCCTCTGATAAAATGCCAAGTGCAACATCAACGGTTGTATTGTGCAGCAGGGAAGGGACGAAGGGCAGTGCTTGGTAAAAATAGGACACTAAGGACTATCATCCTTGTGACTTTTACTTGCTGCTCATTATCATTCAAGGTTTTTTTAAAATTTTTTAATTACGATCATAAGAGCATAAGGAGGGGAGGGGTAGAGAGACAGAGCATAAGCAGGGGAGGGGTAGAGAGAGAGGGAGACACAGAATCCGAAGCAGGCTCCAGGCTCTGAGCTGTCAGCACAGAGCCCGACGCAAGGCTCAAACTCACAAACCACGAGATCATGACCTGAGACAAAGTCAGACGCTTAACCAACTGAGCCACCCAGACCCCCCTCAAGTTTTTTTTTTAATCATGGTTATGTTTCCTTCCTTTGGATCTGGTATTAAGATCAAATGTGAGGCATCATTTGAAATCTTCAAAACGTATAGCCCTACGATATGGTTAGTACAATAGCCCAATCATTATGCATTTAGGATTTGGACTCAGGAACGAAAAACAAATAGAAGGTCAAAGGAATAAGTTATATTCCTATGGTCTTAATCTCATTTCTTAAAATTCCTGAGCCTCAGTTTCTACATCTTTAATGGAAATAGTAATAAAACTTGTCTCTTAGGGTTAGTGTGGAATTAAATAATATACCCTATAAAATTATAATACAGATTCAGCATAAACGCTTTATAAATGACAGCTAAGAAAATACAACAAAGCAAATTTTCATGAAAAGAATTAGGGAGAAGGTACTTCCTGGGACAGACAGGCTTGAATAGGGTTTGGCAATAGGGAGCCAGCACCACGGACAGCTCTAGAAGAGCATAATGCACCCCAGAATGCAAATACAGAAAAAAACACTTTGTCCACGTCAGATTTTTACCTTACCCAGCTCTGCTGATCATGGTTCATATTCAATACCTGCAACGTGCAAATTCTCTGAAACACATTGAGTGGGATAGAGAAGTATGGTGGTGAGGAATACGGGCCTTGGATTCAACCACTGGCTCTAAACAGGCTGTGTGACCATGGGCAAGTTACTTAATCTCCCTGTTTCTTCATCTGTCATATGGGAATAATGATCAACTTAATAAAAATGTGGGGAGGATTCTGTTTGTGGTGTGTGTCCCACAGGACCAGTTACTAGAAGTAGATATTTTACAAATTGGAGGTACTTTTAGGACTAATTTTACCAGAACCTGCCTTTGGAGAGGCTACAGCATAGCTGGAGGGATAAAACTAATCAAAGTGAAATAAATGAGCCACAAACAGAACATGGGAAATTATTAAAAGTTAAATTTAGGGATTGCTTTTCTCAATACATATTAACTGTGTATTGTACTAGTAATTGTATATTATTATGTGCCAGCTGCTGCACAAAGTGTAGTGCATAAAGTAGCAACACTCCCTGCCTAATGGCATATACAATCCTGGGGTGCTGGTGACTCCGCAGGAGTCCATCCCACAGAGATTCCTACTTCCTTCTTCTACTCCCAAGACCAAAAATAAGCATAAAGAAAGGTTTATTTGGTGTTCACCGTCCACTTTCCCTCCTGCTCCTGGCTAATATAATCCAGCACCATTTGCACAAATTTCTGTTAATATCTAGATATAAATTTGCAGAGTCAAAAGCTGTAGTCCTGGAGTCTGATTTGCATTTATGAATATGTAGTAGGATATTCTTTTACAAAAGTGGCAGTATCTAAAACACGATACATATAGAAGAGCCATAGAGTACGTTATTTGGTGTTAGACTTGGCCTGAAAAATGAACTTTGAATCAAAAGAGAAATGGGACAAGAAAGAACACCTTCACTCACTGAGAACTACCCTGAATCAGGCCAGCTGCTTTGAAATATCAGTAATTTGAAAAACTAGTCCTTAGGGTTTGCATTATTATTCCCACTTCACAGATGAAGAGCCTGAGGTTCAGAGATATTAAGTGACTTGCCCAAAGTCACAAACCCAGTGAAGGACAAAGGCAAATTTTGAAGCCTAGTCTGTTTGACTCCCATCCCAAGGTTCATTCCACTCTATTGTGGAGCTTCAGGAGACAGACATCCTGGCACTGGCTCTGTCATCAACTCACTGTGGCCACTATACACAGAATATGCATTGTCTCTTGGGCTCTGTGTTTGTGAATAAATGGGTGGTTTGGACTAGAGGATCTCTGAACTCTCTCCATGATCTCTTCCTTATCTTCTGGCTAGGACTTGACCGAGGACAATAAAGACAGAGCTGTGGACATCAAAAGCAGTGTGTACTACTTGTAGAAGGATTTCTCTGAATATGGTCTCATTGTGAGCCTCTTACCCAAGGTACCTTTAGATGACACTCTCCTTTACCCAAGACATTGTAGATGCCCACTGTCCTGGGAATTAGAGGACAGCCTTTAAAGAAGTCTCTATCAGGGAGCCTGGGTGGCTCAGTCAGTTAAGCATACAACAGTTGGCTTCAGCTCAGGTCATGATCTCATGGTTCATGGGTTCAAGCCCCACATTGGCCTCTGCATTGACAGCATAGAGCCTGCTTGAGATTCTCTCTCTCCCCCTCTCTACCCCTCCCCTGCTCATGATCTCTCTTTCCCTCTCTCTCTCTAAGTAAATAAACCTTAAAAAAGCAACTTAAAACTTTTTAAAAATAATAATAAAGAGGTCTCTATCTAGTAGAGACAATTCTTTTTTTATTATTTAAATTCAATTTAGTTTACATACTGTGTAGTACGGGTTTCAGGAGTAGAACTCAATGTAAATAAAGAGACTATTCTGATTGCAATTTAAGGAAGCATCCTGTGGCATTAACACAGTCACAGTTAACAGTTACAAGCCTAATTAACCTAGAAAGACCATCTAACCTTGCTTGCCTCAATTTCCTCAGCTGTAAAATGGAGAATGATACACATGCTCCTCATTTGGATCTCTTAGATGCCAAATGATTAAATTAAGATGTGAAAATACTTTGAAAAAGATAAAACGGTCTCAGTAGGCAAGTTAGATGTCTATAACTAGAAGAGATCACATAGTTAATATCAGAAAAGGAATAGATATATTTAAATTTGTATATATTAAAATTTATATAAATTTCATCATTTATATCCACTCATATTAGTATTCTGTCTGTGTATTTTAACACAACTCTAATTTTAAGGACAGAGACCACATTTTCTGACAAATTCATCTATATACAACAATATGTCTCATCATGATCCCAAAACAAGTCAGAAACACTGGAGGCATTTACAAAAGCAGATGCTTATGGCACCAACAAGACCAGTTGCTTCAGAATTTCCAGGAGTGGGACCTAGAGATGTACATTTTAACTTAATTTAATTTAATTTCCCAACTGATTCACATCTAAATGACCCACAGGATTCCAGGGGCAGAGAGGGTAAGCTGAAATCTTTTGATGTTGAAGCTAACCCAGTCTGGGATTAACTAAGGAGATGACAATGGGTAGATGGCAGCAGTAGGTGGCAGATGTGGGTGGACCATCCTTGTATTTCAGGGGATAGGGGTCAGTTTTAATTAAGGTGTTACAAAATCTTCTATTTCTTTTACTCTGTATCTATAAAATCAGGAATAGCCCAAGAGGTTGAGAGCTGACTCACTAACTAAAAAATAATACTAAATGCTCTGAGAACCTTAGACTATCTATCAAGGTATCATAAAAGTAAAGGGTTAGGAATACGGTCTCTGGAATGGATGGCTAGGACTAAATTCCAGCTCTAATAATTGTCAGCTATGTGACTAGAAAAGTTAGCTTCATTCACCTAATTCATCTCTAAAATATGGATAATAATACTTCTGTTGCATAGTTTATGTAAACACTGCATGAAATAAAGTATTCTAAATACAGCACCTGGCATCAAATGAGGGCTAAATAAATGTCAGTCACCTAGGAAAATGGACCATCTAAGTCACATATTTGGATCCCAGTCACATTTAGAAAACTTGCCAAGTAAACAATTATAATTTTTTAGGGGTTACATGTATGTGCACGCGCACACACACACACACACACACACACACACACACACACACATTTGAACTGAGAAAATATCTGGGAGTGAATGAAGGAGTCGTCAAATCCTAAGGGAATCCTTACGGAATCTAAGAGAAAACAAAGACAATCCCAAGAGCCCACTGTGCCCCTGTCTCCCTTTCCTGTAACTGAACCACACATCTTGATCATGGTTGTCCAACTCTTCTCCTATCAAGAGCATGTAAATTATTCCGTATCTCTTGATTCACAATGAGGAGAATGAGAATTTACCATGTTTCAGAACTAAGTGTTTTATATTATAAAAGATTACAGTATTCACTTTTCACAAGAATCACTGTCGGACAGATATTATTAGCTCCAGTGGATAGGTGAGGCACTCAAGACTGTTCAATCTGCTTCTAGATTTCAAGATCTCTTAGAAGAGCCATGTCCTACCTTCTTTGGCTATGCTCTTGAAGTAAGCAAAATCCTTGAATACAGATAGTGCTTAATAAATAATTGTGATAATGCCCAGCAAGTGCTCCCAGGAGATTTTAGCTGTGGCTTTCTAGTCCTTACATCAAGCAGCTGGGTAGCAGCTTCCTGCAGTGGATACCTTCAGTGACTATTGTATGAAATCTGCAATGTTTCTCTCCTCACGCAAACCTTCAAAAAGCTATTAGGTCCCCAGAACTTGGACAGATCTCATGTACTTGTTTCCACAGAGCAGCTAGAGCATAGCCCTAGTGCAAACCCAGTAGTAATGGATATTATTTTTTTAATGTTTATTTATTTTTGAAAGAGAGAGATCATGAGCAGGGGAGGGGCAGAAAGAGAGGGGGACAGAGGATCTGAAGCCAGGAAGCCAGCTCTATGCTGACAGCAGCGAGCCTGATGCGGGGCTCCAACTCACTAACCATGAGATCATGACCTGAACTGATGTCAGATGCTTATCAGACTGAGCCACCCAGGCACCCCAGTAATTGATATGATGATGCAACTGGTCTTTGAATTCACATGCGCTCTTCCCACTGTATATCAGATGACTCCTGTCCCCAGGTCAGATAGATGCTTATGAATCCACTTTGGTTTAAGCTCTTATGCTACAAAAGTCCTTTTTCCCCCTCACTCATAAAGTAGGAGAAAATCACACACATATCACAGTTTCCACAAACTCTGATGACATAATTTGCCACAGACCCAAATATTCCTCAAAATTCTCAATATTATTCACAGAGAACCTTATGCAAATAAAATCCTAGAAGTTACTTTATTGCACCTATAACTTAATTTGATATGCAAACCAAATTCTGATAGTGACTCTGAGGTTATACAGGATGAGAGTTGGAGGAAGAGTATGGGAAAAGATAAAAACTATGTATTCCTATTTCAGTATTCTCAAAGTGTGGTCCAAGGACCATCACATTATAAACAAATGGGTTTTTTTGATAAAGTCTAAGTGAAAAACCACTCAATTAATTATAGGATGTGATTGGCAATTACTTCCCTGCCCCCACAAGAGAAAGAAAAGATATGGCACTCTTGATTTAAAAGTTCCAACCTTCCCAAACAAGCACACAGGATTATTCACAAAGAAAATATAAAATTTGAGTTGATTAATTATACATTGCTCAAAGCCCACAAAACAATCCTCCCAGCTTACCAATGATATACTCCAGGGATCCTCAAGATAAAGCTCATGGATGTGCTGAATGATATCTGTAAATCTCACTTGTGTTTAGTCTGGATAACAACCAGTGTTCTTTCTGCTGTAAATGTCAGAAAATCCATCCCAAATTAGCTTAGCCAAAAAAACAAATGTATCAATTTCCTTAACTGACAAATTAGTTTAAAGCTGGATCTAGAGGCTGAAGTGATATTAAAGGGTTTCTGTTATTTTTCACCTTGCAGGTCACCTGCCTCCAGGTGATCGCCCTCAAAATCTTCTGTTTTAGGCTTTTCCTGCTTTGAGTTCAGCAGAGGAGAGATTTCTGCTTCCTTAAATCTCCAGATTAGGCCAAGTAAAGTAAAGCATTCATTCTTGAACGAATCAGTGTGACTGGAAAAGGAAGTATCCCTTATCCCACACTTCCAAGTCATAAGGGGGAAGGATGTTTTCCCCTACCAAAAAAAAAAAAAAAAAAATGTTCACCTGCTTTTACCAAAAGTGTGCATGGATATTATACAAAGCAACAGAATTCATCATCGTTCATAAATGTATTAGCCCCCAACTTGAGAAGAGTGTCCATGGCTTTCATCAGTCTCAATATGATAAAAATAATCTTTGAAGTTAACAACCTATCAAAACCTATAGTTCTTTCATTACAATTAAGGTAGTTATAAGATGGAAGAAAGGAGTTCTAAACCAGGAAAGAAAAGGTATATGTTTTTGCTCCTATATCTTCCTAAAAAATCCTTAGAAATTCCTTTTTCTTCATCTATGTTTACAAAAAGCAAAAATAATAGAATCAAAGAACCTACAAAACTTTCCCTTCCATAACACTCTTCACACTTGTAATTACTTTTTAAATGCCTGACTTCTTATTAGATAAGAATTGTGAAATAAAAATTAAGTGTTAGTCACACGTGTAATTTTAAATTTTCTAATAATCATATTAATAAAAATAAACAGAAGTTGAAATTACTTTTAATTATAAATACTTTTAACCAAATACATTCAAAATATTATCATTTCAAATGAATAAAAAACCATCAGTGAGTTACGTTAAAAGCTTTTTTGATAGATAAATTAAATGACATAAATTTCACCCATATAAAGTATATAATTCAGTCACTTTTAGTATATTTGCAGAATTATGCAGCCACAATCATAATCTAATTTTGGAACCTGAAAAGAAATCTTATACCCATTAAATTAGTAATCACTCCCTACCTCACCCTTCCAGTTCTAGACAAATTCTAATATATTTTCTACCTCAATGCATTTACCTATTCCGGACATTTCACATAATGAAGGGTGAGACTAAATACACCCTTCAGGCTATATATAAATATACAGTATAAATATAGAACTCTCAGTCCAAAAAAGTCAACCTGCTACCTAAAGTAACCAGTTGAGGAAGTCAGACAATAAACACCATAACAATAGGCCCAAAATGTCTAGGACATGATTAAAAACTGACACTTTTCTAATTCTCGCTCCCATTTCCAACTTAGATCAACCAGAGAATACCAAATATTTATCCCTAATCAATTACTTAGAATGCCCTACTTCTAGTTAGCCTACCTAAGACTTCTTATATCAACAGCATCCAATCAGAGCTACCTGAAACCATCCTTTTTTTCCATTATAAAGTTTTCCCACTCTTCTTGCCTTTGATTCTCTGCCAAATGCAAGTGATGGTGGCTGCCTCCCTTGCCTTAGGAAACTGAATAAACAGGCTTTGCTTATTCTCATTTGGGTGGTCTTTCTTTATTTTCCATAGAATCATACAATACGTGACTTTTGTGTCTGGCTTCCTTCCTTAGTATAATTTCAAGATTCATCTATGCTGCAGTACGTATCGGTAATTCACTCCCTATGATTGCTGAACGATATCCCACTGTATTGTTATACCACATACTGTTTATCCATTCATCAGTTCATAGACATTTAGGTTATTTCTGGTTTTTTTTTTACTATTATGACTAATGTTTCCATGAACATTTCTGTACAAATTTTTGTGTGGACATATTTTCATTTCTCTTGAGTATATACCAGGAGTAGAATTGCTGGGGTCATATGACAACTTCATATTCAACATTTTAAGGAACTAATAACCTATTTTCCAGAGTGGCTGCACCATTTTATATTTCCACCAGTGGTACATGAGAGTTCCAGTATCTCTACATCCTTGTAAACACTTGTTATTGTCCGTCTTCTTTATTTTAGCCATCCTAGAGGTATGAAGTTGTAGTTTCTGGATTTTGTTTGTATTTTCCTTCTGACTAATAATGTTGAGCATCTTCTCATGTGCTTTTTGGCCATTTTTATATCTTATATGGTTGTATAGCTATTCAAATCCATTGTCTATTTTCACACTGAGTTATTTGTCTTTGATTATTATTTGTATCTTCTCCCGGGCTATTGATATGTGGTACAATACTTCCTTGAGATGCTGGGAAGTGACAAGTGGTTTCCAATAAAGTTGGGGAAAAAGTACATTTTATTTCATTATATTCTATTAATTGGTAGTTGTAGGCTCAAATTATCTGGGAGAAAAAAATCTGTGTATTGAAGGAAATGCCAGAAAAATCTACATTCTAATTCCAGCTCTTCTGTTATCCAAAAGGGTAAAATTTTATCATTATTAATTTCTCTGAGCCTTTTTCTCATATGTAAACTATAGGGATTAAAGTGAATGATCTACAAAATTCCTTCCAGATGTAAATTATGTGGGTTTGATATATAGTAGAAGAAAGTGTGATACCTGAAATATAGCCACTTCATATATCAAAATCCTGATGTCAAATAATTGCTCTATAGTCATATATCATGCATATGAGTTGTGTCTCTGAGCACCATCCATCATATGCTTTCCTCATCTTCACTTCCTTTCCACTCTTTCATGCATTTATTAGTTACTGAACACTTGCTTTGTAAGTGCCAGCTCCAAAGGGGATTAAAAAAAATTAACTGAATTTCTCTATATACCTTCCTTCATCACCAGGGTGATGGTGTAGTACAGGTCTTCCACTTCCTTGACTTATAATTGGGTTACTTTCCAATAAACTCATTGTAAATTAAAAATGTCCTCAGCAAAAATGTGTTTAATATGGGGTGCCTGGGTGGCTCAGCTGGTTAAGCATCCATCTTCAACTGAGGTCATGATCTCACAGTTCACGAGTTCGAGACCCAGGGTTGAGCTCTGTGCTGACAGCTCAGAGCTTGAAGCCTGCTTTGGATTCTGTGCCCCCCCCCCCCACTCTGTTCCTCCCCTGTGCTCGCTCGCTCTCTCTCTCTCTCTCTCTGTCAAAAATAAATAAAACATAAAAAATTCTCCTACAAAAAAATGCATTTAATACACCTAACCTACCAAATACCGTTGCTTACCATAGCTTACCTTAACATGCTGAGAAAACTCACATTAGCCTACAGTTGAGGGAACTCATCTAACACATGCCTATATTATAATAAAGGGTTGAATACCTCATAAAATTGATTGAATACTGCATTCAAAGTAAAAGACAGAATGGTGGTATGAGTACGGAATCGTTGTAAGTGTATCGGTTGTTAACACATGATTACAAGACTGACTGGTCACTGTCACTGCCCAGCATCTCAAACAAGTATTGTACCACATACCAATGGCCCAGGAGAAGGTACAAATTCAAAGTCTTAAGTGTGGTTTCTACTAAATTCATACCACTAACCCGGGAAAATATCCAAATTCAAAATTAAAACTATGATTTCTACTGTATGTGTATCACTTGAGCACCATTGTAAAGCTAAAAAAAATCTTCAGTTGGAGATCACCTGTATCTGTCTTTTTAGAAGTCTCAAAGCCTACACTCGTACAATTAACAAGATAAGCTATTTCCTGATCTAATGTATAGGCTCTCACATATTATGTAAATGACGGACTATTTCTTTTTTTGTGTAACAACCCTTTGAGAATAGAACTTTGGATATAATAAAATAACCAAATATATATTAGAGAAGAACTCTTCTCTCCGGTGAATTTCTTCTTTCAGTATGGATTAATTTGGCTGCGCTTGCTTCCCTGAAAAATTTCCTAGCCCTCAACCATATATTAAAGCTACCCATGCTAAATTGACTCCCATGATGTATTACACATGAATGTAAAAAAAAAAAAAAAGTCATTCCTCCAACGATATACTTTATGCCACAGGTACTACAGCTTTCCCCAGCTTGTTCATTGGTTCAAGTCCATTAATAAAACAATGATCAAATAAAAAGGCCTCAGGCATAAACACAAGAGCAAAAGTCTCGATGACGGTTTGCACTCATTTCTAATATATTTTTCCAGCATGTTATGAGCTTTTTACCTTAAGCAAAAAGAAGTTGATTTTATAATAGAGTTTTCTTTCTAAATCCTTTTCTTTCTGCTTAAAAACTGCTGACTTTTACCACAGGCTCTCATACAACTGCTTGCCAACACATGTCTCTAAATTTAAAAGCTACTTCAATAATGCCTGGTTAATTGTATGGGCACTTGGTGGCAAGCAGAAGGCACAAATCATTAATTGCACAAAATGTAGCATCTGAATGGCTACTATTCTTTAAAAATCTCATTTTAAATTGTAAATAGAACTTATTTAATTCCAATCTTCTAAAAAATTACTTTATACTAATAGTGTCCTAGCTATTCAAACTATAATTATGAGCCTTCTGGTCTTACAGATACAGATTCAAATCCCATCACTATCATTTTTAAGGGTGAAAGTTTGTATGTTACTTAAATTATTTAAGCTTCAATGCCCTTACCTTTAAAATGGACTGAAAATAGTACCTACCTCATAGGGTGTGGTGAAATTTTGGGGACATAGCTTGAGGTGCTGTACAGATGAATCTAATAAAAAACTTCACAAATGCTTGTGGAGCACTTAAGAACAGGATTGGTATGAGCCATGTTCTTGTGACACATGGCATGAATGTCTTCATGTCTCCATGTGACACATGGCATGAATGTCACTTCAGTTTTGTCAATCTAGACCTTTGGTTCTAGAAGTGATCCAAATCAAAGACAGCAGGAATCTGTATAATATGATATGATCACTTTACTGCCTAAGCCCTTCCCCAGATCACCCTCACATGTAAGCAGCCTGCATACATTCCTGGAATCCCTTCTCATATCTTCAGGCAACAGGACACTGTGTTTGCTTTCTACTCTGCCTTCCTTCATCCCTATTACCGGGTCTTCCCTGGTCTCCTCTCCTTTCTGTGTATGGTCCAATCAATTAAAGCCTATGTCCATCAACTTTAGACATTTTCCTAAATCCAAAACAATATGGCTTTAAAATTTTTTAACGTTTATTTTTGAGAGACAGAGAGAAACAAAGCATGAGTGGGAGAAGTGCAGAGAGAGAGGGAGACACAGAATCCCAAGCAGGCTCCAGGCTCTGAGCTTTCAGCACAGAGCCTGATGCAGGGCTTGAACCCAGGAACCGTGAGACCATGACCTGAGCCGAAGTCGGCACTTAACCAACTGAGCCACCCATTTACCCCTAAAACAATATGGCTTTAAAATCCCTGATCTCACCAAAACTAAAACTGCTAGACTCCCAAATGACACTTGGGAGCCACTGTATCACAAGCTTACTCTATTTTCCACCTAGGATTACAAATGCTTTCTCTGCTTCTGGAGCAATCTTTCCACCATTTTCAGAATCAACATACAGAACTGGTTTACATGGTCCAGAGAGGAAAATGTGGATCTGGTATACGAGAGCTAGAACTATATTAAATCAGCCGCTGCTTTTGTTAGGTTACTATGGATGGATGGGTTGGATTCAGCCTTCTATTTGTTTGTACGTCTTTATTTATGAAATGTTTCTTCCTTTCTCACTGGCTGAGTAGAGGTGGGAGCCCCAGCTGCATTATTCTAAAGGAAGTACTAACACCATTTGTTACTTAAAGAGCTTTTCTAACACATGTCTCCATTTTCCCAGGAATGTTATTCTAGTGAAATAATATAAAAAGAAATTAATAGAGATGCCCAGGTGCTATATTAAAATGTCAACTCTGACCTTTGAAGAGCAGAACAGCCAGGTGGTCATGATTAATGATTAATGGGTGAAAAAACATATTTATAAATTACAACCTGTAGGATGAAGAGAAGGTGTGTGTTACTGGACAGGGTGTGGAAAGCAGTCAGTCCCTGTCTTCCACCCTCTTGTCTATTTCTTAATTATGCCAGTTTAGAGGCCATCGTTCGGTCATTTATTCTTAAGTTTCTGCCATATTCATTTAATTTATTTATCAATTTCGTATGTTTTTCTTAAATGTCTTAGCGGTCATATGTCCTCCAGGTTTCGGAAAGAGAAAACTTAGGCATGGATCCAGAAAACTTCAGCACATACTTCTGTTCACCTGAAAATATGTCAATATCTCTTCCCATCCAATTCCTAGAACAGGTTCAAGGGGACAGTGCAGATGGTTGTGGACATGCCAAATACCTCTCCTCCAACACTGTACTATGGACAGGTGACATCGTAGTTTCAGGCATGTGTTTATGAGATACAAAAATGAAGTTGAAATAACCTAAGTGACCAATTACTGGTTTTTAAATATTGCAACACTAGCAGATTCCAGTATTTAAGGGAGAAGACTCCAGATTCAATTTCATTAACCACTTATCTTCACGTCTACCACACACATAATGATTTACACACACACAAACACACACACAAGGCTGGTTTAAATGATTACATAAATACATGCTGACAAGGATCTAGAGAAACATCATACATTGATGGATGAAATACAAATTAGTACAATTTTTAGGTGGAGAAATTTGGTGATATTATATGCTTAATCCTTATAGCCTTTGATCTAGCAATTTCTTTTCAGGTACTTATCTTACAGTTAAACTACAACGTGTTAAATGTTAGAAACAATGTAGATGCCCATATTAGTGACTAAGGTAAATAAACTATGGCACATTCATATCTTGGAATGCAATACAGCTGTGAAAAATGAAAAAGCTCTGTCTATGCTGATATGGAATGATATATTGTTAACAATAACAAAAAATCTCAATGCAAATCTATGTGTATTTTAGGAAAAAATAAAGAACATGCGTGTACCTACATGTACATACATAAAAGGATACACAAAAATTGATAATAGTGTTTATCTCTGGGGAGAAACACTGGATTGCTGGGGTTCAAGAGTGGAAAGGAGAGTTTTTACTTTATGTCATTTGATATCTTTTGAATCTTGAACCATTAAAATGTATTAACCTATTCAAAAAATTTAATTATTTTAAGTAAATTTAATATAAACTTGTCATTCTTTACATTCCTCACTAGAAAGATGCTTATTTCAGCAGGACCCCCAAAGATGCCTCAGGTGTAACAGAATCCCAATGAGGCCAGGAAAAGAAGAAAAGACTGAGGGAAGGAGCACTCAGGGCATTCACCTGGTATGTTCTTAGTAGGACTCATCCTCACCACATTTTGAAATCATCGAAAGTTACTCTTAAGTCATTTTGGTAAGAACTCTCAGCAGAAAGCATCATGAAGAGGAGCTCAGATACGACAGTTGTTCTGGGTTCCTCACATCCTGCATTCCTGCGCCAGAGATGGGCTTAGCTTATATTTGCCTGTTTCCATCATTAATGAATAGAATAAGTAGTTTGTGGGGTTTGAGGCCTTGGACCTTTGTGGAAATGAGAAAGCTGAAGGCCCAGTCTGTTTACCTTTGACAGTTTGATGTGAATTTGGAGATATGTCCTTCCATACTTTCTTTTCCCTTAGGGAAATTTTATTCATACCCAAAGCATCCTGGGCTCAGGATATCTCAGAGGATCTGATGGGAACAAATGCAAACTTCCAGGGCTTTGGTACCAAGCAAAGGTCAGTAATAAGTCTGAGAGTCAAAAGCAAAACAAAAGAACACAAACAACCTGCATCGAAAACCAAGCATATCTTACTGTCTCCTCTTTAATCATAAAAACTCATTTCTAAGAAGAGGTAATTAGAATAATGCTAATTTCCAAACCACTTTAAATGATACTTTAAAAAATAAAGAAGACAGTTCTTCATTTGAATTGGCCTCAATAAGCTTTAATTATGCAACGTGAGCAAGTGAGCTAATTAGAAAGTATATCCTTGTGTAGGTACATTCCCATCAATGTGCTTTCCTAAGTAGTTTTCATTTAAGAAGAGACCATTTTTTAAAATTCTACATAGGAACTTTATCTTTGTGGATAAGGAGTGAACAAAAAGAAGTGTTAAGCAGGATAAAAAAGTGAAAGTAAATGTTGTATGGAGGCTTTAAAAAATACAAATTAAATGCTTGTGTCAATTGAGTCAATTGGCCCTACTCTGAGCTCCCAAACAGTTGAAAGATGATCTCCAGCCTGACTCCAATGGGAGATGTTTACAAGCTCTTCAATTTCCATTTAGCAGGAAGGAATTGATTTATTATTAAAGCCTTAAAAGTTGCAAAGGGCTCATACCAGACCATATTAAATTTTGGATGAATACGTATAGGATTACAAGTTCTCTCTTTTACTGTGTCTAAGTTTAAAGTCAGAGCATGTTTTGAAAGAAAAACTTTATAATCTACACCGTTGTTCTCATTTCTAACATTTGTGGTGATTTTATTGTTACATTATCACAAACTCCTCACCTTAGAGATACATCTGGTTTTATTTTCAATCTAAAATACCCAACATTCTGGAGGGGAAAGTGTGACCCATGGTGATATTCAAATCAGCTAACAAATTACAAAATATAAAAATAATACTTGCTTCCATTTACTGAAGTATATGTTCCTCTCTGTACCTTGGACTTTACACAGATTTACTGAGTCATTTCAACTGACCTATGAATATATTTATTTTATTTGTAACAATATCTTTACTTCTGCTGCTCCCCAAACTCCCAAGCCTCTAGGCCATTTTTTCAAGCCAACTGTATCCAAAACACTGAAAAATTTCCAGTGGGGAAGATCCCAGGAAAATCCTAGGAATATCAGAACTTGCACTTTTCCTCCTCAATCACACACACAAATCAACTTACATCACTATTCTTCTGAATCAGCAATACAGCATATATCTGACCAGAGAGTTCTTTCAGTCCTAGAGAAGTGGGATGAGGGTCATAGTGATGACTTTTTCTGGGTACTCCACAGTAATCTGTTGGACCAGGTTACTACACTCTGCCCTGGACGCCGGCCCCATACACACAGCTGGCGCCTCTTTGCACAGTACCAAACACTTTCTAGATTATAAAACATATTTCTTGAAATGGCCCTATGCTACTTGCTAACCACATTGGCTGCCATTGCTATCACCTTTTGCTTTTGATTTTTAATCAACTTTTTACTGAGACAATAGTAGATTCATATGCATTGTGTAAGAAAAAAAACACAGATAAATCTTCTGTGCCCTTCACTCAATGTTATGGGTTGAATTTTGTCCCCCAAAAGATAGGCTGAAGTCCTAGTAACCAATTCCTGTGAATATGACCTTATTGGGAAAGTCATATTGGGGCATCTGGGTGGCTCAATCGATTGAACATCTAGCTCTTGGTTTTGGTTCAGGTCATGATCTCATGGTTCTTGAGTTCGAGCCTCGCATCAGGCTCTGTGCTGATGGTTCAGAGCCTGCTTGAGATTCTTTCTCTCCCTCTCTCAGCCCCTCTCCCACTCATGTTGTCTCTGTCTCTCTCAAAATAAATGAACTTAAAAAAAAAAAAAAAAAACAGAAAACAAAAAAAACAAGATGAGGTCATTGCAGTGGGCCCTAATCCAACATGACTGGTGTCTTCAGAAGAAAAGAGACACAGAAATAGAGACCCACAGAGGGAAGTCAATTATTTAAAAGATGAGTCAGAGATTGAAATGATGCTGCCATAAAGCAAGGTGTGTCTGGAGCTACTGGAAGTTACAAAGAGCAAGGAAGTATCCTTCCCCAAAATCTCTGAGGGAAGTATGATCCTGCCACCATGATTTGAGACTTCTAGTCTCCAGAACTGTGAGAGAACAAATTTCTGTTCTTTTAAGCCACTGAGTTGATGGTACTCTGTTCCCACAGTGCTAGGAAACTATTAAACCCATACTCCTTCTATTAGTAACCTTTTGCAAAACTATAGGATAATATCATAACCACTGTTGATCTTGACACAATCTACTTTTCCTATTTATACTTGTCGCAGTTTAATTTGTATGCATTCGTGTGTTCAGTTTACACTGTTTTATTATATGTATAGGTTTATGTGCCCATCATCAAGTTAAGATAATGAACTGTTGCATAACCTCAAGCATCTCTCATGTGGCCTGTTTAGAACCACACCAACCTCCTAGGATTGTGCAGGATTATACAGGATTCCATCTTTAACCATTTGGAAGCCCATAATTTGTTCTCTAGCTCTAAAATTTTGTTATTTCAAAAATGTCATATAAACGCAATTATATAGCTCATAAGCTTTTAAAATTGCTGTTTGCTGTTTGTTTTTCACTCAACTTAAATCCCTGGTGATTCATCCAAGTTGTTTTATGTCTCTATCTGCAAAAACCTTGCTGAAATTTTGATAGGAATTGTATTAAACTCATACAATAGTTTGAGGACAAGTAGCACCATTACTGTGCTGAGTTTCCAATTCAGGAACATTCTATATCTCTGTTTATTTATGTGTCCTTGATTTTTCCCATCAACATTTTGTAACTTTTACCATACAGATTATGTACATATTTAAAGAATATCTAAATACTTGATTTTCTTTGAAGCCATTGTCAAAATATAAGCCCAGTTTTACATCAAAAAGAGATTCTGACACATGTCTCCAATGAGTTCTTAGATAATAAGGAATGCTTTTGAAGTTTTATCAGTGCGTTATAATGCACTTAAGCTTATTTTGATGACCAATTTGCCATCAAGCAATACACACACCTTTTGTACATTATAAGATAGGGTGAACATGTATACCAAATTAAGTTTGTTGTTATTTATTGTTGAAATTCTGGATCGTGAAAAAAATACAATCAAACTATAACACTTCAGACCCTCATTGCTAGTGAGAGTCTTGAACACAGAGCAAACGGAGGAAAAAAAAACCAGTGACATTTAAGAAGGCTTTTTGCCACCCCCACCCCTAACAAAAGCCTGGGTATAAGGATTCCTATATCTACTCTTTCATCACCCAAAAACATTTTGATATATAGGAAAGAATTCAAAATCCTTATTAACTCATTTGGTCTCAGTTTCTGTGCATGCTGCAATATAAATCAAAATAAGAACATGATAGAAAGTAAGAGGAAGAAAGTTTAGACTGAGCTGG
This sequence comes from Panthera leo, assembly GCF_018350215.1. Classification (NCBI taxonomy): domain Eukaryota; kingdom Metazoa; phylum Chordata; class Mammalia; order Carnivora; family Felidae; genus Panthera; species Panthera leo. The sequence goes on from NC_056689.1 coordinate 66,202,698, forward strand.
AAAAACTGACCAGGCTGAAAGGCTAACTCTTCTGTGTAGTTAGCATTCCCCAACAGTGTGCAAAAGGTTGGCAACCTCAGAAAAGTTTCAGACAAGTTTTGATATTTATAAACAGCTAATTCAGGGGCGCCTGGGTGGCTCAGTCGGTTAAGCGGCCGGCTTCGCCTCAGGTCATGATCTTGTAGTCCGTGAGTTCAAGCCCCGTGTCGGGCTCTGTGCTGACAGCTCAGAGCCTGTTTCGGATTCTGTGTCTCCCTCTCTCTGACCTTCCCCCATTCATGCTCTGTCTCTCTCTGTCTCAAAAATAAATAAACGTTAAAAAAAATTAAAACAAACAAACAAACAGCTAATTCAGTAGTGACATCATAGTGTTCTCATCCAGGTGGGCAGAGTACTATGGCTCTGAATAATTGCTCTCTTTACATCAGTATGCAAAGCTATGATTAAAGATGAAGGAAAAAGTTACTTCTACCGAATAGGGCTATGACGAGGTCAGGGTGGAGGTGTCAGGGATCCAGGAACATACTTTGTTTTCAAGAGGATACCAGGAATAGGGCAAAGAAAATCTAGATAGAAGGAAAAAAGCAAAGACTGAATCAATGGTGGCAAGCTCGGTTTAAAAGGTTGTGTCCTGGGGTGCCTGGGTGGCTCACTTACTTGGTTAAGTTTCCAGCTTTGGCTAGGGTCATGATCTCAGGGCTCCTGGGTTTGAGCCCCAGTTCGGTCTCTATGCTGACAGCTCAGAGCCTGCAGCCGGCTTCAGATTCTGTGTCTCCCTCTCTCTCTGCCCTGCCCACTCACACTCTGTCTCTCTCTAGATCTCAAAAATAAATAACATTTAAAAAATTGAAAAAAAAGGTTGCCTCTTGATGGGTACTTGGGGGTTCAGACCACAAAATAGGTACAATTAATGAGAGATCTATGGCAGGCAGGTAACCCTAAGTCCTGGAGGGCTAAGACTGCTGATGATCTCCATGGCCTGGTCAGGACTGACTCAGGGATTAAATAAAACAGAGCTTGAAGGTAGAAAGCCTCTGTATTTTAGCTGTTTATCTTGACCAAATGTTTTGGGGCAGTGGGATCATAACCACAGTATCTCTCACACCCAGCTCCCCATTAATAAAAGTTCATTGAACTTCAGGCATGTTTATCCTGTGATTCAATCCTCCCAGGAATCCTAAGCAGTAAGCACTCTTATTAATTCTATTTCAAAATGAGGCCCCAGAGGCAAAGGGAAGTTATGGAATGTGTCCATGGTCAGAGAGATAAAAAGCAAAGACTGACTCTGGAGCCTAAGTAATTAACCACTAGGTTATACTGCATTCTTTTTTTTTTATTTTCTGGACCACATGAGCAAAACCCAACCCACTGGTCCTAATGCAGAGATACCACTGAAACTATCCACTACATCAAATCAGATTTTTTTTTTTTTTTTGCCCCTGGCTTTTATAGTAGCAGATACTGTTTTCCTTTGAATACTAGAGCATTTCAGAAATATCCTATGAAGATGTAGCAGTTCATACTATGGTGGAATTCAGTCAGGATCTCAGGAAAAAAGCAAAATCTCTTTCAAATCAACACACATATAAGAGTTTATTTTTTAATTTATCTCACAGGAGCAAAAATACCTATGAGTGAGGGCAATGTGTGTAGCAGTGGAAGTTATCAACCATTCTTTTAAAATATTTTGAGATAATTATAAATTCAGAAGCAACTGTAAGTAATGATACAGAGATTCCACGTGACCTTTTTCCAGTTTTCCCCAGTGGTTCAACCATTTTCAAAACTTACATTTTGTAAAAAAAAATGTTATTAAATGTATCATGCCATTGTAAAATATGGCAGCAACCAGTGGGCAATTGGGAAAACCATAATAGTTTTATGATATGGCAATGAGCTATAATTATATTTCCTCCAATGCATTAGTCCTAGATTCAGATACTTTTATTTAATCTAACTCTGTGTTGTTTGTGAATTATATTTCAAACAAATGAGTGTGTGATAAATTATTAGCAACCTCTAGCTAATAAATCCAGCACACTCTTCACAAAAAGCTAATTTATTTAAGGATATGTATGTTTGACAAACAACTCTTGCTTGCATGATTTATCAACTTACTGAAATGGCATTACAAAAGCCAGCTAGTAGTCCTATTTTGCGTTTGGATCTTCCATTCAAGGCTGAGAGAAGGATGGCAGAAAGTATAATTCTATTTCAAGAGATAAATATTAAAAGGAAAAATGTGTATGAAGTACATGTTAAGTACATGTTAGAAACGAGTATATGTTAAGAGAATATAGCTCAAAAAAATGGAAAAAATATTTTAAAAATGATAAAATACACAAACCATTTAAATCAGAAATCATAGAAATTATATATGGTCACTGAAGAGAGAAAAAGTATCATTAATACTAAGTATCATTAATACTATATAAACCTATTATGAAATTGTAAACTTCATGATTACTAGTTACTAATAATAAATTAATTAATAGTTACCAGGGTTGTTACCAAAAAAAGAAAAAGACGAATTGTTGCAGCCACTCATAAACAATTAAATGTATAGGCCTAGGTCTTGAAGAGTGATTTATTTACTTATTTTAATAACTATAAGTGATTTTAATGTAGAGCCAAATTTGAGAAACACTGATAGCTGATTACGTTCTTTGAGAATTTCAATGTATTCATTCATTCTGCAGCATTAACATGTAATTGTGGTAATACTAATTTATAGCAATTGATATATAGATCAATATTGCCATATCTATATCTATATATCATGTATCTATATCTATATGTATCACACACACACACACACATACACACATACATATATACACACATATATACACATACTATAGCATAATTCATTGTCCTATGGGTTCTATTTCCAGCGTCTATTTAATCCAGTTAAAGTGATTTAATTTTCATGCCTCCATTTCTTTATTTGTAAAATGAATGGTTAATCTAAATGACTTCTAAAATCCCTCTGGCTCTAAAACCCTAATCTAAGATTAGTGCTTAATCTTCAGGGAAGATGGCAGAAAACTATCATTTTTACCTGGGGGATTTTGCTCAGTGCCAGTTATCCATACCCCAAGAGATTTTGACATACTATATCTCCGTCTTCACCACCAATAACACACACTAACAACAGGCAGAGAAAATAAGATTCTCGGAGTCAGAAATGATCTTTCATTTCATATCATTGGCTGCATAAGAAATTATCCTCAAACTTAATGGCTTAAAGCAACAACCATATCATAGTATCTCATGAATTTGTGAAGTGTTAAAATAGATGGTTCTTCTATACTCTATGAAGCACTGAGGTCATTCAATGATATTCTGTGAGCTACTGGACTGGTCTGGGGTCCAAATGGTTCTACTTAAATGGCTGGTGCCTTAGCTCTTTGTGAGGCAGGGCTCAACTGGGAACTTCTAACTCTTGGGGTTTAGGCTTAGTATGGCTAAGGGCTTCTTATAGTCTTAAGGCTTCTCCAGGTCATCTAACAGGACATCAGACTTCTTACATGGTGGCTGAGGACGCCAAGATAATATATATTAAGGGACAAGAAGAATAAAGTTTCTTAATACTTGGACCCATAAACTGACATAGTGTCAATTCCATTGTGTTCTATCAGTCAAAGCAGTCAGAGTCCACCCAAACTGGAGGGAAGGAGACATAAAATCCAACATCAAAATGGAAGAAATTCAAAGAAATTACATCAACCCTGAATCAGCGACACAGTCTATCAATCCATTCATCCAACATAGGGAGGTATTTAATTGTACTGCATTCAGAGTTTTAATCCTAGCTCTACTACTCTCTGGTTCAGTGATTTGAGGCACGTTAATCTCTGAACCGAGCCTGAGAGTCTGGATCTGTAAAATGAGGTTAGTGATAATACTGCATACATCATAGGATAATTGTGAGAATTAAATAAGAGAATTTGTGAAGTGGAAAGTGCATAGTGTCTGGCACATAGATGATAGCCGTAATGTGATTATTAGGTTTAAGAAATTCTGCTCAATATTTCAGGATGCTACAAAGATGTTTCAGATGAGGGGTCTATGAGCAAAATTTTTACATTCAATGAAGATGAGTGCTCTAGAGTTGAGAGGAAGAAAAAATTGCTTTCTGACTTGGGTGCTCAGAGAAAGCTTCATGAAGCAAAATCCTGAAGGCTGGCGAGGGTTTGGCAAAGGGTGATGGAGGAGATGAACACATCTGTACCCTCCTTTTGAAAGAGAAACACATTGATTCCCACAATAATAAAGGGAAATGCTTAAGACTGGTTCACAAATTTATTTCTTCCTCTATTAATAAAAAACAAATAGAACTTTTCTATGCGCCACTTGTAGCCATATGAGTGACTCCCAGTTTCACTCACCTCTCTCATCCACATCCCTGGAACAGTCATTCCCCTTCTTAAAAGAGTCTGTCCAACAACCTATCCTTTGTAAAGATTTCTCTGATTCTCTCAGGCCGAATGAGTTCCCTCATCCCAGGGTCCCACAGCACTTTCTGTGATTTTTCAGTCACAGATATGTGTCCATATCCCATAATATTGTAATTATTTGTCTAGGTACAGGATTTATGTGTATCTCTCTACTCTTCACCACCCCATGAATGCTTTGAGTGCACAAAGGAAGCACTAAGCACCTGCACCTGGTTTGGTAATAAGACTATACCAAAAGGGAGCCATGGAGATGAACATGTCCTATGTCCTTGCTGTTCAAATACTGTCCTTAGACAAGAAGCCTCAGCTTCACCTGGGTACTTGTTACAAATGCAGAGTCTGAGGACCCACCCAACATCTATTGAGTCAGAATCTGCATTTCAGTAAGATCCACAGGATAACCCTGTGTACATTCATATTTGAAAAGCATTGCCCAGGCATAAGCTGCAGAGTGGATGCTGTTCATTAAAATGTACCCCATGTTTCCTGACAGAAAATAAATGAAGACATTTTTCAAACCTTTCTCCCAATTTTTGAAGTTAAATAATTAATTTAGTATAGTTTGGTTAAAATTCAGAGGTTTTTTTTTTGACATTTACACATATTTTTTTTCACTCATGGACAAATCTATGATTTGTCCCCTTGTTCTGGGGGTGACACTAACATTATTCTCAATACTTGTGAAATTTCACACATTACTCAGAGAATGGAAAAGGAAGAGAAAATTCTACTTTAAGAAAGCATACCTTCTTTTTCGCATTTCATCTTATTTCCTTGAAACTTCTCTCCTGATTGGTTGTTCACATCCCCTGCATTACTTGGAGAAAGTGATGGCGGATGGAGTGGAGAACAGATTGATCAGGAGAAATCGATCTCTGTGGGGAAAAACATCAACATTTTCTTAAAATGTAAAGTAAGAAAAAATATGTCCTGTAATCTGAATCTGGTCTCCAGCAAAAGGTGTGGCAGAAGCAATAAATGAGAGTCAGAGACCCCTCCATCTGGGAATCAGACGGTATTGCCCATGGATTGGGATTCAAAAGAGTGTCCTGGATTGGAGCAATAATCTGCCACCTTGGAAATGCTCCCCTGTGTCCTCGCTGGTGGCCTTTAGGAAGACAAGTCTTATTCAAAACCCAGCATGAACGACAATAATGCGATTTCCTTTCATTTATTGAGAAAATTACTACGTAGCAGACATTACCCTAAATGTTTTACCTACATTACCTCATTTCACCTTCACAACAACTCTGAAAGGTTGGAATAATTATCCCCATTTTATAGAGAAGGAGATTGAGATTCACATTCACAAAGTGATTTTTCTCCAGGTTTTGTGAAAGAAATATAGTTTTTGATCATCAAAGTTTATTACTTTGATTCCTATGTCTAAAATAAATTGATGAAACTAATGTTCTAGAAGACGTGGTAATGGGCACCAGAAAAACCTTAATAGGGGTGTTGTCAAGAGACACATCAGGAACTACAATGTCCAGTGGATGTGGACTGATCTATAACAAAGTCAGTTAGGTGTTAACACCAATTTCTGATGGACCACAAGATATCAATCTCCACAAGTGTTTGAATTTGTAACCAATGGCCTCCATAGTGCTTAGTGGGAAACAGACCAATCAGAAAGCTTCATGGATAAACATCCCAGGATCTCACAAGCCTGTGCCTGCAGATTCTCCTATTGATGGTCCAAATGAAAATCAGATCCTTTTGCTGAGAGCAACCCCTCAAGCAATAGATTGTGTGTACTGAGTAAGTAGGTCCACAAACCCCCGTTAGATCACCACTATGGAAGCTGAGCTCTTGCTTTTATTTTGGCTTCCAGGTGAAGATGATCAGGGAATATGTGGAATGTGACAAACTCTTGTCAGTCACTCCAGGGGTGGGAGGTAGGGAGAGAAGAGGCTTTGACTCCCACTCAGAGAACCCTGTATACCTCTGAACAGATACCATTGAAATGGCCAATACATCAGGATCCTAGTTCAAAATGGATGCCATTTTATCACTATTACACATCCCAATTATAGTGTCATTTTTATCACTACAAGATAATGTGTCATCTTTCATGACGCTCTGACATGACAGTCATATTGTAATTTCCTCGCCTTTGCAAATTTCTTCCTTTTCTTCTCTCTGGTTAACAGCTTTTGCTTTGTTTGCTTGTTTTATAAGTGCTACTATGTGAATTTTCATGTATGGGGTCAAAGGATTTTTGTTGGTGTGACCTAAAGCATTATGCACGACATAGCTACATCACACACCCCTAGGTGTGAATGTCTGTCCTCAACTTCATTCCGTGTTGGGATTTTGCTGTGAAGGAGAGAAACAAGATAAAAAGTAACTTGAGAAATCAACAAGTTAATTTTTGTTCTGAGAATGAACAAGTAGTGAAATCTACTTTACAAGGAAAATCAGAAGGGGCTGGAAAGGGCAAATGGGGGGAGCAGTGTAACAGGGTACAGGCTCTCCCATCAGACAGGAGTAAGCCTGCATCCTGAGTCCATCATTTGCCGGCTTTGTGACCTGGAGCAAATGAGTCTTCAAGTCTCAATTTCTTATTTGTCAGTGGGGCATACCTTACCTAACTTAAAGGGACTTTGCACAGAGTAAAGAGAAAAAGAAGGAAATGGACTGTAGCGTCTGTGTCTAGGCACTCAAAATTATAAACTGAATTTGTAAAAGTATTAAATCCCCTTCTCAGGTGGGGTTCTCTGGAAGCAGACTCTGGAATAAAGGTTTTCTTGAAGGAGGTTTATGGAGGAGTACATTTAGGGTCAACACATATAGGGAAGTGAGCTTATGAGAGCGAGTAAGTTCAACACATGGAACAGTAAGTTCCATGTTCTAGTCCCATGGAAATCTTTGGAGCTTCTAAGGTAGTTCATCAGAGTTGTCTAAATTGAGGCAAGGGAACTAACTCAATCTGTTACCCATCATCCCAACATCCAGTAATAACTGGGGTCCTTGGGGAGAGTTGTAACTTTGGGCAGGGCAGTTCCCTTCAGCAGTGTACAATTCTGGAAAGAAACACAAAAGTCAACCACAGCAGTTAACACTCCTGGCAAGTGGAGAAATCAATGTCTCTGTTCTGAAGCAGGAGTCTGTACAGAGTACTGTATTATCCACTACAGACCTCCAAGTGCCAAAGACAAAATTCTGGTTCCAGACCTTTGGAAGAAACCACTCATGTCTAAATCCAATGAGACAGCAATAGCAGTATTTGCCTTTGCACTTCTGAACAAAACCTCGGGGCTAGCCTCTACCGTATATCCCATCACGATGCAGAATATCAGCTTTGTACATGCTAAAGTGAAAGTACTGGGTTCATAGGAATTGGATCATTTTGTCATTAATAGATGCACAGTACCTACCACAGGCCTGCACATAATAGGGGTTCGATAATTATTGAATAAGTGAATGAATGGGTATACATTATGGGCTGAATGTACCCTAAAGACAGATGCAGAAGAAGCCTGTACAAAGGAATCCCAGAGGTCTTTTCACCAAATACCAGATAGGTTCTTAGAAGTTGCTCAAGTTGCTTCAGAGTTTATTACATATGCTTTAAACAAACAAACAAAAAAGGCACTAAAAGGGTTATTATATTGAATAATGAAGAATCTCAGGGAAAATGTAATTTTAGAATTCAGTTCGTTTATATCCCATAATGAGTGTAGCAGCAAACATGCTTTTTACAATAGTCTTTAAAGCTCTACAGGGTTGGAGGGGAAAAAATTGTCAGAAATCCGTTTCCCCAGATGGCAGCTACCAATTTTCTAGCAATCCTAAAGGAGATACAGAGTTAGCTTCATAATATCTGTTATTAAACAATGTCAGCCTAATATTACTAAGAATACATATACAAGGCACAGGGGACAGGTTGTTATCCAATGTATTTCATGGATACATTGGCCTGGCTAATGCTTTTCTCATTAGACCATAGGGTGAGATGACACCTACCTAGAGCTCGAGAGCAAATAAATATTTTATGTAGCTGAAAATTACATGTAACCTTTGCAGTGAAAAACCATTTTTCACATTTCAAATTTAACATGATTTACATGATGAAAAACACATTTATGAGAGCCAGCTAGCACTTTCATGCCTTTGATTTTGGGTAATTATTTTTACGCTGAAAGATTTTTACTGTCTTCCTATATTACTTTTGTCCATAAGCATGCCAAGTTATTCTTTTCTTTTCTCTCTCTGATTAAAAAACATAAATAGAAATTCCTCTGAAAACTATTTTCAGAGGCAACTGATCGCCCAAAGTTGATCAGGAAAGGGAGTGTTCTGTTCTTGCAGCCTGGGTAGCATACTCCAATCTGACAGAACCTGGCTCAGTGACAGGCAGGCAGAATCACATGGCTGTCTGAGTTCTATTTAAATCACCTTCCAGTGTGTTCACTGGGAACTTTCACCAAGACCACTGCTACAGTTCCAACTGGGCTCCCTGCTTCCCCTCTTGGCCCTCTTTAACCCACTCGCTAAAGAGTTATACTTAATAATTAAGTATAAATCAGATGTTGTCACTTCTCTGCTTTAACCATTTCAACGGCTTCCCTTGACTCTTAAAATGAAACCAAAAGCTCATGCCATGTCCTAGTGGTACTCATGATCTGGCTCTAACTCCTCAACCAGGATTACTTTATGAGAGTTTTGAAAGCTAGTTAAATTGGTATTTCCTACATGGTCATGGTCTAAGAGATTTGTCCTAGAACATTACTAGCAGGTCCCCAAGCATCCCGCCTCCCATTTCCAAAGAGCCACTCCTCTCTCTGCTCATATGCTCCTACTCTATATTTCAATAAACTTGTTTGTTTGTTTGTTTCTAAACTTGCCTTTGGTGCTGAAACAGAAATAGAGACTATGGAACTTAGATCTCAGACTTTGGGGAAAAGTATAATTTTTCCCCTGATGATCCTTGCATTTGGTCCTTTTCTAGCTTTTAATTTAGCATCAAAGATTGATGGCCTATGCCAACATTCTAAACCAGCCTAGCCCATTAGAGGCACATAATAGAAAGCAGAAGAAAAAACCTTTATGTTCTTAAGCAATGAGTTTGGTATATAGAGAACAGTTCATTTGCACAAGCCCCACAAGTTGGGTTTTTTTTTTTTGTTTTTTTTTTTTTTTTTTACTCTTAGGTTGTTCATCTGTGTCTACTTCACTGCTGAGGCCCAGATATGTTTTGATGTTTGGTGAGTAGGTAGGACCCGTAAACATTTTACCTCCCAAGTCCTGTGATAACCAACAGAGCAACAAATTTAGAAACCCTCCATGGCTACCATGGTTACATTAGGAACTGAGAGATAAGAAAATTTATGTTAACTGTTTGAGTTCCACAGAGATTCAGGAAGGAGAAGACCCTGGCCAAAACCAGTAGGAGTGGCCACCCTAGAAGCTGTACAAAAAAGAAAAATGCAATGAGCAAAGATGAAGCCAATGACAAGAACCTCTCACACCCCTGTGGAAGCCTGCTCCCTTCCTTATTTATTTATTCAATAAATATTCAAGAATATGGTCAGGTTTAGTGATTGATTTAGCTACAGCACACAAGGCACTCTAGTTCTGTTATGTAGATATATTTAGAATTATTAATGGTATATGTTATCAGTTATTAATTAATATGTGAGAACTTGAATTCTTCTCCTTCTTATACTTGTGAGAACAAGTCATGTGCCAATCAACCAAAATTTTCAGTGCTAGCATGAGGAGAGAAACTTCTCCATTTTTATCAGATTTATTGAATGGCACCATTATAGCTATATCTCACACTGACATGCAATCTATAATAATGTGAAGGAATTAAATTTATAGTTGGGTGATTAGTCCCAGCTATGAAATAAGAAGTGACAGAGATGGTGATTTCAGTAGTTTTGCAAATACATGTTGGAGGAACCTATCACCTGAAGGGAGCTATTTCTCAAATGTGTCTCCTCTGTGGTTTCAGAAGAATAAAAATTTTGAAGTTAAAAAAAACCCTATAACTTCTCAAAAATACATATGCAGTGTCATCAAAATGAGCAATATGCAGGGCTGAGCAAGGAAGTGGGGAAAAGTTCTTACACACTTTGCCTGCAGAAGTGAGAAATAGATAACACTTTTATTTAGAGAAGAGAGATCCCAAACTCATCATCCTGATAGTTAAGTTAGTGGTTATTATAGTCTGACTTCGAGATATTTCGTTTTCAGTGAATGGTGAAAGCCACTCAGCAAAAGCTCAGAAGCTAGAGAGCTTTAGAACCATAGCCTTCAGCTCTGGGATTCATGCCAACTCCCTCTCCCTGCAGAATGTAATCCTTTCTTGGATTCACAATAGTGTGCCTACTAAAAAGGGTACCTGGGGAAGTTCTGAAGTACTTTTGGGAAAAAACACCAAAGAAATTATCAGGGCCCATTGATCCTATCCACTACAGCTACAGCACTCTTAGAACTAGGCTTCTGATTACAGTACTATTTTGCCTTCCTCGATATTTACTAAATTTGAAGACTCAGGCAACCTATTTAAACTGTTCTCATTTTCCATGTCTATCAGATTGGTTTGATACATTCTCAGTAGACTACTTTTGAATTACATGAGTAAATAAGATAAAACACTCAGGCAGTGCCACCTGTCTTAAAGAGAAATTTTAGTGGTAAACATCACACTAACATCGCCCCCACCACCATCATCATTATCACCATCATCATCATCACCATCATTACCATTATTACCATTGTAATGATCAATTGTCAAAAATAAATTCTGAGCCATTCAGTATTGATTTCATGGTGGAGGAAGTCTTGTGGCCTTGGGAAAGTAACACTAACTCTATTTCCTGAATATTTTCTATGTTATATGCTTCATGTTCTGAGTAAATAAAATGACTTCTACCACTTGGATCACATATGTTTGGACCAGGGCTTCATCATGAGCTGAGAGCACCCATACACTGGCAAGCTACGAAAATGGAAAACCACCTCTGAGATGACATGTATGAAGTTCTTCCCAACAGGAGTGCTCCAAATTAGATGGTAGCAGGCACACCAATCAAAACCTCCCTTTTTCGGGGCACCTGGGTGGCTAAGTCAGTTCAGCTTCTGACTTCGACTCAGGTTATGATCTCATGGTTCATGAGTTCAAGCACTGCACCGGGCCTTGTGCTGACAGCTCAGAGCCTGGAGCCTGCTTCAGATTCTGTATCTTCCTGTCACTCCGCCCCTCCCCTGCTTGTGCTCTCTCTCTCAAAAAAAAAAAAAAACAAAACATTAAAAAAATTAAAACAAATAAATAACCTCCCATTTTAGAATGTAAATACAGAGAAGTTAGTAATGAGCAGCATGGTCATTAAGCTTGAGTATAACACAAATGAACCTTTGAGATTGCTATGGTTCTACCTGAGGACCTGGAAATCCCAGTCTTAGTCCTGATAGTCAATGTTTTAGAAGGAAATCACCTGCTGCCCTATGGGGGTGTGTGTGTGTGTGTGTGTGTGTGTGTGTGTGTGTGTGTGTGTGTCTACGTTTGGCTGTCTGTCTATCTATCTATCTATCTATCTATCTATCTATCTATCTATCTAGAATACCTCCCATTGGTGAGGCACAATTATATATGTCTCTTCATTTAAAAGCCTAAGTGGTATTATATGTCACTCACATGTGTATGTCTCTTACTTCCTGTCTTGGCACACAACTTCAGCATCTCCTAACTTGTGTATTTCAATGAGAAGACTTGATTTTTTGTCTCTCTCCTTATATTTTCATTTTTCTATACACTTCCCTATTCTTCCATTACTGTGGCTCTCTAGAATCTCTAGAATCTCTAGAATTCTTCATCTTAATGAAGAATATCATTACAGTGAGAAGAATTAGTTCAAAAATGATTACTTTTTATAGAATGTTTGGAAAATTTTTCTCTTCTAATCTTTGTAATTCTTTTGGGATTGTCAATCATATGATCCCTATTTTTCTAGCTTCTGGGGTAAGCAACTGACTAAGCCTATCCAATGAGTGCCACATGCCCCTTATATGCTATATAGTGATTGGTCTGTGGTTGGGCAGTACTCATTTTCTAGGGCTGCCATAACAAAATACAACAGACTAGGTGGCTTAAACAACAGAAAATTATTGTCTCACAGTTTTGTAGGCTGGAAGTCCAAGACCAAGATGTTAGAAGGTTTTGTTTCTTCTAAGGTCTCTTGGCTTGCAGATGGCCATTTTTTGACTATGTCCTTACACAGGACATAGTCCTCTTTCCTCTGTGCATGTACATCTCTGGTATCTCCTTGTATATTCAAATTTACTCTTCTTATAAGAACACCATTCAGATATGATTAGTCCCCTGTGATGGTTAATTATATGTGTCAATTTGGCTGGGTCACAGTGCCCATATATTTGGTCAAATATTACCCTGAAGTTTTCTGTGAGGATATTTTTGAACGAGATTTACATTTAAATCTATAACTTCAAGTAAAGTAGATTGACCCTCTCTCATGTGGGTGGGCCTCAACCAATCAGTTGAAAGCCCACACAGAACAAAAGGCTGACTTTGCCCAAGCAAGAGGGAATTCAGCCAGCAGACTGCCTTCACACTTTATCTGTAACCCTGGCTCATCCTGGTTTGCCAGCATTCTGCCTTTGAACCTAAACTGCTACTCCTTCCTGAGCCTCAAGCCTGCCAGTCTTCCCCACTAGATTTTCTGCTTCCAAGCATTCATAATCACATGAGCCAACTCCTTAAGATAAGTCTTTCTGCATACACACACACACACACACAATCTTATTGGTTCCATTTCTCTAGAGAACCCTAACACAGGCCCACGCATATGACCTCATTTAACCTTAATTACCTCTTTAACAAACTGTTATTCTGAGGTACTGAGGGTTAGGGCTTCAACATATGAATTTTGAAGGGAAACAATTCAGTCCATAAAACAAAGGCCAATCATAATCTTTTGTTGGCACTGATATGGATACTAAGGGAGAAATATTTGAATTCTTACACTGGACTGATGAGTTTTAAGGATCTTGTAAGCCCAGGTTGACTTGATGCCATCTTGCTGCCTGATAGACAGCATACTGAGCATACTGAGAAGGAAATCAGCTCAAAGGAAATCAAGCCAAGATACACATAGAGAAATCCCTGTACAACATCATACGAAAAATGGAATCTAGCTACATCTAAGGTCAAATATTGGACTTTTCAAATATGAAAGCTACAGCTATAAATGATCTTTCTTTGATGCTCCTAAATCTAATCAATCATATATAAAAAGTATTTCAATTATACCACTAAAACACTCCTTATATTATCTCTATTTCATCTCAGGTTAGCTCCTCTTGGTCTAGTCTTTCATTACCCCTTGAATAGACAATTGTAACAGCCACTTGTCTCTAGTCCCTCTCTGTCCCCAAGACTTATCTTCCATACCCAGCTTCTGATAACATGTCCCATTCTCATTTGGGAAACTGTCCCTTCCCCTACTCTTCCGATTTATGTGCCTCAATGGTATAAACTCCATTTCAGCAACCTGGGTGCTGTATAATCTATACCTAGTCATTTAAAGTCTCATGTTACCATGGCAAAAGTAATTGACACAGGAATGAGCATGTGACCCAATCAAACCAATCAGAGATGATAATGTTTAATTCTAGGACTTTTTCAGCACTGTTAAGGGAGTAGGTACACATTTCAGTCTGCAAATAAACCAGAGAAAATGTAGCCCAGGAACGACTAGCAGCCAAATGTGACCAAGAGGAAAATCCTGACTAACAATGGAGTTAACACAAAAATGATGTTAATAGTGCTGACACTGAGCAACCCTGACGGAGAGAAACCAGATCCTGAAGATGTCTTTTAAGCCCTTGTAACCAGTTATGCTTGTCCCTATTGCCAAAGAGTGTGATTCATAGGTCTGTGAAGGAGCCCTAAAGCTTAAGTTTTAAAGTGCTCAGAAAATGTCTACAAAGACCTTATATAAAGTGTCTTTTGAAAAACCATGACATAGACTCTTTTCCTCTTACTTCACTCCTGACTCAAATTTCTGACTAACTCAGCTCTTCAGCCCACCCTAAAGACTGAGCCACCCCATCTGGTTCCTTGAGCCTAGTGAATCTGACTCTGTGGCCTTTTGAGATGGAATTTCTTCACCCTTCATATTACCTTTATTTTCTGAATCCATGCTAGATGATTTCTATATTATTTCTTAAATGTATCCATTGAAGATGGATTCTTCAAGAAATATATGACATGCATACAAATTTGAATCTCTCTTTATTCAGTAGTTTTATTTTAACACTAAAATCTATTATGACAATACATTTAAATAAAGTTGGTGCTGATGATCTGGGTTCTTTCCTTGGTGATTCTAATAGCAAAGCATATATTCATACTCAGAAATGCTCTCTTTGAATTGGTCTACAGATTACCCTGTATTTACAAGTTTGTCTTGTATATTTCACAATAGCCTTTGACCAAAGGTATGCAACCTGACACAACATTCTTAATTTCAGAAAGATGGGTAAAGTGTAAATGTCACTAAAAGAAAAAAAAAGCAAATGTCACTAAGAAATAAAGGGAAATGCAGCTAAAAGGTGTGTATTGGAATAGCAGGTATAGGCTTGACGTTTGAAACTGAGAAGAGAGAGATCATGTTACAGATGCAACATTCTCTAAACCTAGTGAGAGCTCTCACATAATGGACAAAGTGAGGGAAGTAGAAAGAGAGTGAAGTGAGTGAGAGGCAGAGCTACTTGGGAGCAAAATCTGTATCTCACAGGTCTTTGGGGCTCCTAACATTAAGAATCCTAGGTTCAAAATTCTGAGTTTACTCACCTCCTTTTCAAAGTTTTATTCCTTTACCTCTCACACCAAATCCCAAAATAAATTTGGAATGAAGAAGTAACTTGCAGCCAGGGCAGTATCTCCCTTCCATAATTAATCATATTCTTAACAATATTTTCTTCGATGAATCCTTTTATTTCTATGACTCATCTTTTTCCCCAAGACCAATCCCCCAAAACTGCAAAAAGGTGGTTTTATCACACTGTATGCAAGACATTTATTCAGCCTGTGGTGAGTGAAGGTTTCTAGCCTGAGCCAACCCCATCCTCAGACTTTGATGATCCATACACCACTCAGCGGTGAAAAATATTTCAAACCATAATAAATTCAGATCAAGAAGAAATCATACTGTGGAAATTGAAATGATGCACACAATGGTAAAGGGTTGAATTTTATTGGAACGTCTATTCCTTCTGAATTCCCTGAGTGTATACACTGACAAGTACATACTTTTTTCCTATCCACATGAAGGGTTGTGTACACATCAATATTGGTCCTAGTACGTAGTACAAAATACATTTTTGTTGTATGTTGAATGAATGAAATGAATGCTTGAATGAATGAAATGAGAGTAACTGGGAGGTCAAATCTACATGTGGAACAATCTCTAAAGTGTCTTCATTATCTGTGTTCGATTATTATATCATATTGCCTTTCATCAAAGTTGGCTCATTTATGGGGCACCTGAGTGACTCAGTCGGTTAGGCGTCCAACTTCAGTTCAGGTCATGATCTCCCAGTTAAAAAGTCTGAGCCCCGCATCAGACTCTGTGCCAACAGCCCAGAGCCTGGAGCCTGATTCAGATTCTGTGTCTTCCTCTCTCTACCTCTCCCCCCTCACTGTCTGTCTGTCTGTTGATCTGTCTCTCTCTCTCAAAAATAAATAAACATTATTTTTTTTAAGTTGGCTCATTTGTGGAGTCAAGTTTAGAATGGGACGGAAGCATAATTGTCTTGGTTCAGACATCCCCCGCCACCACCCCCAGGAAGCAGGCAGGAAGACAGGATTTGCAAGTGATTTATTAAGGGGTGTTCCCAGGAGAAAGGGAGGAGAGTGACAGACACAGGGAAAGAGAGGGAAGAAGCCAAGCAGGATACAATTTCAGGTATCATACTCCTCTTGAGCCTGATGCAGCAGGTGCTCTGCAACACAATTACATCACAGAGTTTGTCTCATCTCAAGGCAAGGGGACGGGGCTTACATACTCCCTCCCGAGTGCCCCCACAAGTCTCCAACTGGAATAAAACTCCAGGCATCTTTGACTTCTGGTTTGATCAAAGTAGTGCCAGAAGCCCAATGGTAGGTCTCTATAAACAGTTAGCAGGTTCAAACCCTTAGGAGAAGCTCACAGAAATCAGGACTTACCCACAGAACTAGTGGAGGAAATCTTGGGGACATAAACAATATTTTCTATAATATTTAAAACAAAAAGAAAAGATGAAAGCACCTACTCTATTATCAAACAGAATGGAGCTTAAATCTTACCTGAACACTTAATTGCCTGCATCACATTAGGCAAGTTACTACATCTCCTTGATCTTTAGTTTCGTCATATGTAAAATGCATATGCTAGTAACACCTATCCCATGTTTATGAGACTAAATTAGAAAATATATATGAAGCAATGTAAAACTGTGCCTTCTATGATAATCACTCAATAAATGTTAATTATCATCAACATCCTCCTCCTCATTTTCACCATTGCTAGTGACAGAACATTCTTTGGTAAATCTCAATACTTTGGCATTTCCCTAATGCTTAAATTCCAGGCTGTCTTGGTTTTTTGTTATTGTTGGGGTTTTTTTTTTTTTTGTTTGGTTTTGTTTTCTTTCTCCCTGGCCTAGAATATGTCATTCTCCACCTCAGTTTTTCAATCTTAGGAAATATTTGAGCTCTCCTCCTCCTCATCATCCTTCTCTTGCACATCTGTCTAATCCTCATGTCTGTGTCAATGCCGGTGTTACTCTTGACCTTGATTTTGGAGCCAGCCAATTTATTCTTTAGCCAACACTGGCCAGTCCAGAGAGGGATGTAGATCCAAAGCTAATGGATATACTTAGTAATCCATATTCTGATATTAATGGAATTATTGCCAGCAACTTGGAAGACCTGCCAGAAAGAAAAAGTAACAGACTTCTGGCAAGGACAAAGCTGAGATGAGCAAGCTTTCTTAAAATGCGGCAGGAGAGAGACTGCAACACAGAAATATTGAGGCTCAGCACTGCTGAGGGTCTTGGAAAGTCTCACAACATTTATGGCATCATTTCAAGTGCCTTAGCTCGTAAATTAATTTCTGAGGCAAATAAGGAAGGATAAGAAGAGCAGTGTGTTTTCCAGGGAACATTTTCCTGGGAACTTCCAGTACTTAGCAAACTGGAAGCTGACACAGCTTCAACTTTTAAGGCTTCCGCGCAACTTGTCAGGCTTGTCAATGGTTCCACCTGCTCAGAGCAGGACAACAACCAAACTTTTTGTTGTTTTGAATGTTAAGTATGTTCCCATGTAACACCTTAAATGATTCCTTGGATTTTCTGGTCCTTGACACTAATCATGGAAGGGTCTGACATTTAATTATGAATACTATGCCCTTAATTATGGAAGTACCTGGTAAATACAATAGATTCTCAGAAGTTGGTCCCAGCACTCAAGACAAGAACTCTAGCAAGGTACCAGAGTGGTTTAGCAAGGAAAACATTGCCCTTCAACATTTGTTACTGGTTTTGCCAAGATGCCTAATGACACAATAATTTGAAGATAATAGAAATGAAAACCAAATTACTCACATTCTTAGATTATGTTTCACATTAGAAAATATAATTTAGTTTGTTCTATTTTTTTCCCATTCAATTGATCTATAACAAAATCATCAGTTAACTTAAGATGCCAGTTTAACATGGACTAGAGATTCTTTGTTGAGAGATGCTTCTTGGAGGCACACCAATTGGATATGTATTGGATTTTATGTGACATGTCATTGTTATTTCTTTGCTCATCTAAGATTCCAAGTTGGCAAAGGAGATGTCAGGAAATAATCACCGTTGCACCAAATTATCTTAAGTCCTGAAAGTGAGAGCACTAGAGCTTGACGCCAATCGAAGGCACATACAAGCACATATGGCCCCAATCTGTAAACATGGTAGAACACTAAATGAATAATGTATTGGAACATAGAGTATTCAACATTCTGTGGATTACTTGTGGCTGTATGAAAAGGCAGGTTGGAAGGCATCCATCGTTTCATAAAATTCATCTCTGCCTCTCACCTCACAAGACAAGGAAACATAGCTTCATGACAGTAACTACTATAACCTAGCCTCTTGCTCCCTCGCTGACTAGCTGCAAAGAGGAAAAAGATTTGAAGATTTAAATTCATGATACTGGTGTTTTGTTGTTCTTGTGTAAAAATATAGGAAACAAAATTAAAGGAAAAAAATTATCACGCCAGATATTTTCCAAGACCCAATGAATCAAGGAACCAAAATGTCTTAGTGTTTTACAACTATTATACCTCCCATACTGTGCTTAGTGTGGAGGGATGAGAATATCTGTTTTCAAAGTTAAGAATCTGGTGGAGAAAGCAAGATTATCATATATGCAAAATAGACTGAAAGAACACAAGACATGCTGAAATTGTCAGAAAATATCTTGGGTGGAGGGAGATAGATGATAAAATGCTCATAAATCAGATTAGTAAACTTGCTTCTTTGAAGCAAGGTCAAACAAAAGATAATTATATTCCTGATGAGAAAAAAATGATTAAGCTGACCCCTAGGTACAGTAGAGGCAACCCCAACTTCCAACTTCCAATTTCTAAACTTAATTTTCATTCTAAAGGGTCCTCTGGAAAATGAGGGATACATAAAACAATTGCTATACAGTAGCGATGCTCCTGTTCTGCTCTTTGTGTAGGTATATCAGTAATGAGAAAGGTCCCCAGGACCAATGTTTTCCCCAATCTCTCCACCTATTCAATATTACCCTCATCCATCAGGGCACAGCTGAAAAACTGCTTTCTCCATGAAATCTTCTAAAATGGTTCAATCATTGGTTCATTAATGTTTCAAATGACAATCTTATTTCTTTCAAATGGATTGCATTATACTTTTTAAAAATAGAGTCTATGCAAAACAAAATAATGTTATATATTTATCAAACTGTATTATTTCCCTAATGGAAAATATAAAAGACTAAATTTTCTTGCCTCTAGGTAAGGTCATTTGATCACTTTTATCAAATAGAATATTAGAGAAAGTGATACTTTTCCCAAGCTTGACCCCTAAAAATCCACCCATTTAGAATTTTCCAGTATATCCCTTTACCACACAGAACCATATGTTAAGGACAGCCACGCCCAAAGATGGAAGGAGCCTGGATCTTTGAGTCAGTGCTTAGAGAAGACCTACTTAGGAGTACTACCTGAAAGCAACAATCTCAGAAATATGACTAGGAAATAAAATGTGGGGAGCCTGGGTGGCTCAGTCTATTAAGCAGCCGACTTCAGCTCAGGTCATGATCTCAGAGTTCATAGGTTCGAGCCCCACATTGGGCTCTGTGCTGACAGCTCAGAACCTCGAGCCTGCTTCAGATTCTGTGTATCCCACTCTCTCTGCCCCTCCCCCCATTTGCACTCTCTGTCTCTCAAAAATAAACGTTAAATTTTTTTAAAAAGAAATAAAATGTTATTATACTAAGCCATTGAGACTGTATGATCACTTATATAGTAACTAATATTCATAACTTTAATATAGATGTTTTTTATTTGTATTTAACCTTTCATTCAAGTATGATACACTTCAGTATGTGTTATTTTAATATGAAGTATAACATACACACTTTTGTATATGCATATAAAAAAGCCAAAATCAGTGTACAATTTGATGAATTGTCACAAATTAAATACATCCATGCAGCTGGCCCCAGGATCAAGAAAAAGATTATCTGCCTCCCTCCATGTCATCCCAAAATGATATCCTGGAAGAGTTACCAGCATAATGGCTTCCAACAGCACAGATTAGTGTTGCTACTTTATAGAAATGGAATCACGAGACTATAGTTGAATGGGTTGCCAGTAGAGGCAAGAACACAAATCCCCTCACATTGGACTTGCCTCCCAACTGCAATCCCCTGAGCACTTCATCCACTATAATAAAGCCAGTGGTTTCTCATGTTAAGGAATGCAGGGGAAAAGAGAGACATGATGAAGCACCAGAACTACTAAGTGGCCGGGTCCACGGTTCAAAGGCCCCCAAGGAGACAGGAGGGGGAAAAAGTGGGTGCAGAATCATCATGTAGGGCTTTGTTGTCAAATCTCACTGCAATGTGCCAGTGAGCAAGTGTTGCCCAAATGAACAAAGAGAAACTACCTCTTCCCAGGAAAATGCCCTGCTATCTCTTAGTAATTTATTCTAATCTCAAACCCTAAATTCAGCTCACTCTTACTATAAAGAGATAAGGTGAAGGCCAGGAAGAACATAACGTGAAAAAAAAAAAATAAGAAGAAAAATAAAAAACAAAATAGCACACAGAGATTAAGTATGCAGGTACTGGAGTCATTCAAAGAAAGGTTGAAACATTGTTATTTATTCGATTTGTAAACTAATATTCTGATTATTTTTTAGTATCTGCATAATATTCCAAAGTGCAGCTGTTCTGTAATTGAGTAAGCCATTGTGCCACTGGGATACGTAGGTGACTATAAAGGGAGTATCACAAGGGTGTGTTTCTGGAGTTCTCCATTTATAGACACTCTGTACTCAGTTGATCACCACTAAGTACAATGCTGTCATAAACACTTGTACATATACCTTTAAAAACCTGGAGCTCTTATTTTTATGGGAAAGATTCAAATAGCGAGCCTTCTGGGACAAAGGGTTTATGTAGTTTCAAGTTTTAACAGCTGTTACAAGATTGCTTTCAAAAAAACTTCTGTTGCAATCTACATGTTCATCAGTAATGTATGAGCATCCTTTCACCCAAATTCCTGCCAGCCGTGTTAACCTTCTTGAATTTGTTTGCTTTTTACTTTTCAAACATGTACAAAATAGAAAAAGTAGCATAATAAACTCCCAAACACTCATCGCCCAGTTTCATCGATACACCACCTCTGAATCCTTATATTTTAATTTTTTGAGGCATCATTTATTTCTAGGAAAAAATATCCTCTTTAGTGTGTAATTCTATGAGACTTAATGAATGCATACCACTGTAAAACCTTCCAGACAGTCATGACACAGCCTTCCATCACACCATAAAGTTCCCTTGGGCCCCTTTATAATCAAACATTCCCTTCACACCCTAGTCCCTGGCAAGCTCTGGTATGGGTTTTTCCCCCCCTCTATTTTTGTTTTTTCCAGAATGTCATAGAAACATAATCATACAGAATGTAGCCCTTTACATCTGGTTTCTGCAATTTAGCATAATGCTAAATCTGAGAATCATCCATATCATCACGCTATCGGTAGCATGTTCCTTTTTATAGCTGAATGGTATCCAATTGTAAGGGTGTGCCAAAGTTCATTTATCCATTCGCCAGCTGAAATTTGGGGTGATAATGAATATAGCTGCAATAAACATTGATGCCCAAGTGTTTGTGTGAACATAACTTTTTATTTTTCAGATAAAAACCCAGGAATGGAAGTGTTGGGTCATATTGGTTAATATATATTTGACTTTATAAAAAATTGCACACCTGTTTTCCAGAGTGGCTATAACATTTTACATCCTGCCAGCAATGTATGAGAAGTCTAGATTCTCCATATCTTCACAAGTATGTGGTACTGTCAGCTTTGTTTTTAAGTCACTTACTTGTTATTATGATTAAATGTGTACTTTCTTAATAACGAATGATGCTGAGTACTTTTTCTTGTGCACATTTGTGTTCTCTGTTGAAACATTCTTCATTCTTATTTTTTAAATTAGATTGAATGTTTTCATATTATAAAATTTTGAGAGGTCTTAATGTATTACAGACACATGTGTTTTATTTTTTTTTCCTTGCCAAAAAATCTTTTTATTTTTCTTCAAGAAAGCCATTGGCTACATAATTCTTAAGATATTTTATCTAAAGCAACCCACCCAAACGAAGTCTTTGATACATTCTTTTGTTTAGAGGCTTTTTAAATAAATATGAAAAAGGCAAAAGCTGGAGAAAGGACAGTATTATTGCAAATTATTGATATAAAAAAGGAAATTATGAGCATTCGGCTCATCTGAACTCAGAACTTCATTTTTTTTTTACAGCTTTATTGATATGTGATTTATAACATGTGTTTTATTAAACATGTGTTTTGAAACTGTTTTCTGTCTTGTCTTTTCATTTACTTACCAATGTCTTTATTTTTTAAATTTATACAAAAAAGTTGATCTGTTGGTAACACAGTTCTATGAATTTCAACCCTGTAAAGGTCCATGTTAATACCACAATAATACAATAATCAGTGCATAGGAAGCTCAATTTCCAAAAAATAAAAATAAAATCAACTTCAGAAATCACTGACATATTTTCCATATTTGAAGTTTTATCTTTTGGGGGGATATTATGTACATGTAATCATACAGTAGTAATGCATATACATGCAAGTTATGTGTACAACAATTCTGTTTCATTCTATTCCTATATCTGAGCTGTATTCTACTGTGTGGATGTACCTTTGTTTACTTATCCCTTCACTTATCGGACATTTGGTTTGTTTCCAGTTTGTGTCAATTATTAATAGAGCTGCTATAAATATCCACGTAGAAATTTTTGTATGAACATATATGTCCATTTTTTAAGATATATTCCCAAGAGTGGGATCACTGGGTCCACAGTGTAGTAGGGTTAACTTCATAAGAAAATGCCAAACCATTTTCTAGAGTGACTGTACTCACCTGCAATCCATGAAGAGTTCTAGTGACTATGACTTCCTTGTCAGATCCTGGTATTGAATGTTTTGATTTAGCCTTTCTGTTCGATGTGTAGTAGTACCTCACCAAGTTTTAATTTGCAATTATTATGGCTTTAACTATTATGACTTTTCATGTGTATATTTGTCATCCTTTGGGGAGAAGTGTATGTTCATGTCATTAGCTCTTTTTTAAATTGGGGTTTTGTGGGGCGCCTGGGTGGCTCAGTCGGTTGAGCGTCCGACTTCGGCTCAGGTCACGATCTCGCGGTCCGTGAGTTCGAGCCCCGCGTCGGGCTCTGTGCTGACTGCTCGGAGCCTGGAGCCTGTTTCTGATTCTGTGTCTCCCTCTCTCTCTGACCCTCCCCCGTTCATGCTCTGTCTCTCCCTGTCTCAAAAATAAATAAAAACGTTAAAAAAAAAAAGAAATTAAATTGGGGTTTTGTTTTCTTATTTTTGAAAGTATAGTTGACACATTATGTTACATTAGTTTCAGGTATACAATGTAGTGATTTGATAAGTTTATACGTTATGCCATTCACCGCAAGTACAGCTACCATCTGTCCCATCACATCACTATTACAATATCATTGGCTGTATTCCTTATGTGCTGCTTTTTAATCCTGTGACTTACTCACTGCATAATTAGAAGCCTGTAGTTCCCTCTCCCTTTCACTCATTTTGCCCAACCCTCTACTCACCTCTCCTTTAGCAACCATCATCAGTTTGGTCCTCTGCACTTATAGTTCTGAGTCTGTTTTCCATGTGTTCATTTTTTTTTTCAGATTTCAATAATGAATCATAGGATATTTATCTTTCTCAGTCTAACTTATTTCACTTAGCTTAATATGCTCTAGGTTCATCCATGTTGTCTCAAAGGCACAATTTCATCCTTTTTATGACTGTGTAATAGTCCATTTTATTTATATTTATAGATACCATATATAGTATATATTATACATACACATTATGTTTGCCTTATCCATTCACTTACAGTGTACCCTTAGGCTGCTTGCATAATTTGGCTGTTGTAAATAATGCTGCAATAAACATCGTGGTGTGTGTATCTTTTCAAGTTAGTGTTTTCATTTTCCCTGGGTAAATACCCAATAGTGGAATTATTGGATCATATGGTATTTCTATTTTTAACTTTTTGAGGAACCTCCATACTGGTTTCCATAGTGACTGTACCAAGTTTATATTTCCACCAACAGTGCACAAGATTTCCTTTATATTCACGTCCTCCCGAACACTTGTTGTTTCTTGTCTTCTTGATTTTAGTCACTTTAACAGGTGTGAAGTGATATCTCATTTTGGTTTTGATTTGAATTTTCCTAATGATGATTGATGTTGAGCATCTTTTCATGTGTCTGCTGACCATATGTATGTCTTCTTTGGGAAAATGTGTATTTAGGTCCTCTGCCCATTTTTAAATCAGATTGTTTGGAAGGGGGGGGTGGCTGGTGTTGACTTGTATAGTTCTTTATATATTTTGGATACTAATCCCTTAGTAGATATATAATTTGAAAATATCTTCTCCAATTCAGTATGTTTTTAGTTTTGTTGAATGTTTCTTTTGCTGTGCAGAAGTTTTTTATTTTGATGTAGTCCCAATAGTTCATTTTTGCTTTTGTTCCCCTTGCCTTAGGAGACATATCTAGAAAAATGTTGCTATGGCTAATGTCAGAGAAATTACTGTCTGTACCCTCTACTAGTATTTTTATGGTTTCAGGTCTTGCATTGAGGTCTTTAATGCATTTTGAATTTACTTTTGTGTATGGTGTTAGAAAGTAGTCCAGTTTCATTCTTTTTCATGTAGCTGTCCAGCACCATTTATTGAAAAGACTGTCTTTTTCTCACTGTATATTCTTTCCTCCTTTCTCATAGATTAATTGACCACATAAATATGAATTTATTTCTAGGGTCTGTATTCTGCTCATTGATCTATATGTCTATTTTTGTGCCAGTACCATATTTTCTTATTTTTGAGTTTTGAGAGTCATTTATAAATTCTAGTTATGATCCATTGTAAAATATATGGTTTGCAAATATTTCTCTTAGTATATAATTTACAGTCTATTTATTCATTCCCTTAATTGTATCTTTTGCAAAATTAACATTTTAAATTTTAATGCAATGAATTTATCAATTTTCTTTTATGAATCATGCTTTGGGTCATGTATATAAATTCATGATCAAAGTCATATAAATTGTTCTCCTGTGTTTACTTCTAAAAGTTTTACAGTTTTACGTCTTACATTTAAACCAATGACCCATTTTGAGTTTATTTTTCAATGTATAAGATTTAGGTCAAAATTTTTTTCTTGCTTTTGTTTATTGCCTATGTATATCTAATTGACCAACAACATTTGTTGAGAAGGCTCTTTATTGGATTGCTTTTTGTATTCTTTTTTAATATTGGTAAAAAATAAATTATCTGTAATTATGTGGGTCTATTTCAGGATTCTATTCTTTTTTTTTTTTTTAGCTATATGTCTCTCTTTTTGCCAATACCTCAATCTTGATTGACATAACTTCATGGAAAATCTTGAAATTGAGTAACATTATTCTTTTTTTCAAAATTCTTTAACTATTCTAATGTTTTGTCTTTGCATATAAAATTTAGAATCAGCTCATCTATATCCACACAAATAAAATCCTACTGAAATTTTATTGGTATAAAGTTAAATCTATAAATAATTTGGGGAATATTCAACATCTTTCCTATGATGATTTGCTAATCCATGAATATTGTCTGTCTTTTATTTAGCTCTTTTAAATACTTTTATCAGTGTTCCATAGTTTTCAACATACAGATCCAGTGTATTTTTGTAATATTTATACATAAATATTTCATTGTTTTTTGGTTTACTGAAAATAGTATAATTTTAATTTTGGCCTCCAAATAAACATTGCTAGTATAAAAATATCCAGTTGACTTTTATAAATTGATTTTATCCTGTGATTTTACTAAACTCTCTTATTAATTGTAGGTTTTTTAAAAATTAGTTTCCTTGGGGTGCCTGGGTGGCTCAGTCAGTTAAAGGCCAACTTTTGATCTCAGTTCAGGTCATGATCTCAAAGTTCATGAGATTGAGCCCTGCATCGGGCTCTGTGCTTACAGCTTGGAGCCTGCTTGGGATTCTCTTTCTCCCTCCCTCTCTCTCTGCTCCTCCCTTATGTACTCTCTGTCTCTCTCTCAAATAAATAAACTAAAAAAAAATAGGTTCCTTATAAATTTATGTTATCAATAAATAGGGATTGTTTTATTTCTTCCTTTCCAATTTATCTTTTATTTCTTTTTCTTGTCTTATTATACAGACTAGGGCTTCCAATTTTATTTGGACTGCAGTTGGAATAGGTGTCTGTTTATCTTTCCCTACATTTGAAATTTAAAGGAAAGAAAGTAGAGATCAATTGGATTTATGTGTTGGCACTGAGAAGCAACAGTCTTAAAAGCACTCAGACACATAGTTGTGACTACCCTCAAAGGACTATATGATTTGTGTTACAGAACCTGAAGGGAATATTGTGGAACACCCTGGGTGGCAATTATGGAAGACACACAGAGTAAAGGACTGTTCTCACCACTGCCACACTCTGATCATGTTGACCAGAGATAGCACATATTCTAAGCACAGTCAAGCAAGACCACTAGTGTCTCATACCCAATGGTTAGTTGTAGACTATCTATAAACCAGAGCCCTGAATTCATCTCATGTTCATCATCAGTAAGTGACACCCAAAATCAGGGTGTTAGCACTATTCTGGAAGTAAATCTTATGTAATCTGTGAAAGAAATATTGTAATGGTCAGCAGGAGCATTCCACTTACCAAGTTGCTTTCCTGAATCAGACCCTGGCTATGAACCCCTGGGACAATCTCACAGTTACAGTCCCTGAGCTCCTTGGGGTATGTAGTCAATTCCTTGTATGAGGTGGATGGTTACAGTGTAATTCCAAATAGGAAAGACCAGAGACCATGTGGATCTTGGTCAAGACTGGGTGACCATGCCTGAATGGCACTGCCATATTGGTTGGCCCTAAGCACCATAGAGGACTCCAAAATTTAGGGGCTCCTAAGGCATGGATCTAAAGTCCTGGGATCCCTCTTGTCTGAGCCTATGGGTGGTACTTCCACAATGCTTGAAAGTCCAAACTAGACTATATACGGTGTGGAATGGTTCCCACAGAAAATTTAAGAGTTCATTCCCAAGCAAAGAGAAAGGGATGCTTCGCTGTCATAAACAACAGACATCAATTACAGATGAATATGGTATTACAATAATTATAGTTAATATTTATTATTCCTTATTATTCCTGGAAGACTGTTCCAAGCACTATTTTAGAAACTTTTCATATTTTAACTCATTTCACCTTCAAAACAACACTATGAGGAAAATAATATTATTATATATTTTTTACAACTAAAACTCCAGAAGAACAGAGAATAAATAACATATCCAAGGTCATAGAGCAAACAAAGGGTAAAGCTAGAATTTGAACTCAGGCCACCTGGAACCAGGGTCTACACCTTTAAACTCTACTTTATGCTTTTCAAATGTGTCATTCATGCTCAATGGAGAAGTACACCAAATAGTTTAAAGCAGAGAGAAGAAAAGGCCTCGAGGCATTCAGTTTTTCCATTTTCTGTTTTGTTTTAGTGTATTGTTTTATTCTATGTACTGTTTTATCCCATTTACTGAAAGGGTTTTCTAACCATCATTTGATAGATACGAAGCAAATTCACAGTCTCACTTTCACTGAAGGCTAGAAGATTAACACACATACATGCACACCCACAGAAACATAATCATTTGTAATGATTTAACACGTGAAATCAGGATTTTTATCTTCTCCAAAATTCTAAGGCTTTAGTGCTGCTGTTACCAAAAGATTTCTCCCCTTTTTTATTAAAACATGAGACCTTCTTCTTGAAAGCAGCTATGATCACTAATGCCTTGTCAGTTGAAGTCCCTCATGGAAATATTGAATAGAGTCACATAATTGAAGACTTGGCAAAGCAGAGTAGGTGTTAGACAGTGATAGTAAAATCAGATACTGCTTTTATCTCAGAGCCTGAAAACCTAGGCATTTCACACTAGAAATGACTTACCAGTCTCAGGAGGGACAAAGAAAAAGAAGCCTTAGATAGCATGTTTATAATAGTCAGTATATCAGCATTCTTGAGATGTTGCTGCAATAATCAGTCCACCTAAAGCATATGCCAAGGACACACAAAAAAATAATGTCAAATAAGAAACTTTTGTGGGATGGGGCTCTAAAACAGGCAGATGTCCAACAGCAGAGCTGTTACTATTATCAGCTTGTTTTCCTAACAGTGAGCATCCATTATGATTGTGACCTTAATTTTGTACATGCTACTCCAATTGAAAATTATATTTACATGTGGGCAGCACTGATACTCTTACCCCAATCCCAAAGCTTAATATTGATTTAAAATGACTTTGTTCCTTTAAAAAATGTTCATCTTCATGGACTTTTAAGTCATTAGATAATGTATCATTATATGATCTATTATTATATGCAGGTTATTCTATTATAATTGCCATCATAATAGAAAACAAAGAAGAATCTCCAAAGACTTCTAGTAAATCTGCTTTCCAAGATAAAATATTTTTAAGAAAACTTTAGGGTTAAAATATCTTCTCAAAGTCATTTTCATATCTGTGCAAATATCATTTGCACCCACCCACATGTGTCTTGGAGCTCAGGGTCAACAAATGTTCAAAAAATAAATGTTAGAGAATTTCAATACAGATGGGGTGAAATGATGGAGGGAGGGGAGTATTAGATTTAAAACTGCATTTTAATACAAGATTATAGAAAATTTATCTGGCACAAAAAGAGAAGAAAGATTGCAAAGTAATCTTGACTTTAATTTCTCTAATATTATTTCACACATAAGAAAGACTTCTCCAGGATGGGGAATAAGAAAAGAACTCATTTTTGAAGCAGAGAGCAGACAGTTTGTGCAGGATGTATATTCTATTGGTCTGATGGAATACAAGGAAATTACACTCTCAGGTTGCATTTTTATTGTTTGGAGGTTCTCATCTCATCAAAGTAACTCAAATGGCATAACTCTATTCTCTAGAAGAAAGGACCAAAGGAAGGAAGGAAGGAAGGGAAGAAGGGAAGAAGGGAAGAAGGGGTAGAGAGGGGTAAAGGGGGGGTATGGGAAAAAGGAAGGAGGAAAGAGGGGGAGGGAGGGGGAAGAAGGAAGAAAGGGAAGAAGAGAGAGGAGGGAAGGAAGGGGGAAGGGAAGGGGAAAGGAAGGAGGAAGGAAGGGAGAGGACTCAATGACTCTCCAATCTTAAGTCAGAAAAACAGAAATGCAAAAATTTTACAATAAATTGTATTTGTATAAAATACCCATTAAAAGAAAGTGTGCTACAACAAAAGTTACAAGGAGGTCAGGAAGAAAGGTGACACACATAAAAGAAAAGCAGAAATCCATGAATAACATAGATAATAAATATTGGAAATGTCAGGTTGGAGATACTTAATGAATTCTCTACATTAATTAGTAAACATTAGAAAAAAGAGAATAAGAAAGCTTTCATATCATCCAGTGTTGGAGCACCATCTTGAAAATTAAGGAGAAAAGCAATAATAAGCCATGATCTTGAGTATCAAGACTCCTGGAAGAGGAGAAATACCCAATCGTTCAGGTTACATTAAACAAATATTTAGTGTCTTCTATGTGATATGCATCATATTAGACACTGAAAATTAAAGACTACAGAAGGCAATCCCTATTCAAGAACTTTTAGTCCAGATTTTGAGTCCTTGTAATATTCAAAAGAACTGCCTGATTCTAGATGGTTCAGCTAAATATAAAAAATTGTAGGGAAAGGCAATGGGCGAGAAAAGGCTACAAAATGGAGTTCATCCTGAGCACAGTTGCCCAGCACATCCTATGAAGGGTAGGTCAAATCATGTCACTTCTCTGCTCCAAAACCTTCAGTGGGCTCCACATTTCCCTTAAAGTAAAATGTCCTTATGGTCCTTAAAAAGGGCAACATGCCCTAAAAAATCTAACCCTCTGTTTTCTGTGTGTAGTTCTTTCTAATCTCCCTTTTGCCCCTTCAGTCCCAACCATGCTGGACAAAATACACACTGCTGCCCCTTCTTCCCTTTCTCTAGAATGTTCTTCCCACAGACATCCCCATAGTTCACTTCCTCACCTTCACCTTCCTCAAGTCTTGTTTTAAATGCCACATTTCAATATGGCATTATTTGAACAACCCATTATAAATGTGACACCTCCATAGACCAGATCCCTATTTTATTTTCAGGTATCTCCTAACACATTATATAATGCACATATTTATTGTGTTCTCACCATGCATTATCTGCCTGTCACTGGAATATAAGCTGAAGGAGGGCAGAGGGATTTTGGGTTTTATTTTTTCTTTTTCTTTTAAATCACTGTTCTACCTGCAGCACTTAGAACAAATACTAAAATAGATTACACATTTAATAAATATTTGTTGAAACAATGAATGAAAGCTAAAAGAATCAATACATACAAAAATTCCTTTTGGGGTGCTTCATGTTGAGAAACCAATTTTAGTTTTGCATACTAAGTAAACATCATTTATAAGAATTAAGCGAAACTTCATCCCTAGAGACCTGTCAGGATAAGAAAACTGGCTGTTCTGAGCACTGTAGACAAGCCTCCATCTATAAGAAAATGTGTACAACCAGAGAATCGTCAGGATACTTTCACTGTTCTGTCCTCAGAGAATGGGTAGTAGGAAAAGAAGTGGATATTGGGTACTTCAATGACCATACTTTTTGAAGAGTATATCTTTGTGCATTAGCATAGCTACATGAAAAGAGCTGCCATTACAGACTGTTTTGTTTAAATATGTCCAATCCTTACAATGCTGCATTGTTTTCTCATATTACTTAAACTCTTCACCTATATTGATGTCATATTCTATTTAGAAAACAAGCATAATTGGAGTTATTATAATACAAACTGATTTACTTGTATTAAATGCAGCATGACATGGTAAAAAACAAACAACAACAACAACAAACGGGATTTGGAGGCAAGCAGACTAGAAATGTAGTTTCAGTTCTCCTGATTACTAAGCAACTGGTCTTGAACAAATTACTGAACTTCAAGTCTTCCATTTTCCATTCTACAAACTGGAGGGAGTTGGTAATAACACCTACTTTATGTCATGGGAATTAAGTAAGATTATGTAAAGCACTGTTATAGCATTTGGAATATAAGGTCATTAAAGCATTAATGATAATAGCTACAACTAAAGATTCTCTATAACCCCAGCACTTGGGTGCCAAGTGACTTCCAAGCATTATTTCCTTCCATCACAATCGTGTAAGGTAGAAAATATTATAATCCCCATTTCACAGATGAAACAAATACGATTCATTGCGATTGACTTTTTCACTGATTGCACAGGCATAAAGCAGCAGAGCTAAACTATCAGTCCAGTCTTCCTGAGTTCAGAAGTAGAAAATACAAATACATATCTATACTGTGTTCCCACATGTTAATATGCTAACTCCCTTACCCTTAGATTTAAGAAAAACTTACACAGTCTTGCATTTTACTCCAAAATAGATTGTATTATAGCAAGACTCAAATATTTTACCTATCCCCTAACTTGCCACAATGTTTTTCACTTCCTCCTGGTTATTCTCACTAAACAATCTCTGTCCGCCCATTAGCACCTTTTCTTTATGGAGGGAGGGAGGATTCAGAGAGTTTTTTCTCATTTCAACTTTCCTTCATCATTTTTTTTCCCCAAACCATCAATATTTAACACCTTTACCCACAACCCCTCCTGACTGGTTCATCATTTTGCTTCCTTCTTTCTCCATTTGTTGACAACTTCCAGGTATAGAGATACTCTGAGATAAAGCCATGTTCCAAAGGGAGGCTTGCAGATCCCTCATTTTTACCCAACAAGATTCACTTTTGATTTCTAAATTCAACCTCCCAGTGCTTCCCAAAACAGGAACAAAATATTCTAAAACTCAGTTTGGTAGTTATAGTGATGAGCACAGATGTAACTTGGTTTGAATTCCAAACAAAAGGGGTTAAGAAGAAGGCCCAAGGCATTATTCAGATGAGAAGCCAAGAACAGACAAACCAAAGAGCTGGAAGTACCTAATACTGCCGTTCCACTTATCTTCATAAGACAAATATTTGAATAATGATTGCTGGATGAAAGTACACACACATACCCTGACATAAGTCAAGAAAGTTGAAAATACCCAGTAAGTTCTGCTGAGCAGTTAAAAGGAGACACCAGATAAAAAAGAAAACAGGGAGACTGCCCTAGTACATGGTGTAAACACAAGCTTTTTCAAAGACCTCCATATATTCTTTGAAGCTACACACAGCAAAGAAATTCTATGGACAGCCCAGGCATAGCCAAAACCAAAAAGAAAAGGGAAAAGTAAAGAAAAAGGACAGGGGTGAGAGAGGGTTGCAGTCTCAAACTGAAGAATGGTCTTAAATACACAACTCATTAAGCTCTTACTAGATGTCAGATATATTTGATATTCTCTGATCATTATCTCAAAACAGCTCCATGAGAGAGGAATCTACTTCATACAAATTAGGAAACTGAGGTGAGATTACTCATAAATCATTTCTAGTCGCAGGATTCAAACTCAGATCTACATTATTTCAAAGCCCTTTCTCTTAAGAACTCTGCTTTCCTCCTAAGAAATGTTTGTAGACCTACTTCTTCGTTGGAATTATCTCATGAGGAGAAATGAGGGTTTCCAAACCAGGGAGAGGTGGCTACATTTAGCAACGTGGAAAGCGTGAATGGTCCAGAGTGTTGTTTTCAGCCACTTTGATCTTTATAGCCATGGTTTAGCTACCAGGATCTGTTAAAGTCTTTCCGCCAGAAGTGGGAATCCATTTAAATATGCAATTGAGCCTTTTTAAAATTTTATTTCTGCCTGCGCCATCAACACACCCTGCACTGAAAAGCAGTAAGGCAAATATCATAGCGAGTAGGCTTCTGAGTATGTGAAAATGTCTGTGTTGGCAGCAAAGTCTAACTACAGCTAAGCAGGAAAAGACATACTTTCTGTTATGACTCCAAATATCTTCCTATAATATATTGGAGAACAATGATTGTTTAGAACTTCTTGGAATTATTGGGGAATATGCGGAAAAAAAAAAAAGATCTGGTGATTGATTATAATTCATCTAAACTGAAACTCTACTGAAAGAGAAAGGGGATGCTAACTGAATAGGGTATTTGGTTAAAAAGACATAAAGTACGAATTTCCTAGATAAACTGGGAATTTTGGTCATGCTGGTTATTTGTAATTTTGCCTCCAAGGGAAGGTGAAGAGTTTTCAGACAAATGAAGAATGTTAGATCCCACCTGAACAAGATTATTTGCAACACACAAAGATACCAGGTTTGCTCAAAAGATGATAGTTTGCTCAATTCTGAAGTAAAATCAATTCTGGGTGTCTGTGTATTATTTGAATAAAAAGAAACAAATACCCATTGTAGCTGACTCTAATTCTATCAACCCTTTATATGTGACAACATATGTAAAATTGTTTTCTCTACTTGTTACCTGTTCTGAAATGCCAGGGATTTAACAAGGTTTTCTAAAATTAAAATAGTATTATCCTTTCTACCCAACACCATCCCTGCTATGTGTGGGAGCTTTGTGTTCTCACTCTAACCCAATCACTTTAATACGATTCAAAATTTAGTAGTCACAAATACAGGTAATTCACCCCTTAATTCAATTTTTAAAATTTTTTTAACATTTATTTATTATTGAGAGACAGAGAGAAACAGAGCATGAGCATGGGAGGGGCAGAGACAGGAGGAGACACAGAATCCTAAGCAGGTTCCAGGCTCTGAGCTGTCAGTACAGAGCCCTATGCGGGGCTGGAACTCACAAACCGTGAGATCATGACCTGAGCCGAAGTCGGATGCTTAACCAACTGAGCCACCCAGGCGCCCCACCCCTTAATTCCATTTTGTTCCCACATGTGCATTTCTGGAAATAATTTATTCCCTATTATGAAAAACATAAGCCAAAAATTATCTAAAATGGTTAATAGCACTCAAATTCTATAATCCTATATGTCTAATATGGTGTGCATTCTTAAAGACAAGAAAACTTGTTTTAATGATATTATCTATCTTGTTAGCACCCAGCACAGTGATTAACACGTGATAAGTAATGCACATACATTACATGGAATAATGAATCAATGATTGAGAATGGCATTGGCAAACTGAGAGAGTCTTAAACAGGCACATATTTTCTGCAAAAATATCATGTAGCAAAAGTTCACAGACAGATTCCTCTTATCGCACTTTAACTTAACTCCCATTGTTTTTTCAAATGGCTGAAAAATTTTAGATATAAAATGCCTAAATTATAGCACATTGCTGAAAGACTCAACCAGATAGACCCACTAAGTCTCCTGGGACCCTGCTAGGTAGACTAATTTATTTGATGTCAACAATTGCAGTAATTTCCAGCGACCACGCCTAATTCTCCTTCATGACTTCTCTACTCCGGCACAGTGGGCCCATCTATGACAACGGCAGGGAGCCCACAAGCAGGCTGTCAGCAGTGTGGCATAGGTAGGATGAGAAGGGACTGGCAAGGAAAGCTGGCACAATGACTGCTACAGGCTGCCAACCCAGGCCATGTCACTCCAGAGCATTAGCCTGAGCCTTCACGGTCCTGAACCTCTTTGCTTCCATGTGTGGCCACTAACACTCAGGAACTAATAAAAACTGGCAAAGGAAAATCAATGGAATCCAGGAAATAGAAGAAAATAAGGAAAATCATTGAGCTGTTCAGTTGGAAGAAGAAAGTGAAAAAAGACATAAAATATTCAGGAGTTTCCTGGTTAAAGAATGGTAGAACTGCAAGGTACAGGACTGCAAACTCCTGGTTCTATATTTGAGGATACAAGTCCAGATGGGACAGAGATCTGTTCATTTCTTGAACTGAATTCACAGAATGGCTTGGTGCTGGCACACTAATGACCTTGCATGTCCTCACATAGATGATGTAGGCAAAGCTCAACTACACGCTGACCTAGGACTTGGTGGAGCATCCTGTGGCCCTCCCAGTCTAGAGGAAAATAGCTAGTCTTGTAAGGAACTGCCACCAGGCTATTTCCCACCTGCCTCTTACTATGAGGGAGGCTGTCATGAGGCAGTTTCTCATCTGCCTCCTTCATTCTGGTGAGGAATGGCGCTCTCCACCGTGCCCACCTTAATGTGGGCTAAGCGCTTGGCTGCAGCATGGAAATGGTTCCTCAGCAACAGTGACTCAGCACTTATGCTGACTTTTGTTTCCACATCATCCTGTTGGACAGGGACATGAGGAACTAACATTATTGCTGATCTTGCTTTTTCTGTCTGCATAAGTAATAAGCTGTCTGCATTTATCTGGGCTCATTGTTTTCTTCGCAACTGAATCTGTTAGCCTGTTTGACACTTCTGACTTTATACACCTAAGAGATTAAGCAACTTCCCCACCAAATTCATAAGAATCTTTAATTCTTTATCTTCCCTAGAGGGCAAGTTCCATTAAGGCAGAGTGAACTCTCTCCAATATTTGAAATCCCTGGTGGACAGAAGGCACTCCACCAGTGTCCTGCTGTTGGAAGTCAGTACAACATAGTTAAGAGTTTTGAGCCAGACAGAAACAGAATAACAGCTACCATACAATGTATGTGCTGCCTTAGGTGAGTTATGGAACATCTCTAAGCCTTACATGAGATATCAAGTGAAATAATGTAGGTAAAGCATGTTACACCGCTTGGCATATAGTTAACATAGAAGTTAACTGAAAATATTCCTCCTCATCTTTGTAAACTACCTCTCTGTTGCAGACCATGCCTAAGTGTTTTAGACTTTCCCATGTGAAACCAAGTCTTATTAGCCCCATTTGATGAATGGCAAAAGCAAAGTTCAGGTAGGATAAGTGATCTGTCCATCATTCAAAAAGTTTGGGAGGGAAAAATAGTTCACCGAGTTAGTCAAGAAACAAACATTAACTTTTGAGATATGTTTGCTAAGATCATTTATATGGCGCAAAATTTTACATAAAAAATAGGGTTTTTTGCATGTTATAATGGGGAATTTTAAGTAGCTAAGAGAGATGAAGTGAGAATGTAAAAATTAAATAACACTTATATATTGATTCTGGATTTCTCTAGAATCAAATTGAGGGCCAAGCAAGCCAAGTATTTCCAAGTGTTCATCTACAGAGTGGTGACTGTCTCCAGGCCTCAAAGGAAGAAGAAATAGTCTCTACCAGAGGGACAAAATGGTTAAAATCGGAAGCCTAGTTTAAGGAAAAAAAAAAAAGAGGCAAAACCCCAAGCTTTTCTCAGGCATAGATCCATTCCTAGACCATGACGCACCACAATGGAGGCACAGATGGTTTGTGAGCTTTAAAAAAATGAAAAACAACAGAAGGCCAATGACTACATAAAAGCACAAACTAAAAAGGCAAGGAAATCAGAAGAGACCCTCCAAACAACCCATCAAAGGTGGCTCAATTTGGCAACAGAGCTGATGAATCAGCAATTCTCTGATCATGTGCTTTGCATCACCATTACTTGAGCTAATGGCCTCTTTTTCACCCTAACCATTTTCTATGTTTGTTTAATTTTAAGATACTAGGAAAATCTCATGTGCTTTAGGAAGGAAGGAATGAACGAATGGAGAAAGACTCAAATTATAAACCATGGCCCTGACTTTTTCAAGAATACCAATCAAAATGGTACAAGGATAATCTCTCAGAAGTTCCACACTATTAAATGAACGGATCTGCCAGGTTTCCCCCACACCTGCTACCCGACATACCTCAGGTTCCAGAAAACTTGTGATATTTCTGCTCCCAGTGACCAGTAAGCTAATGACAGGAAAACAAAATAATAGTCTTGTCCAATTCAGATGTTTTGAAGAATGCTTTGTTATGCAAGAGAATCCGGATGTTCAGGATATGAGTGCCCAGTTGAGTGAGTGTTGGAAAATAATTATCCTGCTCAGAAATGGCAGATTTATTCATGAAAAAAGATATCCCATTGTCTGCCTCCCTGTCTTTTTGATTATTATAACAAATAATCCTAATAAAGCTGTCTTTGTGTAAAACAAAAGAAGTTAGCTACCCGAAGACACTTTAGACACCTGGACAAAATCTACTGAGCCAAAGTTCATCATCACTTGTCCTTCTCCTGCATCTAAAACATCTATGGGGCACCTGGGTGGCTCAGTCAGTTAACTATCCAACTCTTGATTCCAGCTCAGGTCATTATCTTGTGGTTTGTGAGATTGAGCCCTGCATCAAACTGGATGCTGGCAGCGTGGAGCCTGCTTGAGATTCTCTCTTCTCTGATGCTCCCCTGCTCACGCTCTCTCTCTCTCTCTCTCTAAATAAATAAACAGTAAAACACAAAATATCTAAACCATAAATTTACTTCATTCAACTATAAGAAGACTTAAAATTAATATCTCTAAGAAGAGAAAATTTTATCATTGGGTATATATATTTGAGACAATGTTTTTTTTGAAAGTAAATTTTAATTCTAGGTCAGCTGTGACTTTGAGCAAGTTATTAACCTTCTATAACCATCAGTGAAATGCCTTTAAAAAGCAAAATAATAACAACAGACTGTGAGGATCAAGTTAGATAACGAAAGTAAGTAACACACTACCAGGAACATAGTATGAACTCAGTTAAAATTAGTTGCTATCATTTTTATTAACATGTTGGTGGGTTAGGGGTTGAAGAGAATGAATATGAATGAAAGATACTTATCCAGTAGCCCAGACTAGAACAACAGCAATAACAACAATATTTTCAAATTTCTCGGTTTTACTCATCTTGTCTCTGTTAAAGAAAAGTTAAGCCATTTCTATACCTAGTCATTCTTCAGGATCTTTTTAAAGCAAATATTTAAATACCTCAGTTCTTCCCACTAACTTTGAAAAATAAGGTGGATTCTGATTTCAGTTCTGATAGGTAACGATCTCAGAAGCTGTCACCATCACCCTTTACAACTAGGTGAATAAACTGAAAAACAACTACTTTTTGCAGATCCATCAGAAAAGTGAGGTCAGGGGCACCACGGAGGATCAGTTTGGTTGAGTATCTGACTCTTGATCTCGGTCATGATCTCAAGGTTTGTGAGCTCGAGCCCCACATTGGGCTCTTCACTGACAGCACAAAGCCTGCCTGGGATTCTGTCTATCCCTCTTTCTGTCCCATCCCCTCTCTCTCTCTTTCTCTCTCTCTCTCTCTCTCTCTCTCTCTCTCTCTCTCTCTCTCTGTCTCTGTCTCTCAAAACAAATAAACTTAAAAAAAATTAAAAAAATAAAAGAAAATTGAATAAAACATTTCTCTGACATGTATGTCAGAGAAATACAGTATGTGGGATCTACTTAACCTGGAGCAGGAGTTTCTGGAGCTATAAACTGGTAGAAACATTTACACAGTAATTTTGACAAATTCCTTTGACCTAAGCATGGATTAGGTCGAAAATTAGCAACTACTGGTAGACTCAGTCTTAGGACAGTCCACATACTTTTATAGACTTTTCCACCAGGAACATCACAGAGTTATCACAGTGAGGATCCAAGAAATATTCCTTGCTGGTTATGGGCAGGAAAGAGAGAAGAGTAACCATTATGCAATACATGTGAAGGCTTCTCCATAAGAAAAATGTACTCTCCAGAAAAAAAGATTTTCCTACAGTGCAATTCTGAAAGCTAATCTCAGCTGGGGGAAGGGATTCCCTCCTCCTTTCAGTACTCTCCAGCCTTCTTAACTTATCTAAAATGGCAAAAGTGATAGTCAACAGGGAAAATGTATTCAAATAAATATGAGGATATCTGCAGGCAGAGAAACGAGAGAGGAATAGGGAGCTACACCACTAAAACCAGTGTAGAAACATTTGTGAAGGTCACAGCTCTGAGACATAAGCCCACTAAAAGAATAAGAATTAACCCAAGGCTATAGAATGTACCCGTCTGAGATACCTTACCATCACACCAAAAATAATAACAGTGGACTACAGCTAAAAGAACTGTAATAATAAGATCTCTCTCTCTCTCCCTCCTCCTGCTCTCTCTCTCTCTCTCTGACTAGAACACACAGGGAACTCCAAACAGGGGATACAAAACCAAAGACACTATAGGAACATGAAGCCTCTGGCACCTACAGCTATAACAAGTATTGAACACAACTAACTCCCAGCCAGATTAATATACATTCTCACATACAAGGCCTATTTATATCATATGGTATGATCCAACACAAAATATTCAGATAACAACAAAAATTACTAGCCATGTCAAAGAGTAAGAAAAAACACACTCTGAAGTGCTTATCATCAAAATATTCAACATAGCCAAGGCAAGGATCAGTGAGTTTGAAGAAAGATCAGTAGAAATTTGCCAATCTGAAATGCCAAGAAAAAAAAAGAACTTTGGACAATACTGAAAGATGTAACATATGCGTAAGTGATTCCATGGACACCATTGAAACAAGGCTCCTTGGAGAAATGATGGCTGATTCTACAGCTGGAACAGGAAATGTATAAGATGAGCTTGGATCATTGTGTAATGCCAAAAAGTAAGGAACACGCATGACGAGGGCATTTCCAAGAGACACAGAGCCACCTTACAAGAGCTCGCAATGGTCAAAGTTGAAATAATTGGAGAACAAAATTAAGTAGCTTTGAAATATAACCCAAAGGATAAAATAATATTTATAAGTACATACTTATATAAATGAATAATTGAATAAATAATTAATGGGTAGAATAGATAAACCTCTCATCAGTAAGATTCCAAGTAATATTTGTGGATACTTTGCCTTCAAGGAGTTAGAACATAATTCCCCTTTCCTTAAGTGTTGTCAGCACAAAGTGACTTCCTTCTAAAGGGTACAGCATAGAAAGGGAAGAGGAAAAAAGTACTTTGACAATGGAGAAATTTGACAAACACTACTTCACCACGTGGCCATGATAAACATCAAGAGTGATTAGATATACTGTAGAACATATCTTTGATATGATACAATGAGAATGGCATTTTACCTCTGTCGCTTCTTCCCAAAATCCATATCCATAAACAAGGCTCCTTGGGTGGCTCAGTCAGTTAAACATTGGACTCTTGGATTTGGTTCAGGTCATGATCTCATGGTTCATGACTTCAAGCCCTGCATCAGGCTCTTTGCTAACCTCAAGGAGCCTGCTTGGGATTCTCTCTCTCCTTCTTTCTCTGCCCCTCCCCTGCTCATGCTCACTCGCTCGCTTGCTCTCTCCCAAAATAAATAAACTTAAAAAAAATTCATATCCATAAGCAAACAAGAAAAACATCAAACAAATCTCCAATGAGGGACATTCTACAAAATATCTCACCAGTACTCCTCAAAGCTTTCATTAAAAAAAAAAACTGTGAACAACTGTCATAGTCTTGAAGAACATCAGGACACACAATGACTAAATGTAATTTGGTATCCCAGATGGGATCCTGAAAAAGAATAAGAACATTAATTAAAAATGAAAAAAACTCTAAGATATGGAAATTAGTTAATAATAATGTAAAACCATTAGGCGTTAGTTATGATAAATTCACCATACCAATATGTGAGTAACATGGGAATCTAGGTATAGTGTATATGAGAAGTCTGTACTATCTTTGCAAATTTTTTTGTAAATCTAAAACTATTTTAAAATTAAAAGTTTTAAAATATATATAAAGATTCCTAATGCTGACATTTTATTCCTAAAAATATACACAGTGGAAATTAACATTCACATTAAGACCTCATTTCACGGAGTAGCCTGTCAATTGTGGTTGTTTCTTGAGAAGTATGATGACTCCCCAGTCGTTCATACATTTAAATAGGCAATCAGTGTCATTAACTCAGAGAGCAGCTCAGTAAAGAATATAAAATTTAAATTTATCTAAAGAGAAGAAACTGCCAAATTTGATTCCTTGTTGTATAACTGGTATGCTATGAAATTAAGACAATATCCTCTAACCTTATGTTCATTAACTGCAATAACAGATAAAAAAAACTCCAGGGTTCCACTTGCTTAGAAACCAAGACAAGATGCAGAACTAACAAATAAGGAAAAGAATCCCAGACCAGGAATGCCAGAAACACATATGGAGGGAAAAAGAAAAAGGCCAGATGGAGTATTCTACAAAAAATAAGTTTATATAGTCAAAGAAGACACATAGAATATATATCAGAATATATATCTCTTAAGACATATTACCTATTTTTTATAATATTATATATATAATTTTAAGGAATTCAAACCACCCCACCCCAGAATTCAAAGAAACATGTTAAACATCATACTTAATCTCACCTCTCAGTGATAATTACTATTAATTTGAATTTCCTTAGACATTTCTCTGTACTTAGAAGTACATATGATGCATTATAAACATGTTACTTTTTCTATCTGCATAGATACCAAGCAACAATGACCCCATGAGCATCTTTTCAGATTAATACAATTTTATTATTATTTTTATTGGGTTGATATTTCATAACTTTATACATACCAATTTATTTATGAAATCTTATGCTAAGAAATTTAGTTTGTTTTGACATTAAAATCTACACTAGCATATAAATATTTTGTAATTTTATAATCTCTGTCACATAAATATTTAGCCTTTGTCATTAGTAGCAAAATGGTATAGGAGAAAAGCACTAGATTAAGAATCAAGAGGCCTAAATTCTAATATTCTACAGATATATACAGGAAAGAATATTCTTCTTGATAATCTTCTAATGCATAAGCATGAAATGTCCCTGATTTTTAATGTGTTCTTTAATTTCTCTAGGCAAAATTCTGTAGTATCCAGTATTCTTTTGTTGCCTTAATTTAATTTTACATGGTTCATTGTTAATACTGCATTTTGATCTTGTATCCTGATTTATTGAACTTGTTATTACAATAGAGTTTCAGATGGGTTATTTGGATAGACTCAGTAGAATTTTCTACATTAAGGATAATGTCTGAAGGAGAGGCCAACATGACAGAGAAGTAGGGAGATCTGTACTTCCCATGTCTCTCAAACAAAGAAGGGCTAAAGCCAAAGGACTTTGAACCCCAAGAGTGTGGGAGGAAAAGAGACTGAGTCTACCAGGGAGACACTGGGACAACCTGATGGGCCATAGGTGGGTGATTATGAACTGGAGGAGATAAAACAGGCTGCGTAGGCATGGAGGGGAGGGATCCCCTTCTGCAAAGAGACAAAGAGAAGAGAAAGAGTGGCTGGGGAAGCATACGACTGTATTTCAACAAGAGAAAAACCTCGGACCATAACAGAGAAAGATCCCCTGTCTAGTGGCACTTTCTTCAAACCAGGGCCAGCTGCCCTATTTGTGTACCTGGGGAGGAGGGGAACCACCCCAGAGTTTGGTGGTAGGTCAGGGGTGCAGTCTGCAGGAGAAACTGGTCCCCTCCCTGGAGTGCTGCGGCACAGGACAAAACCAGCTGGGACAAAATATCAGGCAGCACAGAGAGGCACTTCCCCAGGACGGGGGCTCATGGAGTTTAGGCCACAGCCAAGTGCTGCGGCACAGGAGTTTGTGGACTGAGATGGACTGCCTCGTCTGCACCCACAGCACACAGAGGACAGCTCAAACGGAGTGATTTGGGACATGAGGTCCTTGGAGAAGAGACTGGAGGTCGCCATTTTTCTCCCCACCACCACCAAGGTGGGACCCACAGTGGAGGCTGAACAGGCCCACACCAAACCACGTCCCTCTGCACTAGGTAACTGTGTATCTACTGGAGGGGGATAGACACTGAGGAACCAGACGGCCCCCTCCTCCAGACCAGTTCTGCTGCATTGCCTGGATTAATTCTAGGCAACTCTTGTTATATAGATACATTCTTCCTTCCTTTTCTCCTTATCTCTTCCCTCCTCTAGGCTGGTTACTCTGTTGGTTTGATTAAGCAGACATATTTAATCCATTCTCTTGATACTTCTACACCTCCTTTATTCTCCTTTCTCTCTCTCTCTCTCTCTCTCTCTCTCTCTGGAATAAGCAAGCTGTATAGTTTCTCTGGGTAACTTTATCTTCGTTTCTTTTTCCTCTCGCCTCCTTTGTTATTTTCCTTTCTCTCTGGATTAAGCCATTGAGTCTCTCTGCCAGGTCAATGTTTATTTTTTCTTTTTTCCCGCCCATGTCATTTCTCTCTTTCTATGTGCTCTTCCATCAGCACCGCTTCCACCCTGTTCTTTACTTGTAGTTGGTGTTTACATTTTTTTGCTTTTTTGCTTTTAAATTTTTTTTTCAACGTTTTTTATTTATTTTTGGGACAGAGAGAGACAGAGCATGAACGGGGGAGGGGCAGAGAGAGAGGGAGACACAGAATCGGAAACAGGCTCCAGGCTCCGAGCCATCAGCCCAGAGCCCGACGCGGGGCTCGAACTCACGGACCGTGAGATCGTGACCTGGCTGAAGTCGGACGCCTAACCGACTGCGCCACCCAGGCGCCCCGCTTTTTTGCTTTTTTTGATTTGTTTTTTGTTGTTTGTTTTTCCGTTTTTTGTGGGTTTCTTTGTTTGTTTGTTTGCTTGTTTTATTTGTTGGTGTGTTTGCGTGTTTTTGTTTCCTGTTTGTTTGTTTTTCATTACAGGGCTACTTCAAGGAACAAATCAAAGCACATCTGGTGGAGGATCCAAAAAATCACTAAGAGTAGGGAAATAAAATAACCAAAGTCACAACAGAGAGCAAGTAACACTCTCCAAAACACCCCTCCTGAAGGGCCAGGCCCTGGATAGTGTATGACCCTCCATTAATATAGCAGTTCTTGCAGATGCAGAGCACATAACAAGCTTTTAAAACTCATAAGGGATGGAAAACTAGCCAAAATGACAAAATGGAAGAATTCTTCTCAAAATAAATTTCAGGAAGAAGTGACAGCTAAAGAATTTATCAAAACAGATATAAGCAATATAACTGAACAAGAATTTAGAATAACAGTCATAAGATTAATCGCTGGGCTTGAAAAAAGCATAGAAGACAGCAGAGAATCTTATTGCAGAGATCAAAGAAATAAAAATTGTTATGATGAATTGAAAAATGCTATAAATGAGGTGCAAAATAAAATGGAGGCAACCACAGCGTGGAATGAAGAGGCAGAGGACAGAATAGGTGAATTAGAAGATAAAATTATGGAAAAAGAGGAAGTAAGAAAAAGAGAGATTAAAAAAAATCCAGGATCACGAGGGAAGAATTAGAGAACTAAGCAACTCAATCAAATGGAACAGTATCATAGGAATTCCTGAAGAAGAAGACAGAGAGAAAGGGCTGAAAGTGTATTTAAATAAATCATGGCTGAGAACTTCGCCAATCTGGGGAAGGAAACAGACATTGAAAGCCAAGAGACACAGAGAACTCCCTTCAAGCATAACTTGAATCGATCTTCTGCATGACATATCATAGTGAAACTAG
The DNA here is from genome assembly GCF_018350215.1 of Panthera leo. Lineage (NCBI taxonomy): Eukaryota > Metazoa > Chordata > Mammalia > Carnivora > Felidae > Panthera > Panthera leo. The sequence goes on from NC_056689.1 coordinate 66,247,395, forward strand.
CAAAATACAAGAATAAAGAGAGAATTCTGAAAGAAGCTAGGGATAAACGGGCCTTCACATACAAAGGTAGACACAAAAAGGGTAGTAGCAGACCTATCTACTGAAACTTGGCAGGCCAGAAAGAAATGGCAGGAAATCTTTAATGTGATGAACAGGAAAAATATGCAACCAAGAATCCTTTATCCAGCAAGCCTGTCACTCAGAATAGGAGAGACAAAAGTTTTCCCAAACAAAAACTGAAGGAATTCATCACCACTAAACCAGCCCTATAAGAGATCCTAAGGGGAACTCTGTAAGTGAAATGTTGCAAGGACGACAAAAGTACCAGAGACATCAGTACAACCATGAAACCTACAGATAACACAATGACTCTAAACCCATATCTTTCAATAATAACACTTAATGTAAATGGACTTAATGCTCCAATCAAAAGACATAGGTTATCAGAATGGGTAAAAAAAACAAGACCCATCTACTTGCTACCTACAAGAGACCCATTTTAGACCTGAGGACACCTTCAGATTGACAGTGAGTGGATGGAGAACTATCTATCATGCTATTAGAAGTTAAAAGAAAGTATGGCTGGAAGAGCCATACTTATATCAGACAAACTAGACTTTATTTTTTTAATATGAAATTTATTTTCAAACTGGTTTCCATATAACCCAGTGCTCATCCCAACAGGAGCCCTCCTCAATACCCATCACCCACCCTCCTCTCCCTCCCACCCCCCATCAACCCTCAGTTTGTTCTCAGTTTTTAAGAGTCTCTTATGGTTTGGCTCCCTCCCTCTCTTTTTTTTTTTTTCTCCTTCCCCTCCCCCATGGTCTTCTGTTAAGTTTCTCAGGATCCACATAAGAGTGAAAATTAAATGTTGTAACAAGAGATGAAGAAGGGCATTATATAATAATTACAGTGTCTATCCATCAGGAAGAGCTAACAATTATAAATGTCTAAGCACTGAATTCAGAAGCACCCAAATATATAAAACAATTAATTACAAACATAAGCAATCTTATTAGAAAGAATATGGTAATTGCAGGGGATGTTAATACTCCACTTAACAACAATGGACAGATTATCTTGACAGAAAATCAGTAAAGAAACAATGGCCCTGAATGATACACTGGGCCAGATGGACTTGACAGATATATTTAGAACTCTACATCCTAACGCAGCAGAACATACTTTCTCCTCAAGTGCACATGGAACATTCTCCAAGATAGATCACATACTGGGTCACAAAACAGCCTTCAAAAATATAAAAGAATTGAGATCATACCATGCACACTTTCAGATCACAATGTTATGAAACTTGAAATCAACCACAGGAACAAGTCTGGAAAAACTCCAAAAGCATGGAGGATAAAGAACATCCAACTAAAGAACGAATGGGTCAAACAGGCAATTAGAGAAGAAATTTAAAAATATATGGAAACAAATGAAAATGAAAACACAACAATCCAAACCCTTTGGGATGCAGCAAAGGCAGTTCTAAGAGGAAAATACACTGCAATCCAGGCCTATCTCATGAAACAAGAAAAATCCCCAATACAGAACCTGAATGTGAGACAGGAAACCATCAAAACCCTAGAGGAGAAAGCAGGCAACAACCTCTTTGACCTCAGCCACAGCAATTTCTTACTTGACACATCTCCAAAGGCAAGGGACTTAAAAGCAAAAATGAACTATTGGGATCTCATCAAGATAAAAACTTATGCACTGCAAAGGAAACAATCAACAAAACTAAAAGGCACCTGATGGAATGGGAAAAGATATTTGAAATGACATATCAGATAAAGGGCTAGTATCTGAAATCATTAAAGAACTCACCAAACACCACACCCAAAAATCAATCCAGTGAAGAAACAGGCAGAAGACATGAATACACTTTTCCAAAACAGACATCCAGATGGCCAACAGACACATGAAATGATACTCAACGTCACTCATCATCAGGGAAATACAAATCAAAACCACACTGAGATACAACCTCATGCCGGTCAGAGTGGCTAAAATGAACAAATCAGGAGACTATAGATGCTGGCAAGGATGTGGAGAAATGGGAATCCTCTTGCACTGTTGGTGGGAATGCAAGTACAGCCGCTCTGGAAAACAGTGTGGAGGTTCCTTAAAAAAATTAAAAATAGACCTTCCCTATGACCCAGCAATAGCACTGCTAGGAATTTACCCAAGGGATACAGGAGTGCTGATGCATAGGGGCACACGTACCCCAATGTTTATAGCAGCACTTTCAACAATAGCCAAATTATGGAAAGAGCATAAATGTCCATCACCTGATGAAAGGATAAAGAAGATGTGGTTTATATATACAACGGAATACTACTTGGCAATGAGAAAGAACGAAATATAGCCACTTGCAGCAACGTGAATGGAACTGGAGGGTATTATGCTAAGTGAAATAAGTCAGTCAGTGAAAGATACCGTATGTTTCATTCATATGAAACTTGAGAAACTTAACATAAGACCATGGGAGAGGAGAAGGGGGATGTTACCAACAGAGAGGGAAGCAGGCAACCATAAGAGGCTCTTAAATACTGAGAACAATTTGAGGGTTGATGGGGGGGGGTGGTGAGAGAGAGGGGAAAATGGATGATGGGCATTGGAGAGGGCACATATTGGGATGGGCACTGGGTATTGTATGGAAACCAATCTGACAATAAATTGTATTAAAAAAAATAAAATAAGGGGCTCCTGGGTGGCTCAGTGGTTAAGCATCTGACTTTGGCACAGGTCATGATCTCATAGAGCCCATGTTGGGCTCTGTGTTGAAAGCCCAGAGCCTGAAGCCTGCTTCAAATTCTCTCTCTCCCTCTCTCTCTGCCCCTCCCCTGCTCTCACTCTGTCTCTCAAAAATAAATGAACATTTAAAAAAATGAAATATAAAATAAAAATTAATAAAAATAAATAAATAAAAGTAGTTTGCTGAGGAAAAAAAGGATCATGTCATCTGCAAATACAGTTTTACTTCTTCCTTTGCTAATCGGACATCTTTATCTATCTATCTATCTATCTATCTATCTATCTATCTATCATCTATTATCTATCGACTTTTCACCTATTTCCCTTACTGTGCTAACTACCTGTTCCAATAAAAATCTTGAGCAGATGTGGCAAGAGTGGGTATTCTGCCTTATTCTCAATTTTAGTGAGAAACTATTCAGTCTAATATCATTAAGTATGATATTGGCTGTAAATTTGTAATATACACCCTTTATCAGGCTGAGGACTTTTATATCAAGCTTATTGAGACTTTTCATCATTAATGTGTTTTTATTTTTGTTATATGCCTACTCCACATCTATTGAGCTAATCATGATTTTTTTTGTCATTTTCACTCTATTAATATGGTATATTGTATAAATTTGACATTCAGATGTTAAACTAACCTTGCATTCTTGATATAAATTCAGGTGTATTAGTCTTTTTGTATTTTATTGGACTTGATTTGCTAATACTTACTTGGCTTAGGATTTTTGCAACTATGTTCAAAAAGATTAGCCTTCCATAATTTTTAATTCCTGTAATGTCTTTATCAGGCTTTAGTATAAGGGTAATACTGGCTACATAGAATGAATTTAAATATGTTCTCTCCTTATTTTCTGACAGAGCTTATAAAGCATTCATATTATTTTTTCTTTAAATACTTGACAGAGTTCAGTCAGGGAAGTCCTCTAGGCCTGGGCTTTGCTTTATGGAAAGATTTGTAACTCTTTTGTAAGTCAACTCAGATCCTTTTTCTTATTTTTGCAATATGTTTCTGCTTATATTTGTCCATTGCATTTATGTTGTCTAATTTTTGGTAGAAATATGTTTATAAAATTTCCTTTTACACCTTTTAATTTTTGTAGGATTGGTAATGATATCTCCTCTTTTGTTACTGATTTTGATATTTTTTATGTTGTATTTTTTTGTCTGTCTAGGTAAAGGTTATCAATTTTGTTGGGTCTTTTCAAAGACCACCTCTTCCAGATTTCTTTCTAGATGTCTCCCAATGTGGAGTTAGCTAGACTAAGAGTTATACTAGCCCATAAAATGTTTTTGATGTTTGCACATGGCTTTGCATATTTGCATGTGAGGGTCACTGAGAGTAAATGAGTGAGACATCCATAGTTTACCATAAATCAGGTCTTCAAGTTATTTGGTTGGGTTCCAACTGAGCTCTGTTTGTTCCATTCTGATAGTAAGAAGAAGGGTTAATAATGAAGTCTTCCCTTTATTTTGTCAATTTCTTATACTATCAATTTCTTATATGATCACAATACAGTTTATATAGTTTTTCCCTATTCATAAAATGGAAAATATTTCAGTGAAAAGTTGAATGGCCCCCTACTTCCTTCCCTGAATTTTAAGAGTATGGGAGCTACCTTCTACTAGAGATAAAATATCTATCCTATGGTACTTAATTAGGACTCCTGAATACTAGAGACATAATATGGTAATAGTGAAAAGCAAAGAGGACTAGCTCAAGAGCCAGAAATCCTGAATTACTCTACCACTGGAAAGCTAAATAACCTTGAGTACTCATATCATATCTCTGGACTTCAGTTGTCCCTCAGGAATATGGGAATAATAATAATAGCAATAATTAAATTTGATGTTCTTTTAAAGATTACTGCCAAAATACTCTTAAAATTATAAAATGAGATTTTGAAATATAAGACATTGTGATTATACAACTTTTCCAGAAGGCAGTTCAAGGGGAAATACTTAATCCTACTAAATTCATTTGTGTGGACCCAGTCTTCCAAGAACCAACAAGCACACCCTCCAATACCAAATGATAAATCTGCAGTTCCAAAAACCTCATAAATGCTGAGCTTATGAAACACAATGCCTCAGCTGATACACAGATTATATTTGTTTCCAAACAGAATAATCAATGGGAAAAGGACATGTTCACTAGCTGCTGCAATCCATTGTTGGCTTATTTTCTAAATTTCTCTATAACATCTGCAAAAGTAATAAAGCAATTATAGAAGCCATCTGGAACAGAGCAGAGAGGAAGATTTATTTTTAAAAGATTCTATTCTGAATAACTGGCACTGTAATAGGTAACACATCAGAAAAAGAAACATATTAAGAGGCCCATTATCATTAAGGGAGGGAGGAAAGAGATTTGCATAAAGAAAATCATGATTTTTCATCACCAAATGTGATGGGGTCACATGACAGCCCACTGCTAAAGGAGGCTGAACATCCATCTCCATTTCTTCCTGAGTCATAAACCAAGGCTCTCAGTTCATTCATCATGGGATACTGGTCACGCTAATGGATTGAGCAAAGGCAGATAGCTTGGAGACTCATTCAGCCACCCTGGGCAAATTACTCATGCCCTCCAGATACTGGAATCATTAATAAAAATATGGATTTCTTTTTACCATCAACTCATACCACAGAGCCACAGATTATTGAAGGAACACAGCAAGAGGATGTTCATGAACAATCCCTGCTAACACAGGGACTCTGCGGAAGATAATCCTATCTCTGTCCCCAGCAATCCTGAAAGGGACCTATACATGGCTCCATCTTCCTCATAGCCACATGTGACAGCAGTCCTGAGAGTCCCGGCTTCCTTAAGGAGACACTCCACGGACACCTCCAGACACCTGAGTGAGAACTTATTCTCAACCCCAGCCCCGCACAGAAGTATTCATGGGTTGGAAGGATTGATATTGTTAAAATGTCCATTTGCTTAAAGTCTTCTATAAATTCAATGCAATCTTTGTCAAAATTCCAATGACATTTTTCAAAGAAAAAAACAATCCTAAAATTCACATGGAACCACAAAAGATTCTGAATAACCAGATCAATCTTAAAAAAGAAGGGCAAAGCTGGAGACACCCTTCTCTTTTTTCTTCTCCTCCTTCTCCTGATAAACTAACATTAGTATTATCATTTTGTAGCTTTGTCCCATTGTTATGATGTTAAATACACTGAAATAAAAATGCAAATCATACCTCCTTAACAAGTTATCTTTCTCTGATACAAGAAAATAAATACTAAATTGATATAAAATATAAAGTGATCAATAAAAAATGAAGAACAAAAATATATAAAAACAGAAATAATCTCCTTCTTTTCCCTAGATCAATGGGAAAATCTCTAGGCCAACAGATGGTTCTAGGCCTGACTCTGCTTCTTGCTTTCCATGCAGACTTGAATAACCATTGAATTGTGTTAGAGTCAGTTTTCTGTCCATAAATTAGAAGATATAATTTGTGTTTGCTCAACTCCGGACATTTTGGGTATTCAACTCTAAAATGTATGAGAACATTCTTTATCAATATATCAAGCTTTAGTATTTATCATCTTTAATGCAGAAATCCTTTTCCTGAGAATTTATCCTAAAAATATTTTTTTTTAAAGCGTGGGGCCATGAATGCAAAGATATAGTGTATTTTTTTAATATATGAAATTTATTGTCAAATTGGTTTCCATACAACACCCAGTGCTCATCCCAAAAGGTGCCCCCTTCAATACCCATCACCTACCCTCCCCTCCCTCCCACCCCCCATCAACCTTCAGTTTGTTCTCAGTTTTTAAGAGTCTGTTATGCTTTGGCTCTCTCCCACTCTAACCTCTTTTTTTTTCCTTCCCCTCCCCCATGGGTTTCTGTTAAGTTTCTCAGGATCCACATAAGAGTGAAAACATATGGTATCTGTCTTTCTCTGTATGGCTTATTTCACTTAGCATCACACTCTCCAGTGCCATCCACGTTGCTACAAAGGGCCATATTTCTTAAAGTATCAAATAATTGTAATCAAACAAAATGTCTAATGATTTACTTAATCTTGTAAATAAAGCTGTTTCCACATACATTGCCTCCTTTTAGAATCACAACAACCTGGAGGGAGACAAAGGTAAGCATTTGATTTATCAATGAGAAAACTAAGTCTCAGACTCACTTGCTTATGGAAGGTCACACAGCTGTTGGTGCCTCAGTCCAACACTCACTTCACTGCACTGCTCTGGTTGGGCTGCCCCAGCACCACCACAAGTTTGTGGCACCTCGGTAAATTAAAATGGAAGATCAACAATTCACAGAGCAACTAATTATGCAGGACACGGAAATGGACACGTTGAAACCAATCACTTCCTTAGAAAGCACTCCTAAGACAGATGCACCCCAACCGGCATCATCATAGTCATCCCTGCAAATGAAATACTTAGATTTGCAACGCATGTCCATTAGCTTCTTGTAAAATACAGATAAACGCATTTCTTCCCAAGCTACTTGCTAAGCACATTAATATGCATTTTCCCCAAGTGTAATGAATGACATACTTAGACCATCAGTAGGTAAAGCCATCAGTAAAAGCCATTCAAGCACAAGAAAGCAATGAATTAGCTAGGAGCTTGTGACAAATCTGTCTATTTAATGTAGACTTCCAGCATGTACTTTCAGAATAAACAACATCAGGGAGGCAACTACACAGGAGATTATAAAGCAGAAGGAGGAATCAAAATGAGTGCCTGGCAGTGCTATCAAGGAACAGCAGATGTTTGCTGGTGAGCTGGGGTCCTTGGCTTTAATTCACAGAGGGAAATGAACTTTTGAAATAAGAGAAGCTGCTATTATCAGTCACTCTCATGGAATCTCTGCAAACCAGGAAACCTACTGGGTGTGAAGGTCAGCTCCATTCAGTGTGAGGTGACAGGGAGGCACCAGTCATTCTTCTTCTTGGTCTGTTTTTGGGAACTTGATCTTGCTAAAAAAAAAAAAATCCTCTGGAAAAATAGAATCCTGGGATACTCAAGAAAGTCTTTTAAACTGTGGGCCATTCAAGGTAATTAAGGAGTAATTAATTAAGGAGTGGGGAAGAAGAGAAGAAAGTGTTCCTAAATTCTTAAGATGGCTTTTTAACATTACAGAAGCTAGATTGTGGGGGCACCTGGGTGGCTCAGTCAGTTAAGTGTCCGACTTTGGCTCAGATCATGATCTCACAGTTCACGGGTTCGAGCCCCGTGTCAGGCTCTCTGCTGTCAGCGCGGAGCCTGCTTCAGATTCTCTGTCTCCCTCCCTCTCTGCATCTCTCTCTTAAAAATAAATAAACATTAATAAAAATTAAAAAACAAGATTGTGAAATGAAAAATATTCAATCTTCTAAAAAATCAATCTTCTAAAAAATCATCTCTCTCAAAAATAAACATTAAAAAATAAAAAAACAAGATTGTGAAATGAAAAATATTTAATCTTCTAAAAAATTAATGAGATAAATGGCATTTTACTCTTTAAAACAAGTATGTATATGTTCTATTCTTCAAAAGAATTATTTACAGAGAATATAGAGATAGAAGTTCAAATCTCTATAGCTACCTAATAGTTTTGTATATATAGATACATACGTATCTATCGATTTGAGGTACATATGTGTATATATGTGCCTATCTATGGAATTGGCAATGCGTGTCTATGTAATAATGTATACATATGTGTGTACACATACATGTATATTTTAAATTAGGTCTTTTGTTCACAAGTAACAGTAAATACCGTAAGCAAATAGGAAAGGATAATACAATATCTTACCAACTGAATTCTGTGGCATCAAGGTATCTCAGTATTTACTGATGGGCCCCATGGAGTTTATGTAGAGGACATGCCCACATGCTCAACTCCCTAAGAACAGTCTTGTTGAATTGATGTGCTAAGGTGAGCTTTGGTATATTTACCACTCAAAGCTCACACACTCAGAAGTGCTACGTGAAGCACGACAACTTCAGCACCTTGGGACATGATCAGTTCCGTGGATTTGCAGGACACTCAGGCTGCAATGAATGTGTCGGTATCTCCTCTGTTCGCATATTCTTCCAGTGATAACTTTTTACTTCAGGTAATATAGATGAGCTCAATCATTTGCATTCACTCTAACAGCTCAGACAAGCACCTGTCCATAACCACTGCCAACTTGCAATCGCTGAATTTTTGACTCAAATTACAAAGTCCCCAAGAGAAACAATATGACTAGCCTGAGAACTAATATCCACTTCTATTCCCGTCCACAGCAACCAAGTATGAAATGCAGAATACAAAGATACATAGAATAGATAGATAACACTGCTATCCTGTCCTTCTTTGAATGTTCTAGAAAACAAAAGAGATCATTAGGAGCTAGGCAGATGCCTTTCAAAAATGACTGTAATTAATAACTTTCTCTCTTTGTGCCAGTTTCTCTATAGAAATGAGAAAAATCACACCTGTCACCCACCACATCTGCCTTATTTTTTCATAGTCTCAGAATCTGCTGTATATTTTATTCATTAATAAATATAAAAACGCTTTGTTTTTCTCCAGTGAAATGTTAGGTTTGTGAGAGAACAGCTTTTTTTTTGATGGTTTCACTAATGAATTTCCAGGACCTTAAGGAACACCTGTCACAAAGTAGGTGATCAGTAAGTATTTGAAAGGTAATGAAATGATTGAGTTATGAGGATGAAATTAGATAACCAATGTATCTGCCATTACATAGGATGAGCAATAGTGGTTGCTTACTTTTCTTATTAACATTTCCAAAATAATTTGCACCCTTACAAAATAACAGAAATAGTTAGCTTGTTATAGTAAGTTATAAGATAATAGATCTTCTTATTGAATAATTCTTGAATAACTGAATAAAAATAGTATCGATTATATATCATGCACTGTTCAAAATGTGTTATGTGAATTAAGTAATTTCATGTCCACCACAGCCTTGTTTGGCAAGCAAAATGTTATCTTCTTCTCCTGAGGGAGGAAACTTTGGCTATGTAATTTACACAAGGTCATTGAACTAGTAAGAAGCTGTGCTGGACCAGAACCTGGAGTCTGAATCAGGGTCCATGCTGCTTTCCCAAGACCCCAATTGCAGGAAATACATGGAGAAAAGATAGATCAAACAGAATGGGTAAAAATTTTAAGGTTAGAAAAAGTAGAGGCACCTGGGTGGCTCAGTCGGTTGAGCGTCTGACTTCGGCTAAGGTCACGATCTTATGGCTCATGAATTTGAGCCCTGTGCAAGGCTCCGTGCTGACAGCTCAGAGCCTGGAGCCTGCCTCAGATTCTGTGTCTCCCTCTTTCTCTCTGCCCCTCCCCCGCCCATGATCTGTCTGTCAAAAATAAATAAACATTAAAAAAAAATACTGTACCCAAAATAACAACAATAAGAAAGGCAATGGTGAAATGTATTAGAAGAAACACCAGAGTAATTCACAGAAGAAGAAAGATTGGAAGAACATTACATGTTGTTACTGTTTATTGTTAAATAAAGAAACCAAAATTCAGAAGATTATGTGTAATGTGATCCCACTTAAATGTCAGACTTTTAAAAGGCTCATTAACATCATTTGATTTGAAAGACCTACAAGTCAATGAGTCTGGGTCAGTTTTATTTTTTCCTTCTTGTTATCACTGACCTCCTCTAAACCAATATACTGAAACCTCATGTCCTCACAGACAGTGAATAAGAGCATCATATGATTTCACTCATGTGGAATTTAAGAAACACAACAGATGAATACAGGAGAAGGGAAAGAAAAATAAGATAAAAACACTGAGGGAGGCAAACCGGTTCTAAGAGACTCTTAAATACAGAGAACAAACTGAGGGTTGATGGGGGGGAGGTGGCTGAGGGTATGAGCTAAATGGTGATGGGTATTAAGGAAGGAACTTATAGGGATGAGCCTTGGGTGTTGCATGTAAGAGATGAATCACTGGATTCTACTCCTGAAACCAAGACTACACTGTATGTTAACTAACTTGAATTTAAATAAAACAAATAAAATATAAAATCAAAATATAAAACAAAATAATTTAAATTAAATTTAAATTTAAAAAAAAACAAAAACAGAAATGAATGAGGTAGGCTGAGCATATATACAATGGGAACTGGTAGGAACTGTGGAAAATTGAAGAGTTCACACCCTCAAGGGCTGTTCAGCCCCAGATAATCTCCAGAAGAATTCAAGCCCAATAGTGCCAGATCTCCTTCTTTTCAAGATATGAGAGTAATCTTCATTTCAAATAAAATTTTTAAAGTAAGAGTAACTAATTAATGTAACATAAACACTGCATTGGCAAAAAAAGGTACCAAATTTACCCGAGTTCTGTCAGTGTTTCCATCAACAAGCCACAGACTCAAGAACAAGAGACTTGTGCTTCTTTCTTCTTTCCTCCAGTCCCTACCACCACGTGGGGTGCACTGTGGGCCCCCAATAAAACTACCTGACCAGACAAACTCCGCGATTGGCTGCCCCCATTCTAGAACAGGGCAAAGCCATTATAGCCACCAATGAGAACAAACCATCGTTCTGCCTCCTTGCATTCTGCCCTGGCAGGGGACCAGTTTGCATTTGATATTGTGTCCCACCTTATGATCTGACCACGGTGCAGAAAATTGTTTTGCCCTCATTCTCCACTCACCAACTGGCCCTCCACTGCTGTGCATATGTTTACCTGCTTGACCAGGCTCAACCTACTAACAACCCTAGAAAACATTACCCTCCCATAGGTGGTAGTGTTTTCAAAGTGACAGACATTAAACTGGGGGAAAAAAATAAAAGAACCATTTAAAAGGTCTATGTATTAATGAAAACAATGGGGAACAGATTAGCTCATAAACACTGGTGAGAACATTATTGGGAATGCTGTAGAGGAGTGCAGTCCAGTAGTACATATTAAAATGTAAAATACACCTACCATCTAATGCAGGAAAGTTTAAAAAAAAAAAAAAAAACAGGAACAAAACGCTCTGAAAACAACTAACATTTTAGACATGCAGTAAAGGAATGAATCTGGTCTTTTACATGAATACGTTTAAATAGGGAAATTAGAAAAGAAAAAGTGGCCATTGAGAGTTGAAGTGGATTTCGTGAAGTAAACTGGGATGAGGAAGAGCCTGGAACAACCAATGGCTCCAGAAATTGAGTACTAGATTCAGGGCATTGTGAATGGTCCTCACAACCACATGGAGATGTTCATTCCATAGATTAGAAAATAGGGCTCAGAAGGTTTCTAGTTCTCAACTTTTTTTCTGGCATAAATATGAATACATAATTGAAAATGCATGGATCAGAAGGGGTGAACTCCTGGCAGTGATTTTCCACGGGGGTGGAAGGCATTAAACAAACTGCCCTTACAGCGATTTCATGAGGATTACAAGGATGCAGGGGAACCAAATTTGGAAAAGATCTCCAGGCATTCTGATTAGTACCCCTCTCTTCCTTGTATGAGAACACCTAAATTTTAGCTGCCTTTAACCTTAATCATTCTGTCTGATGCCAGTGTTATTTGTATCACTAGCAGTAAACATAAGAGCCAGAAAATCAATTCATTTTATTTGTGAAAACTCAGCATTTAACTTAATAATGCAGATATTTACCCATCTTCATTAGTACATCCCATAACCATGAGCAAGAAAGAGTAACACAAGTATAATTTCTCACCTTGTCAAGTTCAACAAACACCATATTGATGTGCTAACAGTTTATTTGTTTTTCTAAGTTTATTTTTATTTATTTTGAGAGAGAGATAGAGAGCAAGAAGGGGAGGGACAGAGAGAGGGAGACAGAATCGCAAGCAGGCTCCATACTGCCAGCACAGAGCCCAATGTGGGGCTAGAACTCATGAACTGCAAGATCATGACCTGAGCTGAAGTCGAGAGTTGAATGCTTAACCGACTGAGCCACCCAAGAGCCCCAATGTGCTAACAGTTTCTAATGAAGATATAAAATATCATAAACTATTAGATTCACGAATGCATACTGAAGGGTTCAGAACACATTTATGGGCTCATTTGTTGTATGTTTCTTATCCAGTGCACAATCGAAAGTCTATAATGTAGCATTGATCAATGGGACTCCTGTAGTGAAAGAGAATTGGGTTAAAATGTATATAAGAGTAGGAAAAATAAACAAGTACTTCAATCATTACTAGTGGCTTGGAACTAATAAGGAAATTATATTATTAGCCCAAGGAAAGATTTTATTTCACAATTGCATTATGGAGTTGGAGCTATTCCAGGGGCTATATGCAGAGTTGGCTACTTATTTGTGAGTCTCCCAACTGCCCTTGATTTGAGGGTTGGAAGCCTATGGCTCAATTTAAAGTGCCTTTGTTATTGCCCTTTTTCAAATGTTTATTCGTAAGTTATTTTCCGCCTGCTTGCTAAGAAGGATCTGAAATGGTTGAAAGTACATTTGCTCCTGAGCCAAGGCTGTGTTCTACCAGTGAGCCAAGCAGGGGAAAGCCCAAGTTGGTCTATTCATTCCATCCCAGTGCAGCTATGGGGTTGGGGTGTTGGGGTGGGGTGGGTAGGTAAAGAGCAGGGATGGAAAACTGTTTTTGTTTCAAAACTAAAAGTTCATTACAAGTAATCGCTGAGTCTTTTGCTTATTATCAGTCTTCTCAAATTTACTCTAAAACTGGACACATTCTCAACCAAGAATAGCAACTTTCAAGGCTATTAAAATAAAAATCCCAGGCCCTACCTCCACAAATGAGTCAATGGGCCTGGATGAGGCTTGTGAGTCTAAGGGGAGTCTAGTAGACTGGATCCAGTATAACGGATGATATTTTTGAAACAGTATAATGAATAGTATAATGTATATTTTTGAGAAATGGTATATGAACAATATTCCCAATTGATTAATTCTTTCCATAATGTGTTGGTCAATCAGTTTCACTCATTCCTTTTTTTCCGCTGACATCTACTGCCACCCCACACCCAATTTTAATCACCTCCTGCTGACCCCATTGGTGAAGGAGGGATTCTCACACTATAGTTTAGAGGATGGCCAAATATACAACACCTGACAATGGACAGACACGATCAATAGCAATTTATCCATCACACGTAGTCACAGCCCAGAGAAAGAGGTCACCGCATGCCAGCCAGGGACATGGGGAAACAGAGTAAACAACCAGAGTACGTTCAGGAGGCTGGGGTAATACCAAGAGATAATACCAAGAGGGTGGGGTGATTCCTGGTTCCTGAAGGATGTTGTAATTGATTTGCTTATATAATTCTGCAGACTGTCAAGGAACTAGAAAAAGCTATGCAGACCAGTTGTGCCTGGTCCCATGATAAGGGGGTTGTTTTGTTAGGGGACCTTATTTGCAGGAGCAAAGTGGGGAGGCAACCTGAAATGGGCCCACTCAAGACCCTCCCAGTTCTACCATATGTCAAGGCAGCACAAATTATCTATCCATAATTTTAGGCCTTACTCCACACTCACCTTCCTAAAATCTGACCTTAGTCAAGTGTGCAAATTAAAGTGGCTCCTTTTACCAAGGTTATCCTATGTACTAGTCAGGGTTCTCCAGAGAAGTAGACCAATTGGATATACATATTAATATACAGAAGGAGATTATGGAGGCTTCCAAGTCCCAATACCTGCAGGTTAAGTCAGCATGATGGAGAGCCAGGAGAACCAATGGTGTACCTCTATTCTGAAGGCTAGCAGACTTGACACCCAGGAAGGGCCAATGTTTCAGTTCATGTCAGAAGGCAGGAAAAAGCTGATGTCCCAGTTCAAAGGCATTCAGGCAGGTGGATTTCCTTCTTACTCAGCCTTTTGTTCTGTCTAGGCCTGTAACTGATTGGATGAGATCTGCCCACATTAGGAAGAATAATCTGCTTTACTCAGTTTACTGGCTCAAATGTTAATCTCCTCCAGAAACACCCTTTCAGGAACATCCAGAATAATATTTGTCCAAGTGTCTGAGAACCCCATGGCCCAGCCAAGTTGACACATAATATTAATCATCACATTCTTTAAATCTAAAACATCCGTTTCTGGTATTCCAAGAAATCATCTGATAGAATAGAAGACAATGCAGACTCAGAGAATACAAAGAGATGATAATCTCATTAATTATCACATTTATCTGAACATTGATAATACAACCCATTTTTTAACAGCTGAGAAAACTGAAGTTCTGAAAGTTCAAGTGACTGAGCCAAGATCACACAGTTATGAGCAAAAGGGGGAGGGAGAACCAGAGCAGTAGGAGAGGCCAGAAGAGCAAAAAGAGGGAGGGGAGTTTCCTGTGAAGTAGGAGCTTGTCAATTGCTGCTAAATGCTCTATTTATGGATTATAATGGGTCATTGTTCCTTGAGGGAACAATGTATGTCAACAAGCTGAGTCTGCTATCAAACATGGCCTAGAAAAAATAAAGAAGCAAAGAAGTTTGGTTTTATCACCAAAGTCATAGTAAAATATATGACAATCCAAAGTAATAGGTCAGAAGCTTTAGCATGTATCAGAATTAAATGTGCTAATTGAACGTTAAATGTGTAAAACACAAATTGTTGGGCCTAACCCCTGAGTTCTTGATTTAGTAGATATGGATGGCACTGATATTAACCTTCAAACAAGTTCCCAGGTGATGTTAATGCTACCGGTCCATGGTCCTTATAAATCTTTGCTTTAAAGAGGCAAAGAAAGAATACGAAGGCTTAGCCTCAAATCTACACAGTCAGGGTATGTGAGAGAGCCCAGTCTAAGGGTGTATGTGCACAATTAACCTCCAGGAAAGTAAATTATTATCTTTCTAAAGCAAAGAACAAGGTGAGGTCATGTTAGTCAAAGGTCGGTACCAAATAGGAGGACTTGATAACTAACTGTCCCCAACCCCACCTACAAACCTTCCTTTTTGAAGGGAGATAGTGGACAGGGTTAGCATGAGTTTCTCAAGTCACATAATTCAAGTCCATCTCATTCTGATTTACACACCTCAATTTCTCTCCAACACACTGTTTCCCTGCCTCCTTGGAAACAATTTGCAAATGTACCCTGTGAGGTCTCCCCTGGACTAGAGCTCTTTTAGGTGCAGATAGATGGAAAGACTTGGGGAACTTAATCCAGGGACTATAACCATTAAAAATGAGTAGTGTTAAGCCATCAGGATGAAAGAAAATCATATTTCATACATTTCAAATGTAATCTATATGTAAATTTAGCCAGCCTGCATTTAAAATGAATAATTTGTGAATATTTATGTTTACACCATTAATCTGTGAGAGATGCATGCTTTTAATTAATGCTTTAGGAGAGGCATTCTTTTATTTTATAAAACTAGGTATTGTCTGAGGAGATACAGACAAAAAGACCCACCTCCTGTTTAAAAGTAAACAAAATCACTAAACTGCATCTCAGCTATTAAGGAAAAGGGTGAGGTTGATCTGAAAGCTGCTTATTTTCAGTAATTCATATTCAAACGGTATTTGGGAATCTTAAGAAATATCTTCCAAATGCACAATTTTCTAATACTAAGTACTCAATCAACATAGAATATAAAAGATAAATCACAACTGAAATGCATGTTACAGGAACCAAATAATAGACACTTTCATTCTGTTTCATCAGGGTCTAGCACATTGATGATGGTGTGATGTATTTCCTCATAGGGCTTCTTAGGCTATTTCCTTAAAGGAGAATTCACGTAGAAGAGCAGTTAGGGTAACACTAGATGCTAAAGAACCCCCACAGTTCTGTGACTTAACACATTTGAAGTTTACTTCCTGTTCATGTAATAGAACAGTTTTTTCATGCATTTCATGAAATCCTAAATTCCCTCTATCCTATGGCCATGCCATCCTCTAGAGCCTAATATGGTCCACTCCCAGGGGACTAAGGGGGACTCAATGTGTGTAAGGGGCAGGACCACTTCTAAATTCTTTGTCTCCACCCACATTCCATTATCCAAAACCAGTCACATGTGCATCTGACCAGAAATGTGATCACAAGACAGAGAACCAATTTCAAGCTTAGAAGCCATACTTTGAAAGGGGAGTACACTCTTTGGTAGATAAATAGTTATCTCTGACATAAAAAGAATTGTAATACATCATCCAATGTAGTGTTCCCAGGCCTGGCTGGGGATAAGCACTACCAGACTCTGGAAAGTTTGCTTAAAAAAGAAAATAGAGATTCCCTGGGCTCTGGGTCCAGAGATTCTGATACTAAATTCTACATTAAGGTCCAAGGATAAATGTTTTTAAGGTGCTTGCCAGGTGACACTGATGCTGCCTGACCAGAACCGTGGGGCTCCATGCCATTTGTCATCTCCAGACAGATACTCAGCACCCAAACCCACATACAAATGCTTATCCATCCACATAATGTGATGTGCATAAGAATTTTGGATCAGAATCCAGGAACTTATATTTTAATATTAGTCATCATTATTAATAATGTTAGTTAACATTTGTTAAATGTTTACCATAGTGAGTGTTAGTAGAGCTTAAAATACAAATAGACTTAGTTAACCTTCATACAATCCTACTAAGTTGGTACCATTAATCTTATTTCACAGAGGAAGAAACTGAAGCACAGAAGGGTTAAACAAATTGCCTACATTTACAATAATAAATTCACGAGCTGAGATTCAACCACAAGCTGAGCCTGCGTCCTCCCCTAGACTATACTCAGGGGAATCTGACACAAAAGAAGATATAGGGATGGACCACTGAGTTACAGGAGAGATAGGCAGAGACCTCTGCTGAAAATGACCCCGAGCCACTTGAGAAACTGACAGTAAATAAGTGCTTCTTACTGTTGCTCTCAAGTTGGAATACCCAGCACAGGTGTTTCCTCTGAGTTCCATGGACATGGACCACCTATGCTGGATATACCACACACCCACACAAATGGACTCACAATTTGTCCCTGACACTTGCTCCTCCCCTTGTGCTCCCATTGGAAGGAACAGTGGCACTTTCTACTCATTTATGCAAGCCCAAAATCTGGGAATCCTGTTTCACATCTTCATCACACTCCAATTAATGATGAGTCCTCTAGACATTGCCCACCTAATACCTCTCAAACTCTCTACTCTCCACCTCCCTGTCACACCCCAGTGAGCAGTGCTTCCAGCATCTCCTCAGAGCTGTTGTGATAGCCCCTGCAACTCATGCCTCATGCTGCAGTGAGGGTGCTCTTTCCCAAACTGATGCATGAAACCCAGGATCCTCAGCATTTCCAAGATAGCCCTGCAGGTGCCGGCTCTTCCTGCCTCCTGGGCTTAGCTCAGACCACTCTGCCCCCGTACCCACGCTCCAGCCACAGGTCCTTCTTTTAGTCCTTGCCGTGCTACTTGGCCTCACTCATTCATATATCCTGCAATGCTCTACTTAGCCTGCCTTGAAAAAGTTATTTGATCAGTCTAAGCTTCAGGTCCTTTATGTATAAAATGGGAATAAAAGATATCAACTAATTGTTAAAAGATGGAATAAATTATCTGTATTAGTGCCTATTACACTTTACATGTGTAATGTACACATTACACATATAAGTGTTCAAAAAATTTTATTCCCTGAATATAACCCAGCATTTTAATTTCTCCTATTAAGCATCATATCAAAATGATGGATCCATTCCTATCACTTTTCTAGTTATTTTTTTCAAAAAATCTAAAATGTAAAAGAACCTCTGAAAGAATCATCTCACTTTATAAATTACCAAAAATCATAATATATCTATTTCACTGTGAACTAGTTTTTAATTACTGTTTAGCTAGCAATGTCCCTTAATGATAGCATCTTACAGGTATTGGACTGTTATAATTGTCCAAATTGCTGTTTTCTATAAACCATTTAATAAATGAGTAAAAATAAATAACAAAATTTATACATGTTCATAAAATAAATACACAAAATAAAGAATCCAAATAAATATTAATTAGTACCTAATTTGTGGGAGCAGCACAAGATGTAGAGTAACTTGACCAAGAAATGAATCTATATGTACTTGATAAGGGGGAAGCATAGTGTGTCTGATATATACAAGATGAGTGTCTCCCTAATAAAAATATTATTAAGGAAACTGATTTGTTGAAAGAGCAAAGGTTTATTGCATGAAAGAACATTAAGAGCAGATTATCTGCCCAGCACTGTAAGAAGAAAAGATACAGCTAACTCATCACCTGGGTAAGAAAAATTCAGAAGTAGACTGAAATTCCGGAGAAAAAACTTTAACGCTATTTTCAAAGCAACAATGTTATTTAAGTGTCAAATCATTCAAAACTTCCATTTGTGTGTCCTCTTGAAAATATTTTAAAAATAAAAAACTACCTGATATTGAAGACTGGACACTCTGGGTATACAATGGCTTGCTTAGCAAAAGTTTTAACAAATTTTTATATTGACAGGATGCCTGGGTGGCTCAGTGGGTTAAGCGTCCAACTATTGACTCTGGGTCAGGCTCTGCACTTTCAGTGCAGAGCCTGCTTGGGATTCTGTCTCTCCCTCTTTCTCTTTCTCTTTCTCCCTCTCCCATTTGCATGTGCCGTGGTGTCTCTCTCTATCTCAAAATAAATTCTAGAAAAAAAAGAAAAGAAAAAAAATTTCATATTAACTAGTTGAACTCAACATTTGACAGTGTTCTCTAATTCCCTTGTGCAAGTCCCTATAATTCTTAGTTATGCTCACTGTGAAAAGATGGGACAGGAAGCATTAGTTTTTAGCAGTAGTTATGATACTCAGAGGAGTGAATATGAGGTACCAGGTATGAGTGCCTGTGCAGCTCTGGGACTGAGCACCTGGGCTTGGGACTCAGGCAGCCTCAGTCAATCTCACTACTGCCCCTTACTGACTGGAGGTTTTGGGGGGAAGTTACTTCAACTTTCTAAGTCTCAGTTTCCTCATCCCTCATGTGGAAGCAATACCTGGATAACAACATGATGAGATAATTAAATAAGGTGGAGAAGAGGATCCAGGATTCAAACTCGAGAAGCCTGACTCCAGAGCCTTTGCTTTCAATCAACATTTTTAACATTTGACCAAAATTGGCCAACCAAGATGAATGACAACATTTAACCCCAATATGTCCTATTCAAACCTTGGAACTGCTAGTGAGGCTCAGCAGGAAGCCAGGTGGGACAGTGCGGGAGGGGTGGGGTGTGAAGCATCAGCCAGGAATCCATTTCCTGAAAGGACCGGCAAAGCCCAAACAGGGCATCAAACCTGCACGTTGCTATATCCCATGTCCACCTCCATTTCTACTTTCGTTGATTGCTACATCCATCACCAGCGAAGGGGAGCCTCTCAAACTAGCACTGGTATAGAAAGTCCTGGGAACTCAACTCCAACAGAGTGATCCTGATCCCTGTGATGGGGCCAGTTTTTGTCTCTCACAGTTTTGGGGGCAAATCAGGAGTTTACAAGTTGACCTTTTTTACCCACATCAAATGCTAAAATGTTTGCATCTACAAGTTTTGGTCCAAGAAAGGAAAATCTTAATTTAGATACGCTGGAGGAGATTACTAATTTCAAAGGCCCTCTGATAAAAAAGCAGCAAAGTGTTTATTTTAAAATGCTTAAGTACTCTCTAGGATATCGAAAACTGGAAAATCTGACTTCTTATCCCAAGCTTTTATGATGTTTATTCAACAATCATTAGTTAAGCACCTACTGTGCGCCAAACTCTGGAGGAATTACAATCCGATCAAACTCTGTCATGAGGAAGCCTGAGGGCCAGGGCCCAGAGAATAGAGAGGGAGGGTAGGAGTGTTTGCTCTTACCTGGAGCGGAGTAAGAAACGGTCATGAAACCAGCTTACCCACAGAGGCAGTGATTGACTTGAAACTAGAAACAGTATGTGCTCCCCAGCCAAGTGGAAAAGAATGGCCCTTCAAGCTGAGTCAAGTACAAAGGCATGAAGCAGTCACACATGTGTATGATTCCTCTAATCCTCTGTGTTCAGTCTTGGATGGGGCTGTATAGCAGTTTTCATGTCAGATAGACAGGCTTCCCCATTTACCAGCTATGTGTGCAGGAATCAGTAAATTCACCCCTTTGAAGTCTTGATCTTCTTTTAATATCATAAAAGGACCTCACAGCCCACCCTAACCCTCCTCCACTGTTTTTTCTGTCACTTCTAATGTATTATCTACTTTACTTATTTGTTTACTCATCTGGTTTCATCTGCCAGAGGTCAACTCTAGGAGGGCAGAAGTCTGTGATTCTTGTTCTCTGTTGTATCACTATCACCTGGAACAATTGCTTTTTGTTGAAAGAGTGATTGAATAAATGAATGAAGTGTAAAGTGGGAAGAATAATACTAACTATTTCATGATTTGGTATGAAAGATACACAATGTGCAAAGCACTGAGGACAATAGCAAGCACATATGTGCTGAATAAAATTAGTTACTATTAGATAGATCAGTGTGGTAAGTGTTCACAGTATGAAGTGGTAAGAGGTGAGGCTAGGGAGGCACAAACACCAAGAACATGGGGTTCTCAAGGGTCATGCTAAGGAGTCTGTATTAAGTCCTAAGTTTTAAGTAAACATGGAACAGTAAGATTGGTATTGAATGAATATCAAGCCAGCAGCAGTGAGGAGGATGGTTCAAGAGAGTGCAAGTCATTTAACTCCTGAGACACAGCTTTCATCTTGAAGATCGGTAGAGAGAATAAAACGTTCCCAGTATGCTCACAAAGAGAAAACTGTGTGTGTGTGTGTGTGTGTGTGTGTGTGTGTGTGTGTGTGTACGCATTAATAATGAAATGATGTAAGAATAAGTCATGACATGGTCATCACATGCAGAGGCACATCAGACTTGGTGTAGTCGGGCTTGCCAGAATATTTTTCACAAACAAGCAGTTTGAATCCTGAGGAAAATATTCTAGTACAAATTATCCACCTTGTTTTGGAGAAATTTTCCTTCCAAAACCTAATTTTCATTTGCCCATCACACCCATGAATCAAACATGCCGTGGGGTGGTGGGGGGAAAAGATACGGCTGCAGACACATGGGCATTTTTCCTAAAATATAAGCAGTATTTTAAAATGAGAGGAAAAACAACTACCCTGAGAGATCACTGGCAGTGGGTGTAAAAGCCGTCTTGTCATCCTGCAGAACTGAGCTGCAGTATTGAAAGGCTCCGTGATGGAAGGGGACTCACCCCAGTGAGAGAGCCAGGATCCAGATGACCCAAGTGTTAAAAAACTCAGCAGTCAAGATAACATAGATAAATAACATTTTATTTCAAGATAAAGAACATTTTATTTCAATATTTTAAAAAATCAAAATAATGCAGAAAAAATCTGTGGTAAGCCAAATATCAAAATTTTACATTTTTTTAAATGTTTATTTTTGAGAGAGAGAGCGTGAAAGGAGAGGGGAAGAGAGAGAGGAAGACACAGAATCTGAAGCAGGCTCCAGACTCAGAGCCTGATGCAGGGCTCGAATCCATGAATGGTGAGATCATGGACTGAGCCGAAGCTGGACACTTAACCGACTGAGCCACCCAGGCACCCCGCAAATATCAAAATTTTAAATAAAGATCAGTGTTACGCAGAATCATATTGGAGACTGAGGCAAAAGGAAAATATGCACCTTTATATACATGTTTTTATGTAATTTTTAGTGGTTACTTTTTGCAGAAAAGTAGTTGAAAAAATATTTACAAATGGAAAAAAAAGGCATATAGAATTAACTTCATTAAAATACATTTTATTCATTTAATTTTTTAATCAGGTAATTTATATAATTAAATTCGTTAAAGTTTTTTAAGATCATTACTCGGTCAAGAGAAATTGTCAAACATGGCAATTCTCTCAATGAAACATGACATAAGCAATGAAGTAGATTTTGAAAATATTGATGAATTTACTTGCATTAAAGCCAAGAAAGAAGAAAGTAAAAGTATAATATATTCTGTTATTAACATAAATAAAGTATTTAAATTTAAAATCATTAAAATCATAATGTTTTTACATGTTAGCATCTGGTTTGATATTTTTAAAGCATTTTGAGGGCCAAATTAAACATACCTTTTTTCTGGCCAGAGAGCGCTATTTATTCTTAAATCTGTCGTCTCTGATCTATTTGTTTCTAAAGATGCAATGATTTTTATTGCTATTTATCTTCTCAATTAAAACATGAGTAAGTCTAGGGGCACCTGGGTGGCTCAGTCAGTTGCGCATCTGACTTTGGCTCAGGTAATGATCTCACAGCTCATGAGTTCAAGCCTCGCCTTGGGCTCTGTGCTGATAGCACGGAGTCTTGAGACTGCTTCAGATTCTGTGTCTCTCTCTCTCTCTCTGCCCCTCCACAACTCGCGGTCTGTCTCTCTCTCTCTCAAAAAAAAAAAAATAAAATGTTTAAAAAAAAAAAATAAGTCTCTTGAGTATAGTAGCACACCATAACCTATCACAGAGAGAAATGCTTAGAAAACTCTTCATTAATTTCTGATTACCAGACTACTTTGTAATCATGCCCTTTGTCCTAGCACACACAATTTGATCTACACTCATATCTAAGAAGAGATTTAAAAAGACATTCCATGTCTATAGTCAATAGTATTGTAATAGTGTTGTATGGTGACTGATGGTAGCCACACTTCTGGTGAGCATAGCACAAGGTATGGGCTTGTTGGGGCACCTGGCTGGCTTGGTTGGTGGAGTATGTGACTCTTGATCTCAGTTTATAAATTCAAGCCTAAATTGGGTGTAGAGATTACTTAAAATAAAATCTGAGGAAAAAAAAAAGACATTCTATGTCAAGTCATTCTAACCAAGATGGTGTCCTTAATCTTGAGCCACACTCATCCCACAGAAAATGACAAACACATTTTCACAAAGGCAAGGCTCTACCTTATTAGTCCAAGCAGTGCTCCAAGAGTTACTCAGATGGTATCAATCTGCAAGTTAGAAAGAACAGTTCACAGTTCTCTAGCAGGGGGGTAAAGATAAGAGATGATCATAAGCCCATTTCTTCTAGGAATCCCATCTCTATTTTGGAATAGTTGAGAATAGTTTAGTTAGAAAACTTATGGAATAGTTTTAGAATTACTGTTCTGTTTCCAACCTTGTTTGTTGAGCCTCAAAGTCAGACTTTTCTTTGTCCCATGCTATAATTCAGGACCTGAGTTTGACCCTGTGGAGGCTTGCCCAATGTTGTTAATTTCTCTTATTTTTATTGTCATCTTTGAAGTATGAAGGACATCAATAACAATCTCATTTCACTGGTACAGATTCAGTGTCACATAGAGGTAAAGAGCACAGATTCTGAAGTCAAATATAAATGTGGGTCTCAGACATGCTGAAACCTAGAGAAAGTTACTTAACTTAGCTGAAACTTAGTTTCCACTCCTATAAATATTGGATGCAATAATAACTCATATTTCATAGGTTCTTCTGAGAATTCTCAGAAGATGAGATCACACCTGTAAAATAGTGAGGTAGTAAAAATCCTACCAACAAAGAGATATCTCTCCATATTGATACAGAAATAAAGAAACCTGATGTATTTAGAGTGCATGTATATATGTGGCCCACAAGAGACCACAAAGTCAGAATAAAATTTCACACAATTTAAACAGCAAAGCAGGTCCAAAGTTCACTTGGGATTTGAGATAGCTATTTGTTTAGTTAATTGACCTCCTCTGTAAGAATAATAAAGCTTCTCTTATCTCTTGGTAAAAATACAAATGGTTACACCTCAAAATAGACTCCCAGAGGTGTATTCTCACTTTATAAGGGGGAATGAGGTTCATGACCTTGAACACAACTCTGCATTGCAAAACTGAAGATGGGGCTTTTCTAGTCCCTGGAGACATTATCCTACATTGCAAAGGTTAGAGAAAGGACTCAGCCCAGGCCCACAATGGCTCCTGAAAAGACATTCTACGAAGGGGAAGGGAGGAAAATGGTCTCTTTCCCCTTTACCCATCTTTGTCACCCTTGCAAAAGTCCCCTTCCCTTACATCATAAATATAAGAAATTATTTAGGAGGTATGAAAACAGTCAGTAAACTCTAAAATATGTTTATATTTTTAAATATTTGTATTTGACTATTTTATTCTGCCATCCATTTTGTTTTTCCGCCAAGGTTGCAGGATCACATAAAGAAAATTTCCCAGTAAGATCTACTTTCCTCTGGGACTATTACCGCCACCCTGCCTCCCACAATGTCCACCGAGAAAATGAGTCTAGGCAAAATCACATCTATGGAGAGACACATCGAAGCAAATAATCCCACGACATTGCACTAAACTCTATAGACAGCTAAGACCTATTTTTTAAAAAAGTCCTATGTGTAAATAAATGTTATATCTGTGTGTATGTGTATGGTACTAAATATATGTAACATATATATGGTTATATATATTGGTATGTACATTATAGGATTGTGTCTAATTTTAAAAAAGATGTAGCTGACTTAATTTCCATATAAACTTTCCACATCTACTGCAGGTGTTTAAAAAAATGGAGGATTTATTGGTCTAATAAACTAAGCACTTCATAAAATTTTTTATGTATGTTTTTGAACATTTGGAAACAGGGAAGAGGGGAAGAGAGAGTGTCACAATGGTACACATTTTTCACCTGGAGGGGGGACAGTGGTATCTAAAGAAAGAAGAGAAAGAGATTCTGAGTGAGAGGGAGAGAAATAAAACCTCAGATTCTTAATTCCTGGAAGGCAGAGTTTTGCCTAATCCATGAGGCCACTTTGGGTGGACTTAAAAAATTCTCCTTTTCTCCAGAATGCAGCTCCCGCTTACTTTTGAGATGGGTGCCACATAACAGGTGTCATCCTGCTGAGAGGGTTTTATGGAAGGTTAGGCAGTCTGAGTGTCCATCTGACTCTTCCTTAACCCTCCTCCCACAATCAAAAATTCTGTCTCTAGAGAACTCTCCATGGTTTTGAGAATTTGAAGTCTGCAATTCATGAAGATTCACTCAGGTTAATAGATCAACTCTCAGACAAGACAAAAGGTAAATCTCCAAATATAACAGTTCTCAGTACTGCACCTAGCTGTGTAACTGGAACACAGTAGGTACTCATCAAGAATATGCCAGAAAAAAAAATTGCTGAATTATTAACTGACTGAATTGCTTTTAAGAACTGGAATATCCCAAATAGGCAACTAAATGGGCTATTTTTTTGGCACTTAAAAGAAGCACAAAGCCAATAGTGAAGCTTTTCTAGGTCAATATCTTTCTCCTCTAGGAGATATTCTTGAGGAACAAAGTAAGACAGAGATAGGAAACATGAGCCCTTGTATATATTAGCCATATTTGATGATACCCCTTCTGGTCAAAAGAAATATAAAGAAAAAAATTCCTGAATACCTCCATTCCTCCAGATACTTCCATAAATGCAGCTCCTTAAGGGTTTTTTTTTTTTTAATGGGTAGCTGTAATGGCTACAATTCATTGCATTCTCACTGTTCATTAAATATGTGGCTTGTCTTATTTGATTTTCTAAACTCCTTGATGAGGTTGATATTACCATTATCTCTATTGTATGATGGAGAGAAAACAAGTGTCAAGGGGTTAAATAACTCAGCTCAAATCATTTAATTAACAAGTTGGGAAAACAGAATTTCACCTCAGATCATATGACTCAGAATCCATGTGCCTAACCATTATAATATGTAGATACTAACTTTTATTGTTAGCAACCTGAGCTGCTTGGGTACAATACAGACATATCCAGACCCAACAAGTTTGAGGAAAGACTTAATGGAGAAAGTATGAGGTTACTATGCCTAGAAAATTTAAGACGTGGAAACAGGTCTGCCTTGCAAATTTTAGAAGAGTCATTGGTCCTAGAGACATTCCATCACTCTTAGAGTTGAAAAAACTGTCTCTTGTATAGTTGAGAAAACTAATGCCTGGACACAAAGAGAAGTAAGTATAATCACTCAGCAAGTCACAGTAAATCCAGAATAGGAACTCAGATATATTAATACTCTTCATCCGCTGTTCCTCTCATCATATTGAAGCTACTTGATTTCTCTTTAGAGTGGTTTGACCAAAGCCTGTTTGGAGGAGGAAACCCTTGCTAATTGTGCTGATTACTGGCTACACATGTGCAGCCACAAAGATTCTGTTTCCCTGATGTACTAAAATTTTTTAATAGAAAGATCGAAATCTCTTTTCCTATGAGGACTAAGAAGCATGTGTTCTCAATTACCTCCAACCCACACCTGATCACATGGGACAACAATGAGCAGCATTATACAACCTAACCTTTACTATGAAGGACTTTAGATTGAATCCCATTATTAATTTGGCATCTGGTTCAGAGTGACAGTTTCCTGAAAATAAACAAGTAACAAAAAACATACTAAGTGCCTTTCTTGTCTAATGCCACCTAATCTGTATATGAAATTAGGGAGAAAATTGAACAAAACATTTTTTTTCTTTTTGTGGTAACCCAAATAGTCCCCAGAAATTGTAAACATTAGGATTCCCTTGGAGCGTTTCTTTAAAATCAGGTCCTCATAAGCTGTCAGTCAAGTAAACTGCTAAACTCATCTTACTTTCCAGTAGATTCCAGTGCCTTTATCTGCCTCATAGTTCTTATTATCTCTTGCACATGTTTCCCACATACACACTTACCTCCATTTGTGCCACCTGTCTCCAAAAGAAACAGACTTCCACTTACTGATTACAATTCAGTTCTTAGAGCTACAATGTTGGCCTTGTGACTCTGGAGATGAAGGAAAGCAAACGCCAGGTTAAAGGTTGGCAGTTCTTAAAAAGTGGTAATCAAAAAGTGACCATTACAGAAATATCAAGATTAAATCCTTTGGGGAGAAAAAAAAAAGGACTTAAAATTTTGAATAAATTAGGGGAAACGTCTAAAAGGAAAATAAAGGATCATTGTTTATTCTTCCATTCTGAATTTAGCACTTGCATACACAACATGTCACTTCAACTAGAGTCTTAGAAATCCCAGAACTGAAAAACAGTAAGGATATGGACTCCAACTAACCATCTTAAAATCCATCTATCAAGTCACCATATGGTTACTCAGCCAGATGAATAACTCCAGAAAGGCGTTATGTGTGTGTATGTGTGTATTATTTTTGAGGGGTAGAAGAATTGATGAATTTGTCACCCCAAAATATGCCTCTTTGGCATAAGAATTATTTTAAGCTGATCATTTTTTTAAACCAGCAGATATGAAAAAAACTCTGAAAACCAAGTGGAAGTTACCCTTTTATATGAGCAATTTACATTTATAAGGGAGATCTCTATTTGTAAGGGTAACTCTGTGTACTAGGGAGAGGAGGAGGACTAAATCTGAACTTAAGCCTGCATAACAACCATACACTTGTTTACTGTGCTTTGCCTGAAAACCTGGCTGTCTCCCACCCTATCTTCTTCTGTCAACCACTGGAGTTGGTATTTAAGGTGATGGCTTGGTCCATTTTGGAGAGTTACTCAGTTTTTCTGGGTATCTCCCATATCTACAGGAGGTATCCATGTTATTAAGCTTGTTTGTTTTTCTGTATACTATTAATCTCTCTATTAATCTGTCCTTCATCACAGGGGGTCTCAACTGAGAAGCTAGAAGGGTGGAGAGAAATTATTTTTCCTCCCTTTATATTTTTTACATAGAAAATTTAAAAAATTATTTTTCATTGATGATACCCAAAACACATAAGAAAACAATAAAATTGTCACTCTTATACATTGCTTCATCACATAAGAAATTGCTATCAACTTTCAAAAAAACACTGTGTTAAGGAATATAATATGTGATAATTTTTGTCCCAGTTGAAGTAAGGAAATTGAAGGCACTCCATTTTTAGAAAGGCTTCTTTCTGCTGTTTTTCTGCTGGGCCCTATTTACTCATGTTCTATATTTTACTTTGCATCTGAATAAACCAAAGAAGCTATGTTCCCACTCCAGGGAGGAAACAAGAAAGTTAATCATTCTCTGAGTTTCATCCTAGGCCCCCACACACCTGCTAATATCTAAAAAGAACCAGATCCCAAACATGTTCCAAGACACTAGCTTCAAAAAACCTCAGCCGACACTGGCATCAATACGCTCTACCTTCAGTGATTTATGAAATAACACCTACTATTCACCTGTCACTCACCTTTAATCAGACTCACCTCTGGATTCCTGAAATAACATGTATCCTGGACCTCTTTCTAATATAAACCTCTAACCCCAAGTGATGACAAGACTCTCTCCTTTCCTTCCCGAGTCTCCCAGATACTCCATCTGCTATACTTGGTCAGTTACACTATTCAGTAACCTCGGTTTTCATTTCCTCCTGCCTTGTGTTTGATTTCTATCCCGTGGGAAGCCAAGCACTCTCTTGGCTGGTCCTTCCCGTGGGACCCCTCTGGGTCCTTGGACCCAGCCTGCTTATACCATGATAAATACATTTCTTGTAAATATCATAAATTTTGAAATGTTATAAACACAAAAACAGCAACATGCCTGTTTTTAAGTGAGTTACTTTTCTAACAATATAATATTGAATATCATGCATTACTTTTAAACTATGGTCAGGAAAATACAGCATCATGGAGTTTGGTTTTAACATGACGTTAATTTACAAGAGCAGCATATTATATCAGCCAGGGTGTTAGCTACAATCAATAGTACAAACTCTGGCTAACAT
Organism: Panthera leo; assembly: GCF_018350215.1. Taxonomy (NCBI): domain Eukaryota; kingdom Metazoa; phylum Chordata; class Mammalia; order Carnivora; family Felidae; genus Panthera; species Panthera leo. Next base: position 66,276,779 of record NC_056689.1, read on the forward strand.
ATTCATGCAAGACATTTATTTACACATTAGTCACTAGGCCTGGGAATGTAAGACTGGAAGCCACACAGCTAGGAATGTGACAGACGTGGTCCAAGGAAGATGGTACATTGTTGTCTCTGGCACAAACATCTCACCTCCAGTGCCAATACTAGGGTCCCTATACAAGCCTAAAATCACCTCTGTTGCTTCTTAGGAAATTAGCTGTAGCTATCCGACACCTCTGCTGCCACCATCCCCCTCAGTAGGATGTGACCTCAGGTCACCAGATTCTGATTCACTCTGGGGCCAGTGTCTGATTGTTCTTGGCCAGCACCTTGGGCTCAGAGGATGTTGTAAAAGCAAGAATATAACATTTTCAACTGCTATAGTGGGAGAAAGACCCGATCCAGTAAAGAATTCTCCAAAGATAAGGCCAAGGTTGGGTTCTATGTGTTTAGAAACAATGACAAATATCCACCAGAGGCACAAAATTATATTACACTATGGTTACAACAAGTTAAGCTATTGCCATTGGAAGGAGACTGGAAGGAACTCAGTCTTCTGTTTATACAGTGAATAGTACTCAGGTTCATACACTGAAGCTTGGGTGACTTTTTTCTATATACCAATATAATTTTCTGCACCTTATTAAAACACAAAAAAAATTGGGGGAGGGCATTCTTTCTTCTGTTGAACTTAGCATCAAACTTCTATCGTGAGGATATATACTTCTTTATAATCTAAATATGCTTTCTCTTATAGCACTTTGAGTAGGGTTTAGCATATATATTTAACAAGTGTTACAGAAAGAGAAAAGAGGATGGATGAGGGAAGGAAATTGCACAAGAGGGGGAAAATATATATATATATGTAAATGATTCTACATGGAGTTTACAGAAAATCTGACACAAGCTCAGAGATCGTTTCTTCTTCCAGCTCCTCCTCATCTGCTTCCTCCTCCGCCTCTCCTCATCCTCATCATACCATCATCGTGTTTACTGTCATGTTATTATCTATTTCATAAAGAATCTGATACAATCAAGTCTGCCCAGGCCTCTCAATTAAGTTTTAGCTATAAATCGTAGCAAATGTTTCCAGACTCAAGGTCAAAGTAATGTTAATCAAAACCTTAAAATCTGCAAAAAAAAAAAAAAAAAGGGAATTTGGAATTTCATTAATAAACAATCTTAATATTTTGAAAAGTTGGTAGATAGGTAGATATGGAAAATAGGTAAACAAAAAGTTTAGAACAGATAAGTTTTTCTATTATCAGTAAAAAGATATGTTCAGATGCTGTTCAAAACATTAGAGAGAACCTTTCTTCCCTTGAGGCATATACAATCTGAAGTGCAATTTAGGAGAAAGAGAGCAAGGTGAAGTGTCACATATCAGAAAGAAAATAACTTAAAATATGTATCAGTTAGTGTTTATAAGTGCTGTGGTGTGTACATTTATGGCCCCCTAAGGATGTTCACAACCTAATTCAAAGATCATGTGAATATATTACCTTATGTGACAAAAGGAAATTTTTAGATAAAATTACGTAAAAATCTTGAGGATAGAAGACTTTCCTGGAATATTCATGTAGACCAACGTAATCACAAAGGTCCTCATAAGAGGGAGGATAGAGGGTTGAAGTCAGAGAGAGAAACGTAGGGATGGAAGCAGAGGTTAGAGAGGAGAAAAGATGCTAGGCCTTTGTCTTTAAGGACCACTGTAGGTAACCTCTACAAGTTGGAAAAGACAAGTAAACACATTCTTCCTTGGAGACTCCAGAAGTAACAGAGCTTTGTAGACTTTTTGTGTGTGTGTGTGTATGAGAAAGAGAGCGAACATGAGCAGGGGAGGGGTAGAGTGAGGGAGACAGAGAACTTTAACCGTATTCCATGCCCAGCACAGAGCCAGACACAGGGCGCGAGATCACAACCTGAGCTAAAATCAAGAGTTGGATACTTAACCAACTGAGCCACCAAGGTGCCCCAACATTTTCATTTTAGCCCCTTGAGATACTTTTAAGACTTTTGACTTCCAGAGCTATAAGATAATAAGCTTGTGTTGTTTCAAGCCACTAAATGTACAGTAATTTGTTATAGCAGTGATATGAAACTGCCTAACATATAGGAAGGTATATTAGTGATAAATCATAACAACATCCATTGTTTACCTAACAAGAAATCTGGAAGTTGGCAGTTCAGCATCAGGGCAGTGGCTAAACAGTGTTTTTAGAAAATGAAGTTCTTTGTGTCTTTCTGTTCTTCCATCTTTAAAGTATTGATTTTCATTTGTGGCCTCTCAACAAAAGATGACTGCCACAGCCCCCAACACGTTCAAGGCTAAAGATTTCTTCCTAAATAGAAAAATAAACTACAATCATTAAAACAACAAATCTATGAACAAATACCAAAGCAAATACCTTTGGTATTAACATCAAAATAAAATTAAGTAAATAAATATCCCTTCATTTCTTTCCTCATTAGGAAACTCCAGAATCCCACCCCTTCACCCCACCTGATATCTCTTTTTTCTTTCATTGTCCAAAACTGGGTTACTAAGCCACCTCCAGGAGCAAGGGAAGTTGAGAACGTGAGTATCTAGTAAAGTTCATAAGAGTTTTATTGCTCCTCTATTACCCCCACACACAAAGTGTGGTTTATTAGCAAGAAAGAATAAATCACATCAAAGGATGCCCATGGGAAGGCAACTAACTGTATCTGCTGGAAGATACTTATCTTGGGTCAGTCCCTTGACAATAGCCAGAAGCAAGTATTATAATTAGGTGATGGCCCTCCATGATGTCAGTGTCTAAAGGAGAGGATCATGTTCCCAAGTGATTCATTAATTTGTAGACTACAACATGAAAATGAGCTGTTTAAATCAGCTTTTCCCAAATGGACACTTCAAAAGACTGGTCATCAGTGATAGTCTGGGAGGCAGGGGGGAAGGTTTCTGTTATATGTATGTATATATGTATGTATGTATATATGAATAATTTAAATGAATGTATAAATAAATAAATAAATTTTCATTACACATAAGCACATTAAAAGCTTTGATAGTTAAATATCTCCCAAACAAATCAATAAAAAATACCCCAAAATAATATATCATCCTATATAACACTAATACCCCATTGACTGCACTTTCAGAAAGTTTAGAAAATGATGTCTCTTCTGTCTGTTCCCTCAGAAGGCAGACAAGATTCTGGACATGTTTTTAATATGTAACTAAGAAGAGATCTGAAGGTACTACTGATAGCCCAGCTCACTGCTAATTGTATGGCATATCAACATAGCTGGTGTTTATTCTTCCCTCTTTGATCAGACCCAGCAAGGTATAAATTAGGCCAGAATGAGTAAATAGTGTTATAATCCGTCAGTTAAGGAGGCTCTGACAGAAACTGATGGGTTTAACCAAGCAGAGGCAACACTGAAAATTAAGTGGCTGGCTTCTTGAATTGTAATGAGAAAAAAAATGTTGGTTAAGATTTAGAGAGATTATGAAAAGTGGATACAGCCTATTCGAGTCGTGCTTATTGCATGGATGCTTTCATTTAAGTGATTTAGTGACAGATCTATTTCCAGTTCTCAGCTCTGTAAACAGCCCATAAGAAAAGAAAGAGTCACAGAGGCAGAGGAGCTCTGAAATCACATCCTGTCATTGACTCCCCTTTTCAGAACTCTGGTGCCCTCTTCTTCCCTTTCACCATTCATTTTCCTAAAACACTCAACCTATCGCCCAGCCAGGATCTAGAAGCCAAGAGAGTCTGTCATACTTTTCTGGAGCTCAGTGCTATCCACCCCAGACCTCATGGCCTACAAATGCTGATGCACAGAAAATACGTTCTTTGAGTGTTCTAACTGCACTTTTGAAAGGTGTTCCTCACTGCTATCATTAACAGATACAGGGAGACATAAAAATCAGAACAGAACCATCAGGCAGACACCGGACTTACATTATTGGAATTCCAGGGCCCTGTGTGCTTCCCAAAGAAAGTCTGCTGATGCTTCCTCAAGCCACCAGCCACTGTTGTGTGGAAAAGAAACATTTTAATCTTTTGAACAGAGACAGTTCAGTGCACACTGAACCAGCATTAACTTTTCTCCAAGGCTCATGAGGTTTTCTCAACCACTAAACTCCTCTATCATCAAGAAAACCCGTGTCTCCAAGCCTTGGAGGATTGTCCTGGGGATGCCAAGAGCGAACAGCCCGGTGGACCAGAGTTTCAGATGTCAGACTCCACATATGGAAATATTCACATATCTACTTAATTCCTCCAGAGACTTGGAGTTCCAAGGACGTGCCAAAAATGTTTTTCCTCCCCCCTGAACCACTCAACTGACTTTGGGCTCTGTGGTTTTATTGAAGACACTCTATGGCTTGAAGAGCCTACAGGAGGTCCCAGTGGGTAGATGTTGGAAGGGTAAATACAAGAAATATAAGAATTTGGTTCTTACAGCCAAAGTGACCATCTTTACCACATGATATCCACTTTTTCAGAATACCAACCAACCAACTCATCTAGGCACTGAGCTGGGCATTGAACACAACCCTATGTGCCTGACTCCAAAGCCCATTTATCTCAATCACTGCCTCAAATAACGGTAACTATGTAGCTCACACTAGTTAAGAGATGACTTGGGATTCTTAAACTAGGAAACCTGAGCTCAGAGTCTCACTGATATTGGTCAGGAACTGGTAAGAGACATCACATCCACTAAAACACAATCTTTCCTTTTAGACTTAAAGCACTAAGATGTTTGTGAGGTGAAGGAAGGGTCACTAGAGAAGAGATGAGAATAAATAACACAATCTGGACACCAACAGGTAGCATTTCCACCAAAGGCCCACCAGTGGCTTCATTGGCAGCTCCAAATCTGTATTTCAGACATTCCCCAGGCAAAGGTTCATTATCAAAGTAAATTCAAAGCAATGAGTCAAAGGTACTATATCCTCTTCAGAGTATCATCAGATTCCCTTACTTTGCACACTGGACAAGTACAGATTCTTACAGGAGCTGGTTGTTTTCTATCTGTTTGCAGATAATTCAAACACCGTTCCTGAGAGAAACCTTGGTGCCTTCCTGTGTGGGGTGTCAAAGGCATGTGGCAACCAACGTGGGTTGGGGCCGTATTTAAATCACACACTACAGAGGCCATTTTCCTCTCTGTGCACTGTCTAGAGAGGCTAAAATCTGTATCTATGTATTAAACATAGCTAACAGGAAAATTTAAACATCTACTTCAAAAATGTCATCAGGGATTTGGATCTGCCACAGCTATTTAATTCAGCCATCCCCTGGGACGCTGAGGTAGCATGGTACTTTACAATGTATTCAATTTCTTGTCATCTCTCCAGAACCAGCTCATTTCATCTTACAGCCATTTTAACTACCATGCACCTATAAATTAAATTTTATAAGCTACCCTGAGTTCATTTTCAATGACAATCTTATGGATCAAACCCAATTTCTAAACATTCTATTGAAGGTTCTTCATGGAGTCTCAGTTTCATGATTACACTGTTACCTTCATTTCGGCCGATCTTATGCACTGTAAAAGCACAGTTAAAAGGTTTTCCTCCAACACCTGAAAGAATTCTTCCCTCTTCTGGACTCCCATAGTCTTTGTTTATCCTTGGTCTATGTCATGTATAACCTGCCTCTTTTTAGAATTACTTATTTATATCTCATGTACTCTTCAAAATGCAAACCCCTTAAAAACATCCAGGTGCATTTATCTTTTTGAATTCCCCTGTGTCTACACCAGTCCAGTACATTCACCTAATTCAATCCATTCTTGCTAAATAAGAATATGATATTTTAACTCAATAAATTTAGTAATAAACATGATACAGAGAATCGGAGAAAAGTGATGTGGTGTGGGTATTAAAAGCATGAACTTTATCATCAGACAGATTTGCAACTTATTAATTGTGAAAACGTGGTAAGTACATTTAAATATTGTAAGTCTTGGTTTCTTAAGACCTGTGAGTTGGAGATATCTCTGGGACATGCTTCATAGAGTTTTTGTCAGAATTTATGGGATGATGCCCTTTCAGCAGCTCAGTATAGTAAATGCCCAGTAAATGTTGCTATAATTTTTCAGTAGAAAAACAAAGTACCAAGACATATAAAACATGTTCATTCCCTCTCTCTCATTATCCCTCTCTCTCTTTCTATGTTTCTCAGTCTCTTTCTCTCAAAACACAAACACACACACACTCACTCACTCACTCACACATCCCGGTTATTTTATATGTGGTCACATCAGTAAAAATAAGGCAGCACCACAAAAGGATTAATTATCACTTACATTTTATCATTCCTCAACACAAAACCTCTGCCAAACAAAAAAACAAATCCAGACTTAACTGAGGTCAGACTTTTTCAAGATGACTATTGCAATAGAGCATTCTCTACTCCAATCTCCAGATCTGTAAGTATCTCAAAACTAAGCAGAAAAGGGCTTTTCTTTTACAAGGAGAGTTGGAAAGGGCTGGCAAGAATACTGTTGAGGAAGGCAGCAATCAGTGGGGACCAGCAAACAGCATGACTGTGGTGGTTCAATAGGAAATGTTCTTCCCTGTAGTGGGATGATTCTCGAAATAAGGAGTGGAAGGGTGGGAAGCTATATTCTGCACTTGAGTTGTTGCTTAACCTTGGGGGCAAGCCACAGTTTAGGGTTCTATGGGGAAGAGAGGATACTGACGAAAGTTTGGTCAATCTAACCCAATAGGTAAATCATAGGCAGTTATGAACACTTGGTCATTACATATCACGTATATTTCACTGGCCAAAGAAAGTCACAAAGCTGTACCCATTTTGGAGGAGGAAGGGAAGTACCATCTGGCAACATGTCAAATAGGATAAGAATATAATATTTATGAATAGACCAAGTGACAACCACAGTAGTTATAACCTTTCCTTCCTTTTCATGTGGCAGATCTCCTGCCACAGGTAATGTCTACCCGTATGCCCTTGCCTTACACCAAGAAGTTTCAAAATGCTATTCACACAAGAGCTTGACCAAGATATTTTACTGTTAAAATTGAGAAAATAATGTGTTTTTCCCAATGCTCATTAAAAAACTAAGACAACAGATTGAATTATTTGCAGTTATGTATTTTTCCTTCATAAAAGTTTCACATTAATGACTACTATAATCTATAACCTGTTAATGTTACAAACTAAGATAATTTATTTAGCCTCAAGGTATTCTATAGAGACCATCACATTTACAGATACTTTGCCCCATGAATAGATTTGAGTAGTTCGACTACATCTTATAGGCCTTGGGGAATCTCTATCTTTTCTACCCAGCAGATCAAAAGCTCCAGAGGGTAAATCTAGATATATCATTCATTTTATTTATAAGCCACATGAGCAAGTGGAGATAATAATATCTGCCCAGCTGAAGGGGTGGTTATGAGGATGGAATAATGTGATGTGAATGTGTTTTACAAATGTCAAAGAGTAAATAAGTGGAGGGGATTATTATTTATATGTTAGATTCTGTTCATTAATCAGAGTTTGGCTATGTGCCAAGAACAGGTTATATTCTTTTTCCACTTAATTTTTCCTAAAAAATAATGAGTTACTATTTTCATGCTACAGATGAGTGAACTGAAGCTCAAAACATTAAGTCTACCTATATTCTTTTAACTGATAAAATGGTAAGACCAAGTTTCACTCAGCCCTCTTCTAATCCAAAAGCCTACAATCAATAATTCATTTATTTCCTGTCCTCTGATTCATACATAGCAGATAAATAAAACCCTTAAAAGCATTACTTAATTTTAAGGAAATTTTAAAAATTCAGCACCAACCTGCTATAATTCTCATCCCAGGCCATGAAATGGTGGTGTGCTAATGAATCATTCATCCGGACCTTGCAAACAATGAGCCCTCTGCCTTGATTAGATGGAGGAGTCAGGAACCATGAAAGGAACAGGTATGTAAGTAAAAAGATGTCACCTAATTTTCATAGCCCCTTCTTTGATTGTAACTACATTCCCCTTAACAGTCCCTCCTCTCGCTTTCAGAGAGGAAAGAATACCTTATGATAAGCCATCAATCTTGCCCACTATTAGAACACTCTTAATAAACTTCAGGCTAGGGATATGTTTTCCTATTAAAGATTGAAATGAGAGGCTATTTCTTCCCTGGTGAGGGCCAAAGGACAGATCTTGAAAAGGAAATTCAATTTATGGTCAGAAGCTAAATTCCTTAGGGTGAGATCACCTCTTCTTTATTCTAAGATACCCATGCATGTTTGCATATGGATACACACACACACACACACACACACACACACACACACACACACACACTTACTTTGGAAACAGGGACTCCATTGATAGAATAATAGACTCCATCCCCAAAACACAGATGGAAAGGATTCAGTCTTTATAGTACAGTGGGTTCTGTATTTTAAATTCTATAATAACTTGGGCAAATAATTTCTTCACTTTAAGCTACAGTTTCCACATCTTTAAAGATAAAAAGTATCTTTCTATGGGGTATTTGTATAGATACAATTCAATAAATAAGATAATGCATATAAAAACATTTAGCACAGTGCCTTTCACAAAATGAGCACTCAATTAATGTTTAGTACAGTATGTAAATTCTTGCCACCCAAGCTTACAAACAGACCTACAAAAAATTGGAAGTGGAAAAGGCTAGAATCTACATTCAAGAAACAAACATGCTGACAGGTTCCAGGTTACAAGTCTTGGACCTGAAACAGAGGACACTGAAATATGCATTTGGACGCTGCTTGCGCTAAAAGAACAGGAAGAAACAAATGTTGCCAAGGAAACCTGGGACCTTCCTCCAAATGCTTCTGAGTTTCTGAAGATGAAAAGATAAAGGGATAGCACTAGAAAGAACATTTTCCTCACCTGTGTCCATCTGGGTCCAATCAGGAGAGAGAAACCACAAAGTAATTTGAACAGGTAAAGTTTAATAGAAAGAATTGTTGGGGCGCCTGAGTGGCTCAGTCGGTTAACTGTCTAACATCAGCTCAGGTCATGATCTCACAGTTAATGAGTTTGAGCCCCACGTCAGGCTCTGAGCTCAGAGCCTGGAGCTTACTTCAGATTCTGAGTTTTCCTCTCTCTCTTTTCCTCCCCCACTTGTGTTTTTTCTCAAAAGTAAATAACCATTAAAAAGAAAGAATTGTTAACAATAACAAGGAATTTGAGTTATGTGGTCTTGACTAATAAAAGGTAAATAAAACTGTGAGGAACACAGGTAGTTATAGGAAACTGCCACTACCCTCAAAGACAGAGGTAGAAGTCCCAAAGAAGAGTACCCCCCCCCACCCCTAGACCTAACCCAGGGATGAGATTTGGACCTTACTGACAGGGCCCTGCAATGGTCCACAGAATAGTAGAGAAGTCACTGTGGTGCTCCACCAATAAAACTTGCTGGGAATGTGCCCATTACAGTGCTAGGGAAAACTGCTCCTGGGGAGATGCCTCACTGGAGGCAGTCTCTAATAAAACAGCCTGAGGGGATGTCAGTTAACTGCTAGCACCTGGGTGCTGTTTGCTGCCATGCAATGCAGGAGCCTGTTGCTAGAAATCATGAATTCTGCAGAATTCTGCCAAGCAGGCACACTGGAACCAGGACGCAAAAACATCTTCCCTCCAGAAGTGTCTCAGTTCCTTCTATAGAAAAAGCTTCAGTGATAGCTGCCAAAGGGACAACATTTAGAGGGCTCAAATGCATTCTCATAGAGCATTCAAAAAGAATGAATTTCAGTAACTGGCCCACAGCCTTCAGTCAATGAAATTTTCTAAATAGATCAACAGCAAGGTAGAAACACAGCATTGACCTTTGTTTTCCACTTACTTTCCACAACCCAGTGACTACCCATCTAGCTTTTGGTTGTCACCAGGGAGAAAGGTTGATCTAGGCCTTCTCTAACCCCCTTTGTTCCACCTCCTCCCAGTGAAACTTTCATACTCCAAGTGCACCCAGGGAAAGCTATAACTACCTAACTATCAGTCATTCATTTCTCCATGTAATCAGGTAAGAGTGCAGTGGTTCTCACAGTATAGTATTTTTTTTCAGCAGTGTCTGAGAATTCTTTAGAAATGCATATTTTCAGGCTTCAGGTGAGGCCTATTGAACTGGACACTCTGAGAGCACCCAACTGCAAGGAGATGCTGATGCTTGTTAATGTTTGAGAACCACAGCTATAGAGGAAAGCAATTTGACTAGACTGACTTACTTGGAAGTGTGAATAACAAGGTTAGAACTTACTGAGCTGTTTACTTTAAAGGCGGGGGGCGGGGGGGGGGGCTTCAAAACAAGTTTGGTAGCTTCCACGTCTACTAAGGCTATATGTGTTTCTATGAGAATCAATGACAGACAGCATTTCTTTCCAAGAGTATGGAAGTTAGCAGACCTGCCAGAATGAGACCAATCTGCACTGGCCAGGAACTGTAGTATTCAGCCAGTTTCTGGGAGGTAGAGGTGGGGGAGGGAGAGATAAAAGAACTAAGTTGCTGAGCTAATTGATTGGTACATGAAGCTTATCTACAAAAATTCAATTTGGGCCCACCAGGGAAATGGTTTGAATGTAATTATAAATGGGTCATCCTTCATGACCTAGGCCCTGGCCTAGTTTGCACAGACTCAGATTGTATCAAAAGGGTCTGTCTCCCTCACTTCTGAAATTGAGGGCAGGACAGAAATTGAGGGAAGGGAAGATAAATGGTCACATAAAATCAGGTTACAAAAAACAATCTACCACAGCTTCCAGGAGATCATAAAGGGCAGAAAAAGTAAAGATGTGCTATATTATCTGAATTCCATACCTCATGTAAGTGTTTTTGTTTCAAATGCATTTTATATTATTATATGACCTGTTGCAATCTGATAGTGTGGCTCGTAATCAAGAATAATAAACATGATTTGTTTTAAGTACCCATTTGGAAACTTGGAAACTGGTCAAGCATCATTCCATTCGAGGAACTTACACTGGTAAATTAGGAAGAGCCTGTACACTTGCAATTGGGAAAAAGATGCTGTGGAAAGAAAACTGACCTCCATCCTAAGCTCTGCGGCTGAAGCAATTTCAGAACCTTGAACAAGTCATAGTCCTTCTATGACTTCAGTAAAGGCACAATTCCACAAACTACTTAATGCTGCCAGGTCTTTGCACATGCTATTCCCCCTTGGTGAGAAATGGTTTTTTTCTCTCACACTCGGGGTCTATTCTGTAAACTCTCTTACTTCAAGGTTCACCTCAAGGACTATCTCAGTAGATAGTCACTGATCTCTCTTCAGATAGAGGGAGCAGTAAAATCTCCTCAATAATCATAAGGAATATTTACTAGTATCATGCGTGTAAAATGCTATTCGATAATGAGTTTCATTTATCAAAAACTATTGTAATGATTTGTCTACTGGTCTGTCATCTTTATCAGATTGATAAAAATAATGACCACAAAAGAAAAGTTTTTAATTGTACTTAGTGGGAGAAATAGAAGTGTATTCACTCCATCTTAGAAGCAGAAGTCTTCCCAAGAACATTTCATACAGAAGAAATTGCATGGTTATACAGAAATATAAGGTATAAATCTTGTTGTCAAAGAGTGTATTTGCTTGATTGATCGATTTGGGGCAGAGAAACAGGCTCTATCCCCTAATATCTAACAAGGTGTATTGTGAACTCCAGCTCTAAGACTGCAAGACTGCACTGTTCAGCACAGGAGCCACTAGCCACAGAGAGCTCTTTACATTTGAATTTAAAGTAAAGTACAGTAGGGGCGCCTGGGTGGCTCAGTCGGTTAAGCGGCCGACTTCAGCTCAGGTCACGATCTCGCGGTCCGTGAGTTCAAGCCCCGCGTCGGGCTCTGGGCTGATGGATCAGAGTCTGGAGCCTGCTTCCGATTCTGTGTCTCCCTCTCTCTCTGACCCTCCCCCGTTCATGCTCTGTCTCTCTGTCTCAAAAATAAATAAACGTTAAAAAAAAATAAAGTACAGTAAAGTACAAATTTATTTCCTCAGTTTCACTAATCATACTTCAGCTGTTCAATGATCACATGCAACTCATGGCTACCATATTGGACAGTGCAGACATTCAATATTTCTAGCAATCCCAAAAAGTTCTATTGGAAGTGCTTTTCTATAACCATTAATAATTTGATACAAAGAAACTCAAATTTAAAATAACAATGAGGAAAGAACCCCGGAGAAATTTCCAAGGTCAATCCCTTGACTACGTGGTGACCACCTGATCATTGCTTGTGCTCATAACTGGGGAAAAGACATCTTGGCAGGAGGTACTTTAAGAAGAGCATACTCATGGGGCGCCTGGATGGCGCAGTCGGTTAAGCGTCCGACTTCAGCCAGGTCACGATCTCGCGGTCCGTGAGTTCGAGCCCCGCGTCAGGCTCTGGGCTGATGGCTCGGAGCCTGGAGCCTGTTTCCGATTCTGTGTCTCCCTCTCTCTCTGCCCCTCCCCCGTTCATGCTCTGTCTCTCTCTGTCCCAAAAATAAATAAAAAACGTTGAAAAAAAAAATTAAAAAAAAAAAAAAAGAAGAGCATACTCATTATAAACCAGGGGCAGTGTGGTCTGTTACAGGAGGTTCAAGTCTCTCTTATCTTAGACACAGTGGTTGCAGTGATTGGCTTTTTGCAGGAATAAATAATATTTAAATGCTATGAGACTTAACACCTAAAGGACTGTAAGATGTTTTTGGTTTACCTGTAAGTTAGGGTCTATGCATGAAATAACAGAAGTCACATCTATCCAAATGAGACCTAATCAGGATGTTAACACCTAATAGAGAATCATCTGGCAATATGCATGAGATATAGACTCTTGCCAGAAATATATTTAAATTAGTAAAATTAATAACAGCTAACTAAAAGTATCAATATTTATCAAAAGTTTGAATTCTATTCTGCTCCCCCTACACACACACACACACACACACACACACACACACACACACACACAGCTTATTGCTTAATAATAATGTATGAGTGGGGAATAGGTATACCCATTACTGCTTTTCTCTCTTATGTTTCTTTGAGATTTCTGGAGTAGAAGATTCAAAGGGCTATTTGGCATAAGCTTGGAATACAAGGACACTACATGAAAATCTGATAATTACTGACATTTTGAGTGTAGCTACCTTCAAAATCGAAAAGAAAGAAGCAGAAAATACTAGGTTTTGGTATATACATTCATGGTTTATACATATTATCTTATGTAATTTTAACAGCCACCCTATAAAATGATTATTATTTACTTCTTTTATAGATGCTGAATCTTAGGTATAGAAAAATAATGTTATTTAACAGGTATTCAATTCATAATAAAATTTATCCAGAACATGAAAATAAAACCCAAAGACAGCAGTGTCCTTTCAATAGTCAATCATTATCAACCAAGCCCACACAACTATTATCTTCCTAGAAAACAACTTTAACTAATTTATTGTTGATTGATAGTGATTGACACTGAGTTACATGCTAACTTCTAGATATTTGTCTGATAGGAATGCAAGTGATTCTTGTCCAATAGAAAAGATGACCCCAAATGTTATGGTTTTATTTCTCTGTAGAAAACTAGCATTTGTGTCTAACTTGCAAACTTATTTTATCATGTCTTTATTGACAGACAAGTCTCTGTTCCTCAAGTATTCTTTGAACCAGCTTTACCATATTGCTGGTTTCCTCATTAATGAGTTGGATAATCTTTGACACATACAGATTTCTATATATTATATGACAGTCATGTTTTTAACTTTTTGAAAGTTATTATACTGTGACACAGGTGTTTCTTGGCAAAACCTATGTTTTGCCTATGATCCACTGTTGCTCTGACATAAAACAAACAAACAAACAAACAAAAACCTATTACCTATTAGGTGAAGCCTTAGTTTTCCTTGGTTTATTTTTTCAAGTTGATTCAGGATATATTAAAAGAAAACTACTCACATTGATTTCATACGGCAATCAGTGTGGCATTGAGCCAGACCTAACTTATCCTTAAGAGAAGTCTGAGACTATATAATACCAATCTCTTGTTCATATAGCTTTTGTTTAAGGAAAATAAATGACTGAAAAGAAACACAGAAACACAATTCCGTAGCAGACAAGAATCTTAATGATCTCACTCAATCCCTGCATTTAAGGTAAGGAAGTTGTTATCTAGGAGGTAAACTATCTTGCCCAAGGTCACACCACAAACTGGAAGATAAGAGGTCAAGATGACCAAACCCAAAGTCCTACCCCATTTCTGCTATTTCACACTGCTTCTTACAAGGGAGGTAAAAAATCTACAGATGTTGTAAACAGTTTAGTGAACTAGAGGACAAATAGCACTGGCTAGTATTCCTGGCTTTCCCTACCTACACCTGCAAAGGACAGAAGAGATATAATGCGTCAACCACAATGCAGCAGGGCATGAAGTATGGAGGAAGTGAGAGTAACAAGATAAATACCATCAACATTGAGCACTGGATACACAGCTCATTGATATCCCTTTCACCTTGGTCATGAATCGCACTGTGAAGAGTGGTATAGATCACGAGATCCTGACAAAGCCTCAGTTTTCTCATCTAAACAATGGAGAACCAGGATCTGCCTGAAGGACTTTTTATGAGTTTTCAGTGAGACAATATGTTACTACATTTATTATAGTGTTTAGCAGTAAAAAGTGGCTATCATTGTTATTATTAGAATTATTTTCACTCAACTGCTACCAGTACGACTACTACCATAGGTCCAGCCTTACTGTACCAGCTACAAACTCTCTATCTCCTAGCTTCTTCTGGAGAAACCCATGGCATTTCCTGCTGATTAACTCTGCTCTGGCCTCTGGGTTTCCAGATATGTTGGTGAGGCTGATTTCTAGAAAGTCAGCCTTTTTCTCAGAGAATCACAACAGTAGGGAAACTGCAAGACAAACAATGGAAGAAGCATTCTTTCTTTTTATTTATTTAGTTTCCTGAACTAAAGATTTAATAGCAGGGACTTGCAACTCAGAAAGTGAGGGCCAACAAGACAGGAACTAATACATAGCTAAAGACATATGACTATATTAATATATTAATTCAGGGATGGTGATGCTACACACAGATAACTTATGCGGGTGACGAAGAGAAACCCATGCTTTTCAGGGCAACATGAGAAGTGAACACAGAGCAATTCATCTTTGAAAGGCATTCAGTGAAAGGCATATTAAGTTCTGTATCTGACGTACCCTTTTTTCTCCTGTGCTATATCCATAATACTCAGAGATTTATTTTGGGTTCATCAATTTACTTATTCTACTCCTTATTATCCTTATGGTCAGAATTTTGAGTTTTGGTGTCCCTTAGAATTGGCCAAGAAGCTTAATAAACCTGTAGACGACAACAGGCCCTATCCCACAAAAAAGTGAGTGTGTAGGTTGCTTGATTTTCCCATTAAACCTAATCAAGAGTAAGTTGTTACTCCAAAAAGCTGCTTTCTCAAAGCTGAGTCAAACACCATTAGATGTTCTGGCCTGCTGAGGTAGATGAGGTTGAGTAAGGATGCCAGGGTAAGAGGGACCTAAAAAAAAAAAAAAATAGTAGGCAGAATGGATCCAATTCTTGGCTATTCAGGTAGAGGATTAATTTGTTCAAATTAGAGGCATAAACTCCAAAAGAATTTGCATTTGCTTCCCTTTGAATGAAAAATTACATGTAGACGAGGAGCTTTGGAAACTGACTAAAACAGCATGTGGAGTTTTTGATCAGACATATAGAGAGGATAGGGGGCATTCGGCCTATAAAGCTCATCACTGTATGTTCCTAAGCTAAGGTCCCAAAAAGGCTTGAGAAGGGCAGGGTGGTGTAATGAGAAAACTACGGAGCTTTGGAGACAGAGCCAGGACTGTGTTTCAGCCCTATGATTTGCTACACCAGTGTCAGTAAGCAAATTATTTTCCCTTTCAACTCCAAAACCTTCTTCAATAAAATAAAGTTAATAATACCCAAATTAAAGAGATCAACTAAGAGGATACTTGTAAAAAAGATTCTTAAAATTTGCATCACATGAGGAGGTCCTATTGGTTTATGGAATCAAAATAAGTTTTTATCTAAGTTTCAGGAAGATCAAGGAATAACATAGGAAATAGCAACACCTTTCCATTAGCCCTACCCTCAAGTGCTAGGCAGTAAGGCCACTAAACTGCCCCAGTATAGCAATGTTTTTATTTCCTACTTTGTGCTAAAAGATTTAGGCAATGATCTACAGGGCTAGTATATAAAAAATAATAAGTAGACCTCAGTGAAATTGCCATAAACTTGCATTAGGAAAACTGATGTTTTGGGGGGAAAACTTTACTGCTTTACTCACTATGGAAAAATATATATATATACCCAGACACTACAGGAAGTGATATATAACCAGGAAATTTTGTCCTGAAGCGTCAGAAGTATTATATCTCCTGATCATGAAATCAGGAACAGGCCTAGATTAAAAACTGAGGTACCTCAATACCAAGTTCAATTTTTTACCCACAAGAACAGGTTTCTTTACAAGAACAATTTTCTTCTTGAGAGGAGCATTGTGAATTTTTTATTGTTGTTATTTTAGTTTCTGATGAATTTGGCCAACAGGAAAGCAGTGATCTTTCTAAGGGTAGACACAGCTCATTTCAGTAGAAGTTACAACTCACCCTAGAAAAAAAACTGAGCTGAAGAGGAAAAAAAATCCTGTTAGGCTCATTTTCTTCATTCCAGTATGGCTGAGGCTAGGGCCTTCCTGGTCGCATATCCTTGGTTATTTTGTTGAGTTGAGTTTTAAATAACTGAACTGATTGGCCTTTTATTCCTCCTGGGAGACTCGTTTCACCACATAAAGGAGATGACTCTTAGGAAGTTTTTCTTGACATAAAATTATCATCTACAATACCTTCATACATTTTCATGTATTCAATTCACCTCCATAAAGCAATCAATAGAATTTTAGAAAGAATGAATGAATTTTAGAAAGAAATGAAGGAAGGAAAGAAGGAGGGAGGGAGGGAGGGAGGGAAGAAGGGAGGAAGGGAGAAAGGGAGGGGAAGAGAGAGAGAGGAAAGTGGTTGGGGTAGATGAGTTGGAATAAGGATGAAGTTGGGGTTGTTGGGAGAAGAGGCAGACAGTGACAAACACACTAAAGAAAAAGAATAGTTATGCGTGTAGGGGTGAGGGGTTGGCAAAAACACTAAAAGAAAGTTCTGTTGGGAAAGGGAGATGTGGAGATTCCTCAGAGTGGGTTTAAGGTGGTGGCAGCAGCCTAGAAACAACAGTAAATTCCTACATTAATTTCTAATTCTTTCTGTGCCTCAAGAATCTCTATGGATTTGGCCAATTCTCTAATTGCTGCCATTAAAGTAAACTGATATTTAATCCAGTTAAAAATCTCTCCATAGCTACCCATGTTAACCTCCAGAACTTGAAGAGTCCTGAGGAAAGACGGAGAGGGAAGGTGAAGGCAGCTTAACTTTCTCCGAACTCATAGCTGTTGCTTTTCCACAGAACCCTGCCAGCCTCCAGACTCCAAGTTCACCCCTCCCAGGTCCATCTGTTTTTGCAGTTTGGGTTCTCAAAGAAGTGAATATCTAAGGGAAGTAACAAGAGGATACAGAAGCAGCTCACAAGGGGATTCTACAGTCTTCAGAGACAAAACACAGCCAAACTCTTCCCAACTTCACCTGTCAAGGTCATCAAGAGTAGAGTTTCTAGATGGGTGCCATAAAAATATAATAATGTCTCAGGGTTTTGTTTGGAAAAAAAATCCAGAACTAGGATTTCCATTCATATAAGTGTTATTCATTTTGCTAAAGGTGGATATGCATTCATCATAATCAAGCTCTGTGCTATTTAAGCAGATTTAATGTCATGGTTTCCAGATCCTCATGGACATCTCTTATCATGTCACTCCCCTGCTTAACCTCACACTCCCCCAAAATGACTATCCTTGTTCTTGGGACAAAATTCAAAATCCTCAACACTGTTCACCCGATCCTGCTGGATCTGACCCTTGTTTGTCTTTCAGATTTAGGGTTTTTCTAAGTGTATATGAAAAAAAAAAAGGGCACCATTGATTGAAGAGGACGCAAAAATGTATTCTCTTTATAGATTTAAGCAGCCTTCTAAAAACTACAGTATGAGAAAAGGTGGGAGGAATGACTTTACAGAGGAAAAACCTGGCAAATATCACCTGAGCCAGGTGATCAAGGTCAACATCCACAATGGTCATCATGTTGATAATAGGTACCCCTGATATGATGTAATTAACATGGCACCTCATCTCTGTGATCTTCTTCCCAAACCCCACACACATTCATGAGACATTCATGAGAAAAACATCAGATAAATCCAAATAGAAGTACATTCTACAAATACAAACCAGTACTCTTCATAATTCTCAAGGTCACCACAACAAGGAAAATCTAATAAATTCTAATAACCAAGGGGAACCTATGGAGACATAACCACTAAAATGCAATGTAGTATCCTGTATGAGATCCTGAAACAGAAAGAGGACATTAGGTAAAAACTAAGGAACTCTGAATGAAGTATGATTGCTTACTTGTCAGGACCATAGGAGGGAGGTGGGACTATATACTGTCATAGATTGCAGATTACACAGTTTCAGAATCAAGCTTACAGAATCAAGCTGAAGCTGGATTTCTCCTGAAACATGTCTACCCAGCTTCTTCTGCACTTTTTTTTCTTGGTTTTTTGTTTTTACTTTTGAGTTTTGCTCTTTTACTGGTTTCACCTGAGAGCACTTCCTCACTACATCATTTACACAATGATCCCTATAGAACAAATACTCTGTGTATTTAGGAAATGAGACTTGAAACATGGCAAACTCAAAGTTCGCATGGCTAAACCCAGAGACAATGACACATCTAAAAAGAATTGCCAATGTCAGTTTTGACACAATTGTGCAAATATAAAATAATTGATTTAAAATTTTTTACACAGAGCTAGAAAATGATTATAGAAATCATTCAGTATCTCAGAACTGTAGTTTGTCAGTGAGCTATAGGTGGGTGCCAAAACACCCCCTTTACCTGTGTCATTCAACTCTTTGATCTATATAGATTTTATTCATGACATGTTTGTCCCTGGAAACCTAACAGAATTACATTTGCAGTCTTTGGAAGTCCTGCATAGCCAGCATCTATAATTTGCCTGTTCTTACCTCTTATATGCCTGAATAGGTGATCATTGAGAAAGGTAGAGAAAAGCAGAGATACAGTGGTACCAAGAAGTAGATATCTCTAAGACATATGGGATGCAATGTTTTACCATTTTATTATATTCATAAAAGTTGTTGGAAGATATAGGGATACATTTATAATAATGGCTCTGGTCATCAAATTGCAAAGCAAAGGAAATGTGTCCATTTTTTTAATACATGTAATGAATAAACTGAGTTGCATCAGTGAAAAGAGTCTCACTGATTCAAAAAAAAAAAAGAAAAGAAAAGAATCTCATTGGTTTCCAAATCAATTCTCTGCACATGAAAATACCCCAGGTTTCCAGCCTTGGGAACCATAGGGCAGTGGAGCACAGAGAACAGCCCAGAAAGATACTGTAACAGCTTTGTGGTAGTGTTCTGCTATCTGGGAAGAAGCTACCATGAAAAAGAGGGGTTCAAGCACTTTTTTGAAGTTCACAGAAAAGTGCTATAGATTAGACAAACCAAGTAACCGTTGGAAGCAACTTTTATAGAAGTTGGTATCTATATCAACTTGCAGTTGGAAGCAACTTGATGTAGCCCATAGATCATACACTGGATTTGGGGATAAAAGATGTGTCTGGTGTATGGATATATTTGGCTACAGTCATAAGTCCTCAGTTTTGTTGTTGTTTTCTCCCATCTATAAAATAGGGAATAACAGCAGGTAAAACAAAATGAATTAAGATTTATACAAGTCAATTTGTCTCCCTTTCCCACTTCTCGTCACTTCATTATCTACCACTGTCTCATAGTTGATGCTAGCTATGAAATCTGCTTTGTAGCCAATGCTTGGCCTGTGTTAATGTCCATGTGGATATAAAATAAGACATCTTCCAAGCATTAGCGAGCAACTGATCCTATAGTGAAGTTGTTACAGAAGAGATGAGAGTGCTTTGGAGAGAGGTGGTTTGGTTTACACTGCATATTCCTCAGCAAAGCTATTGACCCCATAGCTACTCTGTTTCACTAAGGACCTTTTTTCTTTTCTTATGCAAAAAAAGCAGTTCTAAAAGAACAGCTAGCAAAATGTCAAAACCACCAGAAACTCCAAGGGAGAAATTTGAAAGCAAAGCTAATCTATTTTAAGTGACAGAATGAGATAAGGGAAGAATGGTTTTCTGGTGTCTGGTGAGATGTTGTGATTATTAATGTTGGGAGAGGATCCTTTCACAATGTTTCATCCTATTTAAGCTTTCTATAGACACGCCTGAATTCAAAACAAGTATCTATTGCAAACCAGATGTTGACCCTTTGATCCACGATTGTCTACTACCCAAGTCTACCCTACCCTGTCCCTTTATTAACCACTTGGCAGAAGGCAGGTACTTGTTTCCCAAAGTGTAAATTATACAATTCCACAAAAGCTGAAGAATTGTAGTCTACATCCTGACCTTGCCCAGAAAACAAATGCACCCCCTCACATTTTCATGTTTCTCCATAAGTACTCTAGGCCATTTTCTGGGTTTGTACTTGCTTTGTTAACATATATAATGGAAAGATATATAAGGAAATTGACTAAGCATTCTATTTTTTAACAAACCTTAACAATTCAATTTAATAAGTATTTGTGATTACTTATTTGTTGTTCTATTTATCTTTCATATGTATTTCATGATGTTATTTAATTTTAGCATGTATGTATACTTTATCTTCACAGCAAGGCAACTCTTTTACAACGCATATTTATTAAGGGCTTCTGAAGACCAGGCACTTCTAGAGATGGAGAGATTAGAAGAATCCATCAATTTCTTTGCTGGGTTTTTAGTAAAGGCCATACCATAATCGCACATATGTTAATAACACATACAAAGTTACTTGTATTTCACCTAATTTCAAAAGCAGATTTGAGGCTACCTACAAAATGCTCACATAGATGTGTGAGACATTAAGTGCAGGAACTGAGTCTTCAGCATCTTTCTATTTCCAAATCAAGGATGGTCCCCTGGCATAGACACTGAGGCTCTCAGTAAGGTCTTTCCATGGACTGTCATTGGGCTTAGTCTATATCTGCACAGTACACAATAATGAGTCCCAAAATGTACCAACACAACCTCTGTCCTTATGGAGGTGATGCAAAAATTAGTAACAATACAAGATTCTGTTCACATCAGGTTATTAGTAAATACTGAGCTATATACCTGCCTTACATCATCCAACTCTCAATCATTCAAACCTATGAATAGAAAGCAGTGCTTACAATGGAAGGAGGCTAAAGCTATTTTAGAAGGTAGACAGTGATATGGAATCGTGATTTTTAATTTATTTTTTTTAAGCTTATTTATTTATTTTTCAGAAAGAGACAGAGAGGGCAGGTGGGGGAGAGGCAGAAGGAGAGGGAGAGAGAGAATCCCAAGCAGCTTCTGCACTGTCAGCACAGAGCCCGATGTGGGGCTTAAACTCACGAACCGTGAGATCATGACCCGAGCCGAAACCAAGAGTCAGACACTTAACCAACTGAGCTACCCAGGCACCCCAATTTTGATTTATTCTTAAAATGCCCTCTTTTAAATCCCTTTCAACAGTTCCATATGCACATACTCAGCTTTACTTTATGTGACATCACCCTTTCCTCCATTTCTCTTAATATATTTGCTACAGTTTGAACAAGAATTGGAGAAGTGCCAAATATTACATTGTACTAAAGACTCATCAGGAAGCCAGCTCACAGAGCCTCAGCCAGTGGCATAAAAAGTAACAGATACGAGTATCAAGGAAGTGGAGTCATTACTGACCCCCACTCATGCATCTTCTTCTGACTCAGGACCCTAAAAATGTTAAAATGATTTAGGATCTTGAAACATGTGTCTTTGCATCTATCTAAACACTAGTTCCCCTCAGTTTCTGATTATGCTGCATGACTCCATGGCAACACATGGTGAAAAGTAAAGAAAGGAAAGTCATTTGTCTCACTGCTCCCAAGCATGCCCTGTGCAAGGATTCTCTAAAGCCTTTCTCATTATATGCCCCACAGGTTTACCTCTCTTGCTTAATTTCCTTCATTCCCATTCCTCCCTGCCCTGGTTACCTTTATTCCAGTCATAGAAACCTTCCCACTACTTCCCATACTATTCCATTCCTTCACTGCCACTGTTGGCCAAGTAATTCCCCAAAGGTAAAGTGTCCTAAAGAATGAATTGATCTCTATTCTTAGATCTCATGAATTTGTGCATACATATTAAAACACTTTAATGACTACTATTCCATATATAATAAAATCCAAAGCCCTGACAATGATCCACAATGTTCACTGCGAATCACCTACTCCTGCCTCCTCTTTGTTCCTCACCTCGTGACTCTCACCCTCACCCTTTTACTCAGCTAGATTCTATGATTCCTTATGTTCACTCATTTATAAATACCACTGATGTCAAGTGCCTCTGTGTTCTGGTGCCAACCCCAACTCTGCTTAAGCTTACCTATATTTTGCCAACAAATGTCCAATAATCACTTGGCTGTGAGCCTGAATGTGATGCATATGGAAGTTGAGAGCTGTTAAGGGAGAAATGAGATATGAGTAGCTGTCTCTTGGAGGCCAGAACTAATGGTAGGAGATGCTATTATAGAACTATTCTCACTTATAGCAATGAAAATGATAAGGTTCTGAAACAGCAGAGGTCAGATGATGGCATTTAGCTATTAAAACAGAGTGTAAATAAGTAGCAAGTTAGGAATAGCAGCCAATGTGGTCTTGACCTACAGAGAGTTTTCTAGATGGTTCATATAACATAGAATCTGTAGTGCTAAGTTAAATCTATATGCTCCAAAGAAATCAAAGACAGATAACCAGGAGGCTGGGGGAAATTTTCTCAACAAAGTCATAATCTTTGTTGCCAGTTTCCAGATGAAAGCCAGTTCTCAAACCCAAAACAAACTGATTGAAGAAGACTAGTTGCCAGAAGAAAGGAGCCACAACATGACATTAAGCATATATGATCATAATACTCCTTCATCCGCCCCAAAGGAAACTAAAACCATACAGTTAGGGAATCATACCACTAGGGGAAGGAGTATATCCAAGCATTTCAAAAACCACTGAATACAAGGCTCTCATTGACATTAATATCTGGGGACCCAAGTGTATCATCATGCTTCGCCCAAAAAGAGTAAGCTGCAGTTTATAAATGCAGTTGTGACCTAGGCCCAGCTCACAGATAATCTGCTGAGTCCAAAGATATACAGGGGTCATTTCCATAGTATCAGAATTTATAATTAGATTATACATACTTGTAATTGGCAGAACCCCCACACTGATTCCTTGGCCTATGGGGTAAGAGCTATCGCAGAGGAAAAAAAACAAATGAAAGCAACAGAAACTTTCCTATTAGGGAGGTTGAAATCAATAGCACTGAAAAAGACCTAAATGATGGAAGAGGTAGTACTTTCCATTATATCCATTTAGTTCACCAGTCTGGCCACTAAAAAATCAATGGGAACCCAAAAGATGACAGTGAACTAATACAAACTCAACCCAGGAGCAGTCCCAAAGGCAGCTGACTAGTCAAATGGGGTATCTTTGCTACAACAAATTTCCAAAAGCAAGTCAACATGAGTTTTAGATACATAGTACTGACCATTGATTTGGAAAATTCCTTATTTTCCATGAGGAAAAGAAGATTTTGCATTCACTTGGGATAGACAAGAATACACTTCCACAGTCTTCATCTTCTTTGTTAGGATCACTTACTTAGAAGACCTATAAAACCCCCTACTTATATGACACTGTATAATTTTAAATATCAGTGTAAGATGTTGAGGGAAAATTTTACACAAGAGTAGATTTGATCTTAAGCTTGCAGTAGGAAAAAAAATTTCTACTTCTATCCCAGATTGGTCAACTCCAACTGATGGTACTCTTGTATTTTGAAAGGCAAGAATCAAGTACCTAATACACTAGGGATACAAGAAAAAGGACTTCAAAGGTATTTAAAGATGACTGTATGCTAAGAATCAAAATATCTTTTCATTTGTTTTAATTTTATGATTTTATGGGTTTTTTTTTTCTTTTTTGTCTCTATACCTGATACTTCTTTTGGTCATTTTGCCAGCCTGTCTGCTGTCTGCATTAGATACAGGAACCAAAAAGATCTCACAACCTGAAAAATTACTTTATGTATTTCCTCTGGGAAAACGTATTAGAGTTTTCGGAAGTAAACTTCAGAGATGTTGGGCATAAATGATGTGGGAAATGCCCATCAATCAAACCTCAACTGCTGATTTCTCGAAGAATTTGAAACAATATAGTTGGAATTTTCTCTTTCTGCCAAAGTCTATATCACTAGCCATCTTGAAAAAGACTTTACGAGCAGTTTCCCTGTAGATGTATTGTTTGCATGCAAGAACATCAATCTCTTTAAATGTTGGGCAGAGAGAACATAGGCTGTGAATTAGCTGTGCCTCTTGTCCAGAAACGTGGCAAAGATAAAGAATCAAATGCCAAATGTGCTGTTCTGTGGAAACTCATTTTGTAATGCTATATTTTACATCAGCATGTGAACTTTGAGTTTTCAAGCTGTAAATAGATATTTTAGAAAAAAATAGCTTTGTCTCTTTCCTGTCACTTCTAAAATAATTACACAGAAAAAAAGATCATCTTTAAGCAAACTAGAAAATAAACAATAACTGTAATAAATTTTGAAAGAATTAAGAGAAGAAACAGTTATATTAGCCTCAAAACATAAATAATTCCTACATATCAATAAGACAAATTGAACACTGGAATAGATATAAGTTCAAGATATGTTCAAAGTACATGTACATACAAATCACAGATGAATAAATGCCAAACTCATAAATAATCTCATATATATATATATGAGATTATTTATATATATTTATATATATATATATTTATATATATATAGATATATAGATATATATATATCTCAGAGAGGAGGGAGGGAGGGAGAGAGGGAGAGAAAGACTAAAATTTATTTACCTATTTTATTATCAAAATTAATATTTAAAAAAAATTTTTTGTAATGATAATACAGTGTGATAGGGCTGCAGGTGGGTGCAATCTTTCTTGAAAGCGGTTTGTTTGATATGTACCAAGTGTCTTAAAAATGTATATATAATTTGACCTAGCAATCCCTCTTCTAGGAATCTGAGGACATTGCCATAAATATACTCAAAGTTTACCCTATTAAGATGGGCACTGAATAATTACTTATATTTTTTAGGGAAATAGCCTAAATGTTGATAGACTGATTATGCAAACAATGGTACATTCTTACTATGGACTTGTAAACAACTATTAATATTATTTATATGAATATTTAAAGTAGAGGAGTAAGTGCCCAATATATCATAGTGGAAAAGTCTACACAGAGTTACAAAACTAAAATAACTCCTTTTGTTGTTAAAAATTCAGTTAGCTAATAGAAAATTTATATATTATTTGTTATTACATGTCATTATCTATTTTTATATATACATATGTGAAGAATCAGAAAGATTTATAAGAGAATGTGCTTATCCTTTTCTGATGGGATTTTTATCTGAGTGCTTTGTTTTCTGTATTTTGCAAATATTGTGCACTAAATATCTATTACCTTAATGATTATATGCTAATAATAAACATTATTTTAAAATAAAAGTAGAGTTCCCTCCAGGTCATATTTCCCAATCTATAGTTCCCATGCTTTCTTTCTTCAAGGCAAAAGGCAAATAGAATACCACCACAATTTGGTGTTGGATACATAGAGGCATCTGCCATAACCCAAATTATTGTAACCCATGATCTCTAAGTTCTTAAACATGTTGTGGGCCTATCAATCAAAAGCATTTCAACTCTGGAGTCATTAGGGCTTTTAGGAATAGCCGAATATTCTGATGAGAGTCTGATGTCTTAGTCTATCTTTTAAGAAATGAATAAATCTGGCTCTCCTTCCCGCAAAGCTCACCAGCCAACCTCTTCATCAGAATCCCACAGTATTCACCTCATTTGGACAGAAAAATGAAGAGCATCTCAAGGAAATACAGAATCTCAATGTACAGGGAACCATACTGTGCTTTCTCATCCAAAGGCAAAGTTTCTTAGACAAGCAGTGGGAAAACCAGATGGACTTGGACTCTGATACAGGACTCATATTCATCTATGGTGATGGATAACCTGTAAGAGCATAGTTGCTATAACAGTTTGGACCTGAGCTGCCAGGTACCCTAGATATTTCTAATACCATTACTATCTCTGACATTAATCTTGTCCCAGATCACATAAAATGTTACTCTCACTTTTTTAGGAGAGAAGGAGCATCCATCTCTATGGTGCATATTGACAAAATCTACCCTTGAGAATAGTATTAGAAGTACCAAGAACCAGCACCTCCAGGGAAAGCATCACTTTCGACAACTGAGTATATATGCCCTAGAATATTCCCCTAATCAACTGAAATCTTCCAGGCTTCCAGTTGGAAAGCTGCTTCAGGATATTAAATATAATAGGACAACGCGGCCAAGTATGTGAAGGCACAGAGTTAAAGGAGCTAGCAGGTATCTAGTCATTAGCAATGTCTCTACGGAAAGAAAAGTAAAGAAAAGAAATAGGAAAGGACCTAGCTCTAGAGAAACAAGATGAACCAGAGGAAGGTGCAGACTATTCCTGGTCATCTAGACAGAAGGACCTAAAGCCTGGGGATCAGTGCCTGAGAAAAAGAAGCCCTGCCCAGTCAACACAAGACACTTCAGGCAAATGGGGGCCACAATCAGAGGCTGTGGACTCAGCCCCATGATTACTACCTGCTGGGTAAAATGAACTGCTTTTAGAGACAGGCAGTCAAATATTTGTGAGGGAAAACGTCTCGACTGGGACAAGGCAGAAATGCCGGGCCCTCATGAGTGCTTCACACAGAGAAGAACTTGGGTGTAATATGCAGGGAGTGGGCATTTCTATGACTGGGTGGGGTTTCCTTCTTTCCAGAAAGTCAGACACACCAGGTCTATTCAGATGTCAGCAGCAGTCCTCAGACCTAAAAGGTCTCAATGAAAGGATACAGGACCTGCTTCCAATGAGAGCGAGGATTGATCTCAAAGCATTCATGATGATGCCAAGCATGCTTGGAGACACAGGTCCAAGCATGTGGAGGAGCAAACTCATATCTCACTTTCTTTTAAACTAAAAAAAAAAAAAAAAGAGTAACAGGTGCACCTAGGTGGCTCAGTCAGTTAAGCATCCAACTCTTGATTTTGGCTCAGGTCATGATCTCAGGGTCATGGGATCAAGCCCCACCTAGGGCTCCACACTGAGTGTGGAGCCTGCTCAAGATTTTTTCTCTCCCTCTGCCCCTCTCCCATACTCTCTCTGTCTAAATTTTTTTAAAAAATGAATATTAGTGTTTGCCTCTACTGTGCATTACAAAGGGCTGTTGCTATTTTGTTCTGAGCTAGACAGCCTTTATGTTCACTTACACTCTTATTTATGCTTTGTAGCACAGATGGTATGTATATATGAGAAGGAAGAGCTATCTCTCCCCCTTGAAAATAAATGGACATGAAATATCTCTTAACGAGGGCACTTGTGACTAATAAATCCTACACTTGACAAATAGTTACTTCTCGACCCTCACACTGCCTGCAGGCTAAGTAGCCGTCTTCATTCTCTGGCTTAAGTGAACAAGAGATCTAGTCACCCAGGGATGACAAATTATTTATTTCAGAATCATACTTTACCCTGCAAAAACAAATGAAAATTTGAATGAGAATAAAACGTAGCAGTGCATAAGCAGTCTCTAATAATTTGCCATTACAGCAACACTTAAACAGAATTGGAAACACCACGGAATGAGAACAGGGAAAACCAGATTCTCATCCCAGATCTTTCACAAATAAATTGGGTGACTTCAATTGTTTAATCCATTTGGGCTTCAGTTTCCCCATTTAAAAAACTGAAAGGGTTAAATCTAACAATCTTAAAGGTCCATTCTCCTTTAACCAACTATTAGCCAATGAAAACAGAAATTAGTAAATGTGTGTGTATACATTATTTAGATGTGTGGATAATGCTGTTAGTAGTGTTCAGCTACCTACCCTTGTTAACCCAGATGCTATACTAAGTAACGCAGGAGTATTCTTTCTGCTGTAAACTATTTCTGGTATGCATTTAATGGTAAGGGGCATCTTTGGTAATATAGACTCAGTAATGTGTATGGTACATCACTCCCTGTTAAATTCAAAAGCAAGTCCATTTCTGACATTAGCATTACATAGACTGTAAATGTGTGCTGTATGCCATACATAACCTGTTTGGGAAAATATTACTCTGAGCCCTCCCCTCTCCCCCTGCTCAGTTTCAGCACTGGCTGGTTGTAGGATGTTGGTAATTATTCTAATATCTCTATGCCTTAATTTTTTTCTTGGGTGAAATAATAAAGTTGGGTTAGATCTTTGTTTCCCCAAATACTTTTCATAAGTAGCAGCATATGAACAATAGCAACCGAAAAAAATTCTGTGAACAGCAAGGATCAGAAAATGCTGCAAACTCCATCTCCCCTCAGAGACTTCCCATCATAGAGGCTCCAAAGGGTCCTGCAGAAGCAAAGCCTGATTAGCTTTAATTCACCCAGCTTACCCCAGAAATACCCACCATGGGATCCTTTATTTCTGAGTGAAAGCAATTTATAATTGTACCTCAATGGTGACAATCCCTGGACTGACTCTGGGAAACCCCAAACATGATACTTCCCAAGATGTCTACTGAGCTTAAATATTTAATGAAATCTTGACAACCAGATATTCACACGGATTAGAAGAAATATGGTGAAGATGCAGTGTAAGACTTCCTAATTTATGACTCAGAATTTATAAATCCTGATTGATTTTCCCCCCAATTCCTCTGCCATAATCTATCACAGGATAATACTGAGGGGGCATAGCATATAACCTAATACCCTTAATATTCCCATATAAAGCCACATACATACACAAGAATAGAATTTGTCCTGTTTACTTTTCAAGGATATTACAAAATTTTAAAAATAAGACACTATAAGGAAAATATGGAAGAAAGTTAATAGCTTCTCATTCTAGGAAAGGAAAAATGGACTAAAGAACTAGGTATAAAGGCTGTAAACAGCATGGAAAGTATAGATGAAGCAAACTTAATTTGGTTCACTATTTACAAAATACAAGGTATTTGAAGTCCCCTTCAAATCCCAAAAAGGTTAGTTCCAGGAGACATGAAAATAAGCCATCCATGAAAATAATTTTATGGAGCTTGTTATTGTTGAAACCATCTAGTACAGTAAAAGAAATAGAAGGTCAAGGGGGGGTTGGAGGTATCATGGGGCTCAAAGGTCCATTACGTTTGGAAGTTGAAACAGAAAATATCACAGCTGATAAGGACCTTCCAGATGATCTAGCCTTTCCTACAACATCCCTCACTCAGTCCCAAATGGTTGTCAACAGGACAACTGAGTTCTCCTGTATTACATCTTTTGGCTCTCTTATGAGAGAGGTAAAGCAGTTTCTGTCCAACCCTATATGTTCTATGTTCATTAGGTAAAACAGAGTCACAAAAAGGTCTATTGACACAAGGCATCAGAATGATTAGTGGATGTAGCCCTGCCATTGTCACACCTCATGAGAAGAGTTATTACACTTACACTGAAAAAGAACACACAACATGGAAGGAAGGAAAATCACCAGTTGTGCATAGTTTCAGCAATTTTTTAACGTTTATTTATTTTTGAGAGACAGAGCACAGTGAGGGAGGGGCAGAGAGAGGGGGAGACACAGAATCTGAAGCAGGCTCCAGGCTCTGGGCTGTCAGCATAGAGCCTGACATGGGGCTCAAATCCATGAACCGTGAAATCATGACTTGAGCAAAAGTTCAATGCTTCACCAACTGAGCCACCCACGCACCCCTAGTTTCCACAATTTTAAGAAGGGTTTGAAACAACCCAGGCCTGAGTGGGAGCACTTGCCAAGTTAATAGATTCTACTGCATCCTGGAAGGAAGAGCCAGGACTCCAATGAGTGGATTTATGTATGAATTGCTTTTGTCTCATGTCCATGATATCCCTTACCTTTCACCACACTCCTGGGAATAAGGCTTTGTGTGCACCACTGCTTCAAGCTGTGCATTTCTTTTAGATTTCTTCTTTATCATAGTATTGCCTAAATTTCCCTGTGTCTTGTCTTCCCAACTAGACTATCACCCTTTTGGCAGCACAGATTATGTCTTTTACTTCTGTAGTTTCTCTCAGAGCTCCTAGAAGAGCACCTACATAAAGCAGGAGCTCAGTAAATATTTACTGGATGAAAAATGGATTGATCCGTAAATGAATAGATAAATTCTAACTGTATTTTCATATTAATTTTTGAAAGTTGTCTTATAAATCATTTTAGCCATTTGGAAAGCAGATGGCTAACATAAGGAATAACTGGGAAGCCACCAGGAAGACCCCACATTGAATTCCTGCCCTGTGATGACTTCTTATTCACATCCCCCTCATTTCTCAGAGACAATCACTATACTTAACTCGGGGTTCATCATTCCTACACATCTCTTAACACCATTACTATGTTTGGGTCCCTAAGTATTTTCCCATATGATTTTTGTATGTTGGTAAACTTTATAAAATATTATTATATGGGGTGCCTGGGTGGCTCAGTTGGTTAAGCATCTGACTTCAGCTCAGGTCATGATCTCAAGGTCCGTGAGTTTGAGCCCTGCATCAGGCTCTGTGCTGACAACTTGGGAGCCTGGAACCTGCTTTGGATTCTCTCATTCTCTCTCTCTCTCTCTCTCTCTGCCCCTCCCCCACTCATGCTCTGTCTCTGTCTCAAAAATAAGTGAACATTAACAAAATAATTTTAAAAAATATTATATTGTATTCTTCTGTATTCATATGCAAATTGCATTTATAATCGAGAATATAATGAGGTAAGTTCATGTGGACATACATTATTCTAGTTCAATTATTTTCTGAATACAATTCAGTATTTCATTGTTATGCATAGACTAATTTATTTATCCTTCTCACATGAATAGAAGTTGAGCCATTTTCCAATTTTTCAATATTACACACAAAGCTGTTATGAACATTTCTATCCAGACCTCTGTGTGCCCATCTAAGTGGATTTGTATAGGGTACATCCCTAGGGTTGGAATTACAGGATCATAAAGAATGCATACTCTTAATTATACTAGGGATCACTGGAGAACTCGCCAAGAGAGCTATTCCAATTCACTCTCTCATAAATCTTTGTTTTGTGAGATATTAATTTTGCAACACTAACTCCTGGCTATTTGGGTACTGCTTTCAAGACAGGATACTCTTTGCTGCCCAGCTTGTGAAGAACTGTGTCTCAAAGCTTCTGAGACATGCTGGTACCTGTTCAAAGTCAGGGACACCAACCTTCCGTGGTATTAATGGATTCCACCACAGCCTCGTGACCACAAACCACAGCAATTATTCAGTGTTTGAGTTATAAGAGTTTTTTTTTTTCCTGCTAAAGCCTTTTTATTTTAAACACAGATTCCCACCATAATTGAAAGCAGACTTTAACATCAATGAAAGAGATGCATTTATCTAAATGTTACCTGTGTTAGCAGGATTGATTGCAGTCCTATTCATAAGCTCCTGGTCTCCCTGTGTCCTGATGGCATTAATATCCCAACACATCGTGTTGTGGGATCATAGCATCCCAGGACAACAACATGACAGTTAATTTTCAACAATGGGTCCGACTTACTGCCTCCTCCGTGAAATTGATTAAATACTGAAATGCTTCAGAATGCAGTTCATGCAAATAAATCAGACTATGTAGTGGCAAGGCCATATTCAACAGAAACAGGATCATCTCTATGATGGAGACTTGCTGTCCAGAGTAGTCCACCCTAAATTGTGATGTTACTACTGGTACTTTTTTCTGCATGACTATTCATCTCCAATCTCCTTGGAAAACTACAGTACCTCAAACAAGGTGAGAGTTCTTAGGTTTTAAATTATTTTCTGTGTTGTTTTTTGATGTGTTTTTTTTTCTGGATCTTTTTTTCAAATAATAATTTCAGATGGCTATAATGTTTTTGTTTCACATATTTTGTATTATAAAGTTTTCTAGAAGAATAAAATACATATTGAAAAGTAAACTGCATACACAGAGTGATTAAACAACCCCAGGAACCACCATACAGATCAAGAAATAGAATATTGCCAGAAATACAGAAGCTCTCCTGTGCCCTTCTAGTTATCCCATTCCTGCTCCAGGGTAACCACTATTTGTCGTGTTTGTTTTCAATTAGATGATGCACTTATCATCTACACTTAACTGCTTCTTTTAGATATGAGTTCAGTAAGGTCTAGTGATCAAATGACACCCAAGGTCACACAAAGAGTTAGTGCAAGGACTAGAGCCAGGACTCGGCCCCTTTTGCCCCATCCACACACATTTTGCCTATGCCATGCAGTCACTGCTCTCATTTTCTCTTCCACTGAAAAAAATGGCAAGAGGTTCAGTGACCCATTGAATAAAGCCACATTCCTCTCCATTAAAGAGGTCAAAATATTGTCCAGTTTGTACCCAGAATGGGCTCCCACATCCCTCCTCCCAGAATTTGGAACTGGGTCTCTCTCACACATGGAGATCATTTCTCTCTGTCTCTGTCTCTGTCTCTCTCTCTCTCTCTCTCTCTCTCTCTCTCTCACACACACACACACACACACACACACAATTTCCACAGAAAACGACATTAACATTGAGCTTGAAAAAAATAAGAGGCCAAAAAAAAAAAAAAGAGAGAGAGAGAGATTTTGGCATGTTTACATTCTTATATAAAGAAGGTGAGAGAGGGAGAGGAAACCGAGAGAGAAAGGAAATTTAGGGGACACATATATACTGGAATAATTGACAGCAGTGTCTACCTAAGCAGTCTGAGGGTAATAATGGGGCTTCTACTGAGTAGTCTAGTGTCCCCAAGGGAATGAGCAGGATTTGGGAGCTGTTAAGGGAAAATGGTCCAGGATTTTCTGAGCCAGAGAACAACCAACTTCTGGGGCAGTTGGAGGAGCCAAGATAAGCCTTGGAGAAGCCTTTCCACTTAAGCAAAACTCATTAAAAGTCAACAATGACCTATGCAAAACTGTCAAATTAGAAAAGTCGGTCCTTGATTACTGGTCCCCCAACCATCAGACTAAATTGGTCCATCAAGGTTCCCAGAAGTGCTTTAGGCTTCCGATTTATGATTTCAACCTACTTTCCATCAAAGCTCCTATTGCCCCTGTAATTTATCTTCAGCTGTTGGAGAATATAAAAGGTCTGATAATTATAGTCCTTTTGAGTTTTTAATAGGTGATCAAAGTGTCCTACATCACCTCTCTATATTTTCCTTTAACATGTAGGGGTTACAGCCACTGTTATAAATACAAGGAGGGAAATATTTCAGAGGTTGGGATAGGATGGCATTCATGCCACATAGACAGACGTTGATTTTCAGTTCCTTGCCACTTGAATGCAAAATGAGACCACTTCATGGAAAAGACACTTTCTCTTACTACATTAAGCACACACTCAGGCACACACATAAAACCGTGCACACGTGTAGATGCACAGTCACACTTCACAGCAAACAAGGACCTAGCAAGGAATTCTAATCAATCTTGCCTCACTTCATCATCATACTTGATTTGTCAGACACAGGAGTTCTACAATTATAACACCAGAGCTTTCTAGCCCAAATCCTTTTCTCCCCCAACCCTTAATCATTTGAGAGGAAATTACATTATACATTGAATAAAATAATTTCTTTCCCAGACAGATCTCAGACTTTAGGCATTTATAAGTTGATACTAGGTAATAAAGTAATTGTGTAATTAGGAATACATTTGTCAAGTAGATAATTATTATGCTTAGAACATGTAAAAATGGCTTTTTAAAGAGAGAGATAAAAAGATGGCATTAAGAATTTTACTGGATCAAATGAAAGCTTCAAGTTTTATTGGAAAGGAATAAATAGCCCTAACCAGAATTGGTTTTATGAGTCTGTAAGTCCATTTTAAAAAGGGTCAGAGAATGAGTTTGAGGGAAACTCTGATCTGGCTAACTTCTCACTAATATCCCTTTGCAGTATTAAATTGGCTGTGAACATCAAAGCCCATGTGTGTGGATGTCTGTCCTTCTCCTCCTCCTCTTCCTCTAACATCAACCCCAGCTTCAGTTTGTCACTAATGATTTCCTTCTCCCATTTTCCTCCTCCACAGTCTAATCTCTGACCTAAACTAGTCCAACAGCCTCCTAGCTGGTCTCCACACCCGCTCTTTTCATTTGTTTTGTTCGCTTTGAATTGAGGTTAAAATTCACATAAAATTAACCATTTTAAAGTGTACAACTCAGTGGCATTAGGACAGTCACAATTCTGTCCACCACCTAATCAGGCTCCAAAACAACTTCATTAATTCTAAAAACCCCATGCTCATTAAACCCCATATTCAGTCCCCATTCCTTCCTCCTCCTAGCTGTTGGCAACCATCAACCTGCTTTCTGTCCCCTATGGATTCATCTATTCTGGATAGTACACATAAGTGAAATCATACAATATGGCATACAAATTGTTAAAATTTGAATTCCAGTATAATTAACATACAGTGTTATATTAGTTTCAAATGTACAATACAGTGATTCAACAGTTCTATACATTACTCAGTGTCCATCATGATAAGTTTGCTCTTAACCCTCTTCACCTGTTTCACCCATCCCCCCACCCACATCCTATATGGTAACATGAGTTTGTTCTCTATAGTTAAGAGTCTATTTCTTGGTCTATCTTTTTTTTGCTTTGTTCATCTGTTTTATTTCTTAAATTCCACATATGAGTGAAATCATATGGTATTTGTCTTTCTCTTAGTTTGCTTAGCATTATACTCTCTAGCTCCATCTCTGTCATTGCAAAAGGCAAGATTTCACTCTTTTTTATGGCTGAATAATATTCCACTGTGGATATGTATATGTGCATATCTGAGAGAGAGAGAGAGAGAGAGAGAGAGGGAGGAGAGGGAGGAGAGGGAGGAGAGGAAGAGAGGAAGAGAGGGAGAGAGATATCTCACATACTCTTTACCCACTCATCAATCAGTAGACACTAGGGCTGCTTCTAAATCTTGGATGTTGTAAATAATGCTGCTATAAATGTAGGAGTGCATGTATCCCTTTGAATTAGTGTTCTTGTATTCTTTGGGTAAATACCTAAATAACCAGTAATGTGAATGCTAGATTTAGGGTAGTCACATATTAAACTTTTTGAAGAACGTCCATAATGTTTTCCATAGTGGCTACACTACTCTGCATTCTCACCAACAGTGCAGGAGTGTTCCTTTTTCTCTACTTCCTTGTCACTGCCCTTGTTTCTTATGTTGTTGATTTTATCCATTTTGACAGGTGTGAGGTAATACCTCATTGTAGTTTTCGTTTGCATTTTCCTGATGGTAAATGATGAACATTTTTTCATGTATCTGTTGGCCATCTGTAGATCTTTTTTGGAGAATGTCCGTTCATGTCTTCTGCCCATTTTTAATTGGATTATTTGTTTTTTGAGTGTTAAATTTTATAAGTTCTTTATGCATTAGGGATCCCTTTATCAGATATGTCATTTGCAAATATCTTCTCCCATTCCATAGGTTGTCTTTTAGTTTTGTTGATTGTTTCCTTTGCTGTGAAGAAGCTTTTTATTTTGATGCAGTCCCAATAGTTTATTTTTGCTTTTGTTTCCCTAGCCTCAGGAGATATATCTAGAAAGAAGTTGCTATGGGTTGATGTCGAAGAGGTTACAGCCTGTTTTCTCCTCTGGGATTTTTATAGTTTCAGGTCTCATTTAGGTCTTTAGCCATTTTGAATTTATTTTTGTGTATGGTCTAATAAAGTGGTCCAGTTTTCCCAACACCATTTGTTGAAGTGACTGTCTTTTTCCCTTTGGATATTCTTTCCTGCTTTGTCAAAGATTAATTAAACATATAGTTGTGGGTTTATTTCTGGGTTTTGTATTCTGTTCCATTGATCTATATGTCTATTTTTGTGCCAATACCATACTATTTTGATGACTACAGCTTTGTAGTATATCTTGAAATCTGGAATTGTGATGCTTGCAATTTTGTTCTTCCTTTTCAACATTGCTTTGGCTATTCAGTCTTTGGTGGTTCCATACAAATTTTAGGATTATTTGTTCTAGTCCTGTGAAAAAAGCTGTTGGTATTTTGATAGAGATTTAATTAAATCTGTCGATTTCTTTGGGTAGCATAGGCATTTTAACAATATTTGTTCTTCAAATCCATGAGCATGGAATACCTTTCCATTTGTTTGTGTTATCCTCAATTTCTTTCATCACTGTTTTATAGTTTTCAGAGTACAAGTCTTTCAGCTCCTTCATTGAATTTATTCCTAGGTATTTTATTATTTTTGGTGCAATTGTAAACGGGACAGTTTTCTTAATTTCTCTTTCTGCTGCTTCACTATTAGTGTAAAGAAACGCAGATTTCTATACATTGATTTTGTGTCCTGATATCTTACTGAATTCATTTACTAGTTCTAATAGTTTTTTGGTGGAGTCCTTAGTGTTTTCTATATATAGTATCCTGTCATCAGCAAATAGTGAATGTTTTACTTTTTCCTTGCCAATTTGGGTGACTTTTACTTCTTTTTATTGTCTGATTGCTGTGGCTAGGATTTCCAGTACTATGTTGAATAAAAGTGGTAGAAGTGGACATTATTGTCTTTTTCCTGATCCTAGGGGAAATCTCTCAGTTTTTCATCATTGGGTATGATGCTAACTGGAAGTTTTTCATATATACCCTTTATTATGTTGAGACACATTCCCTCTAAACCTACTCTGTTGAGGGTTTTTATAATGAATGAATGGTGTACTTTCTCAAATGCTTTTTCTGCATCTATTGAAATCATATGGTTTTATCCTTTCTTTTGTTGATGTAATGTATCACATTGATTGATTTGTGAATATTCACCCACACTTGCATCCTAGGAATAAATCCCAATTGATCCCGGTTAAGAACTTTTTCAATATATTGTTGGATTTGGTTTTCTAACATTTTGTTAAGGATTTTTGCATCTATGTTTATCAGGGATACTGTCATATAAAACTTTTTTGTAGTATCTTTATCGGATTTTAGTTTCAGGGTAATACTGGCTTCATAGAACGAAGCTGGAAGCTTTCTTTCCTCTTCTATTTTTTGGAATAGTTTGAAAAGAATAGGTATTAACTCTTTAAGTGTTTGGTAGAATTCACCTGTGAAGCCATCTGGTCCTGGACTTTTGTTTGTTGGGAGTTTTTTGATTATTGATTCAATTTCATTGCTAGTAATCACTCTGCTCAAAATTTCTATTTTTTCCTATGTCAGTTTTGGGAGGTAATATGTTTCTAGGAATCTATCCATTTCTTCTAGGTTGTTAATTTTTTTGTCATAATATTCTCTTATAATCCTTTGTGTTTCTGCGTGTCAGCTTTTATTTCTGCTCTCTCATTTCTGTTTTTGTTTATTTGAATCCTCTCTCTCTCTGTCTCTTTTTCTCTTTCATGAGTCTGTCTATATGTTTATCAATTTTGTTGATCTTTTCATAGAACCAGCTCCTGGTTTCATTGACCAATTCTGTTATTTGTTTAGTTTCGATTTCATTTACTTCTGCTCTAATCCTTATTATCTCTTTCCTTCTACTGCTTTTGGGTTTTGTTTGTCCTTATTTTTCTAGCTCCTTTAAGTATACGGTTAAGTTGTCTATATAACATGTGACTTTTGTGCCTGGCTTCTTTCATTTAACATTATGTTTTTGAGGTTTATCTATGTTGTAGCACATGTAAGCACTTAGTTTCTTCTGGGTGAAGAATATTCTATACTGCATATATACCACAATTTGTTTATCCATTCATCTGGTGATGGAGATTTAGCTTCCAAGGGCTCCATCTTTTAACTACTGCAAACAGTGCTGCCATGAACACTCATTTACTTGTATTTATTTGAGTACCTGTTTTCAATCTTTTGGATACATACCTGGGAGTGGAATGACTGGGTTACATGCTAAGTCTATGTTTAATTATTTGAGAAACTGCCAACTGTCTTGGAATGCCATTGCCCCATTTTACATTTTCACTAGTAATAAATGAGCATTCCAATTTCTTCATATCCTTGCCAGCACTTATATGATGATGATGATGATGATGATGATGATGATGATTGCCATTCTAGTGGATATGAAGTGGTATCTCACAGTGGTTTTGATTTGAATTTACTTAGTGACTAATGATGTTGAGCAACTTTTCATATAATTATGGCTATTTATATATCTTTTTTGGAGAAACCTCTGTCCAAGTCTTTTGCTCGGTTCTTAATTAGTTTATCTTTTTGTTGTGAAGTTGCAAGAGTTCTTTGTATATTCTGGATACTATTTGTAACAACTAAATAACCTGGAATTTTACATCATCTCCTCTTTTACTAATGTCTTTCTCCTCACTGAGATGAGAAATTTCATCAGGGCAGGCCCTACTCCTGTTCATGCTCATCCTTGTCTCCTCTACCTATCATGTTGTCTGGCAGAGAGGAAATTCACAGACAGTCAATTAATGAGTGAATTAATGAAAGAACAAGAAGGTCATTGTCTTCTCAAGATGAAGACATTTCCTTCCTACTATGCATCCCTGTCTGTAAGAGCTTAGGCATAGAGTGTGGGAAGGAAATAATCATTATGGTATCACCTTTAAAAGCTAAGCCCGTCTTAGTAACTCCTCTACTTTCTACTTCCTGGCTTTTTCTTGTTTTGGATTTATTTTGTTTTGTTTTTCTATTTCTTGTTTATTAAGTATATTTTTCCCCACAATCTCTTATAGATTGGACAACATGCTAGGCACTGCAGAAACGAATGTGAAAAAAACTCAGTCCTTCTTAGAGTGGGTATTTGTACATCTATTTTACTACCCAGAAACTGAACCTCCTTCTTATGCTTAGGGAATTCTCCATTTCATGCATCAACCATGTAAGATAGAAATGTTGGATACTCACATCCCCAGCCTTCACTGATGCTAGGATGCAGGCATTTGACCTGGCTCTGCCAATCAGAGTCATCCACATTAACCTTAGATTGCACAGCTGGTGAGGCAATGAAGCAGGGCTGCAGTGATTTCTATTCTAGTGAGGCTGGTGGGAATGATAAGAGAGATAGATAGTACCTTGCAGCATCCAGGGGCAATGATGGTCCCAGTTCTGGAAACACCTTTAGGTGCCTGGGAGAAGAGGCATCCTCATGGGATCTGTTCTGAAGCACGACTGTAGTGATCTTTCTTGTCTATGGCATTTAATTCTGGTTCTCTGCCTCTTGGAAATTCTTCAAATTTCCAATATATTCTTTAATAAATTCATTTTCTGCTCAAATTATGCACAGCTGATTACTGTCACTTGCAACTGAGAAGCTTGACAGCATACTGCCCTCATAGAGCTCAGACTCTAGAACTAAGACCCCTAACCTACTAAGTGCCAAACTACTGCCTTTAGGCCACTGTCTTAAAATTTTGTTGGAAGATAGCAGTGCTTATTCATTTTCATATTGTCTGTGGATGCCTTGAAGTTGCAACAGTGTAATTGAGCAGTTGGCACAGAAATCCCCCCACAAAGCCTAAAATATTTAGTCTCTGGCCCTTTACAGAAGGAGTTTACACACACCTGCCTTAGAAAGGTAGATATGCAAATAAACATGTGATTCCAATATAATATTTGCCAAGCTTTTGTTAAAACTTGTTTTGAAGTAATCCCTATTTTTTCACTTGTATCATATACGAAGGTGACAAATTTTATAAGTGACCCCAGAAGCCTTAGAAAAATATGTATTGTAAGACATAATTCCTTGGGCAAAGTACTTGTTATATGAGATTTTCTTTTAAGTGTTACAAATTTACCTTAAAGAGGCAGTCCTTGGCCTAGAGATGGGTAAATCAGCATAGAAGTTCACTTTCTCCTGGTATTAACTTTTGCTATCACTACAGACCCTAAAGATTATAAGTAACTTTATAATTTATTTGAATTTGTGCTGATCTAACACTTGAACCTCCTTTACACTATCCAAGTGACCAGCATGCCTTCGCATCTCTCCAATAACAGAAAACTCACACATTCTGAGGGAAGACTATTCCCTTCCAGTCAGTCTTCACTGACTCCAAACTTGTCATGAAGTCAAAACTTGTTTCTATTCACCAGCAACCAAAGAGAACATTTAATCCCTCTTCCACATTAGTGCATTTAAATATTTGACAACCACTACTGTGACCTCTTGACTTTTTTTTTTAACTTGGAACAACAGAACCTTATAAGAGATTCACCAAAGATTTCTGAGAGTCCTATTCACATTTTCTCATTAGCACCTAACACTGACACTAGGGGGACAGAAGTACCATCTCTATCAGACAAATTGTCCAATCCAAGTTAACAGCTGGTAAATAATGGAGGGAGCTTCACATGGTTTTCCACTATGGCAAACGACATTTTGTACCTTTAAAAGCTCTACTTTGCCATAGCTCATGTCATCTCTCAGCATTTGCTTTGTCTTTCCAAGGCAGAGAGATTCTCCATCTGTGCGTGTGTGCGTCTCAGTCTTACTCCCTACACACACACACACGCACATGCACACACTTACCCACGGACTCACACACCTTATTTTTAACTTTATCATGTCCTCTGCTGATAAGAAATCCCTCAATCGTCTACCCACTGTTTGTACATCCAGCATGTCATTTGAGTTGCCCCCTCATGCCACTTTAATTTTAATGACGTAATTGCTATGCCCAGGAAGCAGTGCCTATGGTGTCAGTGACTCTGTCCCTTACTATGTGACCTTTGGCAATTATGTTTCTGATCATACGACCTCTCAATTGTTTCTCAATTTCTTTTTTTTTTTATTTTTTATTTTAGAGGGGGGAAGGAGCAGGGGGGAGGGGGAGAATGAGAGAGAGAGAGAGAGAGAGAGAGAGAGAGAGAGAGAATCTTAAGCAGGCTCCATTCTCAGTGCAGAGCCCAACATGGAGCTTGATGCCACAACCCTGGGATCATGACCTGAGGCAAAATCAAGAGTCAGATGCTCAACCAACTGAGCCACCCAGGCACCCCTGCTTCTCACTTTCTGTGCCTTATTAAAATAGATTCAATATCTACATCTTGAGTACAGTAAGAGTTAATTAAGATATTTACATAAAGTGTCAAAAAAAAATGAAAGCCAAGCACATTCTTATGGCTGTAAATACACAGGAAAAATACAACCAAATCTTTCCTATAGACATCTCTGCTGGAAGAAAAGTTTCCAATTCTATAGTGATCAAGATAATGCATTAACATAAGCAATCTAGCACCAAAATTGATTTTTATCTTCTTACTGGAACAAAGATTTAAACTCTTGAAGAACAACTTGAAGATGAAACACATAAAAAATTGCACTTCGCACATCAATTCTATGCAATTAGATTCAGAGCATGAGATTTTTTTCCTTGTGGAGATAAGCCATTATACAGACAAGGCCTCTTTGTACCAAATATATGCCTTTAATCCTAAAGACTGGAAAACTCTCTACGAGGGTCCAAAATATCCTTCCATCTGCACAGGCCTTGTGTATGCTAAGGTGATTTGGAAATGCAGGGTCCTTGGAGACAAGAACAAAAATTTCATATCCAGAGAAATGAGCAAAACTAAACACTCTCTAATAAACTGAGAGATTTCATTACTAGGTTTAAAATTAGGTGACATTAACAAGGTGACAACAGACAAGTTGTTTAATTTATATAAGCCTCAGTTGCTTTATCTACGAAATGATGAGATCTACCTCATTTGTTGTGAGAGTCAAGTGAAAACAATACTAACATGAGATTCAAGGGCAAATACGCAGTAATTGGTTGCTATACATAGAAAGTGGCAAAATACAGTGGCTATAATCATCATATGCCTGGTTAGCTGTGCAACTTTAAGTTATTTAAGTTGGTTAATCTACGGCTCAGTATTCACATATGTAAAATAGGGATAATGATATTGCTTCTCTCATTTGGTAGTTACGGGAATTTAACTAGGCAGGAGGTGTAAAGCATCCAGGACAGTGCCTGATTTTTAGGGAGCACTCAGTAATGTTAGTTGTCACCATCACCATATTGCATCAAAAGGACATTTTTCCCTTACCAGTGAGCATTGGACAAATACTAAAGCCTTCACAAAAATGAGATTTTTTTTATTTAAGTTTTAAAAAGACACAAAGTAAAAGTTAAAACTATTGCTGAGAGGAGAATTTTCTCTTTAAAAGTCACAGAGCCCTTGTAAACCTTTTCCGATTCTGCTGTTGTTTCCTTGGCTTCCAAATCCCAGACACTGCCTTGTTAGTTCAATCCCCTTGTTTTCTCTGATGCCCTATGTTGGGACTGAAGCAATCATACAGATTTCTCAGAATAAAAAGGCTATATGGTTATGGTGTTTCATGCATTTGTTGAAATAGTCACTTTAGCCAATTTTAATATAAAAGTTCCTACATTGTTAATATTCTAAGTGATATTTGATGACAAAATTAATATCTGCATGAAGTGTAAGGAGTGATTTTTTTTTTACAAAAATACCATATAAACTGACACAGGGTAATAATCACACTGTCAAAGATTACAAGATCCCATTTTCTCAGGGCTATCTATATCCCCAGCTTCTGTTGCACAGGCTGTCATCAAGATGGTAAGATTTATTTCTCCTCTTATTGCACCATGGCAGCCAGTTTTATAGGACATATAGCTGTGGTGTCCACTCTTTCAAAAAGGTGCAAAATCCCCACTATCACTTTTGTAGGTAATCACATGCACAATGAAGAGAATGGCTTTCGTGCCAAAGAAGCCAGACCCATTCCCCACCGAAGGCTTACAGAACCCTGGAGTGCAATTCAGATGTCTAAAAATGTGTAACCAGTGACGATTACTTGGGGAAGATCCAAAATGGTTTGCTCATGACCTCAATTCCAAAGGAACTGCCCATCAGGGAATGCAAGTTTGACCTCTTTGGTGCAATTTTCTTTGGTTTGCTTTCTTGTGCACTAAAACATGGGGCCCACATTAAAGTCCTTCATGACTGTTTCAAGATCTTTGTGTGGCTTCTTCTTAAAATCTGTCCAATTTCACATGTGCTTCATTAGAAGCAGATAATGGTATACAACCCAGGAACAGGGTTAGCTTCTTACCTCTGGTCACTAGTGTCATTACAGGACTGGATGGTTGGCTTCCATCTAACTCCCCGAATATTCACTTATGCTCAAAATAATTTACCTTATGGGGTGTCTTGTTTTGTGGTAGGCCTTGGAACTTTGTGCAGGAAGTACATAATATGTTCCAGAGCTCAAAGTGCATGTATTTGAGAACTAATGTTTGTGTTTATGAAAAATTAACTCTTTACCATCAGATGTGAATGGAATATAATTAGATGTGCCAGTGAATGGCCAGCCGAGCTGGGTTATTAAAAGCATAGGCTTCTGCCTCAGTCTTTCTAGGTCCAAATCCCAGGTATATCACGAATTAGCTTCATGACCTCTGTAGCTATGGGAGTGCTTCCTAAGCTGGACAGCAAACCTAGATAGAAACCTGGCCTGGGCATTCAGGGAAACTTCAAAACGATTAGCAGTTTGATAGGTGAAAAGCAGGAAGTTCAGTGTTAGAAGCAGAGACAGCAGCATGTGAAAAGATAACGGGAAGAGAAAAAGATACAGCAAATGCAGGGAGCACAGAAAGGAGACCTTTGTGACTCAACCTAGGAAGGAGGACTATAGCTGGAATTGAGGCTGCAGGGGGCAGTGGTGCAGATGGCAGATGGCTTTGCAAGTGGTGAGGGTTTTGTTTTGTTTTCCTTGAAAAACTAATTATTAGTGGGTGTGACTGCATAATGAATACAAGTTGTCCTTTGGGGATGATAAAAATGTTTAGGAGCTAGATAGAGGTGTCTGCTGTATAACACTGTTAACATTCCAAATGTCACCGAATCGTACACTTCAAAATTGTTAACTTTATGTTATGTGAATTTTATCTAACACAATAAATTTAAAAACTAATTTTCACTTAAAAAGTTAATACATGCACAGATGCAGATTTCAAAAAGTATAAAAAAGCATCCAGTAAATAGCCTCCTATTCCAGGTCCCTAGTTACAGTGTCCTTCCCCACAGACTTCTCAGTTGTAACCACATTTTTGCTGGTTATCCTTCCAGATATAATTTGTATGACACGTGTATGTATGCTGTTGATATTCTCAACCAACAGGTAGCTCTC
The DNA here is from genome assembly GCF_018350215.1 of Panthera leo. NCBI lineage: Eukaryota > Metazoa > Chordata > Mammalia > Carnivora > Felidae > Panthera > Panthera leo. Next base: position 66,321,244 of record NC_056689.1, read on the forward strand.
TATACATGCTGTTCTATGCCTTGATTCTGCCATTTTTTTACTAGTAGAATTAAAATATATTGCTTTATTAATTGATCAATAGTAGGATTGGTCATTGATACATACCTTTTTAAGACCCATAACTGTTTCTTTATTTTTTAATGAAATTTATTGTCAAATTGGTTTCCATACAACACCCAGTGCTCATCCCAACAGATGCCCTCCTCAATGCCCATCACCCACTTTCCCCTGCCTCCCACCCCCCATCAACCCTCAGTTTATTGTCAGTTTTTAAGAGTGATTCTGCCATTTAATCATCATCTCAGAGGTCATTCCACACAAGTACACAAAGAACCACCTCAGTCTCTCCAGTGGCTTCATTATACAGTTTTGCAGTTCCAGTTGCTGGGGATTTCAGTTACTTCTCATCTTTGCCTTTTACAAGGATATTGCAGTAAAAAAAAATCTTGCTTATGTTTTGCCTTTCACATTTACAAATACACCTCTGGTTTAATTATACATTATTTTTACTCCTCTAGTCCTTAGCCAGTATCTGGCTAAAAGTCCCCACCATGAGCGATAATATTTTTAAATTTTCTCCCCAATTATTTTGAGATTTTTTTTCATGTTGTTGCATGCTATTAATAGTTAAGTCATTTTAATTGACGAATAGTATTACCTTGTATGGATATACCACAGATTGCTTATATATTCACCTATTGAGGGACACGCAAGTTGTTTCCTGTTTTATGCTATTACAAACAAAGCTATTATAAACTTTCTTCTACAAATCTTTATATAGACATATGCTCTCTTTGTTCATGGGGATACCTAGGAACAGAATGGCTTGGTCATGTGGTAGGGGTATACTTAACTTTTTAAGAAACAGCCAGACTGTGTGCCAAAGTGGTTATACCATTTCACATTCCCAAAGAGGTATATGAAAGTTCTGCTTCCTCCATAGCCTCACCAGTAATTGATATGATCAGACTTGTTAATTTTAGTAATTATAATAGCTATATAAGGATATCTCATTGAGTAATGATGATGATCATCTTTATAGGTACTTATTTGGCATCTATATATCTTCTTTGAAGAAGCATCCATTGAATTCTTCTGCCCAATTTTGTATTGGATTGTTTCTTTTCTTAATATTGAGTTTTGAGCATTCCTTCTATGTTCTACATACAAGTTCTTTATGAGACATGTGTTTTGCAAATAATTTCTTCCAGCCTATTGCTTATCTTTCATTCTCTTAACAGTATTTTTTAAAAAGCAAAATTATCTTTTAGTTTTTATACAGTATAATTTGGCAATTCTTTATGAATAATGTTTTAGGCGCTGGATCTAAAAAAAACCTTTCTTTTCACTATGCCAAGGTAACTTTTCCTATGTTTTTAAAAGATGTTTTATAGTTTTAAATTCTACATTTACATTTATGGACAATTTTTAGTTTATTTTTCTATATGGTGGAAGGAATGGATTAACACTGACTTTTTTTTTTTTTGCAAATGGATATCCAATAGTTCCAACTTTATTTTTGGAAGAATATCCTTTCTCCATTGATGTATCTTTTTAAATTGAAATTGTTTGTCACCCTACCAATTTCTTAAAAGCAGTGTGCCAGGCATGTTGCCTGGTATTTCTGGTTATTTCCGGTCAGAGAGTACGTAGGTTCTGGTTACTCTATCTTAACCAGAAGTCTAGACCTAGTTTTCAAATTTGTTTTTCTCACTTTAAACTGGTTTCATAAATTTAGTCAAAATAATTATCTCCATGTTGCAGCTTTATAAACTGAAAGTCAAGGAAGTTAAGCAATTTGCCCAATTTACAGCGTTGTTGTAGTGATTAAATCAAATAAGCTTGCAAAACCCATAGAACAACATATGACATCATAATTGTGTGGCAGTTGATAAATAAGAGCTTTTAATCTACTTACGATTATTTCTTAAATTAACGCTACTACCATAACAAGTATCTGTCTTCAGTGCATTCAACATCTATCAATATTTTCCTTTGAAAACTCCCCACTTTTATTTGCTTGCCAGGACACCTTGAAAAGTATTTTCTCAGCCCATTTGTACCTCCAACATCAGCTGCTGATCTGCACTTCTCAGCAACCTGTAAACTACATTCATTAGATGCTAAATTATAGCTTCCAGAAAATGACAAGTGAGTGGAACATTTTGCCAATATAAAGCTCATTCAATAAAAATTAAAGGACCCTTAGAGAAGACGGATTTGGAGGAATCATAAATATATATATATTAGACAGTCTCTGCTTATCCTCCTGTCAGGATCGGTGAGTTAATGCTAAGAAATATACAGCTTGGGTTAATGAAACAGGCTATTAAGAAAACAGAACAGTTCTCATTGCTTGCCATATAAGAGAGTAAATCTATTACTTTCAAATAAAGCTGTATTAAGAGAAACATTACTTGTTCATATTAAGATATTTCCCAGAGCTGTTCTTTTCTTTATAAAACTAAAGACATTCTAAGGGTTGTGGAATGTTATTTTTTCATTTTTGAAACCCTTCCAATAGCAGCCTGACTGTGGTACATAAGTATTTTGGGGGCTTATTTCATGAGATGGTTTGCTCATGTGGGATTACACTGGCATTTTAGAACCAGACATGATGCTCTGAGCTGAACCTCAACATGTCTCTGCAACAGCCTGAAGTCAAACTCTGTCTGTTTCTGTAAAGCACGGAATACAGAAGTAGAAATCCAGACTCTCAGAATCAGAGCAGGGATGCTTGCTGTAGTGGTAAACTCATGTAGTTATTCCCCACCCCCACCCCCCACCGCCTTCCCCATCCCCTCTCTCACTGCCACTTCACAGCCTAACTTTTCTGAAGAGTTTTCTCCCTTCCTCACCTCTTTATCAGTTCCCCGAGCACTCATGCTACTACTCTATCACTCTACCCCAATGCTCTCACCAAAGTCATTAGTGACCTCCAAGTCACTAAACCAGGAGATATATTTTAGTCATCTTCTAATTTGACCCATCAAAAGTATATTCCACCATGACCCACTCTATTCCTTAGAACATTCTGCCCCTTAACATTCCATGACCACCAGTGAACTCGCCTGCCTGCCTGCCTGCCTTTTCTTTTCTTTTCTCTTTTCTTCCTTTCTTTCTCTTTCTTTCTTCCTTCCTTCTTTCCTTCCTTCCTTCCTTCCTTCTTCCTCCTTTCCTCTCCTTCCTTCCTTCCTTCCTTCCTTCCTTCTCTGGCCACTTTTCATCAGATTCCTTTTTTAGGCTCATCTTCTAACCTCAATCATTAAATGCTGGTGATGGTCAACTCAAGGTCCGACTGTTTTCTCCTGCTTTGCATGAGACCCTGTATGCAGATGGCTCACACCTTCCCTCTGACTGTGGGGTCCCTTAACTAGGTGTTCCATTGGCATCTCCACAGGATGTCTCAAAGGAATTCCGTATTCATCATGTAGGTCCAAATTAAAACAAAAGATTTCCTTAAAAAAAAAAAAAAAGAAAAGAAAGCAAATCTGCCATGTGATCTCCATGTTCCCAGCTTAAAATAAGCACTTCAGGGGCGCCTGGGTGGCTCAGTCGGTTAAGCGTCTGACTTCGGCTCAGGTCACGATCACGTGGTCTGTGGGTTCGAGCCCCGTGTCGGGCTCTGGGCTGATGGCTCAGAGCCTGGAGCCTGTTTCAGATTCTGTGTCTCCCTCTCTCTGCCCCTCCCCCGTTCATGCTCTGTCTCTCTCTGTCTCAAAAATAAATTAAAAAATGTTAAAAAAAAAATTTAAAATAAACACTTCAGTGGTTTCTCACTGCTTCTAAAAAAAATATTAACATGATTCACAGAACACTGAGTAATTTAGCCAGGTCCTGGCTAAATCCAGTAATCTGTCCAGTCTTACTTCACACCTTACTCCACATTCTGTCTTTGCTTCTAGCACACCAACCTCACTACTGTGCTTTATGCCTCACACTTGCCACACTCCTTCCTGCCATGGAAGGAATTTTTCTCTCCCTTCCCCAATTGCCTCCTAGCTCACTGGCACTCCTCCTCCAGACCACAGTTCACATGTTACCCATCAGGTTCATTGACGCAAACCTCCCAGACAAGGTTAATACATTCTTTTTTTAAATGTTTTAAAATGTTTCTTTATCTTTGAGGGGAAAAGAAGGAGAATGAGCAGGTGAGGAGCAGAGAGAGAGGGAGACAGAGGACCCAAAGCAGGCTCTGTGCTACTAGCACAGAGCCTGATGCAGGGCTCACAAATCGCAAGATCATGACCTGAGCCAAAGTCAGACACCCAACCGATTGGGCCACCCAGGCACCCCAAGGTTAATATTTTCTGTTCTGTGATCCCATGATGCAATATTCTTCTGAGGACTATAAATTGACTTAGATGTGTAATTATTTGATTAATGTGAATCTCCTCCTAGAGTGAGAGCTCCATGATAAAAGGACAAATCCTGCCATACTCTCCAATGTATCCTCAGAGTTAGCACAGTTAGTGATCAGTAAAATTTACTAGATTTATTGAGTAATTGTAAATCAGGAAGCTTGGGTCCTAGTCCTAGCTCTATCTTCATTAGGCTTAATGATATTCAGCATAAAGGACTGCTATTTGGATTGAATATGGGTACAAATCCTGCCCAGTGGAAGGATCCAATACATTTGCTGGTAAATTCATTAAGCATGCTTTCACTCTAGAGAACCTTGAATAGAGGGAATCTATGGCCCTTTTCTATTTCATCTAACTCCCAAGTTCCCTCCACCA